>NW_027181692.1:921592-1545684 GCF_028537555.1 Battus philenor | reverse complement strand
CAATATTCATTCTATATATATTAAATATTTCTTTAAAGTGCCCGTTAGAGACTAAATTATTATAATAGTTTTAAACAGATTACTTAAATATATTTAAATTGTAAAAATAACAATACGTAACTCTTAACTTTATTGGTTATATGGTTTGACGTTTGATTTTTTTCTCGTCTATTTTGAAAAACATAAAAGACAATAGTTTTTATTGATACAGGACAAAGAGTTTTTTTTAGTATTCAGTTAATTGATTTATTTTCTTCTATAACATTAATATTTTTATTATATTTTTATCACAAAAATAACACGAACATTCTTAATTTACACAAAAAAACTATGTTTTGTTAAAGTTGTAATCATAAAATAATCTAAATTACTGTTGGTGTTGGATTTTAATATTAGAAATAATATTAATCGTAGAAATTATAATATTTTATCATTTTTGTGTGTCATAAAAGTCATGAGACATTGAATTTTGAGTTAAGCTCCATCTTTTGGTTAAACTGTCAAATAAATAATGACGTTTTGTTAGTTATAGATATAAAATCTTTAAATAGGCGAATGTATAGCTCATAAGCTGTCTATTCTTATTTATTTATTATATTAATCGTTAATCGAAACCGAAATTAGTCGATTGTCTCTTTCCAAAGGTCGATGAGCAATATTTATCGCCGGGTACTGTACAATAATTTACAGTACTTACTTCAAGAGAAAATCGGTCTGATTCAACGCTTCTTAGGCAGATCTTGGTGTTTGGGGTAAAAGGTCTTAATATAGAAACCCTCTTCGCCCTGCCACCCTTAACCTGTGAAGTCCCGTATTAGGCGCTGAGCGTATCCAGTTTCGGCTGCAAGAGAGAATAGAGAAGAGAAATATCTCTTCGTAGATGGAAGAAGAGGAAAGTCGCCAGACTTTCCTGGAATATTTTTATGGCCCCTGCTATTGGCGGCCTCTTCGTATCCCCAACTAGTTTGGGACAGGGACTTCTATTTTTCTTTTAATTAATTTTTTCACATCTATTATATTATTTTCGCGCTCTTCTACCATACGTCTTAAGATCTTTTATTCTTTTACTTACTTCCTACATTGCATCTGTCTTACCCTTTCATTCCATTTCCCTCTTTTTCGATGGTTTTCATCCATCACCTCATTCAACAGGTTTTACAATATTTATTTTTATTTTATTTTACATAATTTAATTTATGTATATGTTACTTACTGGAATATTGCTGAACGCTATAAAAAATATAGCAATCTTTGAAAGAGTAAAGTTAAAAAAGGTGTGGTACATGGGACCCGGGACGGGCTATCTAAAATAGCACGGCGCGAATACAGCGTGGCGATCCCTGACCGGGAGTCCTCCGCGGTCTACAACAACAAAGTGCACCGCCCGCCAGCCCGCTGATAAATGCGTATGCGGCAAACATTGCGAATTACACAACTGCCACCGTTAAATCACTCAACACGTGCTTCACCCCTCCACGGGGCATCTTCAGGAGTTATGTTACACCGATTAGTGCCAAACACAGAGTCACTGTTGTGTCATTTATCGGCGGGCTGGCGGGCGGTGCACTTTGTTGCACGACTACCACTGCATGTGCGGAAGTGGCTAAATATTGGTCATTTTCTTACATAGAAGGTTTTTCACTTGGGCCTAAACACGACTTATAGCATAGGCCTACCATCAAAGATGACTTTATTTATATCGTTGGTTTAACTAGTGAAGCTGTACCAACACTGTGTCTACCTGTTAACATTAATGTCGCTTCGGAAATATTTAGTGCTGGAGAAAATGGCGGAAGCAACTTCAGCAAAGTTTTTATCTAGACCAGTGATTCCCAAAGTGGTTTATGTTGACCCCTACGGGTCTTTGACAACCTGCAAGGGGTCTACGTCAGCGAAAAAAATTTGGGGGTCCATGCAATGAAAATGGGGGTCCACGATAGTGGATCTCAACGCATACACTGATAGTACCTATTTACTTATATCATACAATCTTATAATATCAAAACATTTACATTATTTATAAAAGTACCTATGAAGTAAAAAATTTTATATATGTTTATAAAATTGTGTAAGTTGTAGGATGTTGGTATTCGCTTTGTGGTCATTCATTTTGAACTTGTAAAAACCTGAGAGTCTCAGAGCTTCGCTACCTTGCACTGACTTGTTCAATTCGTCACTCTGTAAATACGAATGTGGGACAAATAAATTTACAGGAAATCAATATCAGACAAGTAGGGGATCTACCCAACACGGAAAAACATGGCAAGGGGTCTACGACACAAAAAAGTTTGGGGAACTCTGATCTAGAATTAAATTGTTGGCCACCCCTGTTATACATGACCCGACTTCGATTTCAAATTCGCATGTCAACTAAAACTGTTGTTTAAAGAGAATAGACTTCAAATATAGCTGTCACATGCAGGGGCGGTTTAACCTATAGCGCAGGGTGTGCAATACACACCCCTGAGACGGAGGAACAGAAATTCGATACATTTCGCTGTCCATAAAACTTAAAACACAAGACGAAAAATGAACCATCGCGGTTCGCCGCTTAGTTTCGCAACAGAGATGTGCTACAGGCATAAAAACAACGAGTGTTATTCTGCCGTCATAAGAATAAAGGCCGTATCTAACACCATACTGTAAGCTATACCTACTTATAAAATAGCTTGTTGGAATATAAAAAACTTTCTTGCTACGACGGCAAAGTTAATAGTTATAGCCGCAGGGGGGGGGGGTTTAGGGGGCGCCGGGGTTTCATAGCACACGGGCGCTACACGAGCTAGAGCCGCCCCTGGTTCTCTGCAAGACTAGGTTGATGATTTCGTTCCACGATTATTATTTCTATTTTTGAACCTGCCTTCAAAACTTCCAAATATCTTTAGTTGAGTAGGCATTTACACGTATTTTGGTTTCAACAATTATTAATGTAATTAAAAGATCTAATGATAAGAGACCACTAGAGAATTTGGATAAAAATCACTGTCTTTCAAACTATAGAGATCATATATGATATCGTACATGATTTATTTTTCAAACACCATAATTTTTTATATAAAACATTCTGATGTGTGTATTAACAAAGATTTCGCGTATAAGTCAAATAAATTTTAATTTTCATAACCCATAAATACTAAATTAATTCAACTTTTGTCAAATTCTCGACGAAGCGGGGAAAGCTATTGTTTATTTTATAAATCGCTATTACACACAGCGGCGTTCTAATGAAGCCACTTCAACCCTTTCTCATTTGCATGCGGTCAATCCAACCCTCATCAGGAATGACTTGATATTAACCCCATTATATTTAACCTCCCATCTCATACAACTACATAAATATACGAGACAAAAACAATTACTTCAATTTAATTAAATACCAGTTTTATTGCACGGCAACACTGTACGTGTTAGTGATGCGACTTTAATAGCGTTTACTGAAATAGCTTTAACGTTACAGCTATATAGCTTATTTGGAATAAAGACGAATTCGTTATTTCAAAACTCACTTTTGCGCAAGTCACAAAACTTCAAACTTTTTCTACATCTATGTATACATGTATATATATAAATAGATATATAAATCTATTTATATATATATACACACACACACATATATATATATATATATATATATATATATATGTAGTATATATATAGATTTATAGAGAGAGAGAGAATATGACTGATAAATAATATAGGTAATAATTGGCATTAGAAATTACGTTTTATACAGTTCGATTGGTTGTAGGTGTGTTCAAAAATTAAATTTATACATGTTAAAATTAATTATCATTTACTTTCTAGCCATGCAGACTTTATACTGCCTCATATTATTGGCTTGTCATAATCCAATAGGAAACAAAATTAATTTTAATTATTTCAGAACGATAAATGATCACTTTATAAACCTTGATTGTAAATAGGTCTAGACGCTTTAAAGTTTTTGGAAAAAAATGTTATAAATTCACCCCTCTATGACTTTATATCGATTACCAATCACCCTGTATATGTATTCAATAAATTAAAAACCGAGTATGAGTAACTATATAGCTATTAGCAGAGCTACTGTGTACAGTTATTACGTAAAAGCTATTTTAGTCAAAGGACATCCCTTTTGCATTGGGGGTTGAATACGAAGAAAGTTTACACCCACAACATTACGTTTATTGTAATTTAAACCTTATACCATGACAAAAGAGTTTGATATGGCTTGGATGTTGTAAATATATATAATTTTATATAACCATGTCTATATATCGCCATGAAATAATCAGTAGGATTTCTTCTAGGATGCGGAGATGTATGGTGCGTGAAATTTTAGTTAAATATTGTTTAAAATAACATTTAGTAAGTTAAAACAACTGTTAGATTGTGTTATATCATGTGAATTGAGTGTTTGTATGTGTGATTTGCGGTAAACAATCGATTTTATTTGTAAATTGTGATGGTTTAATGTACGAAATATGCTAAGCAAACACTACATTGTAAGACATGAAAAAATTAGTGTATCGATGTTACTGTAGTGTGAACGAGGATTATTAATGGTATGATATTTTATTTTAATTAATTATTACTTGAAAAATATATTTAAACTAGATTAATGTGCTAAATAATTAAAGCGTGTCGATAATTGATCTAATTAGTTTACGTAAGTGGTACATCACTACGGCTTATATTTTTTTTTACGTACGCTTAGACGCCGAATGGTTTTACGAATGTAATGCCTAATATTATTCCGTGGAATATTTTATTTTTAACTTAATTTCGAAACGCTATGTTATACGAAAGATATTGCAATTTTATTTACATGATAATATATAGTAAATATTATATAAAAAGTTTTGTGGATATTTTTAACATGTATTTTTAGGTTATAAATATTTATTTCCGATTGTTTTTTTTTTACACTTATATGAATAATTTAACTAGTAATTAAGGGTGATTATTTATTTATTGAATGTCAAATAAATATGATAATATAGTCATCGTTAAATATTTACCGACGCAATTTTTTAACGAAAATATATATGGCGTCTGTCAAAAATCAAAAGTATAATAAAATTTTTTATAAAAAATTACGCGAAAAATATATGAAAACATAACAAAAAAGTGAAGTCGTTCTCAAATTATGGCGTGATGATGAAAAATATATATTAATTTTTATTTATATATACAATAATAAAATAGAAAATGAGTTTATATAGATGGCAACACTCGTTGATTGTTTTCCCGCCTTATTGTCAAGTTTAAAGATGGATGTCATCAGTGAAAGTTAACCTATATATATCAGGATTTTACATGATGTTTGGTAGGCTGTGAGATAAGTTTGAAAAGCTTATTGAATAAAATTCTTATAAAAATATGCTTGTAAAAGTGATCACAAAAAAAAAAACCCGCGGGAGTATTGTGTGGTCTCTTTCCGTATGTGTTTAGAACCCTCGTATATAAATAGTGAAGAACGATTTATATCTTTTGTTTGATTACTTCTTTATATATTTTTTTGTGTGTGTTTTTATTTCCTCTGTGGTTACTATTGGAAAAGCTAACAATTCTTTATGCTATTCTGCTAATCTTTTTTATAACAAAACAAGAAAAAAAATTCGTAGTTAGCAATACATTTCGTGTTTCACTATTATATTACATATAGATATAAGTAAAATCGGTTGGCCCATGTTTATCAAAACATGAAAGATCTCGTCCAATTCCTATATATGAAGGTATAAGATCAATGTGTTTCCAGTGATGACATAAGGCAATTAAACGTGATATTTAAATTGGAGCCTTATTCACAAGCTCAAATATGAATCAAATATGGAAATTCGTAGAGGAACATAGGTAACCGAACTGGCCCAGGGTATTGTCAGGTCGACAACAGGAAGGCCACGCAGCAAAAATAGCTGCAGAGAGCTAATGTTTTTGGTACCTTGGAAATGTAAACATAGGATGCAATCTTTCTATAGATCTTATTAGAAATATACAGCCGAGGTTTATGTCCAACAGTGAACATCCCACGATATAATGTGAGATATACTCCAGCGTTGATATAAGCCATGAATTAAAACAGTTTGAAAAACAGAGCTCAAGATAATCAGTTTAATAAGGGATTATTCTACATATCTGACATCGGCATAGTGTATTAAAATTTATTTTAATAAGATTATAAATAAAATACTACACTGATATTACGACATATTCATATCATCATATTTGACTGTGAATTTCGGTGACTTTTATCGTCGTAAGCCTTACATCTCACCTCTGACCTTTTTTTTTTTGGTTTCGGTGGGGGAATCTTCCGGTATTCAAGATGCCCTGCCTCTGGGGGGAGGACATGGGTATGTGGGATTCTTACCCGCTAAAACCCTCCCCGGTAGTCGCCCTCTGCGCTAAAAGGGGGACCGCGGTATCTCCCGGTCAGGGATCGCCACGCGGTCTTCCCTCGCGCCGTGCTATTTTAGATAGCCCGTCCCGGGGTGTGCGTGTATACGCTACCCCCGAAATCCTCGTGGTGCTATCACGATGGTTAGAGACTACGTCGAACCATCGTCCGCCTCAGAGTCGCCGAAGCTAGTGGGAGTTTAGGGCCCCCACCCTAAACTCCCGCGACTCCGTAGGCCACGTTTTTGGTAGGGGAGCACCATAATCTCACCTCTAACCTAACCTAAATATCACAATGATGATAGAGGCTTCCAGCGACATTATGTCTTGCACCCATCTAAAGTGGAGCCTGTCCACACCGCGTCTACCAGTGGCCGCGTCTCGTGGTCGACACCTGAGAACCATTCCAACCAGGCCATCGGTATTACAAGAGATGTTGCACAATTAAAAAAAATGAGGCCTTCAATTTTTAAATTCTACGTTCCTTATTTTTATTATCTATGATACCTGTATCTCTCTATTTATTATTCTTTTTAAATCTTTTACTATATTTATTATGTCTAAACTTGTTACCTGCTAAAAATATTATACGTAACATGTTAAAAAATATATAAATATATAAAGCTTATTTGAATTTGCCACCATTGGCTACAATACAGACATTTAAACTTTGGTGCCAGTTAACAATAGCACGCACACTATGGGTAAATTCGTCACTGTCAATCCTATTGATTGTTTTAGAGACTCCAAATTATGATGGTGTTTAAAGCAAGCTTTACTGTCTAAAACTGATCATAAATCATAATCCAGTGGATTAAGATCAGGACTAGATGATAGTCAGACTCCAGCTCTGATGATGTCCGACACGAATGTTTTTTTACCAAGATTAGGTGGATCTACCTTTATGACCCGACTCCAAGTCTTGCTGAAAGGACCATTCTTGGTTATTGAACACAGTGTTATTAAAAGACTTGACTACCTTCTCAAGAATTGTATCTTGATATACCTGTGCCGATGTTTTTATACCTTCATCACAAAGTATGGATTAGTCACTCCTTCATAAATAACACCCCACCAACTGATGAAAGAAGCAAATGATACTTGTTGTAACAGCTCCTAATAGATACCGGACTGTTTGTATTTTGTGCGACAGATATAACGCTCTACGAAGCCGAAATTAGTCGATTGTCTCTTTCTAAAGGTCGATATGCAATATTTATCGTCGGGTACTGTATATATGTTAAAAATAAATTAAAAGTTACTGTATAAATAATTGTACAAATATATATAACATTATTAAAAAGAATATACTATTTTTTATTAATTCTAATTTGTATCGCTAGTGTTTTATTTACAATATTTTGTTTTTCGCTTAAACTAAACGCAGACAGTTGGGAGATGGTTGCCGCTATTTGATACGGATCTTTCTTCTCCCAGCTGCGAGGCACGACAGCGTTTTATAAATATTTACAATTTTTCTTACAAAATTTTCTCTTATGGGTAAATACAGCTAAAATTTACACATATTAACAATACTATGTGGAAGTTTTACTCAATTATATATTAGTTGCTACATTATTTTATTTCAAGTCGCCGCCCAAGCGCTACAGGCCGTTAAATGCCTTGAGATTTAGGACAATGTGCCGGGCCAACTTATCAAAAGATTCTGCTGTAGATTTTTTCTTGAGAAGGTCCGGTAAGTTGAACGGAGGTATATCAAGGTTTTCACATAAGGTCACGTGGTCACGTCTTTTTGAATCGGGAGCAGTGTCTGAGTGAATGATGTAAAGTCTGTACTGTGGAGTCGTCACATGGGCCAGTCTCATTATCGATTATTTTAAAACGGTGCAGGTACTGCTTGCAGTACCCGTGCCCGCTTAGTAGTTGTGTGAGATGGAAAGATGTCTTGATGAGTTTCCGCAGTTTGTTTAAGTCGGTGAGTTTTGAAAGTCCTATGGTATGTCGACCCGGGTAGAAAAAACGTGATCGCACGTAAGAGGAAACATCAGACTTACGACTTTAGACATTGAAACAGCTTTTGATTTGAAATAGTCTCAACCAGCTACTCCTGGGACATGAGCTGTGACGGCTCCAACGGCCATCAGTTGCGAGCGATGCACCCCACATACTGTCGCTTCAGACACGCAACTATTGTCTATGGTCTCATGTGAAGTTTTTGCTGTTAGCCTTGCGGCTTTACAGCTTCATCGGAAACGAGCTGATAGAACGGAGGGGTCCGTGAACACGGATTCGAGCTTCCGAATCCGCATCAGTACTCGGCGGGGAGACGAGGAAGTCACACAGGTAGTGTCCGCGAGATAGTAGCAGCTCCGGTTCGACTTCGAGAGCCGGTCTGGTGTGAAAATCATGGAGGAATCAATAGCCTCCCTGATAAGAGAATAAAAACACCAAAGAAGAGTTCCTCCTACTCTGTAGAAAAATAATAAGTATAGTAACAAATAGAAAGCGAAAATAGAAAACGAAGCTGTAAAAGCCTTAAGGCTAACAGCAGAAACTTCTTACACACAATACAATACAATCAACATTAAGCTTACTGCAAGGCGCAGGTCTTCACCAAAGATATATATTATTTAGTGGGATATACTATATTCATCACGCTGGTCAGGTGGGTTGACCATCGCAGTGTGGGATCATGGTACTCAGAGGGCGCTGGTGTCCATCCTTTGGAAACTTGTATGTGAATTGGCAATCCTATATATTCCTTGCACGAAGTATGAATTATATAAGATTGTAGGCATAGACACCGCGTCCTACAATCGCAAGTCAGTTTTCTATGTAAGAAAAGGACCAATATTTAGCCACTTCCGCACATGCAGTGGTAGTCGTGCAACAAAGTGCAACGCCCGCCAGCCCGCTGATAAATGCGTATGCGGCAAACAATGCGAATTACACAACTGCCACCGTTAATTCACTCAACACGTGTTTCACCTCTTCACTTTGTTTTACTTAGGATGGACTCCCGCAAGGTAACGCCTGATTCCATTAAATATTTAGTCTTCTATCACTGGGATACCACTACTCTATTTTTACATATATATATATATATATATTTATATACATATGTAATTTCTATAAATGTAACAGAAATAAATATGTTGTATAAACAGAACAACAGTTCAATTTATAATGGGGTTTCCAGTAATTGCGGCCGTTGTGCTCCTATCGATTGCAATAAACGATTTCCTGCTTCGATTGCCGATTTATATGGCAACATTCGAGGAATTGCAAGTACCGGAAGTGCTAAGGAAGCCGTTGTAGTAATTTAGGTACCTTATTTGCACGTGATTTACAGAGGTGAACAGTTTTACATAATCTGTATATATATATATATATAACATACATATACAGTTATATATGTAATGTCCATGTTATCGATAAGACAGACCTAGCCCAGGTCCCTACGGGGGTCCCCAGGGGGCCCTTGAGTTTAGTCACTCCATGGAGCATCCATAGAAGCAATTTAACAGCACATCAGCCTCCCAATCTGGTACAGTAGGACTATGAAGCCCGGGCCGAGGCTCCTCCGGGAGCCGTCAGACGTCTGGAATCTTAAACTGTCTGAGTCCAGTCCAACAAAATTAAGTCCACGAACCATGAACTCAGTTCGATGAAGCTATAAAAGCCTCATGGTTTAACAGCGAAAACATCATCAGAAAAAAATAGATAGCCCATCATTTTAAATAGAAGTTCCAAAGTGAAGGTAAAAGTAAAAAAATTGCAATAAAAAATATAAAACTACTCTCTCTATTAATCGTACGAAACATACGTTGAAAAGAAATAACAGTGATTTGGATATATTTATTACAATATATAATCACATAAGTCACTTATAATTAAGTGAAACATATTCGCATTTCTCTTTTCCATAAAGCCTTCACATAAACATATCTGTAAGTTAGAAAGTAACATGTTTGGCACTTTGAATTAAATCTATAACGGAGGCTTTTTCTTTGCAACGGGGCTGAGTAATATTCAGTATAGACATGAGATATCCTGCCTGGGAAAAGAACAGGTTTATGTGGGATCCCCCAATACTCTGCGAAAACACATCCCGGGAGTAAGGTGTGCATCCCAACATCCTCGGTGTACCGCAGCAACACGAAACCACTTCCTATTGCTGACCTTCGAATTGAGTGGACGATGAAGGCTTCCAGCCATGACAACCATGGCGCAGGCCTATATTGCGGGGGCCTCTTACGTCTGAAATGTTGACCGAAATGATAAATTAAACGTATCATGTAATACAGTGAATGTTGTCTACTGAAAATAAGGTAATTCAAGCAGTAAATTTTACTAGAGCAGTGTTTCCACTGCGGACATAGATCGATTAGCTTCAAACCATACAAATGCAGGTACTAGGCATGACACAACCGCAAAGAATTACCGCATGTACCTTAAATGTATTTAAAAGTCACCTATTATCGAGGTATAAAATCAGCATATATCACCGATGGTATCACTGTGAAATGAATTTGTTTATAAAATGTAAATATATTTATTCTTGAAAATCAATTTCATCACCTTTTATGGCCCCCAATATGGGGGCCTATAAAAATGTAAAAAGAAAAAGGGAAAGAATGATAGATGAACAGAGCAAAAGGTAAAGAAAGCAGAAATGTAGCATGAAAGATAGATAATAGACCGAAAGAGAAAGTAAAGTATGAAAGAAGAGAGAGAAAATAAAAAATTATGTGAAAAAATTAAATTGCCAATAAAGTCCCTGTCACACCAAAGATAGGGGTACGAGAGGCCCCCAATAGCGGGGGCCATTAAAAAAAAAGATATGGGGGCCCTCTCGTACTCCTATCTTGTTTTGGGACAGGGCATTTATTCCTCCATTTTTATTTTTATGATTTTCTATAATTCCTTTTAAGATCTATCATTCCTCTTCTTACATTCTACAATTTTTTGTCATTCTTATTTATACTAATTTCCGTTTATTCATCGCATCACGTCCTATTTCATCGCCTTCAAAGTAATCCCCGTTCGATAAAACGTACTTTTGCGAACAGTTTTACCAGTCTTCGAAACAGTCGGGATAGTTCTTGTTCAGATAGAACCTTCAAGATCTTCGATTCGGTTTTCATATCCTCAATCTCAGGGGCAAATTAACCTATAGTGCAGGGTGTGCAATGCACACGGGCGTCGCGGCGCTCCCTGAGACAGCTAAAAGCATCGTCTTGGACCATCATGGTGCAACAATGATATGACAGAAGCGGCCAGCCAGCGCGGTGGCGGCAGTTATCAAACGCGAGCGCCCTGTGGGCGGCTTCTTTTTCGACACATTTTGTTTAAACTCCTTATATCCTCCTCCTTATATAACCTTATTTCATGTATTTAAAGTTTAAAAGCCGTAACTAAAACCATACTGTAAGCTATACCTACACATAAAATAGCTTGTTGGAATTTGAAAAACTTCTGTCTTGTTACGACGGCAAAGTTAATAGTTATAGCCGCGGGGGGGGGGGGTCAGACTTAGGGGGCGCCAGGGTTTCATTGCACACGGGCGCTACACGAGCTAGAGCCTTCCCGCGGCTGTAGCTATTAACTTTGCCGTCGTAACAAGACAGAAGTTTTTCAAATTCCAACAAGCTATTTTATATGTAGGTATAGCTTACAGTATGGTGTTAGATACGTATAGTTACCTGTAGCACATCTCTGTTGCGAAACTAAGCGGCGAACCGAAGGCAATACGTGAAATAAGGTTTATTTCGAGTAGGTTTAGTTCGATTGAAATTAGTTGTAAAATCTTTAAATATATTACTGAAAAATGAGCTATAAATTCACCTATTTAAGGCTTTTAGACATATAACCATTGTGTGTTACGTACTGTAGGTTCTGACTCGAAATGAAACACCACTGGTTCAAAAGGAGTCCTTCATTCATATATCAGATGGTCACCCTACTTTAACACAAAGTATACCTTCGCTTTCAAATCGTTCAAGAAATCACTTACCAAATAGTCACTTTGTATCACTGATCGTAGATCTTAATCCTATAACTCGAAAAACAACACTGAACTGTCGACACGGGGAGTACAACTATTTATACTAAGGAGAAGATTCTAGTAAGTTCGAGATAGTACTCGGTTATAATTTCCGAGAACCCTACACAAAAATATTATTTATAACTTCAAGGTCACGCGTGTTCACGGCACTTCTTGATCCTAGGGTCCCGTGTTTATTATTCAGAGGGTTCTGTAACTCGTGCTTTGTAACAATACTAGTAGATTGCATGATCAGTAACATAACCTTCAAAGTAGCAATAACATAATTTATTTTTGTTATAAACAAATTATATCTCATTTATGAGCGAAGTAATGTCACCTTATATAATATTTTTAAAATATCGTGCGCAATGTTACACGCCTATAAAGTTTGAAAGAAAACAGAACGTTAGAATAACGAATAAAAATTTTCACAAGAAACTAAGCTTCGAAATGACAGTGACGTTTCTTTTTGGCGCCAATTGTTTTTTTTCTAAAGCCCGACGCGAGTGACAGCGAGCCTCTTCATTCAGCCACTGCCTCCTTTTGTAGGCGTAATAAAAAAACCGACTGCCATTGATTGTCTTTGAATAAAAGAAACTTTGTTACGGTATTCCTTTGTCTTAAATTATCTTTTATCTTTTATAGTACTCGGGTGTTTTAAAACAAATAAATTCACTGGATAATCTAGATCAGAGTTTTCCAAACTTTTTTGTATCGTAGACCCCTTGCCATGTTTTTCCGTGTTGGGTAGACCCCCTACTTACCTGATATTGATTTCCTGTAAATTTCTAACTGTAGTGAAGTTTAGTGTTGAAAACTTATAAGTAAAAACACATGTTAATTTATACATTTATTAATTGAATTTAAATTAAAACTACTCAAAATAAAATTTTGTATCTGTTATGTAAAATATACGTAACGTTAAATAAACTATAAATAAAACAACATAAGCAATAAGTCAATATTTTTAGTGAGAAGGATGAACCTGATGGTCTAATAATAAATTATCAACATTTGGCGTAAATTCAATCTGTTTTGATAATATAAGATAGTATGATGTAAGTAAATAGGTACCATCAGTGTATGTGTTGAGATCCACTATCGTGGACCCCCATTTTCATTTCATGGACCTCCAATTTTTTTTTCACTGACGTAGACCCCATTGCAGGTTGTCATAGACCCAAGGCGTCGATATAGAACACTTTGGGAATCACTGATCTAGATATACTATTTAAATAAGATATTTATGTCTCATCTTTTCTCATCAGTGGTAGCCCCGAGTTCGATTTCCGAGATACGTTCTTATATAATTCACATTTCGTGCATTAACTATATAGGATCGCAACTGCTCATAAAGAAGTTTCTAGAGGATGGGTAGCAGTGTCCTCTGCGTACCATTATACCACACTGCGATCGCCCAACAGTCTACCAAGCGTGGCGATTCTTTGTGGGAGGTCTAAGCTTTGCAGTTAAAAAGTGAAAATTTTTCAGTTCAAAAATATCAGAGTTCCTGATTTCTGAACTGGTACTCACTGTATTACGGAAGCCAGTGCCTTTGACATTCCGTTTGACATTTCGATTTATACTTCGTGCATTTGACAGTTCATATGTTATATCACATTGTCATTTAACAGGTTATTTATTGATCAAAACATAATTTTATTTATATATTTAATCAACCATCAAGGTGGTAGTGAGAAACGACTATATTTGGTAATCGGGATGCAGGGATTGAATTTTAAAATTTTTCGAGGGGCACAAATATATATTTTTAAAAGAATTCCTAACCTAAACTGCGCACGCTCCTTCGTCGTTCAACCGTCATATGTCTCCCTTCCTCTCACACACCTCTCGCTTGCACCATCTAACGTTCATATTCACGCATGCATTACGTTCGATTCCACATATATGTTTGTTCTTGTTACTTTTTCCTCACCACCGTCCCTGATACGAGTTCCGACACTCAAACTTGTTAAGTTTTAAAGTTCACGGACCCCTTCGTTCCTTGAACTCATAAGGATGAAGCTGTAAAAGCCGCAAGGTTAACAGCAATTACTTCTACAGAAACAGTACAGTACTTTTTCCATAAAAAGGAAAATAATAACCATATGTGATCGACATAATGTATATTAATATATACAGATACTATCATAGGTGGATCGGAAAGTAACGTCGACTGTCGACATATTTTACAGAAAAACCGATTGTTTTGTTACCGCTCCGGCATTGATTTTGTATATTAGACGGCAAAAGGTTGTTGATAACGAAGGTGAATATGTTGTTGATTAGAAATATAAACTTGTTAAAAATGTAGTCGTGTGAATTTAACTTAAGAAACCGACATTACTTTCCGGTGCCACTGTGTAATTTATGCGCAATAAATTAAAATATTATTTTAAAACAGTTCAAAAAATCATGGGTCCTAATGTGTATGTATATTAGACCTTCCTTTTTGTAATTTTAAATCTAAAACTCAAAAGTACATAACTAAATAAATCTTATTATTACAAGTTTTTAGTTGATCGAAACGTCTAGAACTTGGTTTGTTGACTCATTTACATGGTTGATATTATAATGTACACATTAAAAAATGTTAAATTTCATTTAAAACAGCAACTGTTGAGTGTCTGTCCGTCTGTTAGACCAGCGTCAGCCGGCGGCAGCTTGCTGCTTATAATGTTAAAAATAATCGACTATCCAAAACGCAAAAGCCTACAAATTTAAACAAATTTTGATTTTTTTTATTTATAATTTTGTCACAAACACAACAACTGCGACTATCTCTCTGATGGCGTTCAAATTCAAAATGGCGTCCGAATTCAAAACGGCGTTCGAATTTAAATTCGAATACGTAAAAACAGCGTTACTGTTAAAAGTATTGAGGCCGTGATGGCCAGTAATATGGATCGTTATGCGAGTGCTTTTTTTTAGAATGCACAGACGAAAAAATCTTGCTGTATAGTCTATCGAGACAGATAGAATAAAGTATATTATTAAATGTGAATCCTAAAATTATATATTTCTAATAATTTAATATTTTACAGTTAATATTTACGGTAATAAAATCATATTTTATCTGTGAGATTTTGCACTGTTGGCGATAAAAACACGTCTTGCATCGTACACCTTTTTATTGCAATCTCTAGTTTTAATGGAGCCGGATGGCTTTGCCGTTTTTTCCGTGCACCCTAATGAGAAAGACAAAGGCGTTGTGACGATACAGCCATGTTGAATTTTTTTTTGTATTCATTTATTTAATTTCTTTTATGGAGGAATGCTGTTGTTTATGTATCAGACGTTCCAAGGATGATTGCTCTAACGATTAAAATAAAAAAATGTACATTTATTCATTCATGGCAGCTAATACGCTTCATGTAAGGTGTAAACTTCTCTTAAAGATCGATGACAATAAAACATGATCTTATGTAGAGCAATAATTAAGATATTTGAATTTCGAATGCTAATGTACGGATAAGGGATATCCATAAAACGGTTTTTATTTATTTATTTAAATACTTTTTATACATTTTCATATAACAGCGAACTTAATACCGAAAGCATTCTATGCCAGTTTACCGTTTGGTCTGTGAAGAAATACATTAATGAAGGTAGGTGAAAAATATCATATAAAAACATCTTATATAAATATGCTAATGGCTAGTACGTAATATATTAACGTACTATAATGTTATACTATTTATATAAATATAACAATTGATAAGATCCAGCTATTGTCATAATTTTCCTCCCGAACCTTCGATTTTCGAATAATTGAACGGGAAAAGTCACTTTAAATGTCGTTTTTCTGTTTTCGGAACAACTCATCATTATTTATTTGTAGCATATGCCTATATTGTCGAGAGAAATTGTCTTTTTATACTTCTACAATTTATTAGTGAAAATATCTTTTAATTTCAATACTTTATCTAGTCATTTACATTCAATATACTCTGTTATCAGAATATGTCGCCTTTAAGTCGTCATGTATATGGGTCATAGTGAAACGGAATATAGTCTGTTAGTTTCTCAAACATTTAAAAAGAATATATAAATAAAAAATACCGAAAAATCCGAAACCTTCGTCACATTTTATTACCGGAAGTTATTGTGCCTTCTTAACATCCGGTAATAATTCATATTTCAGGGAACCGTGAAATATCTACCACTATATACATTCATTCCTTTTGATAGTATATAGGTAGGCTTTCTTACGGATATATCTTCGGATATACACATATATATGTATATGAATATAAATTGTCGAGATATAAAACCAATTCATTCAATTCAAATCAATATAGGAACACTCCATATTACTACAACAACCACAATATATTTTAGATGTAAATTATTTTAGTAATTTTCTTTCTAATTTCAATTCGGGTAGTCGCTGTCAATCATAAGGCATATTTCTCCTTCAAAGATATCTATGGAGGTATATACATTATGGTATATACCTCCATAGATATCTTTGCCAAGCTTGGAAGTCGGATTGATGATCGCAGTGTGGTTTAGTACACAAAGGAAGCTTCAGCCCAACCTTTGGAAACCTGTTTATGAGTGGTAATCCTGTATAATTAATGCACAAAGTGTAAAATATATAAGACTGTATCCCGGGAATTAAACCTGCGACGATTGTCTCAGACAGTACGGATCAAAATTGTAAATAGTTTAAATGTATATATGTAGTATATAGTACATAGATCACACTTATCATTCTGAAATATTTAATGGATCATGCGTTATTTTGCGGAAGTCCATTCTAAGTAAGAAAAGGACTAATATTTAGCCACTTCCGCACACGCAGTGGTAGTCGTGCAACAAAGTGCACCGCCCGACAGCCAGCTGATAAATGCGCATGCGGCAAACAATGCGAATTACACAACTGCCACCGTTAAATCACTCAACACGTGTTTCACCCCTCCACGGGGCATATTCAGGAGTTATGTTACACCGATTAGTGCTAAAACACAGAGTCTCTGTGTTTGGCACTAATCGGTGTAACATGTATGCGCATTTTGTTGCACGACTACCACTGCATGTGCGGAAGTAGCTAAATATTGATCCTTTTCTTTCTTATTATTCTTCTCATAATCGAAGAAGAAAAAACTACGTACTCGCGTGGTCTCGCACCACTGCCCACATAACAGGTATACAATATATAGGGTATAGAAGCTTTAAAAGATCGAATATATGTCCAAAAAATGATATTTCAAAATTAGAATTCTTGCACTACATATTAAAATTAAATATTGTTTACTATCTGACACTGTAGATTTTTTATTGCCAGAAGTCACTGGCCTGCTGCATTTCATTAAAAAAAAACATTTCACATATATCAGAGTGATCACTTTATACAGGGTTTTCAGCTTTATATATGCTGACAAATGTTAAATGTAAAATCATCCTGTATATTGGAATATAACATGGAAATTTTGGCCATTTTATGCTGTAAATAAATAATAGAAATTCGCTTATTAACTTTAATATTGTAACGAGTTCAAATAACACTAAATAAAAAGTAAATCAATTTAAAATGGTTAAAATAATAATTATTTCTTATGTGATTTTATATGTTGGGAATGCATACCGACTTTTTATTGTAGAAAACCCGCAAACGGCAAAAAAAAAGAAATCCTGGCCGGAGAGATTGTGCAGACACTGCGGATGTAAAAAAGAAAGGATACATTTTTAATCTGCGAAATTTTCCCGCGCTCACAAACCGTAAAAGCAATGGCGGCGGTTACAAATGTCAGTTATGGTATTCTTTGTGTTATTTATTGTGTGTTTCAGCTAACATCTCCTTGTTTAAATGTGTTATGTTTCTAGAATATTCGTAATTACGTTTTCTTTGATTTTAATTTAATTATAACTATATATATTTCTATATTCCTAAACATATGAAGTTCCAAAATATCATATAAAAATGTTAATTTTTTTTGTAGTTTTTTCTTTTTATGTGACCTCCGTTGTTGGGGACCTCTGGTGCAGCCTGCCCTATTTTTGGGAATAGGTCTTTTTGTGTTTAACAATTATTTTCACATTTCTTTTTGTCATTCACTTCTATCGATTGTCATTATATCATTCATTCATTCTTCTATCATACATCACTAAATCTTACATTCTCATTCATTCTTCATTTTATTCTTTGCGTTGCCTTTCATCCTCTTCTCAATTATCACAGTAAAGGGTTTTTATTACAACATTTCTTATTAAAACGATTTAATTTTTATTTTCTTTCACAGTATCCGGCGATAAATATTGCACCTTCGACCTTTTGAAAGAGACAATCGGCTAACTGCGTAAAGCACTATCTCTGTCCCACACTACCTATGTGACGTTTTGTCAGTCGTTGTATTTCGTGCGACAGAGATAACGCTCTACGAAGTCGAAATTAGTCGATTGTCTCTTTCCAAAGGTTGATGTGCAATATTCATCGCCGGGTATTGTACATTTCTTTCTTTCATTCATTATTTTGATACTAACAATTACACTTTATTTTTATTCTTTATTTAAAACATTTAGACCAAGGTTAGTTGGATTCCATTACAAGGGAATTTCTACGAAATTGGTGCCTTTTATTCTTTTTACTGAATAATGAAGGAAGTAATAAAGAGAGAGAGAATAGAGTTTGAGTTTCCAGTCACTGTCCGAATTAACGCATGCGGTGATATCGATTGAAACCTTAACAATGCTGACGACAAGTAAGGCTTTTACGGGCAGCAGTTCGTTCACATTATAAAAGACTTCTTTTTTAAATTCAAAAACACTACAACCTTCATAATGAATGATAATATATAATTTTTTGACCATTGTTGGCTGCAAGTAAATTTTTATGTTTTTTTTCATATTTAACTAATTCCCGATGAAAATGTAAAAGCCTTAAGGCTAACGACACAAACATCTCGAAACAGTACAGTACAGTACACACCATGGAGGTTTTTTTATCTCGTCAACAATATTTTTTTTCTTTAGATAAAGAGAGTTTATATATATTACATAGAATATAATCCTGATACTAAGTAACTTGTTCGTATTCTGTAATTATGATAAAATATGCAAGCAGAGATAGATTTTTCGAAGGAAATATGGAAAGAAACCTCCCATTTATTTTGACATCAAAGTTTAATTAAATAATACAGTTACAATACCATTATTGACTAGTTATTAATAGACAGAAGCATTGTCTTGTTAACAATATATATAAAACCGCAGGAGTGCTTTTATTAGAATCCATTTCAGGTGAGTATAGTAGTAGGTTCTGAAAGTTTGAAAATTAAATTAATCTTGCGTATGATCCAAAAATATTGCTGTATTTTATTTATAAACACTTTTATTTACACAATTAGATAATAATAAAGTAAGAAATTAGAATGATTGATGCGATGTTGAGCGATTCGTAGCTGACGCGGTGCGCAGGCGACGCTTCGTTCGAAAGTTTTCTCGATCCAAGATGGCCGCCCCGTTACCACAGATGCGACAAGTCACTCTTGACGTTGACTTTGACAGCACGACGACGCGACTGCGCCGTCATATAAAATACAGAATGTAAGAGACTGATAGGGCATGAGAGTAAAGGTGAAGTAGAGTGTCAATGGGTGTGTCAAAGTATGAACGAGAAATGTCAGAATGTTCGCCACTTGGTTGTGGGTAGGGCTTACAATACCGGAATTCCGAGATCCCGAATCCCGGAATACCGGACGATTTCTGTTCTTTAAAACAGATATTTAAGTAAAAATACTGTGTGTATTTTAGTATTACATTCATAAATATTATCAATTTAAATATATTTTTGTTTCTACTATATAATGCCATACGTGTCTATTATATGTAGAATGTAACATAGTATATAATTTAATATATACCTTTTTAAATGCTTGTTTTTTTGTATCTATCTACTCCTACTCTCTATGTAATGAAATAAATAATATCTACTCATTTCGGAACAATATTTATTGTATTTCATATATTATTTGTTAACAAGTCAATATAATAACTGAATATCCTGATATTTCGAATTTCAAATAACAAATAATGGTATTCAGATTTTAGTTCGGTATTGTAAGCTAGTGCCGACTGAGGGACGCCTCTCGTACGTTAAGGAATATTTATAATTATTTAGTAATCGTAATTTAAAAAAAAAACTATTTATTACTGTATTATTATTATGTTATTTATTATTTCTGTTACTTTTAATATTTCGATAGGGTGTACATTAACGAACAGCAAATAAGTAAGAAAAGGACCAATATTTAGCAACTTCCGCACATGCAGTGGTAGTCGTGCAATAAAGTGCACCGCCCGCCAGCCCCCTGATAAATGCGTATGCGGCAAACAATGCGAATTACACAAACGCCACCGCCAAATTACTCAACACGTATTTCACCTCTCCACGGGGCATCCTCAGGAGTTATGTTACACCGGTTAGTGGCTAACACACCTGTGTATATTATATATTATTGCACTGTGTATATTATTGCACGACTACCACTGCTTGGGCGGAAGTGGCTAAATATTGGTCCTTTTCTTACTTAGGATGCACTTCCGCGAGGTAACGCCTGATTCCATTAAATAAATAAGGACAGCAAATAAGCTAAAGTTTTAACATGTATATATGTGTAACTTATGTGTTGTTTCATATATTTAATTCAGTAGTTTTTTAATGTACATTGTTTTGGCGTCAGCAAACAATAAACCCAGTCTTTTGTTAAACTTTTGCGCGAAAAAGTTTTTAAATAAAGAGAAACAATATCTCCGGGCAGTTTTTTTGTTTCCCGTGTCAACTCTAAGCTAAAAAGTCAACAATGTCAAGTGAGAAAATAGTTTGACTTTGTTTAGTTTCTTAAAAAGTTCCACAGTACGATACAGTAACCGACCATAGATATTCCACATCGACGTTTTGAAAGAGACAATCGGCTAATTTCGGCTTTGTAGAGCGTTATCTCTGTCACACGAAATACAAACAGTCCGGTATCTATTAGGAGCTTTTCAATCTAAATCATATATTAGTGGGACCTGAAAGTAATGTCGTTTCTGTCGACATATTTACATAATAAATACATTTAAAAAACTTTTAAGTTAAACGGTTTTTTGATACCCATATTGTGGTGGTTGTGGAAAGATATGTACCTAGTCCGCCATATTGAAACGGCGTCCATCTTGAAATTTAAATTTTGACATAATCGTTGTGTTTTACTAGCCTTTTCATTTGATACCCATATTGAGGGGGTTAAGGAAAAATATGTAATCCGCCATTTTATATCGGCGACCATCTTAAATTTATAATGTTATTGATTTTACTATATTGTATTGTAAATTAAATGTGTGTACCAAATTTCAGATCAATCTGACAGCGGAAAGGTGCTCAAATTTCAATTTCTAATTTTGACCCAAATAAATAAACAAATAAATTCCATACGGGTCGAACTAAATAAAACCGTTTAAAAACTGATTGATTTGTTACCCCTTCGGCATTGATTTTGTATACTAGACGGCAAAAGGTTATTGATGAAGGTAAACATATTGTTGATTAGAAATAAAAACCTCGTGTGAATTTAACTTAAGAAAGCGACATTACTTTCCGGTTCCACTAATATATATCTTACATTTACGTTCTTATTTATACATACATTATTAGAAAGTAATAATATTTTCATTCTTCTATAATTTATTAGTGAAAGTTTCTCTAGATTTTAGTACCTTATTTAATTATTTACACATAATCCTTACATTATAATATGAAATATATATAACATATATATCAGAGTTTGGAGAAGTATTTTCATCGTCCGTTTTATGTTCCGTTTTATGACCGGAATTTAGGGTGCTACGTAACTTCCTGTCATAAATCGGATCACGGATATATGTGAAATATCATTAACAAAAGGCTTTCATTCCTTTAGATCAGAGATTCCCAAAGTGGTCTATATCTTTTTTTTTTTATGACCTCCGCTATTGGGGGCTACGAGAGGCCCCCTATCTTGTGGTGGGACAGGGTCTTTTTTTGGCAATTTTTTTTTCACTTAGTTTTTTTTTTATTTCAGTTCTCTGCTTCCATTCTTCACATGATCTTTCATTCCATTCTTTTATACCACATTTCTTCTTTCTTACCCTTTTGCTCTGTTCGTCTATCATTCTTCCCTTTTTCTTTTTAAATTTTTTGATTTATATTTTTATAGTGGTCTATATCGACCCCTAGGGGTCTATGACAACCTGCAAGGGGTCTACGTCAGCGAAAAAAATTTTGGGGGTCCATGAAATGAAAATGGGGGTTCACGATAGTGGATCTCAACACATACACTGATAGTACCTATGTACTTACATCATACCATCTTATAATATCAAAACATTTACATTATTTATAAAAGTACATATGAAGAAAAAAAGAAACAGACTGGACATCATTAGCTGAGGAGATTTAAGATTAATACTTATAAAATTGACGCCAAATGTTGATAATTTATTATTAAAGCATCAGGTTTATTCTTCTCACTTAAAATATTGACTTATTGCTTATGTTATTCTATTTATAGTTTATTTTATGTTTATTTAATGGTACGTATATTTTACACAACAGATACACAATTTTATTTGGAGTAGTTTTAATTTAAATTCAATTATAAATGTATAAATTAACATGTGTTTTTACTTTAAGTTTTTAACACTAAACTTTACTACAGTTAGAAATTTACAGGAAATCAATATCAGGTAAGTAGGGGGTCTACCCAACACGAAAAACATGGCAAGGGGTCTACGACAAGAAAAAGTTTGAGGAACTCTGGCCTAGAATAAATCTATTCACTCTTGTCTAGTAAACTCCTAAGTTATAGATTTCTGGAAACGTTAAATCTGTTCAAAATAGAATGCACCATTAACTGTTTCAAATATTTAAAAACTTACTATGTACGTAAAAATAAACGTACTACGTGTATGCGCCTATATTTAAATACTGAAACAAATTCTGTTTGTATGTATATAGAATAAATTATATCTCTGTTTAATTTATTACTCTGTGATCTGAAACATGAATAATGCATACACGAAGTTTCAGAAGTTCGCAACAATGGATTCTCTTTGATTGGAAACAAGAAGCATTTGAATATTATTTAGCGGACTTCGAAAAGAATTAATTTGATTTTTTCCCTTTTTAAATTTTTATTATCTGTTTTATAATAGAGTGTATATTTTTACAAATTCCTTTTGTATTAAAAAAATATATAACATTTAACATTATATTGTTTTGCCCGTAATCATTAATAAGTCTGTAAAATTAATATATTTTTTTCTTACTGATGATTTAAAAAAATATATAAAAAAAAATTGACATTTCTCAAAATCCAACATCTATAGCCGCGAAAGATAACAAGATGGCGGCAACACATTCGCACATTCGAATTGACAGCACATTTTTCCCGCCTCATTAAATCAAGATGGCGCACGTCTGTCATGAAGCGTTACGTGCGATCGATTTATATAGTTAGAAAGACGATCTTTCACCTTCGCGATGAGGGAGAATTGAATTGATAAATAAAATCTGTTTAACATAGGGCTGTGGCTCTAGGCTCCACGAAAAGGTTTTTTTTTTATGACCCCCGCTATTGGGGGCCTCTCGGACCCCTATTTATGGTGGGACAGGCACTTAATTTGCAATTTAATTTTTCACATGATTTTTATTTTCTCTCTCTTCTTTCATATTTTACTTTCTCTTTCGGTCTATTATCTATCTTTCATGCTACATTTCTACTTTCTTACCCTTTTGCTCTGTTTATCTATCATTCTTTCCTCTTTTCTTTTTACATTTTTTCAATTTACATTTTTATACATTTTTATTTATTTTCTATAATACATTATATGTCACATTTGAGTTTTATTTTATCACATTTCTTATTATATATTTGGATTTTTATTTTTTTGTGTAACGTTTTTAACTATTTTCTTGCAACAAGCGAGGAATTCTTGCCTAGTTTCTTTTTCACCTATCAGGGAAGCTATCGAAAAGAAGGTTAAAAGTACAAAAAAAAAAGTTTTTATTCAAATTGACACTTTTGAAATGTCAATTACTTTAACTATATAAGTAGTAATCTACCGAGGAATACAGATCTGCTGAGAAGAGCTGGTAACACTTAACATTTGCTCTATCTAAACGAAATTAAACAATGTATCAATCATGTAAATGAGTCAACAAACCAAATTCCAAACATTACATTCAACAAGTACAGTACCCGGCGCTAAATATTGCACATCGACCTTTGAAATGAGACAATGGGCTTATTTCGTCTTTATAGAGCACTATCTCTGTCCCACACTAGCTATGTGACGTTTTGGCAGTCATAATTGGTGCAACAGAGATAACTATATAACAATTAGGAGTGTATTTTGAATTCTTATTTAGTTTTTCTTCGTTTCAATCCATAGACGACAATTGCGAATAATAAACCCATAATCGCCACATTTGGCAGGCGGGCTGGCGATCGCAGTGTGGTATTATGGTACGCAGAGGACGCTGCTGTTCATAGTCTGGAAACATACTTGTGAGCAGTGACGATTCTATATAACTAATGCACTAAGTGTGAATGATATAAGTAAGAAAAGGACCAATATTTAGTCACTTCCGCACATGTGAGTGAATGACTCACTCTTCTCCCTGTGTTTTGCACTAATCGGTGTAACATAACTCCCGAAGATGCCCCGTGGAGGAGTGAAACACGTGTTGAATGATTTGGCGGTGGCAGTTGTGTGATTCGCATTGTTTGCCGCATGTGCATTTATCAGCGGGCTGGCGGGCGGTGCACTTTATTGCACGACTACCACTGCATGTACGGAAGTGGCTAAATATTCGTCCTTTTCTTACTTATGATGGACTTCCGCAAGGTAACGCCTGATTCCATTAAATATGAATGATATAAGGTTGGATCCCAAACGAACCAGCGATCGCAACTCTCACTCCTACACCACTTTGCTACACACAAACATTTTTATTCAAATATATGTTTTACAAAGACCTAATAAAAGCGATTTTAAAACTTTAAGAAAAATATTTCTGAAATAATTATTATATGTGTTAGTAATTTTTTTTTTTAATTTTATAACCGTTGCTATTAGCGTTGTACAATTTTACGTTAAAATAGCATAGCTATTTTTAACATGTTAAATAGCGTGATGGGATCAAAGACAGCTATAGAAGTAGATTTTTTTAATTTTACATTACAGATAAATAATTCGTGTACGCTCGCAAATTGAATGGCAATACATTCACATTTTTAAATTTCTCGATCTTTTATCGATTTAGGACCTTTTCATGCACAACGCTTTTCGATCTACTTTTTTTTTTTTTTTCAATAGACATTAACAGCCGTGCCTTTGTTTTTACGACAATATTTACGTATTTTTGGTTCACGTTCCTTTTAAAAAAATTTTTTTTTAATTTTTTAGTGCTGTCTTGTTTTGTTTACAACTTAGTAATGTCTAGTTTCATTTTGAGGCTTTTGTTGGCCATTCATATTATACCTATGACTATTTTTTATCTCTCGTTCACTTCTATAAAATAAAAGGGACTTCTATTGCGTTATATTTTTTAAACGTACATTTTATTGACACTCTTTCTCTCATCCTTCACAATTTCTATTTCTCTATCTTCTTTCGTCCTTTATATTATCTTACAATCTCTTTTCATCATTTTTTTTAACTGTTTTTGGGTACAATATTCATTGCACTTTGATCTACACGACCTTACGTTTTAATTTTAATTTAACTCATAATTTTGTAGTAATATTTCCCTACGTAATGTAGGCGATGGTGTCACTCTCCACGTTTCTCTCTAACTTCAACCTTCCTCTTGCGAATACGTTGTAGCTAGTTATTGAGCACTACGTTCTGGTCTACCGCAGGGTCGCAGATGAACAAGGGATTCTTCTTGAGTTTACTTACTCAGAAAGTCACCCGTACCCAGGGAACGTTTGGACCAGGAACGTGTGCAATCTCGATTCTTCAGAACGCGCTGCCGACTCGACTTCCTCGTGCGCATATACCCTGTCCAATACAACCTCATCTATATCTATATATATGTCTAATCAAGTCATCATATAATCAAGCTACCATATAAATAATGGTTCCGTTATGTGTTCCTTTATAGGTGAAACAATATTAACCCTTTCCACTCCAAAGTCGAATGTCACTCGACACTGATTTTGTTCCACAAGCTCCACTGTCGAGTGATACTCGACATGGTGTAATACTTCTTTTTGCGGAAAATTTTAAAACAGGAAAGATTTTTGTTACTAAAATGTTTGAATCACGAATGAATGAAACATATTCTAGAATCGCAAGATACTATAATTCAATTAGATTTTATCGATGCTACATAATAGACTTGTAGTGGAAAGGGTTAAAAAATTACTTTATTCAACATTGTAGAAAGATCAGATAACGTCAAATAAAAAAATTAAGAGAAAAATTATCGTACGTAAGAGGAAATATCTGACTTACTTTGCACACCAAAGAACTCAAAATTTAAAAACATTTCTCCTTCGTTCTTTTTCAAGTCCGTGTGTTTAAGAATCTCTTATGGATACAGTGAATCTTTAATGACATCTAAAGACTAATAGCCATGAAAGATATCGATTGCAGTCAATTGTTTAAATATCGTTACGTACTGTGGGTTCTGACTCGAAATGAAACACCACTAGTTTACAAGGAGTCATTTATTAACAAATCAGATGGTCACCCTACTTTAACACAAAGTATACTTTCGCTTAGTCCAAACTTCGCTTCCAAATCGCTCAAGAATTCACTGTCCAAATAACTTACCAAATAGTCACTTTGTATCGCTGATCGTAGATCTTAATATTATAACTCGAAAAACAACATTGAACTGTCGACATGTGGAGTACACCTATTTATACCACGGATAAGGTTCTAGTAAGTTCGAGATAGTGCTCGGTTAGAATTTCCGAGAACCGTACACAAAAATCTATATGTAACTTCAAGGTCATGCATGTATACAGCACTTCTTGATCCTAGTGATCCGTGTTTATTGTTTAGAGCAGTGATTCCCAAAGTGGTCTATATCGACCCATAGGGGTCTATGACAACCTGCAAGGGGTAAATGTCAGCGAAAAAAAATTTGGGGGTCCACAATAACGGAACTCAACACATACACTGATAGTACCTATTTACTTACATCATACTATCTTATAATAACAAAACATTTACATTATTTATCAAAGTATCTATGAAGTAAAAAAATTATTATATATGTTTATAAAATTGTGTAAGTTGTAGGATGTTGGTATTCGCTTTATGGTCAAAAAAAAACACTGAAAAAAAAAAAGAAGCAGTCTCGTGTTTGTTTAATGTTACGTATATTTTACATAACAGATACAAAATTTTATTTTGAGTAGTTTTAATTTCAATTAATAAATGTATAAATTAACATGTGTTTTTACTTTAAGTTTTTAAAAGTTATAAATTTACAGGAAATCAATATCAGGTAAGTAGGGGGTCTACCCAACACGGAAAAACATGGCAAGGGGTCTACGACACAAAAAAGTTTGGGGAACTCTGGTTTAGAGGGTTTTGTAACTCGTGCTTTGTAACAATATTCCGTTATAGGAAGTACATTCGTGAGATAGAAGTGTAGCCCATAGTTTGTTCGATAAAGGGTCCAAGTATGAAGGCTTTCATGGGGCGTCTAGGCTCAAAGGTTTCTACAAGAGGTTTTGGCCATTTCGATTTGGCTATGATTCGACATCCATGGTTCTTTTGATCATGAGTGTATAGTGGTAGTGTAATAATTCAGATTTGTGTGTAAATCTGAACTGGCTGACCTGGCAGTACTGGCAACCCTGGCAGATCGGACCATTAGACAACGGCGACACCATTAGAGCGTTATGAATATTAACAGCGAACCGTGCCTTTGTAAGTTTCGAACGTGATGGCGCGAGACACACGGCTCAAAAGAATGACGAGCATTACAATTTTTAAACGGTTTTATTTAGTTCGACCCGTACGGAATTTATTTGTTTATTTATTTGGGTCAAAATTAGAAATTAAAAATTTAAGCACCTTCCCGTTGTTGTTGGTCTGAAATTTGGTACACACATTTAATTTAGATGACAATACAATATAATAAAATCAATAACATTATAAATCTAAGATGGCCGCCGATACAAAATGGCGGATTACATATTTTTCCTTAACCCCCTCAATATGGGTATCAAATGAAAGGGCTACACTAGTAAAACACGATGATTATGTCAAAATTTAAAATTCAAGATGGACGCCGTTCCAATATGGCGGATTCCATTAAATATCTTCTAAGTACAATAATACCTCACTGTGATCGCCAACCTGTCTTCCAAGCATGGCGATTATGGTATATCCCCCAAATCTTTTCGAAGCGATGCCTGGCAGTAGGTATTCATAGGCTTCGACACATAATTAAAAATCTATTGTGAAATGATATATTTCTTTTTTGCGACCCGAGTTTTTAGGCTATGTAGAAAGATTGTAATAAATGTAATAAAAATAAATAAGAGTCAAATATTTTAAGAAAAATGTAAAAATAATAAAACGGATGTAAGCAAAATAATAAGTATATAAAAATAATGAAAAATAAATTAAAAATTGTAAAAAACTGAGAAACGTGGCGATGGATGAAAGGCATCGGAAAAGAGGGAAAATGGAATGAAAGAGTAAGACAAATGAAATGTAGAATGTAATGAAAGAATGAAAGATCTTAAGATGCATGGAAGAAGAGCGCGAAAATAAAAATATAAGTGAATTAATTATTAAAAAGAAATAAAATTCCCTTACCCATAAATAAGTTATGGATACCAGAGGCCTCCAATAGCGGGGGCAATAAAAGAAAAAAAAAACATTTCTTTATCTCAGTATGTAATATCATAATGATTACTAATCTAACGTAAGTACACGTGCACTAAAAATATAACTTTTTTAATAGAAGCGGTCGCAGAAGTTTTTACTGAAAGTTGTACTTCCTATAACATTTAATGTAGAACACATAAAATCTCACAAGAAAAAAAAAAACAATAGAGAATGTAATTTTTAAATTATCAGTGTGTGGTGGTGAAATGACAAATGGATGCTATTGAGAAAATCCTAATTTATTGTTCACACAACCACTATACAAAAGTAGGCGCGTCGGAGAGAGAGTTTATTGCGGCGAGCTTGCGCGTGCGCTGATGTGCGGCCAAACCTAGAGTGCCGTGATCCGGGCCGCTGGCTTACGTCAATGCGCTAGGGCGTGCATGTTGCCGCCGCGGACAGGACAGTCCGACGTAGTGGGACTGTCCGCCATAAGTGTGACTAGATACACTCATGCTAGAGGGTCGCCTAGAAGAAACCGTAGCAGGTCCTCCCCAACAGCAGAAGAGACGTTAAACTCTGACCCGAGTCATATAGACCAAAAAAAAAAACCAGTTCGAAGGTTAAAACTCCATATAGAGACGATCCAAGAGACTTGTGCTTATGCTTTGGTGAAACCTGAGCTTCGGAGTTGAGAGCATCAGCGAAGAGTTTATTTATTTACTTTATTGGAGATAAACAGTTACAAAAGGCAGTAAGATATTACAAACATAGAAACTTTGAAATATAAAATTAGTTACAATTGTTACCTTATAATTATCTCACTGAGAACATTTAATGATATATAGTCAAACAATGACAAAACAAAACAAAAACATTACTAAACAGCGATCAAAGATCCAGAGCATTCTGCAGAACACAGTAATAATTACGAGTCACAGCCGTCACGTTCCAATGAGGTTTAAATTGTATTGTGTATATCCAATAATTTCGAATGAAATTGTCTTTTAAAAGATACAAGAGAGCACGAGAATATATCAATATCACTGATATATGAATTGTGGAGGTTTAGTTACTTGTCTGACAATGGTTTTACAAAACTTTAGAAATATTGACCCACTGTGTTCGTCATTCATTATTGAGGCGATGGTTTCTTGGATTATTTTAATGCTCAACCAGCATTCGCCATGCTCTACCGAATGCAGGACAGTCAGCAATCAGGTGGACCACGGTCTGATCTACACCCGGTTCACAGAAGCACGAGGGATCCTCCCTGAGCTTATATAAAAAATGTTTTTAATCTTTTGGAGCGAAGCAAGAATGCTTTTGTAAGCAAAACATATAGGCTCTATGAGCAACTTAGAGTTTCACTTACAACCAATCGATGAATATAGATATGTAATGTAATTAAAAATGGCGGCGCATTTTTCCTCGTTCAACGGCCAAATCTTTCACCGCACAGGCTGTTCGATTGTGGAATGATTTATCGCTGAACATAAGACGTGCTTACTCACTATATATTCTTAAGAATATGGTAAATAAATATCTACTAGACCTATGATTATCTATCTGTAAATTCATTTCTTTTTCTTCCTCTGTTTCTTTATTCTTTCTGGAGTAAGTGCGATCGAAATCAATTAGATGTTTTTATTTATTATTGTAATATATTTATAATATGTCATCATTCATTTATTCCAATATCTCCAAGATGGGGCAGAGGGCGTCCACAGTACGTCGCCATCCCGAGCGGTCTTGAGCCTCGCGCTTTACTTCGCTCCGCGTCATTCCAACTGCCTTCACTTCTGCAGTGATCCTCCGACAGATTTGCTCTGGGCGGCCACGTCTTCGTTCCTTGAGAATTCCATTCTAGGGCTTGCCTCGGTATATGATCAAGATCCCTTCAGAGCGTGTTGCCTATCCAGTTCCACTAGCGTTTGATCTGCTGGTCGATCGGCATCTCACCGCAATGTTTCCGAGGTCTACGTTGGAGACTTTCTCAAGCTAGTATATACCGAGAATACGTCGAAGACAGTTATTAACAAAAACTTGTAGCCGACGCGTGATATCCTTGGTATCCTTCCACGTCTCGCATCCATAAAGCTACATGGTTTTCACATTGGACCGGAATATTTTGAGCTTAACTCTCCTAGTCAGCTTCGGTGATTGCCATACAGAACGGAGCCGTGCGAAGGCTGCCTTTCCCTTGGAGATTCTCGAAGCGGCGTCCATTTCTTCAACAATGACATTAATAATATATGTCGTTTCATGCATAGGCCTGATCCAGAAGATATCTATGGTGGGATTTACCATTATTGACACGTTTGACAGGCTGTTTGCGATCGCAGTGTGGTATTATGGTACGCAGAGGAATCCCAAACTTCCTCTTAAACTTGTTTGTGAGCTGTGGCAATCGTTTACAATTAATAGAGTGTTGATTATGAATGTCTCCCAGGTATTGAACCAGCGATCTAGGATCTCAATTCTCAGTCCGCTACCCAGGAGCGGCTCTAGCTCATGAAGCGCTTGGGATGGCGACGTACTGTGGACGCCTTCTGCCCCATCTTGGAGACATAGGAATTATTGACGATAAATGATTGTTGAAGAAATAGCGCTAACTACGCCAATTTCAAAGCCCAGATAAAATTTCCAAGATACAAGTCACTTAATACTCTTTGTTTGGCACTAATCGGTGTAACATAACTCCAGAAGATGCCCCGTGGAGGGGTAAAACACGTGTTGAGTGATTTGACAGTGGCAGTTGTGTAGTTCACATTGTTTGCCGCATACGCAGTGGGCTGGCGGGCGGTGCACTTTGTTGCATGACTACCACTGCACGTGCGGAAGTGGCTAAATATTGGTCCTTTTCTTACTTAGGATGGACTTCCGCAAGGTAACGCCTGATTCCATTAAATATCTTCTAAGTACAATAATACCTCACTGTGATCGCCAACCTGTCTTCCAAGCATGGCGATTATGGTATATCCCCCAAATCTTTTCGAAGCGATGCCTGGCAGTAGGTATTCATAGGCTTCGACACATAATTAAAAATCTATTGTGAAATGATATATTTCTTTTTTGCGACCCGAGTTTTTAGGCTATGTAGAAAGATTGTAATAAATGTAATAAAAATAAATAAGAGTCAAATATTTTAAGAAAAATGTAAAAATAATAAAACGGATGTAAGCAAAATAATAAGTATATAAAAATAATGAAAAATAAATTAAAAATTGTAAAAAACTGAGAAACGTGGCGATGGATGAAAGGCATCGGAAAAGAGGGAAAATGGAATGAAAGAGTAAGACAAATGAAATGTAGAATGTAATGAAAGAATGAAAGATCTTAAGATGCATGGAAGAAGAGCGCGAAAATAAAAATATAAGTGAATTAATTATTAAAAAGAAATAAAATTCCCTTACCCATAAATAAGTTATGGATACCAGAGGCCTCCAATAGCGGGGGCAATAAAAGAAAAAAAAAACATTTCTTTATCTCAGTATGTAATATCATAATGATTACTAATCTAACGTAAGTACACGTGCACTAAAAATATAACTTTTTTAATAGAAGCGGTCGCAGAAGTTTTTACTGAAAGTTGTACTTCCTATAACATTTAATGTAGAACACATAAAATCTCACAAGAAAAAAAAAAACAATAGAGAATGTAATTTTTAAATTATCAGTGTGTGGTGGTGAAATGACAAATGGATGCTATTGAGAAAATCCTAATTTATTGTTCACACAACCACTATACAAAAGTAGGCGCGTCGGAGAGAGAGTTTATTGCGGCGAGCTTGCGCGTGCGCTGATGTGCGGCCAAACCTAGAGTGCCGTGATCCGGGCCGCTGGCTTACGTCAATGCGCTAGGGCGTGCATGTTGCCGCCGCGGACAGGACAGTCCGACGTAGTGGGACTGTCCGCCATAAGTGTGACTAGATACACTCATGCTAGAGGGTCGCCTAGAAGAAACCGTAGCAGGTCCTCCCCAACAGCAGAAGAGACGTTAAACTCTGACCCGAGTCATATAGACCAAAAAAAAAAACCAGTTCGAAGGTTAAAACTCCATATAGAGACGATCCAAGAGACTTGTGCTTATGCTTTGGTGAAACCTGAGCTTCGGAGTTGAGAGCATCAGCGAAGAGTTTATTTATTTACTTTATTGGAGATAAACAGTTACAAAAGGCAGTAAGATATTACAAACATAGAAACTTTGAAATATAAAATTAGTTACAATTGTTACCTTATAATTATCTCACTGAGAACATTTAATGATATATAGTCAAACAATGACAAAACAAAACAAAAACATTACTAAACAGCGATCAAAGATCCAGAGCATTCTGCAGAACACAGTAATAATTACGAGTCACAGCCGTCACGTTCCAATGAGGTTTAAATTGTATTGTGTATATCCAATAATTTCGAATGAAATTGTCTTTTAAAAGATACAAGAGAGCACGAGAATATATCAATATCACTGATATATGAATTGTGGAGGTCAAATATATAAGGGTGCACGTTTACCGATATTTGTATTAGCAGTTGATAAAAAGAAAGATCTAGAACGCGTTTTTGCTGCAGGAATTCTAAAGTTTACCTCTAGCCTTCTTCCATGAATCATTAAAACATACGAATTCGCAACACCAGTAAATGGTAGAGCTGATGGTTCTGGAGTGTCGACCACGTGCCAGTAGACGCGGTATGGATACCCTCTCCCCCCCCTGGGTGGACCGAGGACATAGTAAAGTAAGAAAGAGACCAATATACCACTACTTCCACTATGTTTTTATTTAGAAAGTTAATTGAATTATGTTCTAGTTCTAATTTAAACTTTTTGGATGAAATGTATTTAAATTACTTACAAAAATGTCCAGGTCTTGCCTATCTAGTTCACGGACCCTTCTGCTCATTGAACTCAGTACCGATGAAGCTGTAAAAGCCTTAAGGCTAACAGCATTAACATCTTCAGAAACAATACCTAGGTCTTGCCTTGTACCTGTCCAGCATATGAGAAGTATAGGAATAAGGAAGTAAAGGATGTCACTGTTACTTACAATATACCTATTCTATATATTCTAGAATATGCGTATTGTGGGTAACAGTATGTATATAAAAATAATGTAAAATAAACAGAAATAAAATAAAGAAAATGTTAATGTGTAATGAGAGAAGAATTGGAAGGTCATAGAGCGAAAGAGAACGAAAGAAGCAATGTGGAATGAATACCGAATGGAAGATCATAAGATGCATAAATGGAGAGAGAGAAAATGAAAAAGGTTGTGAAAAAATGAAATATGTATAAAAAGTTCCTGTCCCACACCAGATAGGGGGTACGAGAGGCTCCCATTAGCGAGGGCCATATAAAAATAAAAAGAAACAGTATGTTTATATAATTGTAAGTAATTTAAATACATTTCATCCAAAAATTAAGTTTAAATTGGAACGAGATGATAATTCAATTAACTATCTAAAAAAAAACATAGCGGAAGTAGCTATATATTAGTTCTTTTCTTATTTAGGATGGATTTCCGCAAGGTAACGCCTGAATCTATTAGAGATTGGATTCGGGCGACGCAAGACAGGTCATAGTACCGATTTTTGTCAAAGCCTTGCAGTGGGCATTCACCGGATGAAAATAAAGGTGTCTGGTGACAGATTTATGTTTTTAAACTTAAATAAGTAATGTAATATTAAACATATACACTAATACCTCACTATGCGCCGTGGTTACGTTCCAAAAAAACACGACGCAAATTGAAACGCCGCAAAGTGAATTAAGATTTTCTATAGCAAACCATGTAAAGATCGAAGATAGGTTCCAGGGTTACGAAAATACTACTTTTTAAAAAGAAAATTGAACTAACTAAACATTTAATAACAAAAGTAATATAACTCTGCCAATGAATAAATTGGAAAAATATATACCTTTTTTTGTAACCAGAAACAACACGTTAAAATTTATATAAATTTATTATTCTGTTTTTTAAAAAAAAGCACAACACACTACATAATTGAAACTGAACTCCAAAATTAGAAAAACAAAGTGAAAATAAAACTGTATTCAAATTGCGTTGTTTTTAGTTAGAATGGAAATCTTCGAGTTTTGATAGCATGGCGCTATTAGAAATAAAAGTGTTGCAATCTTGTTGAAAATTTCCAAAAAAAAAAATTAGACTCGAACCCAAAACAACGCAACCTCGAAATTCTAACGACGCACAGTGAAAATTAGTACTAATTAAGCAGCGACGCAACTTCGAAAAAAACGCAAAAACAAATGACGCAAAGCGAGGTATTGGTGTAGTTTTAGTATTGAACGATAGAATATGAATGTGGGTTGTACTTTATTAGAAATATATTACCTATGTATATTCCGTTGAGTTGCAAACACAGATCAAAAAAGAGCTTTGTGTTATTTTCTTCGCGCAGTTAAAGTTTCCTTTTATGGCCCCGCTATTAGGGGCCTATCGTTCCCCTATCTTATTTACGGGACAGCGACGTTTATATCTTTTAATGGTTCAAATTCTTTTCTCTTTTTATTTCAATGCTCTTCTGTCATACTTCACATAATCTATCTTTCTTCTACTTACATTCTACAGTTTGTTCATCGCCTCACTTCCTTCGCCTAGTTCCTTACTATCACAGCTTTTGGTTATCACATTATTTTTAATTTATCTTATGATTTCTATGCGTTTATTTACTTTTCAAAGTTCGAGAAAAGTTATTGTTAAAGCACTTGGGAGGTCAAAGATTTTCGACAAACGACGAGGTCAAAGCAGCCGTAGACGCATATTTTGACTCTAAGAAAGAATCATCTTTTTTCAACGGTCTAAATGCTTGGAAGGGGATGTGGCAAAAGTGTATTGAACTTGATGGTGATTATGTAGAAAAATAAAAATATAACTGATTTAATATGTGTTTATTTTCTTGGTTAGGCCGAGTACTTTTCAATCCACCCTTGTATGTTCAAGCAAGCGTATTTCATTCTTCACGACCGTGTGTCAGATGCGACTTGTACATGGGAACAATGCGAAATAATTTCGCTCACGCCGAGTGTTTACCCGGGAATGGGCTACGGGAAGTGCGCTTTGCATTTTTCACCCCCCCCTCCCCCTCCCCCTTCGGCCATTACTCCGGCCCAAGAATTTATTCATCAACACCGCGGACTCCTTTATTGTTGGTTCGTGTTGCTGGACGTGTGACTCGAATGAAAATATAATACAAACCCTCTATACTAAGCTGCCGAGACTTTAGCCTAGGCATACCATTTAAAAAACATATCAATAACATTAAAAAAAAAATTACGTAAATTTAAAAAAAGAAGTTGGTTCTTCTCAACTGAATCAACGCTTTGAATCTGATAGTAGTATATAGAGAAAATTAGGTGCAATAATCTAATATATAAAATTCTCGTGTCACGGTGTTCGAACTTCAACTCCTCTGAAACGGCTTGACTGATTTTTTACTAAATTTTATATGCGTATTCAGTAGGTCTGAGAATCGGCTACTATATATTTTCTATATCCCTAAGTGATAAAGGTTGTTCACACTTAATTTTTTTTTTTAACGAAATTTTTGGTTTTTATTTTTTTATGATACAACATACAAAAATACATACAACCCTAAATTTTCACCCCTCTACGATCAACCCTTATTTTTAAATTGAAGATTAAAAATACTTTTTTTGCAAAACAACGTTTGCGGGATTAGCTAGTATTATATGTAATACTCATATTAGGGGGACCGGAAAGTAATGTCGCTTTCTTAAGTAACCTATATGTGTATATACATATGGGGTCTACATGAAACAAGAATCTAAAGGAATGAAAGCCTTTTGTTAATGATATTTCACATATATCTGTGATCCGATTTATGACGGAAAGTTACGTAGCACCTTAAAATCCGGTCATAAAAAACGGACGATGAAGATACTTCTCCAAACACTAATATATATTATATTTATATTTCATATTAAAATGTAAGAATTATGTGGAAATAATTAGATAACGTAATAAAATCTAGAGAATTTTTCACTAATAAATTATAGAAGAATGATGTATGTATATATAAGTACATAAATGTAAGGTATATATTAGGGGGACCGGAAAGTAATGTCGCTTTCTTATGTTAAATTCACACGAAGTTTTGATTTCTAATACACAATATTTACTTTCGTCTTCAACAACCTTTTGACATCTAGTATACAAAATCAATGCCGGTGCGGTAACAAATCGATTCGTTTTTCTGTAATATGTCGACAGAAACGACATTACTTTCCGGTCCTCGTAATAAGATATAAATGTGGGAACGGAACGTAAGAGTGAAGGAAGTGAGCGATTGATTGATGAATGAATGAAGAGTAGGAATGAATTAAGGCATTCTCTCGGAAGATGGGCTGGGCCGGTTTGTATCAACTATGTAAGAAGTGAAAAATTAGTGTTTAAAAAATTTCTAAAACATCTTTTATTCGCCTGCGTGATTCACTCCCACATAAATGTAGTTAATTATATATAGTATTAATATAAGTCAGATAAAAGTCCACTGCAAGGTATAGGCCTCACGTAAAAGTCTTTATAATGACCGGTCCTGCGTTGCCCGGGTCAAGCGACTACATATATTACGTACTGTCGCTGTCGTGTCTTCTTTATTAATGAGGATTCTACCGCGCGGTGTCCGTTTTATACGTTTACGAACAACTAGCGCCATCTGTTGACGCAGACCGAAACTATAGAGTTGCGAGCCACACAAACACATATATATATACATACATATATGGTCGTTTTAGTCCAAAGGATATGCCTGTAAGATATAAAATTTCCGAGAACCGTACACAAAAATCTATATATCTTATATAGTTGTAATGGAATAGGCGTTTGTCTTCCATTTCACTCGATGGAAAGTTTAGATGAAGACGAAGGTGGTATACGCCCATCCAAAAGAAACCTGTTCACTCTACTCTTAAAGGCTCCAGAGTTCAACTCATCAGGAGAAATAGACCCAGGCAGGTCGTTCCAAATCTTGGCGACTCTCACCAAGAACGAGCTGTCAAACCGTTTAATTCGACTTTTGGGTATATCAACAACGTATGGATGAAACTTTTGCCTGCGCCTAGTAGTCCGATAAAGGAATGGTGATGGCTCAATCAGTTCGAAAAGAGCCTTCGAGAACTCTCCAGTGTATTCTTCATTTAAATAACTTCAAGGTCACGCATGTGTACGGGATTTTATCCTAGGGTTCCGTGTTTATTGTTTAGAGGTTTATCTAACTCGTGCTTTGAAAAAATATGAAATAAGTTAATTCTAGAAAACCTTAAGTAGTCTGGCCAAACATTTACTTAGAGACGACATTAAAAAAAAACTTCATCATTAAACCGCATTTTTGAAGGCAAACCAGCCTCAAATTTATTTATAAGAGGTTTCCACTTACGTTGCAAAGATTTGTGTACTTTAAATTAGGAAGGGTAACTTAAACATTCAAGTTCTAACTTAAATATCTTATTAAATTATTTATCTTTACATTAGTTTAGATAGGTTTATTAGATGTCGTCGTTTTGGTTCAGCTTCATACTGGATATTATATTGAAATAACATCACTATTTATAACTCTGAATCAGACAATTTCATTTTTATTCTTGTCTAAGATTGAATCTCAAATATCTTTATTTAAGTTGGCAATCACACGCGATTTTGATTAGTTGATTTATATTAACATTATAAGTAATAAATGAGGAAATCCTCACAACTATGATCACAGATATAGTTTGAAAAATTGCTTATCTGAACTGGCATAAATAAATACATATATAAAGTATAGCAGACTACACACCCTTGAGCATTGTCGAACTGCCAGCTTGTCGGTTATATATAGGATACACATTGGAGAGTGCTCGAAGGCTCTTTTCGAACTGATTGAGCCATCTCCATTCCTTTATCGGACTACTAGGCGCAGGCAAAAGTTTCATCCATACGTTGTCGACATACCCAAAAGTCGAACTAAACGGTTTGACAGCTGATCTTTGGTGAGAGTCGCCAAGATTTGGAACGACCTGCCTGAGTCTATTTTTCCTGATCAGTTGAACTCAGAAGCCTTTAAGAGTGAAGTGAACAGGTTTCTTTTGGATAGGCGTGTACCACATTCGTCTTCATCTACACTTTTCATCAGGTATGATGGTAGAAAAATGCCTATACCATTACAACTATATAAAAAAAATATAGATATCGGCCGACGTCGACAGATGGCGCTAGTTGTTCGTAAACGTATAAAAGGGACACCGCGCATTATATATCGCGCATTAATAAAGAAGACACGACACCAGCACCACGTTATATATGTAGTCGCTTGACGCTAGACAACGCAGGTCCGGTCATTGTATTAAATTACAACTATATAAAAAAGTCTGGCGTTTTTTGCAATTCATTGTAGATAAATGTTATATAAAATTGATCACGTGTACAGGCTCTTGACTCTACAGAGGGCCGCCGCAGCCTCTCGTCCTGAACAATCATTGTACACGCACGTCGAGTGCCCTCAATGGCCCTCCGAAAATTGTTCATTGAAAGGACCGTCTCTCCCATTCCGAAGTTTGCTTTGCAAAGTGGCACCCGAGGTAACCTCGTCTTATTCAAGCTACTGTTCTAATTGAAGTGGTTTAAATTTACTTGCGCATTTTATGTGTATACCGTTATTTAATTTATAATGTTTATTTTAACGTCAATAATACGAAATGAAATCTGAATATTTATACGAGGTTATAAATATTGCACATCGACCTTTGGAAAGAGACAATCGGTTAATTACCGCTTCGTAGAGCGCTATCCCTGTCGCACGAAATACAAACGGTACGGTATCTATTAGGAGCTGTTACAACAAGTTTTTATTCTTTGTATAAAATACACCAATTTTTGTATAAGCGGTGGCTTAAGGTTGGGGTAAAATAAAATAAACTAGACATGTTCACATTATGTTTACGTATTTAATTATTTAGGAAAATTAGATACTTGTTACTATATACATACACATATATATATATACATATATATATACCTATATATACATATTTACACGTAGTGTCACGGTTGAATCCTCTTTATTAATGTCGATTCTACCGCGCGATGTATCTTTCATGTTTACTTACATCCAGCGCCATCTGTCGACGCCTGCAGCAACTAAAGAGTTCCGGCATATATATTAGAAGGACCTGAAAGTAATGTCGCTTTCTTAAGTTAAATTCACACGACTATATCTTTAACAAGTTTTTTGCCATCTGGTACACAAAATGCCGGAGCGGTAACAAATCAATCGGTTTTTCTGTAAAATATGTCGACAGAAACGACTTTACTTTCCGGTCTCTCTAATATATAGTATGTATAAGTATATTTATGTTATTATGGAGGCAGATCGTTTTTAAACAGTCCTAGAAATCTATAGGAAAGACATTTGGCTGCCGACCTACCTGTCAAGCGAGGGGATTATGATATATCTCCTTTATCTAGGAGGTCTCTCGTACCCCTAATTAGTTGGGATCAGGGACTTTGTTTACAAATAAGTTTTTCAGATTTTTCATCTTTATTCTTCATTCACTGTCATACTTTTCAATTTCTTTTATTCTTGCCTTATTTCCATCACAATATCTTTCATTTTTTTCTTTCATTCCTTCTTGCTGTCATCGCTTTCCTTCCATCATCTTATTACTCTTACGTGGCTAGGTACATTTTTTTAATTCTTTATTTTATTATTTACATATTCTATTTTTTTTGATTAATATATTTTTGACATGTTGTTTAAATTATGAGTTGGTGGTGATGGTGTATTTGTTACCAGGTGGTGGAAGTGGCGCACGTCAGGCCCGGTGATGAGGTGACAATATGTGGAGTGAGTGGCGCTGGCTTCTTATCTTGCTGAACGCCGTTGCTGCACTGTCTCCAGTCATCAAAATTGGTGAGAGTACATTTCAATTTTTTTTTCATGATATATTTTTTAATTTAGTTCAAGATACTAGTCCATTATACCAATTATAGTTAATAAGAAATTGAATCAGATTCACTGTAGCGTGTGGCGTAGAACACGAGGCATTTTGAACAGCGTGTTGTTTGGTTTCGGTTGAAGTTGATACTGTTAGCCCGAAGGCTTTTATAGCTTCATCGGAACTGAGTTCACGGAGCGGAAGGGTCCGTGAACTTGAAAATAAAACAGAAGCTGGTCTGCGTTCCAGTTGTACGATGACGTTCCCACGTAGTAAACCACTGTACCCGAGTAGAGCTATTTATTTATACCTGATTCTTATAACATTAGAAAAAATCTTTTTAAAATTTATGTTAAAATAGGTGAATGTTACAAATATAAATATGAATAAAAAAGACCGCAATGTGTAAAGACGAAGGTGTTTGACCAATGTGTGTTGCCGGTGATGACATACGTATCCGAGACGTGATTACTTACGGCCTCATAAGAAGGCACAAGAGAGCATCTATCATCTAGAGAGCAATAGAGAGAGATCTAATGAAGAATCGACATCACCGACATAACTCGAAGAATTGTTCGTCTGAATGGCAATGGATATCTTACTCGTGCAGCCGATGGTCGAAAGGTTCTCGAGTGACGACCAGAAGCCGGTAGACTCGGTGTAGACACCCCCCCCCCCACTAGGTAGACCAACGAAATAATTAAAGTCGCGAGAACTCGTTGAAAGCGAGCACCGTAAAATAAATCTAATATGTTATATAAAATTCTCGTGTCACGGTGTTCGAACTTGAACTCCTCCTAAACGGCTTGACCGACTTTTACCAAATTTTATATGCGTATTCAGTAGGTCTGAGAAACGGCTACTATCTATTTTTCATACCCCTAAGTGATAAGGGTGATCCACCCCTAAATTATTTTTTTTATTTTTTAGACAATTTTTTTGGTTTTTATTTTATTATGATACAACATATAAAAATACATACAATCTTAAATTTTAACCCCTCTACAATCAACCCTATTTTTTTTTTGCAAAACAACGTTTGCGGGAACAGCTAGTACTCGTATATATGTATGTTTGACATCTGTCATTTTACCCGCCATAAAAAGTTAACCTCAAAATGTCGCCTCAGGAATATTTTTTTTTTTTGCAGGCGCCATATTCACGGAGGAGGCCCGAGGGGGGAGCGCAGAGCTCGCGTTCAAGTACGCGGTGTATAGGATTAATAAAGAGAGAACACTCTTGCCCGGAAGCACTCTGGTCTATGACATACAGTACACTACAGCGAGAGACACTTTCAGGACTTATAAAAAAGGTAAGTTAAATTATTACTACTCTTTATACTCTGTACATTACTGTTTTTTTATAACATGTAAAGCAGGTAGCTAATTTATTTAATGGAATCAGGCGTTACCTTGCGGAAGTCCATCCTAAGTAAGAAAAGGATCAATATTTAGCCACTTCCGCACATGCAGTGGTAGTCGTGCAACAAAGTGCACCGCCCGCCAGCCCGCTGATAAATGCGTATGCGGCAAACTATGCGAATTACACAACTGCCACCGTTAAATCACTCAACATGTGATTCACCCCACGGGGCATCTTCAGGAGTTATTTTACACCGATTAGTGTCAAACACAGAGTCAAGGACTCTGAGCCCCGATGCCCCGATGCACTTTGTGGCACGACTACCACTGCATGTGCGGAAGTGGCTAAATATTGGTCCTTTTCTTATTTAGGTAACTCATTATTAAAATGTCTAATTTAAGTTTGAGGTTTTATACTTCTTTTGACACGTTAAACACAATGTGACTGACATAAATTGCCATTAAAATATTAAAAAATAACTGTGTACTAAAGACGCTAGTCTGCAATATCGTGAAATCGCTTCAATCGTAAGTTCAAACAAAATAGATTGCGCAAACCAATATGATACGGACTAAATTTTAATAACTTTAAATGCAATTCTCTCTTCGATTCTTGAAAATATATATATAAGTAAACGAGATTTTTTTTTCTAAAACTCATGTCATAAATTTGTGGTGAAGGGTGATGGTGAAGACAGCGTCATCATCACTTTTGGATATTGGCTTAACCATAAATTTCCTGTAAAACCAAACAGTATGCTTCCCAGCGTTGTCTAACCACTGTTCCGTTCCTTTCGTATTCCGTTCCGTAGTCTTATCTCCAGAAAATTTAATGAACTTGGTAAAAAGTGCAAAGTGGAGTTGGACTCAAGAATAGAAAGAAGCATCGTCGCTTTTATAATGCAAAATAAAATTTAAAATATTTTATGAAATTATATACGAGTAAAGCAATAGATACAAATAAAACTAATTAAACATATGAATTGTAAAATATGAAACATTAATAAAAGAAATCATGATAAATAATTAATAATTGTGAACTAATGTGTGTAAGGATTGTAAATGAACGAAGTGTACACAAGAGAATGTAAAGACCGATAGAAGAGTAAATAAGAGAACTCGAGGAAGACGACCGAAGAAAATAATAATAAAATATACTGAAAATTATTTGAAACAAAAGCCTCTGTCATAGATTTAAATCGCATTTAAAGCGAAACATCACGATAGCTGATTTTATTATTAATTATATTTATATACATACTATATGTAGATATTTAAATATATATATTATGGTATATTTTGGTTTATAATTTTAATTAACTATTTGGGTGACCGGAGAGTAATGTCGCTTTTTCAAGTTAAATTCACACGACTACATTTATAACAAGTTTTTATTTCTAATCAACAATATATTCACCTTCGTTATTAACAACCTTTTGCCGTCTAGTATACAAAATCAATGTCGGAGCAGTGATAAATCAAACGGTTTTTCTTTAAAATATGTCGACAGAAACGACATTACTTTTCAGTCTCCCTTATATTTTTAAGTACATAGCTTTGAAGAAAATTTCGCGCTGTACAAAATAATTTAGCATTAGTATTGTAAATTTAAAATGAAGATATATATACATATATATGTATGTATATATATATATATATATACTAGCTGATCCCGCAAACGTTGTTTTGCAAAAAAAATATTTTTAATTTTCAATTTTAAAATAAGGGTTGATCGTAGAGAGGTGAAAATTTAGGGTTGTATGTATTTTTGTATGTTGTATCATAAAAAAATAAGAACAAAAAATTTCGTCAAAAAAATAAAAAAAAATTTTTAAGGGTGAACAACCCTTATCACTTAGGGGTATGAAAATAGATAGTAGCCGATTCTCAGACATACTGAATACGCATGTAAAATTTAGTAAAAATCGGTCAAGTCGTTTCGGAGGAGTTCAAGTTCGAACACCGTGACACGAGAATTTTATATATTAGATATATATATATATATATATATATATGTATATGAAAAATTTTAATACATTTTTAACTTATTTATACTTACATAAATAAATCTTGATTTTGATGTTTTTATCAACTGCTTTTAAATCAAGAAGAACCAAAGTATGAGGTGGCAGTATACTGGGCATATGGCTAATGCATTTAATGGCAGTTGGGGCGGAAAGGTTCTCGAGGACGAGGACCTTCTTTAGGTGGACCAACGAGATACCTGTATTTTAATTCTGTTTCCTGCGAAACCTCTTTAAATGTGTATTATATTTTAAAATAGGTGTATTTTAAATAATAATGGATTCACCATTCTCTTTTGATATCACGGAACAAAGCAACATAGGTGGCAGGCCCGCTGACTCAAACTGAATCGATATCACAAAGATAAAGGACACTCGATCCTTCATTGTTTGAATCACAAAGGATATATAGGGTGTTGTATCTTTTGTCATACAACAATAGGGCTCTGTTACACTAGAGTGGTTTCTTTATGAATCAGTTTTAGGTGTTCATTGATTGTGTTTTGTTTCGATAACGATTGTTACCTTTTTTTTCAGGCACTAAAGGTTTTGTTACACTCGATCAGTGTTTAGCAACCTCTTTTCATTTATACCTCCATATCAATTTAAAAAAAATCAATTATTTTCAAGAAAATGGTTAAGAACCATTTACTAAACCCATAATTATCTATCTCTTAATTCATTTCCTTTTCTTCTTCTCTTTCCTTCTGAGGCCAGTGCGATCGAACCAATACTGATCGAAGTCAGATGTTTTTATTTATTATTGTATTATAATTATAAAATGTATTTATCCTTATTTATTATAAGTGTATATGCTATATACGTATGTATGTATGTTTATGTTCGTTTGTTAGTAAATATGTATTTTTTGTACACATAAACTACCCTTTATTAGTACTTTTATCTTTTCCATACTATGGTTGTCTGCAAGAGATTGCCTTGTGCGATAAGACCGTCCATTGTAAGTTTTTGTATATTATTGTAAAAATTATTTAATGTATCTTAACGTGTATAATAAAGAATATTAAAAAAATAAATAAAATAATTTAAAAAATTTATATATTTTTTGTGAAGTCCAATCTAATATAACTTCTCAATATATTATCAAGATGGCAGGAAACGTCAATATATCTGTCACATATAAAATGTTTAGAAAAGGTTCAAGAAGTTTTTATGGCTAAAATCCATTAGGACGATTGTCCAAATTATATTATTTTAACTGCAGAGGTTTTATACTGCGGCTGGCTTGCAAGAGAATTAAAAATTTAATAATTTTAAACTTTCAAATGTCAAAATGATAACATACTAGCATATTGTTGAAGACTATAAAAGATTAACTATGTCGTCTGTCCCACTAGTGGCCATCTCCACGCCGCGTCTACAGGTTCATGAATGTCGTGTATGGTACACGATATTTCATGAATGGAAAGATAGTCAAAGATCAAATTTTCTGTTATCATATAAAAGGTTGTCAAATATCTCCCTTCCGCCTTTTTGTCTTTTGAATTTCGCGGCTATGTACAAAGCGCTACAGAGCTCGTATCTGGGAATACTATACATAATTTGAAAGGTCTTGACATAACCTACAAAACGACGCTATGCATGATTAGTTTGGATATTGCGTTCAACAGTTATAGACGTGTAAACATGGAGTTCACTAACGCCGAAATTTGCGCTATTTTAAAGTTTTCCTTCGTTAAAGGCAAATCCGCTAGAGAAACGTTCCGTGAGATTAATGGTGTTTTGGGAGATGGTACTCTATCACTTCGAACCGCGGAGGAATGGTTTCGACGATTCAGAGCCGGCGAAAACGACACCATGGGTAAGCCAGCCGGCGGACCTGTGACGACAAATACCGATCAAATCATGGACTACATCGAGTTAGACCGGCATGTGGCATCTCGTGACATCGCCCAGGAGATGGGAGTTAGTCACCAAACCATTTTAAACCATCTGCAGAAGGCTGGATACAAAAAAACGCTTGATGTTTGGGTGCCGCATGATTAGACGCAAAAAAACCTTCTGGACCGAATCAACGCCTGCGATATGCTGCTGAAACGGAACGAACTCGACCCATTCTTGAAGCGGATGGTGACTGGCGACGAAAAATGGATCACATACGACAATATCAAGCGAAAACGGTCGTGGTCGAAGGTCGGTGAATCGTCCCAAACAGTGGCCAAGCCGGGATTGACGGCCAGCAAGGTTTTGCTGTGTGTTTGGTGGGATTGGAAGGGAATCATCCACTATGAGCTGCTCCCATATGGCCAGACGCTTAATTCTACCATCTACTGCGAACAACTGGACCGCTTGAAGCAGGCGATCGACCAGAAGCGTCTAAAATTGGCCAACAGGAAGGGTGTAGTGTTCCACCAGGACAACGCCAGACCACACACTTCGTTGATGACTCGTCAGAAGCTACGGGAGCTTGGATGGGAGGTTTTATCACATCCACCATATAGCCCGGACATAGCGCCAAGTGATTACCACCTGTTCCTGTCCATGGCGACCGCCCTTGGTGGTGTAAAGTTGAACTCAAAAGAGGTTTGTGAAAAGTGGCTGTCCGAGTTCTTCGCAAATAAGGAGGGGGGCTTCTACGAGGGAGGTATTATGAAGTTGCCGTCTAGATGGAAACAGATTATCGAACAAAACGGCGCATATTTGAACTAAATCCGATCACTGTAACACTTTTTATAAAGCATTGAATAAAGAGCAAAAAAGCGGAAGGGAGATATTTGACAACCTATATATCTCGTGTGCCTCTTGGTATTCGTTTATGGCATTGATTAAACTGTGCGATGAATAATTTGGTCATCTCCCGAGGTGTGCTATTGACGCGACGGTGTCGTTTTTTCTCAAATATCTCGTGTGCGTCTTGACATTAGCACTCTCCTTAGTCTCAGCGCACACATACCTCAAGCACTGATTGCAGGCGCTGAATTGTCGGTGATCTACAGAGGTATGTGAACGAATGGAGAAGGGAAAAAGATCATCAAGTCGTCTGTTCTAAAATATCTCGTGTGCGTCTAGTCAACCGCGTCGTCTCACCGCACATACCTCAGGCAATATAGAGGTTAGTCGAATGTCAAGCCATCTGTTCTCCAATATGTCGTGTGCGTCTTGCAAATCGCGTTCTATATTGTTTCACCGTAAACTGGTAATTAAAATATTTACACACACTATAAAAGAATACAATTAATAAAATAATTCCAAATTTGAATGCTTCAATAAACATATATATTTAAAAGATGGTCAAGAGATCGGAAAACTGACTGGTTTAGAGCAGCGGAAGCGCAATATGGCGACCGGAAGTGGCTTATTCGAGCATCCTCTCAATGCTGCGCTCGTAGAGTTTTACGAATATTCAGAAACATTTCCAACTTTTGAATATTATTTTAAATTCTACTATAGAAATTTTATAACGAGAACCATGTATTTCAACAGATGTTATATGAACAAGTTGTACATTGCCCTTGTGCATTGAAAGTCCATCCTAAGTAAGAAAAGGACCAATATTTAGCCACTTCCGCACATGCAGCGGTAGTCGTGCAACAAAGTGCACCGCCCGCCAGCCCGCTGTTAAATGCGTCACACCGATTAGTAGGAGTAGCACTCTGTGTTATTATTCTATTAGATTTTATCATCATAATAATTTCGGTAAGATGTAGAAAGATTCTTAAATGGTGACCACAAACCAGTACACGCGGCGTGGGGACCCTCCCCACTATGTGGACCGAGGATATAAAGTCGCTGGATGCGAGCAGTGCAATACCGGTCATGGTGGCGATCTTTGTGAAGCCATTACCTTGCAGTGGGCGTCCATCGGGTGAAAAAGAAGAAGAATATATACCGTGGCTTTGAGTGGCGACACGAACCAGTAGACGCGGCGTGGGGAGGGTCACTAGGTGGACCGAGGTCATAAAGTCGCTGTATGCGGACAGTGCATTACCGGTCATGGTGGAGATCTTAGTGGAGCCATTACCTTGCAGTGGGCGTCCATCGGCTGAAAAAGAAGAAGAATATATACCGTGGCTTTGAGTGGCGACACGAACCAGTAGACGCGGCGTGGGGAGGGCCACTAGGTGGACCGAGGATATAAAGTCACTGTATGCGGGCAGTGCAATACCGGTCATGGTGGCGATCTTTGTGGAGCCATTACCTTGCAGTGGGCGTCCATCGGGTGAAAAAGAAGAAGAATATATACCGTGGCTTTGAGTGGCGACACGAACCAGTAGACGCGGCGTGGGGAGGGTCACTAGGTGGACCGAGGTCATAAAGTTGCTGGATGCGAGCAGTGCAATGCCGGTCATGGTGGCGATCTTTGTGGAGCCATTACCTTGCAGTGGGCGTCCATCGGGTGAAAAAGAAGAAGAATATATACCGTGGCTTTGAGTGGCGACACGAACCAGTAGACGCGGCGTGGGGAGGGTCACTAGGTGGACCGAGGTCATAAAGTCGCTGGATGCGAGCAGTGCAATACCGGTCATGGTGGCGATCTTTGTGAAGCCATTACCTTGCAGTGGGCGTCCATCGGGTGAAAAAGAAGAAGAATATATACCGTGGCTTTGAGTGGCGACACGAACCAGTAGACGCGGCGTGGGGAGGGTCACTAGGTGGACCGAGGTCATAAAGTCGCTGTATGCGGACAGTGCATTACCGGTCATGGTGGAGATCTTAGTGGAGCCATTACCTTGCAGTGGGCGTCCATCGGCTGAAAAAGAAGAAGAATATATACCGTGGCTTTGAGTGGCGACACGAACCAGTAGACGCGGCGTGGGGAGGGCCACTAGGTGGATCGAGGATATAAAGTCACTGTATGCGGACATTGCAATACCGGTCATGGTGGCGATCTTTGTGGAGCCATTACCTTGCAGTAGGCGTCCATCGGGTAAAAAGAAGAAGAATATATACCGTGGCTTTGAGTGGCGACACGAACCAGTAGACGCGGCGTGGGGAGGGCCACTAGGTGGACCGAGGTCATAAAGTCGCTTTATGCGGGCAGTGCAATACCGGTCATCGTGGAGGTATTTGGCGAAACCATTACCTTGCATTGGTCGTCCACCGGATGAAAAAGAAGAAGAAAAAGAATAAAATAAGAAAAAGCGTTTTCAGAATCGTATTGCTACATATTAAAATTAATTATAGTTCTTTCTGTCCCTGATGGCTGTACTGCCAGAAGTTATTACAGAACCCGGCGATAAATACTGCATATCGACCTTTGGAAAGAGACAATCGGCTAATTTCTGCTTCGTAGAGCGTTATCTCTGTCGCACGAAATACAAACAGTCCGGTATCTATTAGGAGCTGTTACAACAAGTACCTATGCTTCTTTTGATAATATTTTTTTTTCTTATAAAATACACCGCACCACTGACAAAACGTCATATAAGTAGTGTGCGACAGAGATAGTGCTCTACGAAGCCGAAATTAGCCGATTGTCTCTTTCAAAAGGTCGATGTGTAATATTTATCGCCGAGTACTACTGTACTTTGTAATATTATTTTGTAACATACTTAGAAACATATTGGATATAGCTGTTCTTTATGGCTTAAATAAATGATATATTCATCCCTTTGAAGCTCACATCAATAACGAATCACCCTGTGCTGTGTTTACTTATGTTCTTTGTTTGTCGCTTCATGAGATTAGAGTCGGAGAAAGGAGGTCAGGGCTGCCAATATGCTTTACGTGATTAATAACCGTTCGGACCTTAAGTGGGTTTTTGAGGTCAAGCGGTAAATCATTTGCGTCCCTCGGCTTTAGTGTTAGATATGTAAACTAATCTTGTACTGTTTAACATTGAAGATTTTATAGTAAGATTATTCTGTTTTGCATACTATTATAATTTTCATAAAGCTCTTTTCTTATTAAATTTAGGCTTCTCCGCTATTCTATAAGGCTTTAAAGCTGTTAACTCATTTTATATTAGAATGCGATAGTGTTTCCCAACGTTGGGCCCACGCACATGCGAGTCAATTTGCTTGTTAAGTGCGGCATTCGAAAATGGACTCTAAACATTTTTAACACTCATGCTTTGATATAAATATTGGGGGGGGGGGGAGTTGGTGTTATTTGAGAAAGGTTTAGGGGGGCACGCAAAACTAGGTGATACTATGTAAGAAAAGGACCAATATTTAGCCACTTCCGCACATGCATTGGTAGTTGTGCAACAAAGTGCATCGCCCGCCAGCCCGCTGACAAATGCGTATGAGGCAAACGATGCGAACTACACAACTGCCACCGTCAAATCACTCAGCACGTATTTCACCCCGCCACGGGACATCTTCAGGAGTTATGTTATACCGATTAGTGCCAAACACAGAGTCTTGTGATTCTAAGTGATACTATGATAGTGTCTTAGCTTTTGGCAGTATAGTCGTAAGGGATGGATAGTAGATAATAATGTAATAAGATCTAGTATTCCGAAGGATAGGCACAATGTCACCTAGAGAGAAAGAGAGAGAGCTATGCGTGGAGCATCGTCAGATCGAACGAGAACTGAAGACGTAGAAGAACCAAGATAAGCGTAGCTCCAAGAATTGCTCGTCTAAAGTGACAGTAGTGACAGTGGGCAGGGCCGAAGGTTCTCGTGTGTCAACCACGAGTCTTCCACTAGATGGACCGACGACATAATCCAGTAGGTGAGAAAATCGCTGGATATATGCAGCGCAATACCGATGATCGTGACTATCTTTGTGGGATACCAAACCTTCCAGTGGGCGTGTATCGGTTGAAAAGTAGAAGTTTGTCATCTGGCCGCAAAAGGGGTAAATTATTTACAAGCTATAAAGACCATAAGTAAGAAAAGGACCAATATTTAGCCACTTCCGCACATGCAGTGGTAGTCGTGCAACAAAGTGCACCGACGGCCAGCCCGCTGATAAATGCGTATGCGTGTGTGAGTGCCAAACTCAGAATGCACTAATCGGTGTAACATAACTCCTGAAGATGCCCAGTGGAGGGATGAAACAAGTGTTGAGTGGTAGTTGTGTAGTTCGCATTGTTTGCCGCATACAGGGCTGGCGGGCGGTGTACTTTGTCGCACGATTACCACTGCATGTGCGGAAGTGGCTAAATATTAGTCCTTTTCTTACTTAGGATGGACTTCCGCAAGGTAACGCCTGATTCCATTAAACTATAAACACCATATTAAACTCAAACTGTCATTTGAGATTATAGACGTCCACTGTAAGATATATGTCTCACACAAAGATATCTAGGGCGCGATATAACATAATCACCCGGCATCGCTTGGTATGCAGAAGACGCTGCTTCCTAGCTTCTGGAAACTTGGTTTTGAAGCTTGAAAAACCAAAAAGGCTATCAGCAACCATTAATCGAATATGGCCAGCTTATAGCGTAAGACCGGTTCTTCCAGCTGTCTTCAGGTATAAACCTTGCGCCTCTTTCGGTCTTTTTACGACGCGGGTTTATAAAAATACGAGCGCTAGTAACAATGATAAGACAAAAACTAAGTAAAACCCCCACCGTGCCGTTTCCAACGTCAGGAGCAAGTTCAATTCTTAAAATTATTCACTTGTTCATGTTCCACGGGAAAATAGTCAAAATAGGTAACTTAAACTTCGACAAGAGGTCGATAGCTGAATCCAACTCGGCTGGTCAGCGTTCCAGAACATATATATGATATATTTTCTCGTCGAATATCATGGTATGCATGTAACATTGTAGTAGGTTGGTAAATAATAAATATAAAAAAGCCAAAAAAGTAATAAAAAAACAGATATGTACATTACCCGGCGATAAATATTGCATATCGACCTTTAGAAAGAGACAATCGGGTAATTACGGCTTCGTAGAGCATTATCTCTGCCCCACACTATCTATGTGACGTTTTGTCAGTCGTGCGACAGAGATAATGCTCTACAAAACTAATTCTCTCTTTCCAAAGGTCCCTGACACGATCAGGTTAATGTAACTGTAATTGTTTTTTTTTTCGGTATAATTGTAGGTTTACATATAATTAAAGTAGTATTGAATTTAGTGTAGTACAATATTTGATGGAAAGAGATTTCAAGTGGTTTAATACAAAACATATTTCTTAATGTTAAAAAACCTGGATTATAAATTAAAACAATAAAAATAAAAAAAAAACTGAAAAGTTTACAATGTTCTTTTGGAAGTGAAGGCGAAGTAAGGTAGACGATGTAAGAAAGATAAATAATGTATGGGAAGAAACGATGTGTGAAAGACATTGAAAAAGATAAAAGATAAGCGTGGCACACAACACAAGAGGTCCACAAAGAAGTCTTTGAAATGATTTATTAAAATAAATAATATGTTTTATTCCATAAACGCTTCGAGTACCACGCATTGTTGCGTAACTTTTGTAATGTAAGCCCAATGAAATTAACACCAAAACACCATACCTACCAACTAAATTTAACTTAATCGAAACACAAGAATCTCCTCCATATCGTATTACTCGTTATAAACTTTTTGCTATCAAAACGAAGTATTGAATTTACCTTTATGGAATAAGCAGCAAGATTACGTAATTAAACTTTTGCTATTTTTTCTCATAAGGCGCTAAAATTTTTTTTCGTTGTAATTTTTTATTGCAAAAATGCTTTTATGTTTGGAAGTACCGATGTTAATTCACCAAGATTAAAATGTTTATTTACATTTAAACATTAATAGATCTTGGAAACTGCCTTTAAACCCGCTGACTTTACTAATCCATTCATTTTTATCAGACAATAGGAACTTCTCATATGTATGTACAATTAAAAATACACACAAAGTAAGAATATTTTGACCTAAATCTAGATATTGGAGCCGAGATATTGTGAAGTCTACGTAATTTGGGCACTTTTAATGTCTGACTCAACGCTCTAGTTGTCTCGCGAACTCTTAAAATGGGTCAGAGGTTTTAAACTTTAGGAATTTTTGTAAATTTATTTAACGCGATGTATGGTTTTCAACACAGGAGCCTGGAGCAGTAAATTTTTAATTTATTTTATCGATATTCTCTGATCAATATATTATTTTTAATTCATTTTATCGATTTTTTCTGATGAATATATTGTTATATTTAATGGAATCAAGCGTTATTTTGCGGAAGTCCATCCTAAGTAAGAAAAGGACCAATTTTAAGAGTGAACACAGCGACTCTGTGTTTGGCACTAATCGGTGTAACGTAACTCCTGAAGATGCCCCGTGGAGGGGTGAAACACGAGTTGAGCGATTTAACGGTGGTAGTTGTGTAATTCGCATTGTTTGCCGCGTGCGCATTTATCAGCGGGCTGGCGGGCGGTGCACTTTGTTGCACGACTACGACTGCATGTGCGGAAGTGGTTAAATATTTGTCCTTTTCTGACAGTATATTGTTATAAGATTAATTATAATAAAATGTCAGTACATACTAGACCGAAACAATTAATCCAAAATGATATACAATTAAGATAAATGCAAGGTTATAAAGCTGAATTTGTGTAGTAATCCCATCAATTCCTACTTATATTAATCAGTTTATATAAAAAAACAGTGGCGAACTTCTCATTAATCATTTCAAGTTTCAAGCCTTCTTTACTTGTTTGTTTTTTCATTTTGCATTAAAATAAGTACATGAAATGTTTAACTTAATATAAATTATTAATATATGTTACTTTATGTGGAGTCCGCCAAAAAAAAAAATTTAAATTGGACCGTTGTGGAAAAATGTTGCTCACTCCTGGCCTAGCGTATTGCGTAACCAAAATTATAATTTTTTTTATTTATTAATTAAGTTTTACATTCTAAAGTAAATAATATTGGAGTTATATACATAAAATAGAAACTAATGTCATTTAACCTTAGATTTGAAAACCATGCTATCCAGTTGGAACAGGACCACGCAGCTCGCTTCTCTGTGCGTTTTCTTTGATTTATATATATATATATATATATATATATATATATATATATATATTTATATATATATATTATATATGTGGCTTGTGGGAGACGTTTCTTATGAACTATGTACTATGTGTTAACACTTGAACTTGATTAAACTTCTTAGCATTTAACACCGCCAGCGAGTAGCGTGTCTGTATAAAATTCACCAGAGTGTTCTAAGTACAGAGTGTTCCGAAGGTTTCAAACCTCTGTATACAATTTTTTTCATTATGGCATCCGCTATTGAGAACCAAGGAGACTAAAAAAGAGAACGGATCTTCTTAGAGAACTACAAGTAGTTACGTAATTAAAATAAATAAATCCTATAGCGTTATCTCTGTAGCTCACACTGTTTGTACTTCGTACGACTGAGACAACGCTCCACGAAACCGAAATTAGCCGATTGTCTCTTTTCAAAGGTCGATGTGCAATATTTATCGCCGGATATTGTACAAATTGTGATACTACGGAATATATAACTAAACAAAATTAAATAGGAAAAATGTAAATTAAAAATTGTAATACAAAAATGAACAAAAGTCAATATAAAAGTTCTATTATCGAGGTGAAGGCGAAGTAAAGAAATAAAGTATAGAAAGGAATAAAAGATTATTTGACGAATAAAAGAAAGACGCTTGAAAGATATTGAGAAGGACAAAAGGTAAAGATGAAAATAAAATTATCAAATATAAAACTTAATAAGAAAAACAATGTACGAAACACCTCAATAACGAGATCTATTGATATCTCTAGTACAACCCCGTCTTTGGTTCATAGGAACGGCTTTTTTACTAAATAATTCATTCACTTTCTTTTCTTATTATTTTCTCATTCTTCTTTAGTCTATCTCTGTCGTTTCTCTACTTTCCTTCAATCTTTCATTCCTTTACCTTTTACGCATCACTTGTTTTACACAGCATTTTCTCCTAGACTGCTAATCTTTAGTAGTGGTGATAATGTGTTAATTTCTAAGAAAATTTTCAGATTTCAATACCACCGGCTATTTGATAGTATCTATTTTTATAGGTTTCATTTTGGGGAATGCACTGCGGAACTTCACTACCTTATTCCATTTTACTTTCTATATTAGGAGCAGGAAATTGGATCTCTACCACTCTTACACTGGGTTTCCTTGGAAGTAAGCGTAATTCCAAGTTTCTGTTCCGCAAAGTCCAAGTATGAAAGGATATTCCGGCTTATTTTCCGAGAATTATAACCCAGGTCTCTTCAGGGTCTGGAGGTACCTGAAAGTGGTCAAATGGACAAGAAAGCGTTAAAAAGATGTCTCATCTGTGAGATCCTTAATTTATGAAAACACTTAATGGCATTCAACGTGTTAAAAAAATAAACTTTTATTTTTTAATTTATATGGTACAATAAAGGCTCGGATTTCGGGTACGGCTTAAGAATGTAGTCAACCCTGACGGACCCTCTTGGATCTGTAAGTACCACATTAATTCCTACCCTGGAACGCGTCCAAATTGCTCGGATACGGTACGCCGTACCACATAATGGTTTTACCTGCATACCGTTTTAAAACGAACTTTATTAATGGAAATACCGTAGGAATCTTGTGTTACGCATTCTCTGGAGATTTATCTATAAACAGTGACAATCCTATATAATTAATACAAGTGTAAATTATATAAAACTGTATCTCAGGAATCTACCCGGTGACGGCAATGAGTTTACTATATTGCAAATGATTTCTTCCAAAAAACCCACATTGGGAAAAATTTGTCAAATGAATTCGTATCAAAAAGCCCACATTGGGAAAAATTTGTCAAATGAATTCGTATCAAAAAGCCCACATTGGGAAAAATTTGTCAAATGAATTCGTATCAAAAAGCCCACATTGGAAAAAATGTGTTAGTTTTAAAGTTATTCCAAATGTTTACTTAAATGGTATACTATGGAAGACGAGAACGAAAATATAAATTCTAGTAAAAAAAATTATTAAGAAACACAAAACTTTGTTTCCAATAAAATAGGGGGTGGAAGGAGAGGTCACCAATACCGGGGGCCAATAAAAAAAAATGTTTATTAAAAATTTAATTTCCTTTCTTCTCTTATGGTACGTATAGCAGCGGTAAAGGAATGAGACTTCGGACAATAGGTAGCGAGTTCGATTCCCATTATACAATCTTATATAATTCAAACTTTGTGCATTAATTATATAGTATACTGCTTATAAGTTTCTAGAGGATGGACAGTAATGCTGCTTAATGCTGATTAGTGCCAAACACAGAGCCACTACTGGCACTAATCGGTGTAACATAACTCCTGAAGATGCCCCGTGGAGGAGTGAAACACGTGTTGAGTGAATTAACGGTGGTAGTTGTGTATTTCGCATTGTTTGCCGCATACGCATTTAGCAGCGGGCTGGCGGGCGGTGCACTTTGTTGCACGACTACCACTGCATGTGCGGAAGTGGCTAAATATTGGTCTTTTTCTTACTTAGGCATCTAGTATATTAAGAATTGTGTATGAATAAGTTCAATTTATTTTACGCAGTTGTTTTTGGTCGGTGCTATTTTAAATATGGAGAGCAGTAACCAGAATTTTCGTCATATTTTACTTTTATGCTATAGAAAAGGTAAAAATGCTGTTCAAGCCAGAAAGAAATTAACCGATGTGTATGGAGATGTATTGACAATACGCCAGTGCCAGAACAGGTTAGAAAAATTTCGATCCGGCAATTTTGATGTCGTAGATGCACCACGTTCTGGAAGGCCAGTTGAAGCTGATAAAGACATTAGTTGATGCAAACTGACGAATAACAACACGTGAGTTCGGTGATCGATTCAATTTATTGAATTCAACTGTTTTTGATCACCTGAAAGGTTTGGGTTTAACCTTTAAGTTCGATATATGGATTCCCCATGTCACAGAGAGTTTGGTCACTCGTCAAAAGCGTTTTCATTTTGGATGGGATGTACTACCACACCCACCGTATTCTCCAGAAGTTTCCCCATCGTATTATTATTTGTTTCGGTCACTGAAAAATCTTTTGGAAAGTAAAACCTTTACCTAAAATGAATACGTCAAAAATCATTTGGATCAGTTTTTTTTAAAGACCAAAAATTTTATGAACGTGAACTTATGTTACTATCAGAAATATGGCAAAAAGGTGTTGGATCATAATGACCAATATATGATTTAGTTAAATATTTATTCAATATACGAAGATCGTCTTGCATTTCCACCACACAAAAAACGAATTTGCTTTCCGAACAACCCAATATGACGTAAAACTAAAAATAAATACATTTAAAAAAACTTTTAATTTAAACGGTCTTTTGATACCCATATTGTGGTGGTTGTGGAATAATATGTATCTAGTCCGCCATATTGGAACGGCGTCCATCTTGAATTTTAAATTTTGACATAATCATCGTGTTTTACTAGTGTAGCCCTTTCATTTGATACCTATATTGAGGGGGTTAAGGAAAAATACGTAATCCGCCATTTTATGTCGGCGGCCATCTTAGATTTATAATGTTATTGATTTTATTATACTGTATTGTCATCTAAATTAAACGTGTGTACCAAATTTCAGATCAATCTGACAACGGGAAGGTGTTTAAATTTCAATTTATAATTTTGACCCAAATAAATAAACAAATAAATTCCGTACGGATCGAACTAAATAAAACCGTTTAATAAATGAGGTATCGTCCTCAAAAAGTGCGTGTATCTTTTAGGGAGAAAATTTTCTAATCGAATATATAGGGTGAGCCAAAAATTTTTGCAAATAGCAACACGACACACAAACAATAGTCGATTACAGGAGTGCCAACGGCGAGACGGAGCACATCTCGACGATGTAATTATTAAAAAATAAATTTTAATAAATGATAATTACGGTAAATAAATCATAAACAAAATAGCATTTGTGCTTTTATTTCTACACATGTTTCCAAAGTGCAAAAATTTATGGCCATCCCTATATAAAATTCTCGTGTCACGGTGTTTCGAACTTGAACTCCTCTGAAACGGCTTGACTGATTTTTACCAAATTTAATATGCGTATTCAGTAGGTCTGAGAATCGGCTACTATCTATTTTCTATACCCCTAAGTGATAAAGGTTGTTCACACTTAAAAAAAATTTTTTATTTTTTTAACGAAATTTTTTGTTTTTGTTTTTTTATGATACAACATACAAGAATACATACAACCATAAATTTTCACCCTTCTACGATCAACCCCTATTTTATATTTGTAAATTAAAATATCATTTTTTTTTTGCACAACAACGTTTGCGGGATCAGCTAGTAGATATATAAAAGAGACAGTGAAATACGCAGTTATATTCAATCTAATAATTCTTCGTTTACCAAGACCGCATCTCTTTTGTGTAAATACTCCGCATAAAGAGTCCGGGGCGACGCGCGGTTGGGTCTGCAAACTTTGCATGCTTGCTTATAAAAAGCTCAAAGTCGGAATGAAACAAATTTGACGAGATTTATTCACAAGTGCCCCTTTGTAGAGGTTTTATGAAGAGTTGTTTCAATATTAGCATATACAGGATGATCAGTTGTAACACTTAACACGTTCACTGCGGCTTGAGGCCGATTCAGCCTCATGGTAGACTTTGCACTGGTGCGGCGCGTAAAACTCGTGTTTTCTCTCTAGTGCGGCGGCTGTTTACACTCAACCGAAACATGAGGCAGAAAAGGCCTCAACCGCACTACTAGGAAGTTCAGCTTGAGGCTGATTCGACCTCAGCCGCACCTGCTGAAAGTTCTTCAAAATTGGGCCCGCAGTGAACGTGTTAATGATGTAAAATATAACATAAATGATATTTGACATTTAGAAATGTATCAAATATACTTTTTGATATCCACTGTAAGGCGTAAGTCTCCTAATGATGACCACAAGGATGTGACTTGTCATGATCTTAACTGTCTTCCTTTCACATAGTGGGGGCTTGCCCATGCGGCTGGTGGTCACTCGAGAACCTTTCGCCCACAACGGCCATCAGTTGTACGAGCGATGTTCTTCCCAATGCCACTTCAGACGGAATCATTTCTGATGCGATTTCATAGAAAACTTAATGCGTAACCATCTCCCTTGCTCTTCGGGTGACTTTGAGCCTTCTCATGAAGCACGTCGTAAGTGATCTCGGATATATATGTCATCACCGGCAACACACATTACTTTCGACTTCGAGTGCCGGTCTGGCGTTAAAGTCGGGGTGGAGTCAATAGCCTCCCTGATAACCGAAAAAGACACCAAACAGTCATTCATCACCCTCTACAGAAAAATCGTAAAAAATGGTACAGAAAGAAATAAAACGTAAATATTGCAAATAACAAGATAATGATGACAAAATAAGAGCAAAATAATATACAGTACTGTGATATAAAATAATTATAGAATTTAAGTAATAAAAATGTGATATAAAATAACAATGTAAAAAGAAAAGAGGAATGAATGAATGGTGATACAGAGCAAAAGGGAAAGAGCAGAATTGTGGCATGAAAGAATAGACCGAAAGACAACGTGAAGTATGAAAGAAGAGAAAGTAAATAATAAAAAAATATGTGTATAATTAAATTTGCCCGTAAAGTCCCTGTCCCACAAAAGATACGGGGTATGAGAGGACCCCAATAGCGGGGGCCATAAAAAAGAAAAAAAAACACACATTGCTTAAAGACCTTCCTCTTCAAACGTTTCGGTATTTTGAATTTATATTTATATTTGTAACATTCACTTATTTTAACATAAATATAAAAAGATCATGAAAAATCGTTCGAAATTTAAATAAGAACAGGACCAATATATAGCCACTTCCGCACATGCAGTGGTAGTCGTGCAACAAAGTGCACCGCCCGCCAGCCCTCTGATAAATGCACATGCGGCAAACACTGCGAATTACACAACTACCATAAGTGATAAGTGCTACTAATCGGTGTAACATAACTCCTGAAGATGCCCCGTGGAGGGGTGAAACACTTGATGAGTGATTTAACGGTGGTAAACATAAAATTAACTCAAAAAGCTGTAATATATATAAATTGTATAAATAAACTAAGCTGCGGTAACTGAGGATGAACGAAAGGATATTAGAGCGGAAGAGAAAAATAGACTGAATTATGGAATGAAGAACAGAATGATAGAGATAGCGAAGAATGGAAGAAGTTTTCATACATTTCTTGGAGGAAGTGAAAATTTTAATAAATAAAGTAAATCCCTGTTCCCAACAAAATAGGGGGTGGAACGAGAGATCCCCAATAGCGGGGGTCGCAAAAAGAAACATCAACCCGCGAAACGTCCAAATGTAAATATCCTTTCGTAATTTATACGTACGTTCTTCGGAGTGGTTGTATCGAAAAGTTATCAAATCCTAATGAACTAAGTTTTAATTATCCCATTAATTCATGTCAAAGGACAGGGGGAGGGGGGGGGGGGGGTGTAAATAAATCTATACAAAAGTTTTTGAGGGGGACGTGAAAATCCACGATGTCACGATTTGGTTCGGGTCTTACAAAAGATGATTGGTTGCCTTACCTTCTATATATAAAGACAAGTAGAGATAAGAAAATGTATTTGTTACACCAATGCCTCGCTTTGCGTCGTTTCGTTTTGCGTTTTTCGAAGTTGCGTCGCTGCTTAATTAGTACTAATTTTCACTGTGCGTCGTTAGATTTTTGAGGTTTGCGTTGTTTTGGGTTCGAGTCTTAATTTTTTTTTATTTTGATTTTTTTTCTTGAAGATAGCAATACTTTTGTTATTGCGCCATGCCATCAAAACTCGAGGATTCCTTTTCTTTGTTTTGCTAATTTTAGAGCTCAGATTCGATTACGTTGAGCGTTGTGCTTTTTTTAAAAAGAGAATAATAAATTTATTTAAATTTTTACGTGTTGTTTCTGGTTACAAAAAAGGTAAATATTATTTCAATTTATTTGTTGGCAGAGTTATGTTATTTTTGTTACTTAAATGTTTACTTTGTTCATTTTTCTTTTTAAAAAGTAGTATTTTCGTGACCCTGGAACATATCTTCGATCTTTACATGGTTTGCTATAGAAAATCTTAATTCACTTTGCGGCGTTTCAATTTGCGTCGTGTTTTTTTGGAACGTAACCACGACGCAAAGTGAGGTATTGGTGTATATAAAAAATCTGAAACTGTAATGATTTCTTACAAATAAAAAAGGTTGCATGCCCCTGGTCTATAACATTTGCCAAGCGTTTGTCAATAGGTTCAATAGTCTCCGTTTTACACGTGTTTTTGTCAAATGTTTCAATGTTGTCAAACGCGTCAAGTTTAATTTGGAGCGGAATCGTGGTTGAATGGTGGCGGAAGAACTGCTTGCTTGACGTAATTGGGTGGAAGACAGAATACGACTGACAAAACGTCACATAGGTAGTGTGGGACAGAGATAACGCTCTACGAAGCCGAAATTAGTTGATTATCTCTTTCCAAAAGTCGATGTGCAATATTTATCGCCGGGTACAGTAAAATACATTCCAACTTGAGATTTGCTGATGCTTTATTGGTGAAACAATAAAGTTAAGTTAAAAACATTCTAGTGTTAAACAACAAAAGAGTTGTGCTAGCATCAGTCAATTGACTTCGGCTACATTCAGCTGGTACTGGTACAGCTACTTCGGACTCATGGCTTGCGGGTTCAAAATCCAAGTATCTCTTGGAATTCGGATAAATTAAAAAAAATCTAAGTCAGATGCCATCCGTGACCGTTCAGCTAAAATGTATTAGGAGAAAAGGTTCACACCTTTCACCGATATTTTCTATTTTCCTCAATAGAATAAGGCTTTTCTCCCTTTGTAACTTTGCATCAAATATCAATTATACTAATTACCTCGTTCACAGAGACTCAGTTCTAAATGGTTTATCTATTTATCAAGTATAAAATTCATTATGAATTTTTTTTGAGTTTAAACAGTGGTAATGTTATATATTTATCATTTCCAGCGTGTACACAGATAAAAGCAGGCGCCGTGGCGTTGTTGAACAGCGCAGGCCCACTGCTGGGAGCGACGCTTGGCGCCATGTGTCGCTCTCTTCACGCACCGCATCTAACTGTATCGCATCACACACCTGAACGTAAGTTCAATCTATCTATTTATCGTTTCTAACCGTGGGTTAATTTTGTCCATTGCTGGTTTGGGGGGGGGGGGGCTGTAGGTTAAGCGTGCTCGAAGAGGCAGAGCGCAAGGAAAGGTTGGCCCAAATCCTTTACTAAGATAGAGAAGTTAGAGGTCTCCCTGAGAAGCCTCGGTTTGATCTGTCACCTATTTTACTTTAAGTTGGGAGATTGCTAAAATCTTAAATCGTTTAGGCAGATGCTTAATGTAATTAGGATCAAGGACCCCCTAAAGGGGTCTTGGCTTAGGCCAGAAACTCGGCTTGATCTGTTACATATTTTACTTCAAGTTGGGAGGTTGCTAAAATCTTAGATCGTTTAGGCTGATGCTTCATGTAACTAGAATCAAGGACCCCCTAAAGGGCTCTTGGCTTAGACCAGAACTTCGGTTTGATCAACAGATCTCTCCCAACCTAAAGTAAAATATGTAACAACATATTTTACTTTAAGTTGGGAGATTGCTAAAATCTTAGATCGTTTAGGCAGATGCTTCATTTAAATAGGATCAAGGGGTCTTGGCTTAGGCCAGAACCTCGACTTGATCGGTTTCCACCTGGATAATTTTTCCACTACTTCGGAAGCTGTCAGTGGAAGAAAAACTCTCTGAATTCTTTCACTGTTTGGAAAACAATCCGCTGGACATGGTCGCATTATAAATGAGAAATAAGACCAGAATGATATCAGTTGGAAGGAAATATTCTCACTTTTTTCATTCATCGATAAGAGTGTGATGAATTTCGGATACTAGCTTCCTGTGCTAGTTTAAAATTGCTGCTTACCACCTTCATCAGAGGAGTACCGAGCTGCGGTGTAAAATCAGACCAGGCCTTCTGCCCACTACTATTCATCTAATAGATTCAGTCGTTACTTTGCGGAAGTCCATCCTAAGTAAGAAAAGGACTAATATATAGCTACTTCCGCTATGTAGCAGTAGTCGTGTAATGAAGTTCACCGCCCGCCAGCTCGTTGATTATTGCGCATGCGGCAAACAATGCTAATTACACAACTACCACCGTTAATTAACTCACCTGTGGATTCCCCGTGGAGGGGTGAAACACGTATTGAGGGGGCGGGCGGCACTTTGCACGACTACTGCTATATAGCAGAAGTAGAGATATATTAGTCCTTTTCTTACCACTACTATTTATATAAAAATATATTTTACCTATGTTGTCGAGTTCGCTGTTTCTTTTACCTTCCTCAACTTGGGCAGGCCATAAATGAGGAACAGGTACAACCATAATGCACCCTACACTGAGTTCCCAAGATTATAAAGTCAATGAAAAAATGTTTTCTTTCTTGAAAATAAATTTATTCTGGTAGTCTATGAGAAATTTCGTATTAAATTTTTATAAATGCTTTCAAAGTTGATGGCTAAACTCACCCATTCTAATGTTAATTTAGAACATTATTTATATAAATTCCTGTTGAGGTCCTTCGACTATAACAGACGAGGTATCATGCCTTGCTCCACAAAGGACCTGAATGTGTTATTAATGATTTCGACCTCAATTTAATAAAGCCTTATTGATAGCGATTTCTTTGATATTTCAAAGGCTAGAACTTAATAATTGACGGTGGGATTTATTTATTTTCATTCTTTATACAGGATGATCAGATATAGGTGTAAAAATGTAGCTTATTCCTTTGCAATAATTTTAAAATAAGTTAATGTGTACGGAACACCCACCTTATTTCTTTGATTTATTCATTTAACTCAATTTATTTGTTAATTTTTATTATATTTATCACATTAAGTAGTGTTCCGATTTTAAAATTTTATCACGGTTTGAAATATATATTTACGTGATGTTTCTGGTTACAAAAAGGTAAATATTATTCCAATTTATTTATTTGCAGAGTTATATTAATTTTGTTTTTTAAATGTTTACTTTGTTCAATTTTCCTGACCCTGGAACCTATCTTCGATCTTTACATGGTTTGCTATAAAAAATCTTGATTCACTTTGCATCGTTTTAATCGTTTTTTTGGAACGTCACCACGACGCAAGGTGAGGTATTGGTGTACATGAAAAAAAATATTATTCTTCAATTTAAAGCTATGGGGCTTTTAAACCCGACCTCAATTGAGGCTCCACAATAAAGCAAAAAGGTTTCTTAGGACATTTTTACAATAATCTTAATACAACAGTGAAGAATTTTAGTACCAAGCTGTCTTCTTCTTTTTTTCAGCAGATAGACATCCACTGTAAGGCATAGACCTGCTTCAAAGATTGCCACGATTGCCACAGGTCTTGCGTTACATTTAACGATTTCTCGCCACCTTAACTGTGTCGTCGGTTCATCTATTGATGGGCATACCCACGCCACGTCTACCAACTCGTGATCGCCAGTCGAGAATCTTGCCTCCACGGCCGTCGATTGCACGAGCGATGTGCCCCGCCTACTCCCAATTCAGACGTGTAATTATTTGAGCTACGTCGGTGATGTTGGTTTTTCGGAGAATCTAGGGGAGCCTACCCACGCCGCGTCTACCGGCTCATGGTTGTCAAAAATACGATCGTATAATACACCTCTCCCGATTTACACGGTACTTGTTTTACACGTTTTCGCTTTTACACGATTTTCCAAATAAGTTTTTTTTTGTTTTTATCGCACTCTCCTAAATGCTACTGCGATTGAACACGTGCGCTGTGTACACATTTCACGGGGAATCCCGAGCTCATGTGCTGACTTGCTGCACGCGCACACTGTGTCTGTATTTCTTGGCATAAAATTAGTTTTATTTCATTCATAAATTACAAGTGAGTGCTTAATTTAGATTATTTCCGTAATATATTAAATATTTTAACTTGTCAATGCATTTTATTTTTATTTCTGTGTACACATGAAAATATTGAAAAAAATCACTACTGCACACAGCAAAATTATGTATTTTCTGCAACCTTTTCGATTTACATGGTTTTGACTTGAAAATTTTTACACGTTTTTCTCAGGAAAGTATCTACTGTGTAAATCGGGGGATAGGTGTAAAATATATGAGAAAAATGAAACTAGCTTTTATTTTTCTCATATATTTTACACTATAATATTTTTTTAACAATTGTTTAGTGATATTATTAAATATATAACACATATAAGTTGATTTAGAGATATTACATGAAATTATCAATGGTAGTGGTGGATTTGCGATCATAGGTCGCAGATTCGATTTCCGGGAGATAATCTTATATAATTCACTCTTTATGCATTAATTATATGGTATTGTCACTGCTTAATACTTTCTAGAAGATGGGCAGCAGTATCTTCTGCGTACCGCAATACCACACTGCGATCAACTCGCCTGCCAAATTCCTTTTTTTATGAGGCCTCCGCTATTGGGACCTCTCCTTCCACCCCTATTTTGTTGGGTACAGGGTTTTTTTATTTCTTAACTATTTTTTCACATGATTTTTTTTTATTTTCGTCCTCGTCTTCCATAGTTCACAATATCTTTTTTTCTTCCTTCTATCATTCTATAATTCCATCTTCCTTTCTAAATCATTCCATTCCTTTCATCCATCCTCAAACACTTCAGTTGTATATTCTATTGCAGTATCCCAGATTTATTTAGTTTATTTATTTTTCTCGTGTACATCAATTTGTTTCACAGATTTTTACACAGTGTATATCTTTGGTTGTGACATATGTTTTGCATTGGAGGCTTTCGGGCTGAAAAGGCGACATGTATGAGTACTGTTAATACATCCTTAAGGCTCTTTTAAGATAATTTCACGGGGTATATATTTATTCTTCAGTGTTGTCATATTTTAATTTAACTACATTTTTAAAAATAAACCAGAATAATCTAGTAATTTCAGAATGATGTTTTGATGTTTCAGCGGTGAATAAATCTGACTTCTTCACCATAAATCTCTATCCATCACGGGAGCTGATGGATAAGGCTTTCGCAGAGCTGACTGCATATCTCAACTGGACAAGAATGGGTATCATTTATGAGGATTACGGATATGGTATATGGTTTTTGTTTTTATTATATAAATACAGTAATACTCCGCTTTACTCCCGCGAGGGATACGTTCCAAAAAACATCGCGTTAACTGAAATTCGCGTATAACGAGGTTTATGATTAAACATAGTCAAAAATTATTACAAAAAAATACAAATCATTTTAATCAATCACTTTAATTCTAGGAACACTTTATGCAATACATACTCTTATTTTTTACCGAAAATATATCTATTGTCTTTTTGGTAACGTTTTGTTTACGTTCTTGTATAATACGTTCATAACACCCAACACTGTTTTTAATTGTTTGACAGATGGTCAAGACACCATAGAGAAGTTGATGACTACATTATATTTATACGCACTCTTTCGCGTAATTCGAGGCATTTGAGCGCGAAATTTGCAATTCGCGTTATAGTGAAACTGCGTATAACGGGGTCGCGTAAAACGGGGTATTACTGTAAATATATTTATCTGTTTTTTTTTTTTTAATTTATTTTCACGTAAATAATATATAAATGCAAAATCGATTTTCGGTAGGAGGTATTCATATATTAGTTGAGAAATATGTGAGATATATTAACACCTTTAAAGCCTTAAAACCAATAACCAATCACCCTGTACATTACATTATTTAAGTAAAATAAAATCCAAGCAGTTGAACTTACTGAGTTTCTTGTAGAACTCACCGTAATATGATTCCAGGCGAAATAAACATACTCAACTTGGCCGGCGACGGGCGTGATATGTACGCTGTCCGTTGCGCCGATTCCAAGGACTATAGAAGGGGACTACAGCAACTGAAGCAGCAACAGATAACGCATATCATAGTCGACACGGATCCGAGGCATTTAAGACAGTTTTCGAGAGCGGTAAGTTTTTTTTAATTTTTTTTGTAATTGTTTGACAATGATGTCTGTAAACGTCACCAGAAACGATGTTATATACAGGATGATTAGTTACATGTGTGAAAGCTCTGGAGGAAAAGTACTGTTTATACGGGAGATGGACAAATTTACTTAAAGTAAATATTACTTTATTTTTTACAAGAAACAACTCGAACAAACATGAAATCTAAACTTATAATTTCAACAGGATAAGATTACATTACAGAGATGTTATCCTTATCGTTCGATGCCGTAAAAGTGCTGGGTGTTATTTTTTCTGATTTTATGCGTTTCGAAAATCTGTGAATGCAGTTCTGTGTTTTTTTTTTAAATAAAGGAATGTTCCCTTTACAGTACGTTCCCGCTAGGTGGCGTTAAAAATTCCACCCTGTATACCTCATTAATCAGCAAATAGCTTGAAAGTCACACCTTTCTTATCACCCTGTATAAAGTGATCACTGTGAATATTTTGATATTATTTTTTTTATTTAAATGCGACAGACCAATTTTATCAGTACAAAATCTGCAGGAATAGTAAACGGTAATTGTTTTTAATATGTAATAATAGGAATTTTAAAAAACGCGTATTTTCCAACTATATCATCAATATATATATATATATATATATATATATATATATATATATATATATCGTAGTCGGGATGCAGGGATTGAATTTTAAAGTCTTTTGTGGGGCACAAATATTTCTTTTAAAAAAATAATTCCTAATCTAAACTGCGCACGCTCTTTCGTTCAACCGTCGTCCCTCTCACTTCATTTTTCACCCCTCTCGCTTGCACCATCCAACGTTCCTATTCACGCATGCTATTACGTTCCTTTCCACACACAAATATATATAAATATATATAAAATTACATGAGTTATTTTTTTTTCTATTTAAATGCGAAAACCCAAGTGGCAATAAGTCTGCAGGGAGAAGATAGTCTTCTACTTCTTCTTTTCAGCTGATGGCTGTTGTGTTGTGTTCTCTTGTGGCAATCATGAGTCGGTAGCACGGCGTGGGTAGACCTCCCCACTACGTAGACAACGTAGTTAGGTATCTAATTGATTCAGGCGTTATTTTGCGGAAATCCATTCTAAGTATGAAAAGGACCAATATTTAGCCACTTCCGCACATGCAGTGGTAGTCGTGCAACAAAGTGCACCGCCCGCCAGCCCGCTGATAAATGCGTATGCGGCAAACAATGCGAATTACATAACTACCACCGTTAAATCATTCAACAAGTGTTTCACCACTCTACGGGGCATCCTCAGGAGTATGTTATACCGATTAGTGCCAAACACAGAGTTCTGTGTGGGTGATGCACTTTATTGCACGACCACTGCTGCATGGTAACGTAGTTGGGGTCGCGGGAAGTCCCTGGATGTGGACAGCGCTAGACCGGTCATAGGAGGGACCCTTTGGGGGAGGCCTGAATTTTGCAGTCGACCTTGATATCTTAGGAGCAGGATCTTGTACGTAACACATCGGTTTGTGAGGAGTTACCGGAGTTAGTGGAAGAGTCTCTGGTGCTACCTTTGTGTTACAAGGTACCAAGACCACTTCATATTATTACTGTCTCCGGGTCCACTTTAAGAAGATAATGGAATGCATATCATTTCCATATCTCGTCTTTCTTGCATTTATTCACTACCAGAGACCTTGTCCTTCCACCTAATGGGAGCCTCCCCCCCCCCCCCCGTCTACATAAAAGCTATGGCGTGCATATCGCGCGCCACTCAAACACGCGTTGCCGAGCAACGAGCTCTTACCCAAGTGTCCGCGCAGTCGATCGCATCGCGGCGGCGGCGGCAGTGAAACGGATAAATGACAGATGGCGCCACAGTAGACGCAACAAAAGTTTGCATCGCGCTGTTGAGAGTCTCCGCGCTCATTATAAGTGCTAGCGGAGGTGCGGTCAACAGATCAACAAGAAGCAAATGAAGATCAAGAAGCAATCGACGAACAAGAAACAACCGACGAACAAGAGGCTACCGAAGAACAAGAGGCTACAGTACTACGACCACTCCTACAAAGCCTTCTTTATAAAATCCATACGAAGAGTTATACATATATATATATATATATATATATATATATATATATATATATATATATATATATATATATATATATATGCCAATGTTTTTAAGATTTATATATAAAAAAAGTCTAATGTAATATTTCTTTACTTTCAGATTCTGCAGCTTCAGATGAACAATGACAGATATCATTACATTTTCACGTCGTTTGTAAGTACAAGCCTGTAATATTAACAATTCATAAATTTTGAAATATAAATGAAGGAAAAATAAAATACGATGTACCATGGGTTCACCGTGCAGGTGTCGTGGATCTCTTTGCAGGGAGAGGGGCCGTAACTCCTTCACCGACCTGACTCCTGACTCCTCTCCTAGTGATTAACCCTTTCCACTCCAATGTCGAGTGTCACTCGACACTGATTTTGTTCCACAAGCTCCACTGTCGAGTGATACTCGACATGGTGTAATACTTCTTTTCGCAGAAAATTTTAAAACAGCAAAGACTTTTGTTACTAAAATGTTTGAATCACGAATGAATGAAACATATTCTAGAATCGCATGATACTATAATTCAATTAAATTTTATCGATGCTACATAACAGCCTTGGAGTGGAAAGGGTTAAGACTGTTCTATTATTAAAATTAAAAATAGTAACAAGTCCATAATTTTCGTGGTCTAACTTTTATTGTAAACTTTCACTTTTCTTAAAATGAGTGCCGGTTGGGGAAAAAGATTGAAGAGGCGACCATCGCCTCCGTCACGAAGAAGGAAGAGATTCCTTTCTTAACCCTTAATAGCCTAGAGTTTCAATTTTGATACCAATCTTTTATACCGAATGTTCACATTACTATTAGTTTTTTTTTATAGGTTGGCTGTACGAATTTTACTGTTGTATAATATTCTTTCCAACAAAATTAAAAAAATCTATTTTTCCCTTCATCTAGACCCTCAAGCAAACACAGTAATATAAAAAAAATCACTTTCGTAAATCAGGTTATTAAGGGTTAACTTCCGCAAGTTGGCGGCAAAAACTGTGATAAATAAAAATAAATAAGTAAAACAGGCAAGAAAAAAATGTGAACTGGAATTAATTATATCAGGAAAAGTTAAAATGTAAGAAACAAAGATATGGTTATCTTGATAAACTAAAAAGCTGTGATATATGTAAAGTGAAAAATTTAATATAGACAGTAAAATCAATGTTCCCACATAAATAGGGGTGAAACTAGTGCCCAAAAACGGGGACCTCTTCCTTCTCAAAATGTATATATTTTACGATTCTATTTATTAGTTAATATCAAAACAACTTAGAGATGACTTACAACTGGCAGGCCCTCAAACAAAGGTCGCTTTAATGATCACTCTTGCGCTTACGCATGTATTGGTCGTCACTTGAAAACAGGCTGTTGTTCGTAGGTTGTGTCTGAAAGTAAAATGTCTGTGTTAAGTGAACAATTTTAAATACAATAACCGATAGCGCGAGGCAATTGACTACCAGCGCCATCTATCGGTTCAGTCCGACGTTTAGTTCTTTGTTGGAAAATTATTATTGTTATAACTTTAAGAGTTTTTTTTATTTAAAACCAAACCTTTGATGTAGCGTAATAGAAAAAAAAAACATTTACAATACCAGCTATAATTCGTTGAGATTTTAGAGTATTATTTTTTTAAATCTATTAATATCTGTGGCGAATACAATAAGGCCCGGGGTGTGCAATATACAGGCTGCTTGTATTTTAAACATAAGTAAGAAAAAGACCAATGTTACACTGATTAGTGCCAAACACAGAGTCACTAATCGATGTAACATAACTCCTGAAGATGCCCCGTGGAGGGGTGAAACACTTGTTGAGTGGTTTGGCGGTGGCGGTTGTGTGATTCGCATTGTTTGCCGCATACGCATTTATTAGCGGGCTGGCGGGCGGTGCACTTTGTTGCACGACTACCACTGCATGTGCGGAAGTGGCTAAATATTGGACCTTTTCTTACTTAGGATGGACTTCCGCGAGGTAACGCCTGATTCCATTAAATATTTTAAACATGTTTATGTGGCCCGCTTAGTATTTCGAAAATTGAATTTATTTTATCAATTTTCTTAAATATATATATATATATATATATATATATATATATAATTATTATTATTAATAAAATTTATTATAATAGTGCATACAAAACAATTTGTTTGTAACGAGTTACTCACACAAAGAGCCTGTGCAATTTTTTTCTAATGTTTATTATTTATTTTTGTAGATTAATAAGTACTTTAGATGCGGCCCGTTAAACAATTTTAAAACTAAAATTGTCTCGTCGAATAAAAAGGTTGTTCACCCCTGGTATAAAACATGAAGATATAATAATGGCTTACTATTTAAAGACTACGCTTTTAAGTACAAAATTTGTGAGTTTTCGTACCACGTTGGCTGATTCAGTGTAGGATTGGAACATATCATCATAGGTGAATGAAGATGATGTGTTTCCAACCTTATCACTGTCATTTTTATAATGGCATTCGTTATTGGGGATGTCTCGTAGTCTCCTATATGATTTTGAGACAAGGCATTTACATTTTTTTTAAATAATTTTTTTTTATATACTTTTTATTTCTTTACTCTTCTTTTATTATACACCAATACCTCGCTTTGCGTCGTTTCGTTTTGCGTTTTATTCGAAGTTGCGTCGCTGCTTAATTAGTGCTAATTTTCACTGTGAGTCGTTAGATTTTCGAGGTTGCATTGTTTTGGGTTCGAGTCTTTTATTTTTTTTTCGAAATTTTCTTTGTTTTCCAAAAGATGTCAACACTTTTGTTTCTTATTCCGCCATGCCATCAAAACCGGGGGATTCCCTTTCTAACTAAAAATCAACGATTACGTATTGTGTTGTAATGTAGTGTGTTGTGCTTTTTTTAAAAGGGAATAGTAAATTTATATAATTTTTAACGTGTTGTTTCTGGTTACAAAAAGGTAAATATTTTTCCAATTTATTTATTGGCAGAGTTATATTATTTTTGTTTTTTAAATGTGTACTTTGTTCAATTTTCTTTTTAAAAAGTAGTATTTTCGTAACCCTGGAACCTATCTACGTTCTTTACATGGTTTGCTATAGAAAATCTTAATTCACATTGCGGCGTTTCAATTTGTGTCGTATTTTTTTTGGAACGTAACCACGACCAAAGTGAGGTATTGGTGTATATGATCTAACTTACCTCTTCTTTCATTCTATATTTCTCTAGCATACCTCTAAGTTCCATTATCGCACCTGATCCTGACAAATTTCTAATCTTCCCCTGAAACTCATTTGAAACTTGTGTTTTCAGGATATGGAACTCTTCGACCTTGAGGATTTCTACTACAACCGTGTGAACATGAGCGGCTGGCGGCTGGTGGATCGAGATTCGGACAAGGTGAAGGAGGCCCTGCAAGTGATGGAGAAGTTCCACCCGATCGGTGCTAACATCCTCACTGGTGGTCATATAAAGGCAAATATTATTTTGGACTAAATCATTTTTACTAAGATTTCAATTAAATTTTACACCAACATTTAAATGTAATAAAAGTATGAAAAAAAAATCAGAAAGGTTATCAGGAATATCTAATAGATTGAGGCGTTATCTTGCGGAAGTCCATTCTAAGTAAGAAAGGGACTAATATATAGCTACTTCCGCTATGCAGAAGTACGACTACTGCTGCATAGCGGAAGTAGCTATATGCTAGTCCCTTTCGTAATCAGGAATGAAAGATTTTGTGAAGAATGCGAGGAAAGAGAGAAAGAGTGTGTGAAAAGAAAGGAGCAAGAATTAAAAAATAAAATCTGACCAATTATTTATATCCGAAATGTAACATCACTGCCCCCATGGTAGGGAAATTAAAAAAAAAAACTACTAAAAAGAGGTCAATAATCGAATCGAACTAGCCTGGGCAGAGGAGTTAAGGAACATCTTGTTCAATATACCTCCCTGCTTAAATACGAAGGTCTACAACCAATGTGTTCGACGACTTACCGCACTGAAAGTAACTCCTGGCCTCACTAGACTTACTGGACTTTTATGGGGGGTTACTCTACTAGACTGATTCATTGATGAATATATCTATACACCAATATAAGTAAGGTAGTCCAGCAGATTGGTTATTGGTAGTGGGTACTCCAACTGATGTCAGGGTTTTTAAGGTCTCCAGAATCTTAGAGTCCACAGATCCGCTTACGCAACAAAGGAGTCCACCTCAAAAATGGACATACGACCTGGTTAAATCTGGAATAAGCTTGATGAAGACAAGTGGACGCCATTCGACTTCTGTTAAAGTCTGGTAGCATGGAAACCAAGTTAATTTACTATTAACCATGTCCTCAGACGGAACCAGCTCTCCTATATGACGCAGTTCAAGTTTTAGCACTGGCACTATCGTCTACGAAGGAAGTCCACACTGCGAACATGTCCTGCGAGACTGAAACCGCCTGGACACATGGGAAGACACTCCGGGATAATATTAACAAGGTAAGCCAGACGACTATGTGCTGGTAGATACAGCGTGATGTGGTCAGTTACGATGGGATTCCTAGGTAACCTCAAGGTCATCCAGAGGGCAATGGAGAGGAAAATGGTCAGAGTTTTGTTGCAAGATCGAATCAGAAATAAGAAGATCCACAGAAGAACCAAGATCTCATATATAGCTCGAAGAATTCCTCGTCTGAGTAGCAGTAGGCAAGACCGGTCATAGTGGCGATCTTTGGGTTAGACTTATGCCTTGCAGTGGGCGTCCATGGGCTAGCCGGACGACAGGTATATCGTAACAATATGAAAGAGAATTTTTCTCTTTTTGTGTCCACGATTCTCCAACTCTTTGCGGCGCAGACACGTAGTCGGTTGAAAATATGGTGGTGAAAAAGAAAGAGTAGATGTTTGAACTCATTAGAGCACCAGTGTCAATATTCTCCAGAAGCTACAGATATGTTGATGATGAAGGGTTTTGTTGTCCAGGGTGGAGTTGTAAGTCTGATTCTTGATCCAGACGTCGTCACGCGTTACACTGGACATGTCTTACAAAAGCCAAGTAGTCGCTTCTGAATCCAGTTGTACTCTAACATAGATGTGGGGAAGATATAGAGGGTTCCAGAGTTTTGTCATTCAACGATTTGAATCTCCAAGATTGCTTTGCCAAGAGATTATGTTACATCCAGATTCATGATCAGAATTTATTTTGCAACCTCATCTCTTGTTAATTTATTGGACTAACCACCATAAACAAAACTGCATATATTAAGTGCTTAAGTTACTCTGATATTATTTGTCAATAGAAGATTACCATTTCAGATCCAAGCACACGGTTTGACCGGACCAATTGAGTTCTCCCACGGCGCCAGAACTAAATTCAGGCTCCAGCTGATGCGACTGGCAGGCGGGGAAGGTGGTGGCGCGGTGCTGGCGGGCAGCTGGACTCCTACCCAGGGTCTGGAGCTCACCGACCCGGCCGCGTACAGGCGGGATCCACCTCCAAATGTCACCCTCACTGTCGTCACCGTTGAGGTAAGTTAATCATATTCCGTACGAACAGCGCCTCTTTGAGGTAAATGACACTGTAACAGTTCAATGCTTCACAGTTTTTAAAACGTACACATTTATAAGAGTAATATATTACTTATATATATAAGTTATTTATTACTCTTATAATATATATATATATACATACATACATACATACACACACACACACACGTATATATATATATATATATATATAAATAATTTACTATCAATTAATGTATGAAGGGTACATCATATCTAAAAATAAAGAAAAAGCGCATATACATATTTGCATATTAGAAAAGAAAAAAGTACGATGGGCGGTCTTATCACACGAGACAATCTCTTAAAGATTACCATAGTATCGTCTACATGTAGACAAAACATACATACATATGTATATGTAGCATATATACTTATAATAAATATGGTATAATACATAATAATAAATAAAAGAATCAAACTGAATTGGATCGCATTTGCTTTAGGAAGAAAAAGAAATGAATTAACAGATAATTATTCATAGGTCTAGTAAATATTAATTTACCATTTTCTTAAAAATATGCAGTGTGTTAGCACGTTTTATATTCAGCGGTAAATCATTCCACAATCGAATGGCATGTGTGGTGAAAGATTTGACCATGAGCGAAGTAGAATGCGCCGCCATTTTTAATTTCAAATTCTCTAATGAGCTCAAAGATCTCTCATGCGTTTGTTTATTTTTCCCTACAGACTTTGTACTGCCGGATATTCTTTTAAGCTTTTTGCTATCTACTGACCAAATAATCAATCATCAGGGTCACGAAAACACTACTTTTTAAAAAGAAAATCGAACAAAGTAAACATAAAAAAAAAAAACAAAAATAATATAACTCTGCCAATAAATAAATTGGAATAATATTTATCCTTTTTGTAACCAGAAAGAACACGTAAAAATTTATATAAATTTATTATTATTTTTTTTAAAAAAAGCACAACACTACATTACAACACACTACGTAATTAAAACTGAACTTTAAAATTAGCAAAACAAAGAGAAAATAAAACTGTATGAAAATAGCGTTTATTTTTAGTTTAAAAAAAGAAAATTTCAAAAAAAAAATTTAAGGCTCGAACCCAAAACAACGCAACCTCGAAAATCTAACGACGCACAGTGAAAATAAGTACTTATTTTCACTGTGCGTCGTTAGATTTTCGTTCTAGATTTTCGACTTCTAATTAAGCAGCGACGCGACTTAGAAAAAAAAAACGCAAAACGAAACGACGTAAAGCGAGGTATTGGTGTACTATGAAAAATTAATATAACATATTTCAGAGATATCAAGTAATACAGGTTGATTGAAAATAAGTGCCAAATCTATTTTTCTGCTTAAATGTATTTGGATAATTCATTTGAGAACACCTCTTCTAGGAGAAACCGTATGTCATGGTAAAAGAAGGATGGAACCTCCAAGGTAACGCCCGCTTCGAGGGATTCTGCATAGATCTCTTGGCCCGTGTAGCTGCACGAGCTGGTTTCCACTACACACTGCGCCTGGTTCCTGACAACATGTACGGCGCCTGGGATCCTGATACCGGACAATGGAATGGAATCGTCAAGGAGCTGATGGATAGGGTGAGAATCTGACTTCTTGAGCTGAACTCATTCAGAAACTTCCCATGACTTCACGCCTCATGGTCGCCAGTCTGGGACCCTTGGTTTCATAATCTGTCAGTTGTTCCCTGCCACTGCTGACAAGCATTGAGTTCAAATTGAATAACTATTTTTATGACTCGTTTTTGAAATATAAAGTCGCAGGTCAACTGGTGACCGTTGGAACCGAATGGTTATTGAATGGTGACCATCAGCCAGTAGATGAGGCGTGGGAAGGCACGGCCACGTTCCACTCAGTGGACCAACGACATACTACAACGATAGAACCGGTCGACGTGTCGATTTTTGATGAAAAAAAAAAGGCGTATATATTAGGGGGACCGGAAAGTAATATCATCTCTGTCGATATATTTTATAGAAAAACCAATTGATTTGTTATCGTTCCGGCATTTTGTATAGACGGCAAAGTTGTTGATAACGAAGGTGAATGTATTGATTAGAAATAAAAACTTTGTTTAAATTTAACTTAAGAAAGCGACATTACTTACCGGTCGCCCTAATATATAACAGAAGACGGTATATATATGTACTATATGTTGTTATTTAATTTCAGAAAGCCGACATAGCTGTAGCGTCTATGACTATAAACTACGCACGTGAAGCGGTCATAGATTTCACTAAACCCTTCATGAATCTTGGTATTGGAATTCTGTTCAAGGTAATAATACAAATCTATAACTATGGCAAAATCAAGCCAATCGGATTTTTCAAAAATCAAGGTCTTTTATTGGGCGGAAATCTTATATAAACATACTTACATATATAGTAAAGCAAAAGCCTTCCCCAAAGATAAATATAAGTGGATATACCACATTTGCCACGCTTGGTAAACGGATTGACAATCGCAATATGGTATTATAAGTAGAGGGCGCTGCTGTTCATAGTCAGGAAACTAAGAATTATATAAGATAGTATCCCGGGAATCGAATCCAGTCTCTATCCTCTACCGCTGCTCACAACCACTATGCTTAGTGTAATCAAATTTGAAAGTAATATCCCTGAGTAAAGATCAGTTAAGAATGGAGTTTTTAGCCCATGTCTCCCAATGGGGTTGTGGAAGCGTTGATTTCGCGAAGGGGATAGATGAGAGCTAAAAGTGTAAATATTAAAACGTAATAGTTCTTACACTTTATTGTACATACTACATACAAATATAAAAGTATATGTATACCCACAATTGTTATATATACGTTATCGCTCGAATTCGACTTGACGTTGATTTATGGGACATATGGGTAAACAGTGTTATGTATATGACGGCGGGTCGGTGACGCCATCTAGTACAATAGGATGGAACGTTCCTTCCGAAAGTGGACGAGAGTGGAACAGTCCAGAAGTTCCTACTCTAGTCAAACGCCAGAATCACCGTGCAGCCATGTTGATTTTGACATTTCAAGATTCACAGGCGTGTAACAGTCGGTGATGACGGATCGCTTGCGTCCTAACGAAATCTGATTTAATCCGCGTTGATTTGCATTGTTTCGTGTAGTTCATTATCGCAATTTAACTAAAGCCTCTTCAGTGTGAAAGCTAAGGTTTTATTTCGGAGTTAACGTTAAACCACGTCATGATAAACCTAACTGTGGATTCAGGACGGATCTTAAAATATAAAATCGGATTTTAAAATATAAAAGCTAATGATATATATTTAAAGAAACGTAGTAATTTCATTAAAAAGGTTTTATATATGTTTGAACTTATTCTACTTCTTTTTCAGGTACCAACATCTCAGCCAACGAGACTGTTCAGCTTCCTGAATCCTCTGGCAATAGAGATTTGGCTTTACGTTCTGGCTGCATATATCCTCGTCTCTTTCACCCTGTTCGTCATGGCTAGGTTTTCTCCTTATGAATGGTAAGATTAATGACTCCTTTATCTATATTAATAACTAAAACCCAAGATAAAATAAATAATTTAAAATCATTATCATCAATTCAGGTAATTACCGTTCACTGTTCGAAATAGATCTAGATTTTCTAATAGATCCGGCTTAAATCGGCTTGCCCAACCGTGGTCTTCACGCTGAAACCTAAAAGCCATAGAGGTAGTCTGTTCTGGACGCAACGCCCTACCCATTGCCAATCCACTGGACATTGTAGATTCCTTTATTCGTGTACGGATCTCCTAATTCTTGATTTGACCAGAAAGAAAAGTTCTGAGCATAGATCTGACCGGCTGTTCTGAATTAAAAATACCCAGGAAGCATTTTGAAATCGAAACAGAGAGAAAGAGATTGGCAAAATCGTCTCTAAATAAGCAGCGACGAACATCTTCACGCATTTCTTAGATGTTGCAGTGAAATAATCAAGGGGACTAGATATTTATATATCTAGTCAGAACATAAGTCAAAAGAATATAATATTGTAACAGAGTATACAAAAAAAAATCAAAAGAAAAAATGTATAATGTAATAATAAGTGATATACAAAGTAGATCAAAAATTACAATAACGAACTGTGAAGTTGTGGAGCAGAGTGAGGTGATGAATGAAAAGAATGTAAAATGTACGAAAGAATGAATGGAAGATGGACGAAAGAATGGATCGAAGGTACACGAAAAGAGCGAAAGGAAATGTGATTCATGGAAGAGGAGAATTAAACAAAGAAGTAGAAGAAATAACTGAAAAACAATAATAAATTAATTGATTTATTTACAAGTTTTGTTAAATAATAAAAAATATTTTATATATATGCTGGAATATTTTAATCAACCAAAGAGCAATGGAGAGGGCTATGCTCGATGTTTTGCTGCGAGATCGAATAAGAAATAAGGTTATCGCAACTAGATCACAGATATAGCTTGAAGATCTGCTCGTTTAAAGTGGTGATGGCGGTTGGGGTCAAAAACGAAATGTTCTCTTCACTAGATGGAATGACGATATAGTTGAAGGCCACGAGAAGTCGTTACATGCAGGCACCACAGGACCAGTTACCGTGATGATCTTTGGAGAAAGCCAATGCCTTGCAGTAGGCGTTCATTGACTGAAAAAAAGAGTACATGAGCGTAATAAAATGACTTACACAGCTGTATATATAATATTTATACAGAAAAATCCAGTTCTATTTTACAGCTTGATAAGATATTGTCAGGAACAAAACAAAGATGGATAAAACATTGTAAAGTTATTAAAATAGATTCATTGATATTAAAAAAAAATTGTAAAATAAATTAGTGATAAAATTGATGTACACGAGAAAATAATTAAACCAATTAAAACTGTGATACTGTAATAGAAATGGATAACTGAAGTGTTTGAGGATGTACGAAAGGAATGGGAATTATTGAGAAAGGAAGATGGAATTGTAGAATGATAGTAGGAGGTGAAAGAGATATTGTGTACTATGGAAGATGAGAATGAAAATAAAAATTCAAGTGAAAAAAATATTAAGGAATACAAAACCCTGTTCCCAATTAAATAGGGGGTGGAAGGAGAGGTCCCCAATAGCGGGGGCCATAAAAATAATGACTTACACAGCTGTATATATAATATTTATACAGAAAAATCCAGACATATTTTACAGCTCGATAAGAGATTGTTTCTTAAATGTGTGTAGTGTTCAAACACCGTATTGCTTGCCAGTACGGCCGCAATACTTTTATGTCATATCATTCAAATCGTTCGAATTCAAATATCGAACGACGGTTTGAATTCGGACTTGTGATATTGCTGCCGTTGTGTTAGGTTCGTGTAAATTGTAAATATTCTTTATATATATAAAAACATCTTCTTTGATCACTCTTGGCAATCATCTTCCTCGTTCTTCCATATCTCTTTCAGCGCTAAATGGGTATATGTTTAATATTCAGGTCTTCGAGTACACATGTCTGCGGTCATGAAACCAAGCAGCTTACGAACCAGTTCAACGTCTGCAATTCCTTCTGGTTCATCACCGGGACCTTCCTGCGTCAAGGTTCCGGTCTTAATCCCATGGTGAGATACCCCTGATATAAATTCACTTATGGATTTATTTATCCTTGTAGGATTTTAGTATTTTTGTGGCTGCCGGATTTGGGGAATATACCGACAATATTGTTTGGGGAAAAATGTAGACATGTCTAGACAGCCCCGTAACAGTTGCCTTATATGTTATTACCTTGCACAATACAGTTTGTGTTACCATGCCGAAATTAACCGACTGTCTCTTTCCAAAGGTCGATGTGCAATATTTATCGTCAGGTACTGTATATAGCTATTTATATACCCTTGGAAATAGTTCAGATGACATATTTTATGACCAAGGAATGGTAGACCTCATAGGTCGTGGTGTAGATTTCTGTGATAAAATCTAATATAAATGACACTTTGTGCATTAATTATAATGGGTCACCACAGCTCACAAACAAGTTTCCAGAGGATGAACAGCAGCGTCCTCTGCGTACAATAATACCACACTGCGATCACCAACCCGCCGGTGAAGCGTGGCGATTTTATTTTATATCTTCTTTTTATGACGATTTTATAGTCGGCACTTTTGTATGAAAAGTATAGCTATTATTGAAAACCGCTTCAAACATATTTCTAACAAAGCAAATATTACATTGAGATTGAGTAAATAAAAAAATTCATTCACCAGGCGACATCTACACGTATAGTCGGCGGCATCTGGTGGTTCTTCACTCTGATCATCTTGTCTTCGTACACCGCGAACCTGGCAGCGTTCCTAACCGTGGAGAGGACTGTCCTCCCCATCCAGAGTGCAGCGGACCTCGCTGCACAGAACCACGTCCAATACGGCACTCTTAACGGTGGTTCCACCATGACCTTCTTTAGGGTAAATTGCTTATATATTTTTATTTTTATTTACAGCATAATTTTCTCTAGGATGTCCACTGTTTGACATAATCACTGCTATATATTTCCAATAGAACCCGTTAGAAGTTGCTTGCGTTCAGCGACTCTTTGACAGTTTACAAAGGTCTTAAGAAATTAAAGGTCTTCAGGTGAATTGAAGAATTACGTTGCGCTTGACTCCAGCTGCCTTTACTTGAACACCATGTAACTGCTGGAACTAGGCAAATTGCTAGGCTATATCTATAAATAAAGAATTACAATTCTGTGGAATTCCCCATTTCGATGCGCCGCTTACGATGACATAATATTGCTGCCATAATACCGATGAAAATATAGAATTATTTTTCTGTGGAATTCCCCATTTCGTTAAGCTGCTCACGATGACGTAATGTTGCTGCCATAATATTGGTGTAAATAAAAAAATATATTTCAATGAAATTCCCCATTTTAATGCGCCGCTAAAGATGAAGTAATGTTGCTGCCATAATACCGATGTAAATATAGAATTATTTTTCTGTGGGATTCCCCATTTCGATAAGCTGCTCACGATAACGTAATGTTGCCCCGAATTCACTCAACTTTTTTATGATCACATTAAACATTTTTTTAATCTTAATCACCTTGAAAATTTTATTCTTATTTCTAGGATTCTAATATAGATATCTACCAGAAAATGTGGCAACACATGTCCACTACTTCACCACCGGCGCTTGTATCATCATACGAGGAAGGTGTGAGAAGGGTGCTGGCGGGGAACTACGCATTCCTGATGGAGTCAACAATGCTGGACCATAGGGTCCAGAGGGATTGCAATCTCACTCAGATAGGTGGACTCTTAGATTCTAAGGTCAGATTTTATTTTATTTTAAGGAATAAATATATCGATGATGTCCATATGAAAAATATATAATAGGAAGCATTTGTAAAATAGGGGTTAAAATAACATCGGCGATGTTTCAAACCCTATATGTGATATATTTGTTATTTTCGATGTATAATTGCATCGAGTAGAGAGGCAAAATATATCCCTGACAAGAAAAGAGTGATTTATATATTTTTCTTATCTTTAAGTCATTTAGCTCATATTACAATAATCAAATTGAAGTTTCTTGCCAGCCGCAATTAAATACGCATTTAAAACATGCAATACAATGTTTTTTCTTTACGAAATTCATATTTATTGAAATTTAAATAATAAATTTAAACAAAAGTAAAAAATATGTGTATTAAAGTTAGATATATGCACACGTATATGACAGCACTCCTAACAATACTTAAGACGCCGGTTAGTTAATTACGATCGGTGTTTGTATTTCGCTAATGTTGTGGTGCAATAATAATAATTATTATTCACGCCAGTAATTTGTTTCGATTTCCCAGCAGCTGACGTGGGTTATATAAATTTAAATATTTAAATAATTCGACTGTCAATCGAAGACAAAAATAATTGTTCAAAGAGCCGCATGTGGCTTGGGCCGTAGATTGGCAACCCCTGGTATATGCAAATGCAAGAGCTTTTTGCATTATTAGAAAGCAAGAAAAAATTAAATTCGGTAAAGTTGATCTCATTTCGTAGTTTTTTTTTGTATAGCAAAATAAATAAATAAAAAATGTACGCAAAATTAATTTAGATACAAAAACAGCAATGCGCAAATTAGACAAGAAGCTATATCAATTTCCTAGACTTTACTATGCCAAATAAGCTGTCTGCAAAACGATATGAATATCCGTCGTGCCTTCCAAGAAACTGAACAACGTGAGGGACATCGGATGGTTTCAGCATCAGTTCAGGGTCAGGCTGCGAGGTGTCGTTGCTCACCAGAGCACCAGCTCAGATTCACAGAGTTCTTTTTTTATTTTTAAAATAGCCTCCGCTATTTGGGCCTCTCGTACCCCTACCTTTGGGAAGGAGTATCATTATTTCATTTATTTTTTTTAATTACTTTTATTTGCGCGCTCTTCTTGCATTCTTATAATCTTTCGTACTTTATCATTCTTTCCACATTTCTTCTGCCTTTATCTTTCATTCGATATCATTCATTCCTCACCTCATTCCTCAGTGTTACAATTCTTTATTCTATTTTAAACATTTTGTTCTATATACACTTCATTTTTATTTCGCTTTATTTGCTATTTTATTGTTTAAATTTATTTTTATTTTGAACTTTCATTTATACTGATTGCTTTTTCTGCAATTTTCTTGCAAAGTTAGAGGAATATTGGTCTAACTCACAGAGTTCTCAAAACGACTCTTAGACAAGTTAAACAATAGAATAAGATATATATACATATATATATATATATATTCTTTTATAGCTTTTTTTAAAAAGATGTCTCGGCTTTATGAAACTTGATTAGGTAATTATCTTATTATTTATTTTTAATTATATAGTCATGATAATTATAATAAAAATTTACTTAAGACATATTGCCGTCTAACTATAAGGTTCTTGTTTCTATCTTTTCAGGGTTATGGAATAGCGACGTGGAAAGGCAGCCCGTGGAGGGACAGGATATCCCTCGCGATCCTCGACCTCCAGGAGAAGGGCGTGATCCAGATCCTGTACGACAAGTGGTGGAAGAACACCGGCGATGTCTGCAACCGCGATGGAAAGGACAGCAAGGCCAACCCCCTTGGTGTGCAGAACATTGGTCAGTAGCAGCTTGATGTTAGACTAGCATAGATATATATTTACATCTCGCTCTTGTGTTGTTTATTTTTACGTAGCGTAGATAAGCAAATGCTTTTTTGACAATGACATTTCATTTTCGAATAAAAAAGTAAGTTTTTTTTAAAACTGTCAAGTTGAACTGGCAATAGGAAGGTTAAAATAGCACGGCGCGAGGGAAGACCGCGTGGCGATCCCTGACCGGGAGATACCGCGGTCCCCCGTATAGCGCAGAGGGCGACCATCGGGGGGGGGGGGTAGTGGGTAGGAATCCCACATACCTCTGTCCTCCTAACTCCTAACCTCCTAACCTCCCCCCAGAGGCAGGCAATAGGAAGGTTACATAGATGGCTTTAAGACTGTGAATTGGAGATAAAAGACCTGTAACCATAGCGTTGGAAATGGACAAGATGACTTTGTACAAAAATACGCCTGATGCAACCTGTTTCTATGGAGCCTGTATTCATAGGCTCTGGAACCTAACCTTGGATGCTATTGCCTGGTCAGCATCAATCACGCAAAAGCGTTACCTCTAGAACTATCAGAAGATATTCCAGCAATTCATGTAGATACATATATTTATAATATTTATAGTATGAATTTACACGGTTTTTTATAGTTATGTTTGGTGTTCCTGTGTCTATAGCTCGCACAGTTAATGCTATTTGAAATTTTACAATGTAAACAAATCCTTACTTTGCGCTATTGTTGTTTTGCTTCATCGCCATCATTATTTCAGTTGCTCACAAGGGAAAGGATCCTCCCAAAGATCATAATGAACTTTCCACAACCTTGATCCTGTCTGATCTGCCTCGTTTTTAATCTCCAACTGGACGATTAAAACCCATTGTGCAGTCAGGGGCGGCTCTAGCTCGTGTAGCCCTCGTGTGCAATAAAACCCTGTCGCCCCTAGACCTGCCCCCCCTCTCGGCTATAACTATTAATTTAAGTAAGAAAAGGACTAATATTTAGCGATAAAAGAGATCTAAGGCACCCTGGTACCATATACCCGCAGAATCTGCAAATACCATGGGCAGCAGTGAGAGTCCAGTCCAAAAGTAAGAAAAGGACCAATATTTAGCCACTTCCGCACATGCAGGGGCAGTCATGCAACAAAGTGCACCGCCCGCCAGCCCGCTGATAAATGCGTACGCGGCAAACAATGCGAATTAGACAACTGCCACCGTTAAACCTCTTAACACGTGTTTCACCCCTCCACGGGGCATCTTCAGGAGTTATGTTACACCGATTACAGTCTCTGTGTTTGGCACTAATAAATATAATCTTTTGTTGCATGACTACCACTACATGTGCGGAAGTGGCTAAATATTGGTCATTTTCTTATTTAGGATGAACTTCCACAAGGTAATGCCTGATTCCATTAAATAACTATTAACTTTGCCTTCGTAACAAGAAAGTTTTTTCATATTCCAACAAGCTATTTTATAAGTAGGTATAGCTTACAGTATGGTATTAGTTACGGCCTTTCTTATGACGGCAGAATAATACTCATTGTTTCTATGCCTGTAGCATATCTCTGTTGCGAAATTAAGCGGCGAACCGCGATAGTTCATGTTTCGTCTTGTGTTTTAAGTTTTGTCGACAGCGAAGTAGCAGCGGTGTGTATCGAATTTATGTTTCGCCGTGAAATAAGATTTATTTCGAGTTGAAATAAAATGTTCGAAAAAGAAGCCGCCCATAGGGAGCTCGCGTTTGATAACTGCCGCCACCGCGCTGGCTGGCCGCTTCTGTCATATCATTGTTGTGATGGACCGAGATGATGCTCTTAGCTGTCTCAGGGAGCGTCGTGGCGCCCGTGTACATTGCACACACTGCACTATAAGTAAAGCCGCCCCTGTGTGAAATAATAGCAAATTTCAAAACGCTTTCGCTTATTTGTCAATCTATTAGTATGCGCATGCGTAAAATCTCAAGACGCGCTGTGATTGGTCGATTCGTAAGCGGGAGCGTTCGATTTCAGTCTAGTCAAAACCGCGTCACACGCCTCTCAAAATGGCGGACGGCACAAAATGACATATGTATGGCGGACAGTCCCACTATGTCGGACTGTCCTGTCCGCGGCGGCAACATGTGCGTCCTAGCGCCAGCAGCCCGGATCCCCGGTCGCTCGGCGCTCGCGTCTCTCTGCACTCTCTATACTCTAATAAACTCTCTCTCCGACGCGCCTACCTTTGTATAGTGGTTGTGTGAACAATAAATTTTCTCAATAGCATCCGCTTATCTCATTTCACCACCACATATGTGTTGATTGTGAATTTGTATTAAATCTTTTAGTGCTTTGATTGAATAATGAATTCTGAAATAATGTTTAATACGTATATTTGAGTGTTGAGTGTTATTATTACCTTTTTATCTAAGCGTTTTAATCTTTTTACTTCAACTCTTTAAGTGTTGTCCCAATTCACGATCTATTAATTGATTTATTAAACGGTTTTATTTAGTTCGATCCGTACGGAATTTGTTTATTTGGGTCAAAACTAGAAATTGAATTAAGCACCTTCCAGTTGTTGATCTGAAATTTGGTACACAAATTTAATTTAGATGACAATACAATATAATAAAATCAATAACATTATAAATGTAAGATGGCCGCCGATATAAAATGGCGGATTACATATTTTTCCTCAACCCCCTCAATATGGGTATCAAATGAAAGGGCTACACTAGTAAAACACGATGATTATGTCAAAATTTTAAATTGAAGATGGACGCCATTCCAATATGGCGGACTAGGTACATATTTTTCCACAACCACCACAATATGGGTATCAAATGAAAGGGCTACACTAGTAAAACACGATGATTATGTCAACATTTAAAATTTAAGATGGACGCCGTTCCAATATGGCGGACTAGGTACATATTTTTCCACAACCACAACAATATGGGTATCAAATGAAAGGGCTACACTAGTAAAACACGATGATTATGTCAAAATTTAAAATTCAAGATGGACGCCTTTCCAATATGGCGGACTGGGTACATATTTTTCCACAACCACCACAATATGGTGGTTAGGTTATGTACAGTGGTGAATTATGATTCAGGTGGTGTTTTCGTGACGTTATTATGCGGGCTGGCTTTGGCGATTGTGGTCGCGATATTGGAATTCTGCTGGAACACTAAGAAGAATGCGTCACACGGTCGCCAATCGCTCTGCAGCGAGATGGGACAAGTAAGTTGTTTGGTGCTTTAGCACTCAATATTTAGACTAGGGTCCATGTATCTTTTGATGTTTTTAATACTACTACTACTACTACTCCGCTAGCTCAGTGACCCAAAGTGGGTCTTGGCCTCCGAAGCGAGAGACTTCCACTTTCCTCTATCTTGCGCCATCGTCTGCCATTGGTTGACATTCAATTCGCGCAAGTCTGCCTCAACGCGATCGATCCAGCGATACCTGGGTCTACCCACTGGTCTTCGATCCCTCGGTTTTTCCAGGTACGCTACCTTCACGCTCCGATCCGATCCCATTCGCTCCAAGTGACCAAGCCAGCAGATTCGTTGAGTTTTATATTCGCCGATGATATTTGGCTGTGCTACTTAAGTCTCAATTTCGGCATTCTTTCGGAGCCTCCAAGATCCGTCTTGATTTCTCGCTGGTCTCAAGATCTTCCGCATGATCATGCGGATGTTTTTAATGCGTGTTTATTTTTAATAAGAGTTTTGAATTTTATCATTGAATATCCAATAATGTTTAGCAGTTTTATTAAAAAAGTCTGATTCAGTTCTTTACAGATTAGAATTTTTTTCACAAATTAGTCGGGTGTTGCTAATAATTATTAAAACCAGTCATTGTAAAATAAACTTTATATCTTGTAATTTAGAATTTAATTTATAACCAGTTAGCTATGGAGAGATCGGTTGGACAAATGATGATGTGAATATATTTCAGGAACTAAGAACCGCAATGAGGGGTGGTTCATCACGAACGGTGCTGAGACCTGGATGCTCTAGATGTTCACCGGCGACCCATGTGCCACCAGCTCCGTCCAGATACGAGGTATTTCTTTTACACATAAAATCGATAACGGTTAGGTAAATATTTTTTTATAATTTTTTTTGCAATACTGGAAAATAAGAAAAGGACCAATATATAGCTAACAAACACAGTCAAACATAGCGTCCCTACACTACGCTGTACAGTTACACTAATCGGTGTAACATAACTCCTGAAGATGCCCCGTGGAGGGGTGAAACACGAGTTGAGTGATTAACGGTGGCAGTTGTGTAATTCTCATTGTTTGCTGCATGCGCATTTATCAGCGGGCTGGCGGGCGGTGCACTTTATTGCACGACGTCCTTTTCTTACTTAGGATGGACTTTCCCAAAATAACGCCTGACTCCATTAAATACTGGAAAATATTCATAATTATATTACTGTAATAGAAGAATAATTAAAAAAAACAGTGTCCCTGTTACGGACGGCTAGAGTCGAGCTGAGCAGGCATACATGAAGCCCCCACCTTCGTGTTTCGCATCCTGAGCACCTGTGCATAAAGTTGATACACGGAACCCAACCCTTCGACCTCGAGAATTCCGTCAAAATGACCAGATGACGATATCTCCCACCAGCAGACTAATCACATCCAAGTCCACGTACGGTATCAAAGCACCTCCCGTCTCCCAGGAATGTCACCTGATCGGCTTCTTCCGCTTCCTTGTTGAAAGTTTCATAACTCGCTTCGAAACCTCCCCCTTCCCTTTCTCCGCCTCCGGTTTCATCGGCCTAGTCTAGGCCTATCTATCTAAGAGCCAAGGTCATCACTCATCACTTCCGCTATCATATCTTCGACGGTTCACTCTGGGCAGCCGAAATCTTCGAAGCCGAGGCACCTTATCCCACCACCAGTACTTGCCAAATACAGACCTCGAGGATGTCTCTATTCTAGCTGCTAAACTTCACAAAGCCTCCGGTCAAGAAAGAAAAGAAGATGATGATTTGAATGAATTTATTTAAGTTCCCCTCATCATCTTAAGGATAGAATACACACTGCACATCGAGCCTTTAGAACATACATGACGCAAACACTCATGATACCGGCGCCTGCGTTCAAGAGGGGGCGGTTAGGAGGGACTCGTGTCACTCCTGACCGCGGAGTAGTCCACACTTAGCAAACCTACACTACACTACACTCACAACATGATATACCTACACGGGTATAGGTCCCTCTTCGATGTAACTGGGATATGATCGCCCAGAGTACATTTTCTAGCTCTCGGACCTTCTATTTCCGCGGACTCAAAACCGATGAAGCTGCACTAAGGCAAAAAGTAATTAGCAATAACTTCAAACTGAAACAATGCTTTATTGATGCGATTTTTTAAATGTATTAGCTCCCGGGTTCCGGATCTTCGCGCCATGAGTCCAAAAAAGTTGTCAAAGCGACGAAAACATTCTGCTCTCTCATATACGATACCTTGTAATCATAGAGTTAGTTTATGTATAAATTATTTTTAGTTTTTAGCGTTGGCAGCTGTTTTGGTCACCGATATATCGTTGCGTGTTTAAAGAAAGACGTTTGAGAGTGATTTAATTTCGAAAAATGACTTCTATTTATATGTGAGAATGAGGGCGCTCATCGCAAGTCCCTCTCGCACACTTTAAAAAGGTAGTGCCGCATAAAACGCGTGTTCGCGGGAAGTCGATCCTCAGTAGCTTTTGAACGGCGTATGCGCGCGGAGGTGTCACAAGTTCGTATTTAAATCAGTATTTATATTCAGTATTAATACAGGTAGGAATTGAGTCTAGTTCGAGTTCTAGTTCTGCTGTTTTTTTTTTTCTTTGATAATACTGGTAAACTTTACGTTTACTGGTTTTATTTATTTCTATTTTGATTCTTGCTCACGTCCCGAGCATTGGTCTTCCGGATCACTTCTCTGCACAACCTTAGAATGAAGGTGGTCTCCTCCTTCCATCTCCCACTCTCCATTTCAACCTCGAGATCAAGGTGGAGCCTTTCAAACATAACGATAAGGTACACCATGGTCCGGTCCTCCTCCGGGTCACAGATGTACGAGGGATGCTCCTTCAGCTTAAACCTGTGCAGGTATACAGGATCCCCTGTGCCCCATGAACATCTGGTCCAGCTGGACTTTTCAGAGTACGAAATAGGCTTATAAGGCGTCCGAGAAGAATTTCCTCATGGTGGATGCTGTCGTTTCTTTCTTATACCTCCTTTTTCCGTACTGTGAATTTCTTTCAACAGCAAACCCCTCGCGTCACGTTACAGTCCACTAAATATCAAAGTTAAACCGTCTATTACACATCGACCTTTGGAAAGAGACAATCGGCTTATTTCGGCTTCGTAGAGCGTTATCTCTGTCGCACGATATACAACGACTGGCAAAACGTCACACAGGTAGTGTGAGACAGAGATAATGCTCTACGAAGCTGAAATTAGCCGATTGTCTCTTTTCAAAGAAAGAAAGAAAGCCGGGTACTGTATATTCGTACAGCTTTTCATTTTAATATTTGTGACAGTGTTAGGGTTTCCACAATATTGTTTTTTACTGTAAATGAATGTCAAATAACTGATCTGACTGATGAACATCAATAGGCGATTCTTGAAAGCCGGTATAAAGGCCTGGGTGTTTTAACTGTCCTTCAGGAATACTTACCAATAGATCCATGCCACTTTGTTTTCTTCTATGCCACTCTATGCCATGTTTTATTTAATGGAATCAGGCGTCACCTCGCGGAAGTCCATCCTAAGTAAGAAAAGGACCAATATTTATCCACTTCCGCACATGCAGTGGTAGTCGTGCAATGAAACGCACCGCCCGCCAGCCCGCTGATAAATGTGCATGCGGCAAACAATGCGAATTACACAACTGCCACGGTTAAATCACTCAACACGTGTTTCACCCCTCCACGGGGCATCTTCAGGAGCTATGTTACACCGTATTAGTGCCAAACACAGAGATGTTTTATTCTGTCTGTTTGTTCAGATGCCGGACGCTTCCAGCACGGTCGAGCTGAAGGAGTTGAGGTGGTCTTAGCGCGGGGCGCGACGCGGGCCCGCCTCGGCGCCCGCGTCACCCGCCGCCCGTGTACCGCTGCACCACCATCACCATCACCACCATCCCACGCTGCGTCGCTCGCAGCACTACAGTAAGTTCTTTATACCCACAATTTATAACAGGAATAAATATTACATTCATAGCTAAGGTTTGACAGCTGTCACTTGACAAGTTGACGGAATCTCACGATAATTGGATTTTATTATAAATTATATTTATATATGTATATGTAGATTTTTAAATATATATGTTATGATATATTTATATATAACTAGCTGATCCCGCAAACGTTGTTTTGCAAAAAAAATATTTTTAATTTTCAATTTAAAAATAAAGGTTGATTGTAGAGGGGTTATAATTTAGGGTTGTATGTATTTTTGTATGTTGTCATAAAAAAATAAAAACAAAAAATTTCGTCAAAAAAAAATGTTAAGGGTGAACAACCCTTATCACTTAGGGGTATGAAAAAGATATAGATAGTAGCCGATTCTCAGACCTACTAAATACGCATATAAAATTTGGTAAAAATCGGTCGAGCCGTTTCAGAGGAGTTCAAGTTCGAACACCGTGACACGAGAATTTTATATATTAGATTATATAACGCAGAAATCATTAGTATATTTATATAAGGTGTTTTATGTAATTTTCTTTATTATCAATTTGATTTCACATTTTATGTAATTTTTCGTATTTTATGATATTAACTTGTTTCACCTGCCTTTTTTTTCCTCTGCACCGCTTAAAGGTTAACTGGCAGAGAATGCCGTCGTCATTAATTTCGCTGCTGTACAAAAATGTGTAAAAGGTTTTTAAATAAATTAAAAAAATATGAATAAATAGAAAAGGTTGATTGAAGGCTCGGATTAGGTTTTTATTTAAGGCGTGTCACTGAATGAAGTCTTACAACCGGTCTTCTAGGAAATATATGGCGAAACCTTATGTCCAGTGGTGGAAGAAATACGGTTGAAATTATGTCAATAATGATTAAAAATAACCTAAAAATAATTTATTGAAATTACACGAAAGAAAAGCCTGGTTTGTTTCATATATATGTATATAAATATATATGTGTAGCGAAATAATCACAGTTGTCAAAAGTCTTTCGCTTATCTGTCAATCCATCAATCTACGCATGCGCAAAAACTTAGGACCCGCGGCGTATGATTTGTAGGCGGTTGTCAAAACTGCGTCTCACGCTGAAAAATATTATGAAATATAATAATGGCGAACGGCGTCAAGTGACATATGTGTTGTTGTTTGTGAATTTGTATAAATTCTTTAGTGCTGTGGTGGAATATTGAATTAAAGACTATCTTATATTAATTTTGAATCAATGTTTAATATGTACAAATGAGTGGTGAAAGTTTATGTAAAAATTATTTCATTCGCATGACATATAATTTCTTACGGTTTGTGTCTGAAGTTGATAAAACTGTTTGTATCTTTCATCCAAGCGTTTAAATTTTTGTGTTCCATCTCGTTAGGTATTGTCTATAACATTGCCTGCCTAACCTGTTAAACTCCACCCACACACATATATATATATATACTGTCATTATTTTTTCAGATTCAGCAGGAACCCTTAGACGTACCACGTCATATATTCTCAAAGAGCCGAGAGAACAGAAGAAACATGTACAGATAATCGCATAAAGTGCGCCTTTGTATCTAGTCAAGAAAAAAAAATTGTGACATTTCTATAATTTGTGAAACTTGTGACAGTTGACATTCATTGCCGCCAATTTCGACGTCAATGTCTTATTTATTTTACGATTTTTGTTTCAATTCTGTTTTATATTTTATTACTACTTGGTACGTGGATTGGACGATGTTAAACTTAAATGTAAAGGCTGCGATAAATGTAATATGCATCTTTGAATACTAAAATGTTTTTGATAAAAATATATTTAAATGTAAAAATTCTTTAATAGCGTTAGAAATCAAATTGTACAAATATATGCTCACGAATCTTAAATATTTAATGGTAAATCTAACCTCCGAAGCTGTATTTGTCTATAATTCTCATTTTGACGTTTACTTTTTTTTTAGAACGGTAAAGGAATGCACATCATTCAGCCAAATTGTGTGTTAATATATTTAATTGATTAAAAATTGCAATGTGTAAAAGAGATATATTTACTAGATACAGTGTGTTCAATTTTCATTTCACTTTTTGATGTTAGTTCGTATATAATACAAATTATTGTGTTCTAAAATAGGATAATTGTAAATAATCGTTTATAAGGATAAAGTGTTTTGTGTAATATAAACACTATGTTTCTTGTATGAATTTAAAGATGGAGATAAGATTTTTGCGTGGTTTATGCAGAGTTAGGTGTGTGTAGTATATATATTAAGATATAATTGCATTTTTTAACTGTGACATTGTAAATTTTAATTTAAAAACTCGATGTTTTTTTAAAGTTGAATTGTTTTTAACGCGTCTTAAATATAGCTTTATTCTCTTATAAACAATGAAGTAACTGCCTATGAGACGGTGATGATATATTTATTTATAATTTTCATAGAGGCAGCCTTACCTTCACAAAAAAATTAGAAAATACGTTGGGTCGAGTGGTACAAAATGCTTTCAGGCATTTTTAGGTAAACCTACCAGCTATCCCACCATACCCGCCATAATTTTCAGTTAGCTGCGCCTATATATCACTAATTGTGAAATCTGCAAAAAAAAAAATCTTTCTGTACAAATTGTTCAGAATTCACTAATATTTATTTATAACATAATATTTTTTTGGAAATTTTCCGGATAAGGACAAAATAATGTGGGTTTTTCTACCCAATAAAACCTCCTCGGTGAAAACAGTGTTTAACCAATAAAAAGCGTCAGCCAAACACAGGTTGAAAAGTATTTTACAGTACTCGGAGATAAATATTGCACATCGACATTTGGAAAGACACAATCGGCTAATTTCGGCTCCGTAGAGCACTATCTCTGTTTGTCGATATTTATCGCTGGATACTGTACAGCGCCGTCTTTTGCCCGGTGTATATAATTAACAATATTTCTGTGGTATTCCCCTATTCAATGAGCCGCTGGCGATGGTTCAATGTACCTCCTGTATCATTTTAATTGGGATAACATATAAATATAATAACTCCCTATATAACACGATAAATAAGTCCAGCGTTATAGAAAAAACATTTATATATTAAGACCCCGTATAACGCGTTGTGTTAATTTAAAAAAAAAATGTCACAGTATGTTCATGTGCTTCCAAACTCAACGTCATTGAAGTTGGTGTTAGTGAACATGTGGTAGACTCCAGATGTCAATAAAAAAATTAAACACACACATATATATATATATATATATATATATATATATATATATATATATATATATATATATATATATATATATCAGCCATCCACCAGGCTCAGGGGCTAAAGATCGAGGTGATCATCGCTGTGCATCCAACAATAAACACCCTCCGGCTGTACAGCAGTATCCATATGGTGGTAGCAATATCACGTTACAATAGATCCAAGATGCCACCGCCAAATCCATCAACTGGCGCACAACCTGAGGATGTATGGAGTAGGGATCAGGAAGCGGTCGCACGAAATGTAATTTTAAAAATTGGACATTGTTAGGACGTCGTTAAAATATATTAAAAGACTTAGTGAACACTGTGACAAGTAGAAACGCGAGAAAAATAAAATTCTGAAATGTTATATGCTATTGTAAAAACAAAGGCACTGACGCTAATTTCTGTGGAAATTATATCTGTATATTATATATATGTAGCGGGCGTTAAACTTGAGATGACAGTAACGGATTTAGTTAAGCAGATTTGCAGGTTTAAGTGGCAGTAGTCACAGCTCTGATTGGATGGCTGCTGGGGATAGGTCCTGGAGATCACGAACTGATAGGCGAAAGGAAGACCAGCTATTGGAAATTATAAGAGCGGCTTATGACCAGCAAGCAACGACCTGCTGTTCAAATGGTTCCAAACTACCGTGTTGTAGAAGGCGTTACTGTGTATGAATTGTTACTTTATTATACTGTATATTGAACTTTCGCGATTTTCTAACACCCTGTTTGTGTACATTTGTTGTAATATATACTTCGTTTGCGTGTTCAATGTTAGGGTGTGAAAGACGAGATTTTTTTTGTAATAAAAATAATTTTAAATGAATTTAGTTTTATTTATGATTCATTTCACAGATCTAAATATGAGCAATATTAGCCCAGCGGTAGAAAATTAAGATTTGTGAGCATAGGTCTTGCAAAATAACTTAAAACTTCCGTTGCCTGATTTAAATGTCGATAAATAAGTAGCTTTTGAAAACCAATGTCATGGACGTTAATAAGGCTCGGCTCGTATATTTTAATTATTTTCATAGAGTTATCTTTATTTCAGGGGCGGCTCTAGCTCGTGTAGCGCCCGTGTGCAATGAAACCCTGGCGCCCCCTAGACCTGACTACTCCCCTCCCCCGCGGCTACAACTATCAACTTTGCCGTCACATTTAAACTTTAAATAGGTGAAATAAGGTTTATTTCGAGTTGAAAGAAAATGTTCGAAAAAGAAGCCGCCCATAGGGCGCTCGCGTTTGATAACTGCCGCCACCGCGCTGGCTGGCCGCTTCTGTCATATCATTGTTGTACCGTGATGGTCCAAGACGATGCTCTTAGCTGTCTCAGGGAGCGGCACGACGCCTGTGTGCATTGCACATCCTGCACTGTAGGTTAAGCCGCCCCTGATTTATTTTACAAAAAAAAAAAAACTGTGCCGACAATTTATAACTAAAAAACTAGAGAGTGTTTCCTTTTCAACACATATTTCATAACATATTACTTATAAGCAGAAAATTGTGACAGACACATGTCAAACATAAAAACATAAAAATAAACTCGTAATGGCTAAATTTCTTGTTAAAGTTCACAATTCCTTTATGAGTCGGAATGTGCATATAAAGTGCTACGAGATATCTCAGACCTTTTTTTCATAGATATAGATATCTATATCTTTTTATATAAAAAGATTTATTTAATAAAAGTACATTTATGATAAAATGTGCGCTTGTAATGGATGGATGTTTGTTATTTATATTTATTTTAAAGCTACAGATATTAAAACACACCAGACAACCATCACCATGTATTTCTTAATGATTTGACATTTATTCTTGTCTCTGTGGTGACACTTTTTAAATTAATAATTAAAAATATATAGTATTTGTTATTAATTCGTATATATTTAATGCCTTCGCCATATATATATGCCTAAGTGTGTATGTATGTATTTGCAAGTACATAGACCCTAAACTGCCCTCTCCTTCATGTCTCTCATCCCCATCCAAAGGTTGTTTTGGTAGAGATCGCCTCGAGCGATAACACCTCCTCTTGTATCTCTATAGAAATAGTTTCTTTTTTGTTAGTTATTATCTATGGTGCACAGTAAAGTGTAAATAAAAAATAAGTAAATTATTAATAAATATTAAACAGACTCGTCGAAATGTGTGGAAATTGGTTTCTTGGTCATTAGCAGGATTGATATTATAATGTACACATGAAACATTGTTACATTTAATTTATAAATAGCAACTGTTGATTTTCTGGTCGGCTGTTAGAACATCAGCGTTTTGAACCGGTGGTAGCTCATTACTTATAATGTTAAAATAATTGACAATTTTAAAGTGTGTGTAAATGCCGACTTGAATAAAAATATTTTGAATTAGTTTTTCATATGGTCAAATAGCACAAACACAGATAAAATCTACGCCATCTTAGATTGAATGGTAGTAAATGTCTCATGGCAGTAAGTCCTCTGTTACAAAGATTGTAAAAAGGGTGAATAAATCAATAAATATATTTTTTATATAAACGCTTCAGGCAATGACATTTGGCAACACAGTACAGCGAATGGAAAGCAATTCCTACAAAATGTGGGAATCTTCAAAAAATAGTCAATAGTTTAACACTTAATTAAAACACGAAATATTAGATATAAATAGCACTTTATTATTGAAAAGATTTCATTACTATTATTGAATATATGTATATTTAAAAACTGACTCAATATAATTGAATTTGTAACAGCGCCATCTGTACGTTTAGTTTGGTACTAGCTAGTTGAAGATTTATTATGGTTTCCGATGATACCTACTCTTGTAACGCCGTAATTCGCCGGTATACCTCTTCGTTGGTAATATCCGATATTTTAGTAAATTTGACGGCATAGTCTGTAACATAATTATAAAAAATAATCAAAAGGTTTTTTTTATTTGCTCTAACGCTTTACGAAATAATAAAGCCAGGAAATAGAAATGGACCAAAGTGAGGTTTGGTCCATAAAACAGAACTAAGTGACAGCTCAAGCCGAGATCTTATTAATAAGACACATGCTCCAGATCACTTTAAACTAAAACACGGTTTAAAATAAGCGCCATCTGTGTGGAGGCACATGCTTTAAACAACACAACTTTAACCTAAAACGGTTTTTGAAATAAGCGCCATCTGTGTCCTGTCCCGTCAAACTAAAGGAATCTGTATATGTCAATAGGAAGACAGTACCCATCAGACACAAAAATAGCTTTATGTAATTTATTATTAGACACTGTGTAATAAATATTAATACTTACTCGTATAATTAAAAACGGGCGTTGAACACTTGTATGATTTTCAACAAATGTATTATATGTTTATTTATATTTTTACAAAATAAAAATATAATCTATGATTAACCCTTTCGCTGCGAACAGCGCCTTTTGGCGCTCGACTATAGACACTTATTCTATAAAGAACAGCGCTTTCTGGCGCAGAATATATGTTTTACATTGTCGTGTCAGTAATTGCATGATAATTGTCGTTAATTTGTTTGTTAACTACGCGACAGCTGCATACGCTCCCTGTGCAGATATTTGTCACATAACCAAATGCGTTCATACAGACAATTTACTAGGGCGCCGGCTGCTGAGGGAGTAATTCATTTTTTTGGGCAGCGAAAGGGTTAAGATATTAAATGTATTTCAAATTTTAACATTACATGGTTATCTTATAAAAATGTAAATATTAAAAACTATCCGTCCACGTTAGTTCATTTAAAAGTAAAATTTTCTTTGTCATTACAATGCTGTAAATATTTTTTTCAGTAAATATTTTAATTGTACCACTAGATTGGCACTGTACAACACTGAAATCTTATTTACGTAGATAGTAGTCAGTTTTCCTACTGCAATTCCATGACATATAGGTGATATGTATATACATTGATTAACTCGAAATCGACTTCATCACCTTACGGCATTATCATCATCAATGTCTGGACTAAGTCATTGGTCCACCTAATGGGGGGCAAATTACGCTGGGTCTACTGACACCTGCTCGCCATTCGAAAATCTTTATTTTTCATCGGACCTCGGCAATTCTGTAAGGTCCTTCGTCGACCTTGGCTCTTTGACGAATCTCCTCATTGTTCTCTTGGCTTCCATTGTCATCATCATATTTAATATAAAACAACTTTTTTAATCCTAAAGGAAAAAAAGTAATAAATGATCACCTCAACATCGCGATGTTTGTGATCCAAAGAGTCCAATACCCTTGTCCTGTCGGGCTTTGTGATCCTGGGGTCTACGGATCTGTCTTCATCGTCACCATCATCAGTACCCTCGGTGCTGTCGCCGTGAGTGCCTGATTGCTTCTGTACCACGATGCATCTGGAAGGAAACATTTCATCATCGGAGGTTCTACTGCTATACCTGCCCTCTCCCCTTCCGATGACTATATAAGGTCTACTGTTCACTTTGAGGATGTGCTGCGCTGTGATTGCAGACAAAACAAGTATAAAAAGGTTTTTTTTTTAACAAGATCTTTATTTTTCAGCATATACAGATACGACAGTTTTCGCAGTAGAGATTGTTCCGATACGACAGTGCGCCGGCAATGTATATGCTTTTTTTTCCTCCGCCCCCACCTCACCGCGCTTTCCTATGGCGCGGTATAGTGGTATCGGTACACAATATAAAAACTGTAATATGAGAATTGGCATATTCAAACGTGTTTATGGGTGACATATACATAAATATATACATATATATGTTGTTTAATATCTGACTTCGAAGATTTTGTACTGTAACAAATTTTGTATTTTGTCAATTAGACAGTCGCGCAACATATTTCAATGTGATCATTTTATACAGGCTGTTTAGAAACGGGCGTATAAATCCACTCCGTTTATGTCATTACACCTATAATAAATCAACCTTTATAATAAAAACGTCTAATATAAGAACATTTTTATATATTACACTGTTGTTTTTTTAATTATGAACTACCTTTCAAACCTTAATTTAAGGATGCATAAAAATAAATCAAATGAGTGTATATTTTTGTAATGTGTAATAAAGATTTTATTTGCTCCCGTCTTCCTCGCAAATTCTTTCTCACTTTTCTCATATTCTTCATAAATACTTTTATTCTTCACGTTCTGATCTTCTTTCACATCGTCTTTCCTTCCATCATCTATATTTCTGATTGCATTTGATACTATGTATCTATTTTTGTTCTATAATCATTTAGAGACAAATTTACTCTTTTATTACACAAACATTTGGTTACGTTTAGTCGGGTTTACCTGACCCTACTGCCACTACCACTACAACCTTCACCTCCCGCACTCTTAACGACGCCGCCCGTTAAGCCTCTTCCGCTCCAGCGGAGAAGGTTTCGAAGACCAACTCGAAACCTCTCTCTCACTTCACCCTCTAGTTACATCAGCCTGAGCAAAGTCGCTTTTTCCAAGAAGCAAGCCCGTAACCCTTGTTCCAGTTTCTGGCGGCTCACTCGGAGCAAATGAAAGCCACCAAGCGCCATACCGGGTCTTCATCGCCTGCCGAGGAACTTAAAGCCCTCGTAGTACTTCTCCAATATAGACCTCGACGAGGTCTGTATATCCCTGTCGGGAACGATGCATTGAACATTCATCACACTTATACTCATGATACGGCAACCGTGTGATGTACACCAAAGTCGCATGATGTACACCTCTGGATATATGCTACCTCATATTTTTATTACGTCTAATTTATATGGCTCTCACATCACACAGAACTGTCATCACTCTTATACACATGACTCGGCAACCGCGCCCGCCCAGCCCGCGTTCAAGCTAGGGCGGTTCGGAAAGGCCCATGTCTCTCCCGACCGCCGAGTAGTTCTCGCTTCGCACAACTTACACTACACCTCATTCACTACACTATACATTTACACGTGTATTGTCTCTCTTCTTGCGTCTTCTATGTAACAGGAGTATGAACAACCTGACTAAATTTTTGGTCCACGAAATCAATTTCTTTGAAACACAAAGCCTAAATCGGCTAGCAGTACAAATTCAAACACATCAAATTATCTATTGTCCCTCTTCCTTCGTCTTCAATGTAACTGGGGTACGATCACCCAGTGTTAATTTTTAGTCCTCGGACCTCCTGTTTTCGGAGACTCAATTTTGTTGAAGCTGCAAAAGGCCTAAATCAGCTAGCGGCATATCTTCAATCACACCAAACTCACATCAACTCAAGAAACGCAGGTCGATATTGACATTCCATGAGGAATAAAACGCTATTCTCTTCTATTCTTCTATATCCACCTTGAGATCAAGGTAGAGGCTTAATAATAATGATTGTATAACTGAATAATGAAGGCTATATTACACGTATACGTGTAGGTGTTGATAGAAGTGTAATAAAAGCCTATCCTGTATTGATTGCCACTTGGTTTCGGTTGAAGTTGATGCTGTTAGTCCGAAGGCTTTTACAGCTTCATCACAACAGAGTTTACAGAGTGGAAGGGTATGTGAACTTAAAAATAAAACAGAAGCTGTACAGACGCGTTCCAGTTGTATAACGTTCGTAGTAAACCGCTCTACCCGAGTAGAGCTGTGCAGTGTTGATGTTGTGTGTGACTTGGGACGGCAGCGTGGACCACAGGCGAGCCAAGGATGGCTCTGGATCCAACCTCGGTTCGCCCACGCTGTTCGCGGTTAGAAAACGGGCGGCCCCTGAAAACGGTTGTTGTATTGTGGTGGGTAGTGTCAAGGAACATTATATTATTACGTATCTCACCGTTTTTGTCTTGAAATTCCTTCAGCGTCTAAGATATCTGAAAATAAAATAAACGAAATGCATATTAAATATATTACAATAATTTTTTTGAATGTCAATATTTAAAAGTTTATTAAATATAATTTCACGCGTAACCTGTAATATGTATAATACACGATGTAAATATTAATAATACAACACGCAATAATACATACAGTTCCCAATCAGCAAAGTCACAAACATTATACCGAACATATTATACAAAATAATTTTACTGGTGTACAGTCGTCGGAAATTTTTTTTTATATAATATCTATGTTATCGTAAGCACCGATTTAAATATATATATAACATAAACTGTTTGTCTGTTTGTATAAAAAAAAAATTAAAAAAATCTTCTGGTCCAATATCCATAGTTTACGACAAATGTGTGTTATCGGTGATGACTATCGGCAGTCAAACCTGATCTCCTATTCTCATTAAGATAACCGGAAAGTAATGTCGCTTTCTTAAGTTAAATTCACACGAATAAATTTTTAACGAGTTTTATTTCTAATCAACAATATCTTCACCTTCGTTATCAACAACCTTTTGCCGTCTAGTATACAAAATCAATGCCGGAGCGAAGATAAATCAATCGGTTTTTTGTAAAATATGTCGTCAAAAACGACATTACTTTCCGGTCCCCCTAATATATGAAAGAGATAAAGTTGGAGTATTCTGAATGTGTGTAAATAGTAGAATTCAGTTTCATCAATTTCAGGGTTGTGTTTTTTGTGATTTGTTTTTAATAGGAAACACACATTGGTGACTATAAGCTGGTGGACGCGGTGTGGGAAGTCCCCCTTTAGATGGACCGACGATATAGGTCGTGGGAAGCCATGGGAAGTCATGAGAAGTTGCAGGAAGTTGCGGGAAGTCGCGGGAAGTAGCTGGAAGTCGCGGGAAGTCGCTGGATGTTGGCAGCGTAAGATCGGTCATTGCGAGGATCTTTTTAATCTTTTAAAAATACTTCTTCCTCGCCTTGTTTTCGGGACTGGGATATATACGTTCATATTTTCAACCTCTTTCTTTCATCCTTCATGTTTTCTATTATTCAGCATTACAATTGCAGGCTATAGAACTGGTGACTTCTCGATGCTTCAGGTTCTGAAGCTGTTAGCCTTTTGCCTCGTCTCTGTCTGGAGTCCAAAGGTTCGTGATGGAACTTCCTAGATCTATCCCACAGAAGGTTACAATATTATGTATAAGAGTTTTCTATTGTTTAAGTTTTGACATTATTTCTCCAGGATATACTTAGTATTTTGGCGTTTAGTTTTGCTAAAAAATTCTATAATTCTTCAACATCTATTGATAAATTGTTGATTATGGAAAAGTGTTTATCTACAAAATTCTTTAATAATCGATGCGATTATTTTTTCGAAAATTCTTTTTTTTTGTCATTTTGTATTCAATATATTTTAGTTGCCTGTACCTGTATTTGCAAATATACTGTATTTTTATATGATTTATATATGTATGTAACATTGTAAATTTTATTTAGGATTCATGATAAATATACGTTAGGATTTTCTATTTATTTTAATACTATCTAACATTTTTTACTTTCCTTTTTCCTTCTACCGTCGCAATCTCAGTCATATCCTTCTATTTTTCCCCACAATGTCACTAAATAAATATGTTGCTAATAACACGAGTATAACCGCGCGTAAAACTTGTATTTGACAAGCTTACAAAATGAATGGTTGTCAGTTATCCAATGCGGGCATAATTGATATGGGTGAAATGATTGTTTTTAGTGATATATCTATTTATATATATAAAATTGTTCGTTGTCTCGCTGTGAAGCTTGGACGCTAACTTTGAAAGAAGAACAAAAACTGCTAGTGACGGAACGCAAAATCATGCGGAAGATCTTGGGACCAGCGAGAAATCAAGACAGATCTTGGAGGCTCCGAAAGAATGCCGAAATCGAGACTTTAGTAGCACAGCCAAATATCATTGGCGAATATAAAGCTCAACGAATCCGCTGGCTTGGTCACTTAGAGCGAATGGGATCGGATCGGAGCGTGAAGGTAGCGTACCCGGAAAAACCGAGGGGTCGAAGACCAGTGGGTAGACCCAGGTATCGCTGGATCGGTCGCGTTGAGACAGACTTGCGCGAATTGAATGTCAGCCAATGGCAGACGATGGCGCAAGATAGAGGAAAGTGGAAGTCTCTCGCTTCGGAGGCCAAGACCCACTTTGGTTCACTGAGCTAGCGGAGTAGTAGTAGTTGTTTCGTTTCAGACCATAGATGCCTTCTGAAAGGTACATACCTCTCCCAAAGATATCTATGGGAGGATATATCTATATATATATCCTCTGGAAACACGTGAGCAGTGACGATCCTATATAATTAATACACAAATTGTGAATATAAACGCATATTGTTAAATAAATATTGTAATAGCATTTAAGAGTTTTTAATTCATTTAAATGCGTGAAACTAGATTTGTTGACACATTTACATGGTTGATAATATAATGTATATATTAAACATTGTTAGATTTAATTTAAAAAGAGCAACTGCTCAGTTTCTTTTAATTTGATGCCATATATAATTTTTAAAATTTATTTTTTAAACGTGAATTTATAAGTGAGTTTGTATCGACGTTTCAGCCCAAAGATGCCCACTGGTCGGCATAGGTCTGACCCAATTATATCTATGGGTAATAAACCATAATAAAGGTATATATATGGAGAGAGAGTGAGAGAAAGAGAGAGAGAGATAGAGAGACAGTGTTATATAGTTAGATCATATTTTTTTTTCTTGTTTCTTTTTGGGGTCTCTCGTTCACGTATCATGTGTGGGACAAGGACATTACAACTCGGATAAAGAAATCTTTCATTTCTTTCTTTTATTTCACTTTCTCTTTTTATCTTTCACAATCTCTATCTTTCTTCACATTCGAATCGTCTCCTGTTCATCACCTTTCTTCTCTCATATTCGTTACTAGACTGCAGTTTGATACATTATCACAGTTTTGACATATTCGATTTTATTTGTGTATAATTATATCTATTTTATTATATTTTCTTATTTATTAAACTTATATTGCTTTATGACTAGCTTGAGATCTTATTCGACACTTTTTAACTTACTTCTGTGTATTTTTCTTGTGTATTGTATATTGTACTACTTTTAGGAAGAACTCTAGGAATAGGTGGCGACATATGTCACCCGTGAAGGTGAGATGCTGCCTTCTTCGATACACTTTCCCATCTCGACTTTGGGATCAGGGCGGAGTTCTCCAAACACACGAAAGCCGGATATGATGTAAACCACGTTGTTGTTCACTTCCGGGTAACAGATGCAAGTGGGACTCTCCTCAGGTCTAGACTAATATAAGTAAGAAAAGGACCAATATTTAGCCACTTCCGTACATGCAGTGGTAGTCGTGCAACAAAGTGCACCGCCCGCCAGCCCGCTGATAAATGCGCATGCGGCAAACAATGCGAATCACACAACCGCCACCGCCAAATTACTCAACACGTGTTTCACCCCTCCACGGGGCATCCTCAGGAGCTATGTTACACCGATTAGTGCCAAACACAAGAACTCTGTGTTGTGTGCGATTGTGTGATTCGCATTGTTTGCCGCATGCGCATTTACCACTGCATGTGCGGAAGTGGCTAAATATTGGTCCTTTTCTTACTTAAGATGGACTTCCGCAAGGTAACGCCTGATTCCATTAAATATCTAATATATGTACTCAGAGAATCCTTTATGGCCCGTGAAGAAATCTGTCCGGTTCCGTGGTTTTATACTCTGTTAACTACAGTGCTACAAATAAATGTAAAAAGGGTAGATGAATTTTGTTAACACCCTTTCAGAGTTAAATCAACAGTTAATTTTGGGTAGGTTGAATTATTTCGTCCGCTGACATAATGTAGTCGCAAAATGGCCGGCGCAGGAGCAAGCTGTCTCTGTGAGTAATATAGAAATATTTAATTTCATTTAACTATTTATTATAATTTCCGCATTAGATCTATCATTGATATATATAGGTATTCCTAGGTGATTTTCAATTAGAACAGTTATGTGCAACCTTTATCTAGCATCTTTTTTTTATTAATTCTAATTTGTATCGCTAGTGTTTTATTTACAATATTTATTTTTCGCCTAAACTAAACGCAGACAGTTGGGAGAGGGTTGCCGCTATTTGATACGGATCTTTTTTCTCCCAGCTGCGAGGCACGACAGCGTTTTATAATTTTTTACAATTTTTCTTACACAATTTTCTCTTGTGGGTAAATACAGCTAAAATTTATATATATACTAGCTGATCCCGCAAACGTTGTTTTGCAAAAAAAAATTATTTTTAATTCTCAATTTAAAAATAAGGGTTGATCGTAGAGGGGTGAAAATTTAGGGTTATATGTATTTTTGTATGTTGTATCATATATATTTTTAAGGGTGAACAACCCTTATCACTTAGGGGTATGAAAAATAGATAGTAGCCGATTCTCAGAGCTAATAAATACGCATATAAAATTTGGTAATAATCGGTCAAGCCGTTTCAGAGGAGTTAAAGTTCGAACACCGTGACACGAGAATTTTTTATTTTTATATATATATATATATATATATATATATATATATATATAAATATTAAAAATACAATTTGGAATACTCCATCTAGCATCTTACAATGAATATTTTTCAAAATGTAATACCATATAAAAAAGTAAGTAGAAAGTACATTTTAATATTTATGTTTTTATAAAGTCTAATTTAATGTATATTTATGAAGGATATACTATAATCGCCACAACTGGCAGGCGGGTTGGCGATTGCAGTGTGGTATTATAATACTCAGAGGATATTACTACCTACCATCTAGAAACTTGCTTCAATGACAATCATATATAAATAATAATCAAAGGGTGAATTATATAAGATTGTATCCTATCGAAATTTGCAATCGCTAAATCCTTACCCCTAGGCTATTGTTCATATATATATATATATATGTAAATATATGTATGTTTATATGTACACGTTGACTGTTCTGTGGTTGTCGTGAGATATTACCTTATATCAAAACCGTCTATTTATTTTTTTATTTATTGTTCATCTATTTATTTATGTTATGACGTGAAAAATATATAATATTAAATAAGTAAATGTATAAGATTGGTGAATACTTTGTGACTATGTATTTAGTATTACAAGTAACTTGATACATTTTTGACGGTAGGCGATGAAATAAAAATGATGTTACCGAATGTTTCCTTTTATATATCATCAACCTTTTACTCGTATTTGATGTATATATATCTTTTTATAATATTGTATATGTTGACTAGGCACTTTGATATTACGAAACTTTTTATAACCCACAAATAAATACGTATTAAAAAGATAAATATTTTTTTTACAAAAGTATATATATCTGAAATTTAAATAGAACAGTAATATAAAAGAAGTTTTGAAACACATATATAGCGATATTTATTTCAACATTTTTTATATATTATATGTGTAAAGATATGTTAACTTTTAAGCGGTGCAGAGATAAATTAATAAAAATAAAATAAAAAAGTGAAATCAAATTGAGAAGTAATATAATCACATTAAACACCTTATATAAATATACTAATAACTACATCGTTATATCATTATATATGTACATATATCTATTTATATATCTATATATACAATTAATATAAATATAATAAATAATAAAATTAAATTATCGTGATTGTTCCGTCAGCTTGTCAAGCAACAGCTGTCGAACCTAGACCTAGACCACTTTGGGAATCACTGATCTAAATAAATAAATGCATAAAATGTGTCAAATTTTATCATACATATAAGCCCGTATTAAAACTAAGATTTTTTCGGTATATATCATGAATGTGTCATCTATGTTGAGATTATAAAAATACGCATTTGATTAGATTTATATTTATAATCAATACTTTAATTAAGCCTATGTTATAAATTGGAATAAAAAACATTATTCAACTTACGTTTGATTTTATCTATCTATTTAATTCACTCTGTTCGGATAATAAATGTTTCAGACCTGAGAAGATTGCGAAAGAAAGTCAGTGGAAATTTTTTTTAATGATGTATTACATATTTAATAATCATTTATATTAGAGTAATTCTAATAAATATATAATGTAACTTATAGAAATGATATTGTTTTATCTTTGTATATATACACCCTCGGAAATATTCTTTTTACGTTGTAAAGTCAGTAAATATAAACTTTCTTTTGAGACACTTTATAAAAGGTTAACCAAGCTATATATACATATATAAGAAATATAATATATAGCACGTATTTTATATAGATAGGTATATTTGTAAATTTTTCCTTTAGGAAATATTTCTTTTATGCTGTAATGTCAGTAAATATAAATTTTCTTTTGAGACACTTTATAAAAGTTTTATCAACGCTATATATACATATATAAGAAATATAATATTTAGCACGTATATTATATAAATAGGTCTTTTTGTAAATTTTCCCTTTCGAAAACATTTCTTTTACGCAGTAATATTAGTAAATATAAATTTTCTTAAGAGACATTCCGTAAAATATTTATTATAACAGTACCCTATAATATATATTTAATGTTTATCTTTTTTAAAAAGTCATCATAATTTTTAAGGCTCTTCAAGTATTTGGGTGACCGGAAAGTAATGTCGCTTTCTTAAGTTAAATGCACACGACTACATTTTGAACAAGTTTTTATTTCTAATCAACGATATATTCACCTTCGTTATCAACAACCTTTCGCCGTCTAGTATACAAAATGCCGGAGCGGTTACAAATCAATCGATTTTTCTGTTAAACATGTCAGAAGCGACACTACATTCCGATCACCCAAAAAGTATGAAAATATTCAAAGTGGACCCTCATAATAAGCGCAGACCCTTGCGTCTTTAACAATAAACAATCTTAATTAGTCGCTCGAAACTCTCATCACGTTTCTGCTAAAATACCTTTTGCAAACCCAATGGCTCAGTGGAAGCAAATTGTCCAATGAATCCTGACACCTCCTGCCCCCCCAAGCTATTTAAAATTAGTACACAAGGGGGGATATTGTTTAGTTCACCGTAGTTCATTACAAACTGGTCAGGTATAATGAATCTTTAATTCAAGAGGTCATAGGCCAAGTGTGATATCAGTCCGCTTCGATAAGGTGGCAGTCTGGAACAACGTTGTAGCTTCATTACGTTTCAAGTAAATAATAAAATTGCTTACATTTAATAACAGTACTGTGATTTTAATAAAAGCGAATGTTGTATACTATAGTAGCTCTGAAACTTTAGTTCGTAGGTCGCATGTTCGATCCCGGAATACATTCATACACAATACACATTTTGTGCATTAATTATTTATAATTTCATTCCTCAGGAAAAAGGTTCCAGATTATAGGCACCAGCGTATATCCTCCCATAGATATCTTTTGGCGGAAGCTTATACCTTAAAGTGGGCGTCTTTGAACTGAAAAGAAGTTAAATATTTATAATTATTCAGCTATACATTACTTTCATATATTTACAGATTTCTAATACTTAAACTTTGTTATTTTGGCTTAAATACATAATGTTAATAATCACGTTTAATGTATTTTTTATTATTCATGGTAAATTGTCTTTATTTACCATTATGACGCTAACAAATAAATGATATTAAAAATCAGATTAATTAAAAACATATTTAAGTTATGATATTAATATACTAAATTTCATAGAAATATAGAACCTTATAAATAGTAAATACGTGAGCGGCATTTGCAACCATGTTGTTACCAGAGATTTTTTTAGTCGGGACTGTCACTGCCTTAATGTAGGCATTTATAGATTCCGCGATTTCGTAGCAAAGCTACAAGCATGACCCTTTCCCATTGCGTACTGGGAGAAGTCGAGCTCATCTTAAAGAGCCCACGATCAGCGACCACGTTCCAAGTGATCCACAGCGCACACCTGAAGGTGTACCTGTTTGACGTTTTGTCAGTCGTTGTATTTCGTGTGAAAGAGATAACGCTCTACGAAGCCGAAATTATCCGATTGTCTCTTTCCAAAGTTTGATGTGCAATATTTATCGCCGATATTGTACTTATATATCAATGAAATCAAGTATTACATTGTGTATTAATTTCACACTACAAACTTTCCGGGAATATTTTTTTATGGACAAATAATTCATTGTAATACACATATAAAAAATAAAACAGAGATAATTTTGATTTTTATAAATAAATATAAGTTGGACGGTTGTTGAAATACAATGTTAGGTATATAAAATTTTAATTTTAATTGTGCTGTTATGTTTATTACATACATTTTTGAGAAGCAAAAGACAATATTTTAATAACCATAGTAATATATTTTGGAGTTACAACGCATTGGATATGCACAATTATAATAATAACTCCAGCATTCATTCGTTGACACCGGCCGCTATCGTCCACGCGCGTCCGCAGCAGGGACCGGCGCTCCATCACCACGGGTGCACTGGTGAGTTCACATAACCTCATCATCCTGACGGTGACTTCACCAAACACACTGTCTCAAACCCCATACATTTCGCTTACCTATTTACGCTATATAGTTTTAAAAATCGAACACCAATTTCATCCTAAAACTGAATTTTTTTTAAAAACTTTTATTTTCATAGTAGATAAGGTATATATTATGCCATTGTCGAATTATTACTAACAAAATTAGTGTAGAATGTTTAAATTGTAAATTTGTTTTAGAAAATGCGTTTAAAATTTTTTAATTAAAACAATGATAAACATTTTTGTTTATTATCTGTCCTCCAAAACGTTTGACATAAGTTATTGACATTTCGCATTCTAAATACAAAAAAAAATAACGTTTCTATTATTTTTTAATACGTAAATGCTATAAAGTTTGCTATAAATAGGCTATATATAACATATATAGCTTAATATTAATAACGAAATATTTTTTTTAGAAAATTTTAAAGTATGTTAGTATAATAAATTAAAAAAGATAAATGATTTAAAAATATGTGTTTTAATGTAAATGAAACATCGTATGAAACATAACATACTGAATGACGTAAGCATTATAGATATGAGATAAGTGTACATAACATAGGTATTCTTAATTTGAATTTTAAGTAAATCACAACTCTATATCAAAAAAACGTACATGAGAACATTTATAAACAATTTTAAATATGTTTTTACAATATTATATTCTTAAACAGTGATTCCCAAAGTGGTCTATATAGACCCCTAGGGGTCTATGACAACCTGCAAGGGGTCTACGTCAGCGAAAAAAAATTTGGGGGTCCATGAAATGAAAATGGGGGTCCACGATAGTGGATCTCAACACATACACTTATAGTACCTATTTACTAACATCATACTATCTTATAATATCAAAACATTTACATTATTTATAAAAGTACCTATGAAGTATAAAATTTATTATATATGTTTATAAAATTGTGTAAGTTGTAGTATGTTGGTATTCATTCGCTTTGTGGTTGCAATAAATTTTGAACTTGTAAAAACCTGAGAGTCGCAGTCTCAGAGCTTCGCTACCTTGCACTTGTTCAATTTGTCACTCTATAAATACGAATGTGGGACAAACAAATAAATTTACAGGAAATCAATATCAGGTTAATAAGGGGTCTACCCAACACGGAAAAACATGGCAAGGGGTCTACGACACAAAAAAATTTGGGGAACTCTGTTCTAAAACAAGGGATTTTAGTGCTTTTATAATGCGAATAAATGTTTTAAAAAAGTCACGCGCTTTCTAATAACGACAGTAGACCAGGGGTGAGCAACTTTTTTCAACCGATGAACCAATTTAAATTTTAATATTTTTTGGCGCACCCCGCAAAAGTTTATATCTAATAAACATTAGAATAAAAAAATAATTAGATGAAAAATAAAAAATAAACAAGGTAAGATAGAAAAAAGAAATGTTTTATAAAATTTATAGTGAATTTTGGCATTATTTTTCGATATAAGCGTATAAACACGCGAAAAAACAACGCCAAATTTCACAATAATTTTTTGAAAACATTCCTTTTTCCTGCACGTGATATACATATATATATATATATATATATATATATATATATATATATATGTATATATATATAGATATACATATATATATATGTATATATATATATATATGTATATATATATATATATATATCACGTGCTCAGCTTTGTAATCGTTTTTCAGTTTTGATCTGTGGTTATTACAATTAATTATTTCTGTTTAGTATGTACCACCATTTAATTATAATTAATTTTATAAAGATATATTAATAAGAGAAAATCGATTAATTTAATTTTAGAAATGTTTCGCGGGACGCATAAACATGTTTAACGGCCCGCGTGTTGTTTACCCCTGCAGTAGATATTGTATAAAAGCTATGTGATCATTGTATATAAGTAAATTGATGCCTACAAGATGAAGTAACGAAGAGGATACATGCTCGAGGAGTGAAAAAATATACACACCAATACCTCACTTTGCGTCGTGGTTACGTTCCAAAAAAACACGACGCAAATTGAAACGCCGCAAAGTGATTTAAGATTTTCTATAGCAAACCATGTAAAGATCGAAGATAGGTTGCAGGGTTACGAAAATACTACTTTTTAAAAAGAAAATTGAACAAAGTTAACATTTAAAAAACAAAAATAATATAACTCTTCCAATGAATAAATTGGAAAAATATTTACCTTTTTTGTAACCAGAAATAACATGTAAAAATTTATATAAATTTATTATTTCCTTTAAAAAAAAGCACAACACACTACATTACAACACACTAGTAATTGAAACTGAACTCTAAAATTAGCTAAACAAAGTGAAAATAAAACTGTGTTCAAATTGCGTTGATTTTTAGTTAGAAAGGGAATCCCTGAGTTTTAATGGCTTGGCGCAATTGGAAACAAAAGTGTTGCCATCTTTTAGAAAAAAAAAAGAAATCTAAAACAACGCAACCTCGAAAATCTAACGACGCACTGTGAAAATTAGTACTAATTAAGCAGCGACGCAACTTCGAAAAAAACGCAAAACGGAACAACGCAAAGCGAGGTATTGGTGTATTTAATTAGTTTTTTTTTTCGTTTTCATTTGATTTATTCGAGCCGGATATGAATTTTAAAAATTCACATAAATCCTTACGTTACCCACAACTCGAAATGTCATCATACGTACGCGGTTTTCGTTTCAATTCAAATAAGCACGAACTGTCACGACAATATATGAAATTCATTGAAAATGACAGTGCCGCCATTTGTCTAAAATTCTTCTTATTAACCTGAAAACCTTCGTGGGTTCATGCACAACAACTTTGCTGAATATCATCACATGATTAAATGCGTAGTTTACTATTCTATAAAGGACACACAGACAAACATTATATATACATATATATGTACACACAAATGTTTGGAAGCACATCTGAGGTCAATAACCAAAACGAAACAACACCTGCTATAGGCGTTAAAAATTTGTAATGAATGTTATCCTTGCAGATTTTTACTATTGTTTACATATCAACCAAGAGATCGCCGGCTCTCATTGAACATGTTCTACCAATTTTAGAAACAGGTGTTTTATGACTTAGAACTGCCATAGCATTCTTTTGTGGTGGTGTTGCTGTCGGTGTTATTTTTTATATTTAACTTTTTTGGGTCCTGTTTAGTCGCACTTGAATATTGGCACGCGCAAGCCGTGACATTAACATTATCTGTATTCGGATATTATTAACTACGGCTTTTCCCCGCATTTTTTTTCTGAAAATGGCAAAACAGAAGCAGATCATGTTTGAACAGCGAAGTGCTATTTATATGCTTCGAGAGGAATGATACAGTGAACGTCAAATTGCAGCAAGGCTTAGAATTTCTTGCAAAGGTGTATATATATATATATATATATATATATATATATATATATATATGCGAGAAAATAGTGAAACGAAATATGTAATAAATATACATAACAAAACCAAAGTTGAAATAGAATAAGTATAAAATGTAACTGCAATAAAACCATGCGGCATTTGTCTAAGGAGGCGAATGACGAAATGTAAGAAAGAGACGGAAATGAATAATGTATGAGATAGAAAGTAGAAAGAGAATTGTAAAAAAGAATATATAATGTCCCTGTTAAATAAACGGGTAAACAGGAGGTCATATTTTTTAAAAATGTTATCTAATATATAAAATTCTCGAGTCACGGTGTTCGAACTTGAATTCCTCCGAAGCGGCTTGACCGATTTTTACCAAATTTTACATGCGTATTCAGTATGTCTGAGAATCGGCTACTGTCTATTTTCCATACCCCTAAGTGATAAGGGTGGTCTACCCCTAAATTTTTTAATATATTTTTTATACAACATTTTTCGACTTTATTTTATTATGATACAGCATACAAAAATACTTATAACCCTAAATTTTCACCCCTCTACGATCAACCCTTATTTTTTATTTGTTAATAAAAAACTTTAATTTTTTTTTGCAATACAACGTTTGCGCGATCAGCTAGTATTAATAAATAATTTCTATTACAGATAGCGTCATGGTGATCACGTATTTGTTGGTTGTTATTGGTAAGTTAATTAAGTTTGAATTTACTTTGCACTTTATAAAATAATAACTTAGTTGGGATATTTTTTTTCTTCGTACCAAATCTCATTAGACATTTATTTGTACATATCATTATTTATCCACTTATAAATATCTATATTGACGCCGTATTTTATTTACGTCGTGAGAACAATGTTATGAAGAAAAATATGATAGAAGATAGAATCAAATATTGCACACAATATTTGTCATGTTTTGGTTGCGACTACTGCCTTATTCAAGAGAAGCGCAGGCTTTTAAAAGAATCCCACGGAACAATACAGCAATAAAACTAGTTTGAAATATAAAAGGAAACCTTCTTTGATATTCTAGAAGCGAATAAGCAAGAAAGACAGTGTATAGAAGATGAGTAAGCCAGAGGAATTTGAGATATTTTGTAGAAAAATATAGAGAGATAAATAAATAAACTAAGAAAAGGACCAATATTTAACCACTTCCGCAACATGCAGTGGTAGTCGTGCAACAAAGTGCACCGCCCGCCAGCCCGCTGATAAATGCGTATGCGGCAAACAATGCGAATTACACAACTGCCACCGTCAAATCACTCAACACGTGTTTCACCCCTCCACGGGGCATCTTCAGGAGTTATGTTACACCGATTAGTGCCAAACACAGAGCGAGAGAGATACTGAAACTAATTTATACAATAAGTCTGAGGTTAATTCGTCCATATAAAACGAATAAGGCAACTGCCATATTGATATTGGCACATATCCTGAGGATGGCAATATGGGGTAGGGATGAGGAAGTGGTCGCGCGAAACGTAATCCTAAAAATTGAACATTGTCAGGGCTTACTAAACACTAAAAAAACTGTGAACTATTAAATGTAAATGTAAAAAAAAAAACAAATCCACGGACGCTTATGTCTATTGAATATAGTTCGTAATAAAAAATGGCATATATATTGTTCCAAAGTTCCCAATTAATGCATATCATGTATCCAGGTCTGGTGGCCGCGTCTGCAGCACCCAACGGCCTCCAAGTTCTATTCCCGAAGCTGAACCGCCAGTACAGCTTCGTCGTGAAGACTAACTCCTCCTCTGGTATCCTGGCGCCGAGGGAGGGGAACTCCTTCTGGACTCTTGAAAGTCGTCTCCTGGTGACCGTGTATGATAATTACACCAAAGCCAGATTCAAGCTAGAAGACCTTAAGGTAAGATAAGTGTATAATATTTAAATAGTTGTACATCGTATCGGGGTAATAAAGTAAGAAAAAAACTAATATTTAGCCACTTCCGCACATGCAGTGGTAGTCGTGCAACAAAGTGCACTGCTCGCCAGCACGCTGATAAATGCGTATGCGGCAAACAATGCGAATTACACAACTGCAACTGTTAAACCACTCAACACGTGTTTCACTCCTCCACGGGGCATGTTCAGGAGTTATGTTACACCGATTAGTGCCAAACTCAGAGAGGGGTAATAAAAACGAAAGAAATTCAATCGATTGATGTTTGAATGAGCTGCACTGGTAATTGTACATGAGGATTCGCAGAAGAATCCAAGTCATCGACCCAGGTCTCAGGCAGTTGGTGAGGTACATCGCTCGCAACCAATGGCCGTTGGGTTTGAAAGGTTGTCGAGTGGTGAGTGAGTGAGTCAGTAGACGTGGGTTGAGTAGACCTCGCCACTAGGTGGACCAAGGACTTAATTAAAGTCGAGCGAAGTCTGATATTAGTGGTCACCAGGTAGATGTGGACTGAGTAGGGCCCCCACTAAGTGGACCAAGGACCTAATTAAAGTTCAGCGAAGTCTTGTATATACTCAGAGCACACTGCTGCCCATCCCATTGTGGGCAGTGGAAAAGTGTTAATTACATAATATTGTATTCCATAAATCGAACCAGAGAACTATGATCACATGTCTCAGTCATCTAGAAATGCAACCACTGAAATATGTGAATAAACGATGTTTCAGACCACATACCAGTCTGAAGATGCCGCGAAGTATCTTAAGATGATCTGGGAGGCAGATTACCAGGTGTGTTTTTTTTAATTTTTCTTGCAATAAACCTGAAAATACAAAAAAAATTGTTAAATATTGAGGTAAATTCAAATAATCTAGAAAATACTTATATGAAGTTTAAATATTTTTTGTATTACATATAAATATATTTTCTATAATAGTTGGCGCAAAAGTAATGTCATAATTTCAATCGGCAGCCATTTTCTAAGAAATTAATAAATTGAAAAGATTTACTAAAGTGTAGAGTTTTTAATGATAATATAAAAATTACAAATAATTTGTTCTAGGTATTGTACTATATTTATTTGTGATAGTGATACCAAAAAGAAATCAAGTTAGCTTTGAAGGTTAGGTTAGTTTTGAAAGTTAGGTTAGGTTGATATGAGTTGTTCCGGCATTTTCTTAATTACGCACATAATGTTATTTAAAAATAAAAATATTTATGTTCTTCGATTGTATCAGCTCTATTGATTCCAGCAGAATGGATTTATAAGCTGCATTAATGTGGGAGAGGAACCAGTGTGGGCGACGAATATGAAGAGGGCTCTCACCATCAACTTCCAGCTGAAGAAGGAAGCTGGAACTTATGGAAACTATGAAGTTAGTATCATACCTGTCAGCTGATATAGGGCCATTGAAAGCCTACTTACCGTGACCTCAACTATGAAGTAGGTCCATCTAGCAGAGGTCTCACTAACGCCGTCTACTGGCTCGTACCGGAGAACCTTTCGACCCTAAAAATGCAATGTTACCAAAAATAATTTAATTGTACAAATGTGATAAATAAATTGATATGATATATTAGGGGGAATTGGATTTGAGATTGTTCATTTTTATGATTCTCCAAATTTACAATCATTTATATCCATTTACGGTAGTACTACATTTATCTGCCATAATCATAAAAAGGTAACTAAAAAGGAGTTCATACAGATATTTTAGGGGGACCGGAAAGTAATGTCGTTTCAGTCGACATATTTTACAGAAAATCCGATAGATTTCTTACCGCTCCGGCATTGATTTTGTATACTAGACTGCAAAAGGTTGTTGTTGACGAAGGTGAATATATTGTTGATTAGAAATAAAAACTTGTTAGAAATGCAGTCGTGTGAATTTAACTTAAGAAAGCGACATTACTTGCTATCCCCTAATAAATAAAGTAATTTAAAAAATGTATACAATAATTTCCTTTTGTATATTTATCGAAACAAAACTAGATGAACTCTGAATAAATTAATATAAATAAATAAAAAAAGACTAATTCACTCACGTAGGTTTTGGACATAGGAATTGCTCGTATGAAGTGGTAATGGGCGTGGGATGATTAGGCCCACAAGTGGACCACGATATAGTTAAGGTTTACCGTCTCATTGTCGCCATTTAACGGTTGACTGATTAAAAAATAAATTGTATTTGGTATAATTATATGTTTACCAAAATTTAAAAAAAAATTATTATATTTAAGACTCTGTGTTTGGCACTAATCGGTGTAACATAACTCCTGAAGATGTCCCGTGAAGGGGTGAAACTCGTGTTGAGTGATGGAACGGTGGCAGTTGTGTAATTCGCATTGTTTGCCGCATACGCATTTATCAGCGGGCTGTCGGGCGGTGAACTTTGTTGCACGACTACTATTGCATGTGCGGAAGTGGCTAAATATTGGTCCTTTTCTTACTTAAAAAATTACTTTTGTCTACCAGCCGTGTCTGCATGAAAACTGTCTGATGGTGTACACGGCTGTCGGTGACACCGTAAAGAAGTATTGCAGTCTCAAAGTGTCCTCCCCTAACACCGAACACAGCTGGAGTTCGGTGCCTGGTACGCAAGACTATGTCGAACGCAATGTGGTGAGTAAATATACTTTAACTAAAAATTTCATTGGTACAAGTCATAAACGGCCTTGTAAAGATTTTTTTAAATACTGCATGTGGAAATATATCCGTAGGTAAAAAAGATCTAGAAACATGCTGTGACTGTGACCCTGAGGTCACGTTAAGGTTTTTTATTGGAGACCTCAGCGCAGCAGTGTTCGTCCTTCGGCTTCTTTTCTAACATTCTGTTATTAACACGAAATAAACCTTATTTCACGTATCGCTTTCGGTTCGCCGCTTAGTTTCGCAACAGAGATGTGCTACAGGCATAAAAACAATGAGTGTTATTCTGCCGTCATAAGAAGAAAGGCCGTAACTAATACCATACTGTAAGCTATATCTACTTATAATATAGCTTGTTGGAATATGAAAAAATTCTTGTTACGACGGCAAAGTTAATAGTTATAGCCGCGGGGGGGGGGGGGGGGTTCAGGCCTAGGGGGCGCCAGGTTTTCATTGCACACGTGCTATAGCCGCCCTTGTATGTATGTGTTTCAAAACTTCTTATAAATTACTCTACATTTAACTTTCATATGTATCTTGTACTGTTAAAGAAATATTTTAAATACGCATTTATTTGTAGGTTATAAAATTGTTTGGGATATCAAGGTTCTTCGCCACCATGTAAAATATTATAAAAATATATAAATACATCGACTACGAATTAAAAAGTGATAGCACGTACTATCATTTTGATTCTATTATCATCTACCGTCAATAATGCATTTAGTTACGAGTAACACTACATATATATATATATGTATATATTTTAACCTTTACGCTTAATTTTGTATCAAAATTGTAAACAATAAATGTTACTCTATTCACAGCCGGAAATGGTGACCACTTCGGAACGACTCTACCAGCTTCACGAGACACGCGGTCTCACCAGCATGGAGATGAAAGGCAACTTCCAATACAAGATTCACAACCACATACTCTACGTTGCGTCTGAGTGAGTTAAAATATTTATACTGGATTCCCTGGTCACTTGCAGTCCATGGCCACCTTGGCCCATCCACTGCCACTTCAATTTGCTGATTTACTTTGAATTTACTGATTCACTTTCAATTTGCTGATTCACTTTCAATTTGCTGATTCACTTTCAATTTGCTGATTCACTTTCAATTTGCTGATTCACTTTCAATTTGCTGATTCACTTTCAATTTGCTGATTCACTTTCAATTTGCTGATTCACTTTCAATTTACTGATTCACTTTCAATTTGCTGATTCACTTTCAATTTGCTGATTCACTTTCAATTTGCTGATTCACTTTTAATTTGCTGATTCGCTGATATATCCGGCATCGGTAACTTATTTTGATAATAAACAATAAAAAGTTTCATTTTTAACATCACAATCGCTCGACAAACCAAGAAGTATCTTATTATAGCCTTCTGTTATATTTAATACAGTACATATATGAGCACATTCACACAGTAGCACCAAAATAATTCGATTTTTTATTACTTTAACTGGATAACATTTACAAAGGCGGTAGACTGACTGCACGAATGTTCGTACTGACTGTTAAAAAGAAATAATAAAGATTAAAAACCACCTGAAAAAACTACCTTCTATTTTAGGCCATATGTTATTTCATCTAACCGCTTGCAAGCTGCATTTAATGTAGCTAGTTAGGCACAAAAAGATCCTACATTATTTTTGAAGAATCGCCGTCAGCCCTGACTGGCTCATTCATGGACAATAAAGCCACCTTAATAACTAGCCTCTATTTTAGGCTATATTTTATTTCATCTAACCGCCTGCCAGCTGCAGTAAAATATGCAATAGAACGAGTGATGCACAATAAATCCTACATTATTTTTGATGAATCGCTAGCTAAGCTAGCTAAGCTAGCTAAGCTAAGCTATTTCATCTAACCGCCTCCCATCTGCAGTAAAATATTGAATAAAACGAGTGATGCACAATAAATCCTAAATTGTTTTTAATGTTTCGCCGTCAGCACCGATTGGCTCGTTCGTGGACAATAAAACCACCTTAATAACTAGCCTCTATTTTAGGCCATATTTTTTTCATTCAACCGCCTGCCAGCTGCAGTAAAATATGCAATAGAACGAGTGATGCACAATAGTTCTTAAATTGTTTTTGATGTTTCGCCGTCAGCCCCGACTGGCTCGTTCGTAGACAATAAAGCCATCTGAATAACTAGCCTCTATTTTAGGCTATATTTTTTTCATCTAACCGCCTGTTAGCTGCAATAAAATATGCAATAGAACGAGTGATGCACAATAAATCCTAAATTGTTTTTGATGTTTCGCCATCAGCCCCGACTGGCTCGTTCGTGGACAATAAAGCCACCTTAATAACTAGCCTCTATTTTAGGCCATATTTTTTTTCATTTAACCGCTTGCCAGCTAGGGTAAAATATGCAATAGAACGAGTGATGCACAATGGAACCTAAATTGTTTTTGATGTTTCGCCGTCAGCCCCGACAGGCTCGTTCGTGGACTCATCCTTTCTATATATATATATACTAGCTGATCCCGCAAACGTTGTTTTGCAAAAAAAATTGATATTTTAATTTACAAATAAAAAATAAGGGTTGATCGTAGAGGGGTGAAAATTTATGGTTGTATGTATTCTTGTATGTTGTCACATAAAGAAATAAAAACAAAAAATTTCGTTAAAAAAATATATTTTTTTTAAAATGTGAACAACCTTTATCACTTAGGGGTATAGAAAATAGATAGTAGCCGATTCTCAGACCTACTGAATACGCGTATTAAATTTGGTAAAAATCAGTCAAGCCGTTTCAGAGGAGTTCAAGTTCGAACAAGGTGACACGAGAATTTTATATATTAGATATATATATATATATATATATATATATATATATATATATATATATATATATATATATATATATATATATATAACAGTTTTGTATAGTGAAGAACTAAAATGTTAAGTAATAATAATTAATAATGTATTTAATTTCGTATTATGCTATTGGCAGACTCTCCTTGTATTACGACACTGTGGAAACGGTAGAGAGCATTGAGAAGCTAGATCTTTCTAGAAGGGACATCCACTACGACGCAGGTGACTACAGAAATCCGTCAAACTTCATTAAAACAGTCACTCAAGCAGAGCTCAAGAATAATACTTACGAGGTAAATGAGACAAAGTATATTTTTTATTTATTTTATTATCCACATAGAATCGTTTACAGTGACCATGTTTTTGCAACAAAGTCGGATGATTTTTTGTGGTCAATTTAACAATATCCTTAATACATATATATACAGAACAATACAATCAAGTACAGTAATTAAAAGTTTTTGTTTATTTAAATACAATATACCATGCCACGCGTGGTGAGATATGCTGCCTAGTATCTTGAAACTTGTGAGCTGTGGCAATCCTATATAATCAATAAGTGTGGATTATTTAACATTTTATCCACGGAATCGAACTTGGGGCCTGTGATCGCAATTCTCAGTCCACTACTCTCATATCTCTACTAATAATTAGGTTATATTTATTATCAAATAGGATTTTTAATTTTGGAGGTCACGAACTAGCAACCTCACAACATAGTATGTCCACCCCTTGGCAGGATGTCGGAGATCATATCTATGAAATCCTCAGATCGCCTCTTTCGTTTATATAGACCAGATAAAGAACTGGCCAGGAATGGTAGCACAAGGTTTCCTAGAATTATGGCTACAGATTATATTTGAAAATATAAATAGTGTAACATAAATAGATAAGAAATTAGCATATAAGATTGAAAGGGTTGAATAAAGTAAAAGATAATAAATAGGGTATAAAGAAGTAAAAAGTAAAACATACAAGCATATGTAATTATAACACTAAATATAAAATCCAAATAAAAAAAAATAAAAAATTCTATTTAATGGAATCAGGCGTTACCTTGCGGAAGTCCATCCTAAGTAAGAAAAGGACCAATATTTAGCCACTTCCGCACATGCAGTGGTAGTCGTGCAACAAAGTGCACCGCCCGCCAGCCCGCTGATAAATGCGTATGCGACAAACAATGCGAATTACACAACTGCCACAGTCAAATCACTCAACACGTGTTTTACCACGGGGCATCTTCAGGAGTTATGTTACACCGATTAGTGCTAAACACAGAGTCTGTGTTGATTTCATCAGCGGACTAGCGGGCGTTGCACTTTGTTGCACGACTACCACTGCATGTGCGGAAGTGGTTAAATATTGGTCCTTTTCTTATTTAGTAATTTCTATATAGTAAAATAAATTAAAAATGAAAAAAAAACCTTAAATGTAGTAAGATATCTGGTGTTTTATGATAGTGATGTATGGCGACTACATATAAATAAAAAGTAGGTTCATCACATAAGCATTTGATGTGTTTGAATTTGTACTGCTAGCCGATTTAGGCTTTGTGTTTCATAGAATTTGATTCCGCGGACTAAAAATTTACTGTGGTTGTTCGTATCCCAGTTACATCGAAGACGCAAGAAGAGAGACAATACTCGTGTAGGTGTATAGTGTAGTGAATGAGGTGTAATGTAAGTTGTGCGAAGCGAGGACTACTCGGCTGTCGGGAGCGACACACGCCTCTCCAGGCCGCCCTAGCTTTAACGCAGGCTGGGCGGGCGCGGCCTAAGAGCCATATGTATAAGAATGATGATAGTTCTGTGCGATGTGAGAGCCACATAAATTAGACGTAATAAATATGTGAGGTAGCATATACCCAGAGGTGTACGTCATGCGATCAAATCGATATTTATTTAAGTTTTTATATTTCAGATACTTCTTAAAATAGCAAAGAAAGGAATAGACGCTGATAATATAGTGAAGAATGAAGGTCTAATACATACAATGGATTTTGTTGATCTACTCAAGTAAGTAATATATCGTGGAATAAATACAAGGTCATTTATCTCTCGTATAGCTTGAATTACTATAATTATGATGTACACCAATATCTCACTTTGCGTCGTGGTTACGTTCCAAAAAAAACACGACGCAAATTGAAACGCCGCAAAGTGAATTAAGATTTTCTATAGCAAACCATGTAAAGATCGAAGATAGGTTCCAGGGTCACGAAAATACTACTTTTTAAAAAGAAAATTTAACAAAGTAAACAAAAATAATATAACTCTGCCAATAAATAAATTGGAATAATATTTACCTTTTTTGTAACCAGAAACAACACGTAAAAATTATATAAATTTTGTAATTCTCTTTTAAAAAAAAGCACAACAAACTACATTACAACACACAACGTAATTGAAACTGTACTCTAAAATTAGCCAAACAAAGTGAAAATAAAACTGTATTCAAATTGTGTTGATTTTTAGTTAGAAAGGGAATCCCCGAGTTTTGTTGGCATGGCGCAATTAGAAACAAAAGTGTTGCCATCTTTTAGAAAAAAAAGAAAATTTAAAAAAAATTTAAGACTCGAACCCAAAACATCGCAACCTCGAAAATCTAACGACGCACAGTGAAAATTCGATGCAACATCGAAGAAAACGCAAACGAAACGACGTAAAGCGAGGTATTGGTGTATATCTTACAACTACAAAATAATTATCGAAAGAAGCAAATGATACTTGTTTTACAGCACCTAATAGATACCGGACTGTTTGTATTACGTGCGATAGAGATAATGCTCTACGAAGCCGAAATTAGCGGATTGTCTCTTTCCAAAGGTCGATGTGCAATATTTATCGCAGGGTACTGTAATATATTATTAAAAGGTATTGAAAAGCAACCGTTAGAATGTAAATTTCTTTAAACAAATCTTTCACGGAATCTTTTATTTTATAAATGGTCTTAACAGCTTTGTTTTATAACATAAATTTAGAATTAATAATATAAATATATATAATATTTTTTGACTAATATCAAGTGTATGTAGGAATTTAAAAATCATATTTGGCGCCATACCTGCTTTATGTAATGCAATCACAGCGATTCGGTTCTCTTTATCACCAAACTACATTTTAATGTCGCAGAGAATTTAACAATATGGCGCCAAAATAATGACAGATTCCAAATTCAAAAATATTGTTTTGTTGATTTTTAATTACAACAGTATATGTCTAACCGGCAATCGAATTTGAGTAGAAACGATGGTAGCTTCACACGGACTGACTACAAAGACAAGAATAATTTACAATTTAATTTTGAATTTGAATTTTTTTTCTTTCCAGCACAATGTCAAGATTGAGTTACGACTCTTTCAAGATGGTGTTCGACGAGCTGGTCCTCGGTACCAGTTATGATCGGGAAACCGCCAGGAATATCTTCTTGGAAGTTCTGCCGCACGCCAGAAGCGACGCCTGTGCGTCTTTCATCAAATATTTGGTCATAGAAGAGAAGGTAAGAGAATCTAGCAAATATAAAGGACCATATAAAAGAATTTCTAAAATGGCGATAGCTTCATTATTATTAATTGATAATCCGCACCATCAATAATTTCAACGATATCACCTTTTTTTTCAAATTCTTTATTACTTTTCAAAATAATTGCATTTAAAAACATAATTCTGCCACCGGACACTCTGTATGTTAATTTCTTCTTATTTGAAAATGGAACGTGCCCTGTAACAATCTAATAGCTCGGGGCTCCCCCAATTTGTTAAACTATTAGTTTGCAGCAACCCCAGTCATGGTTTCCGACTCCTCGAGGTTTGCTACCTTAACACGTTCACTGCGGCTTGAGGTCGATTCAGCCTCATGGTAGACTTTGCACTGGTGCGGCGCGTAAAACCCGTGTTTTCTCTCTAGTGCGGCGGCTGTTTACACTCAACCGTATTAGGTATGACAAAGACAAATATAGCTTTCTTTATGTCTGCGAAGCATTGACTCAATATTGTAAAAAAATATTGATGAACATGAGGCAGAAAAGGCCTCATCCGCACTACTAGGAAGTTCAGCTTGAGGCTGATTCGACCTCAGCCGCATCAGCTGAAAGTTTTTCAAAATTGGGCCCTCAGTGAACGTGTTAAAAGAGATTTTATCTCTGCGGTCTGGTATTCGCAGATAAGTGGAACTGCGCTCATTTTACATCAGGGAGTTATTACTTAAAGAGGGATTAAAATAGTCCCTCCCAGTGTCCTGCTCCCTCTAACTCGAGGAATATAAAAAAACCTTCAAGGCTGCGGTGTGAGTCCTGTGAAGAAAAACTACAAAAATATTTTTTTTATATTTTATTACATGACAACACAGAGGTAACAGGAACCCGATTTGACAAAAAAAAAGAATAAATTTGCGATCACTCATCACAGTTTGAAACTTAAATCTAATAGTGGTACAGATGGAAAAAGTCCATAACAAACTATTTCCATGTTTTCTTGATAGACATACGCTTACCTCAGATACTTCTAATAGTACCAGGTCAAAGTGGCCCTGTAAAAAAAAATAAACAACTTAGAAATAACTGTTGTACGATAGGTTCTTTAATGTCTGTCGCGAAGAAATTTGTGGAAGTGATTACAAAATTAAAAAAAACCAAAGAGTATTTTGTGGGTTTTTCACGGATCAGAAAGACCTTGTAACCTTTTCTCGAAGACCTCGCGCAGGAAATCCACAAGCAAGGTGGAAATACGGTCTTGTTAAAATCGGTTCTATTGGAGTGTGGGTGAGGTTTATGTCCAGCTGTGAACTTCCTTCTTATAAAATGATGAAAATCATGAAAATCATGGACGCATGTTGATTTTCAGGATAAGATCGAAGATACCTCAATACTATCACTCCTAAGGAAACTTCCTTACAACGTAGCCGACTACAGCCAGAATCTTTTGGAAGAGCTGGAGGTGTTTACCAGACTCGGACCTGATTTTCCACCTTCGATCAGACACGCTGGCATCCTAGCCTTCGCGACCCTGGCTTCGAAGACCATGGATGCATCTTTGGTGAAACACGACTACTTCGACAATATTGTTGTTAAATATTTCCGCATGTATAGTGGTAAGTTATATTAAACTAATGTTTTTAACTTTAGTTTAGTTAAGTTTTTAAAAATGAGTAACTATTCGATCAGTGATTTATTGGCTAAAATACACTTTAAGACATTCCTTAACAATGGCAAAATGAAACGAATATATATTATATCGAAAAGGCTGTGATGAGCATCATCAGGTAAAGACTTACGGACTCGAGACCTGGTCTTTTACGAACTTTTACGGACCAGGTAGCATTAGTGTCACTTCGAAAGATTGCCAGTCTAAAGTGGCAGTGGGCACATCTCTAGTGCAACTGATGGCTATTGAGATCAAAGTTTGCTCGTGTGGTGACCACATGCTGGTATACAAGGCATGGGCAGGTCCTCTAGTAGGTGGATCGAATGGCAGTGCATTACCAGTAATCGGAGCTATCGTTGTGGAAGGAATATACATTGCAGTGGGCGTCTTCCGTTGAAAAGAAGAAGGAAAATCTAGATTTAATTCCTCTGTAATAAAACCATCTTCTATTTTATCTAATAGATTCAGGCGTTAGTTTGCGGAATTCCATCCTAAGTAAGAAAAGGACCAATATTTAGCCACTTCAGCGCATGCAAGTTAATTGTATACTAGTCATGTTTTTTACCCGTGGGTAGAAAACATGATCAGACTGCCCGTCACCATCACCGGCGCTACCACCGTTACATCCCCGCCCTACTTCTCCATGTACACCACCATTTCTGCCACCGGTTCCAGCACTACCACCACCACTACCACATTGTTGAGCTAATGTTAACCTACGTAACTTATATGACTGAACTTACCTTCTTAGTTAGTCCTTACGATTACGATTACTACTATCTAACATAGCGGAAGTAGCTATATATTAGTCCGTTTCTTACTTAGCATCTTCTATTTGACATGAGCCTATAAACCCAGATGTGTTTTATGGGGTCACTTTTGGGTAGCTCCCCTCTATGAGGACATATGGTGAGTCGCTGGATGTGTGCACTGCATGTCGGGGCATCGTGAATATCTTGGAGGAGGCATATGCCATTCAATGGGCATTAATGTTAAAATCAATTTTAATTTATGAGTAACTAATTCGAGTAATTATATATATATATATATATATATATATATATATATATATATATATATATATATATATATATATATATATATATATATATATATATATATATATATCATTTAAAGTAATGGTATTACAGGTAACGATTTTCTTCGTATACGGTCAAGTTCGCTATGTTGATTCTACCGAACAGAGCCTGAAAATAAACTCGGATAGTTACACTTTATTTTCGCAAATTTTATTCTCCATGTTATAAATAGTATATTTGTCAAGTGAAATCATAAATAAAGTGACCCCAGGAGTATTTGTCTCCTATATAATGTTTTTTAAACTTCAGGGATTTTATCATCGAAGCGTATACCTTGTACCGAAAGTATTTTGTATTGCATCTGTAAAGTTTTTGCTGTTAGCACTGAAGCTTTTATGGCTTACTCAGAAATTGGTTCACGGAGCGGAAGGGAACTATACTAAACTAAAGCATTCGAGTTTCCGAACCTAAATTAAAACCTCGGATGGAGAATAAGGCAGTAGAGGCGAGGCTTTCCTGGTCGAGTCAGTATTGCAGTTCGTGTACTGAATGTGGATTGTTGTGTGTGTGTCTTGAAGAAGTATATAGAGTATACCATGCATTTTTTGACAGCAAGTGTATCGATAAACATTTATCCATTTAAAGTTTTTTCACCGCGATGTGAGGTCATTTTTGCCAATAACTCATAGAAATATCATTATGTTTAATACATAAACATAAATAAATGGACTAGTCATCTCTTTCTAGTTCAAAGTAATCAATCGGATATTGTTGCCGCAGTGAGGAAGAGAACGTTAATTTTTTTTTACGCACACGAAGCAAGGTATGCGTAGGTCAATATGACCGCGTGTAGCAGTAAAAGTATAAAAATCGCATAGTTTCTTATACTTGATACAAGATGGCGCTTAGATAAACCGAAGTGCTGAACGATCAGTTGATATGTTGGCACCAAGAGATGGCGCTGATCGCAATATACATAGTACGTCTCGACATGTCCGAGGAAGCTTCATACAGTTAATAAATATTTGACTAAACAATGAACAAATAAAAGCGTCAAATAATACAGGATGATTAGAAATAAGTGGTAAAATCTTTAAAGTGGTGAATGAATAGATCAATTGCTATCATATTACAAATATTTTACAAAATTGGAAGGCATTATTAAATCGTTTCGGTTGACGCTCCATGGAGTGATTAGTTTTAAGAGATCCTCGAGAGGTAAATCGATATTTTTAAAGTCGCTCTGTAACGAGCCACTTACGATCGCGATTTAAAATATAAATAGCGCCATCTAGTGTGGAATAGATTAACTTATTGTTATTATCCTTTGTAGCAGGCGATTATTATAAAATGACGAAATGATTTACGGATCTATGCTTAGTTATGCTAATTTAAAACTTCAATCAGCTGGCAACGAATTATTACAGTTTAATTTCCATATTGTTTATTAAGAATATTGTAAAAGTGACCATAAAAAATTTCCGTCTGAAGTGGCAGTGGATATATTGCTCGTGTAGCTGATAGCTGTTGGGTCGAAAAATTCTCAAGTGGCCACCAGGAGCCGGTTGTGGCGACATGGGCAGGCTCCCATTAGATGAACCGAGGACTTGAGTAAGATCGCGAGAAATCGCTGGTTACGGGCAGCACAGGACCAAGAATTGTGGTGATCTTATGAGGAAGCCTATACCTTGAAGTGATCGTCCATCAGCTCAAAAAGTAGACAAATATCTTAAAAAAAACCCGTCTGAGTATGTATGACTCTTCTTAGATCACAGCGCGTCGAACTCTAGTATATTTAAAAAAAATGCCATCATTGCGGAGATCTATTTGATTCTAGTTTCTATCAAACTGGACTTTTCTGGAACGTCTTTTACATAGTAATATAAATATATATTTTAATATCTTGTATATGTTTACGTTGCGTTGTGTACATTATTTTTCTTTCATTCTACGCTATAGATCAGAGTTCCCCAAACTTTTTTTGCATCGTAGACCCCTTGCCATGTTTTTCCGTGTTGGGTAGACCCCCTACTTACCTGATATTGATTTCCTGTAAATTTCTAACTGTAGTTAAGTTTAGTGTTAAAAACTTAAAGTAAAAACACATGTTAATTTATACATTTATTAATTGAATATAAATTAAAACTACTCAAAATAAAATTTTGTATCTGTTATGTAAAATATACGTAACATTAAATAAACAATTTTTTTACTTCATAGGTACTATTATAAATAATGTAAATGTTTTGATATTATAAGAGAGTATGATGAAGGTAAATAGGTACTATTAGTGTTTGTGTTGAGATCCACTGTCATGGACCTCCATTTTCATTTCATGGATCCCCAAATTTTTGTTCGCTGACGTAGACCCCTTGCAAGTTGTCATAGACAGACCCCTAGGGGTCGATATAGACTACTTTGGGAATCACTGCTATAGATATATACAATAAATATTGAGATATTCTCCAGATTGTCCCCAGTATTGGGATCGTATGGTATGGCTCCAGGGGTTATGCACTCTTGGATACACCGCTGACTCTTACATAAGGACAATCCACGCTGATGTCACCAGGAACAGACACGAAAGGCTCTGGGCCGCCATGGCTTGCGGTCCGGAATCCGGAAAAGGGTATATGGTTAGTTATCTGTCCTTTTTTATACATTTTTGAACTTAACTTCTGAAACCTCCAGTGCTATACTTCTGAAAGCTGACTACCGCTATCTAACAGGCAATAGCTACTGACCAACTCAAAGATTTAATGGTATCAGGCGTTACCTTGCGAAAGTCCATCCTAAGTAAGAAAAGGACCAATATTTAGTCACTTCTGCTCATGCAGTGGTAGTATAGTAGTAGTAACATAGAGTCACACTCTGTGTTTGGCTCTAATCGGTGTAACATAACTCCTGAAGATGCACTGTGGAGGGGTGAAACACGTGTTGAGTAATTTGGCGATGGCGGTTGTGTGATTCGCAGTGTTTGCCGCATACGCATTTATCAGCGGGCTGGCGGGCAGTGCACTTTGTTGCACGACTACCACTGCATGTGCGAAAGTGGCTAAATATTGGTCCTTTTCTTACTCAACTCAAGGATCTCTTCTCTTGGTTGCCAGCGATACGATAGACGAACGTATCAAATTTACGTTTGAATAATCACGTAACCGTCGAATATTGTACTTAGGAAAAAACTGTCCACGCGTGATTGTTGACGAATCATTAGTTTTTAAATACGCTTGCATGACCAATGTAAATTATTTTTATACAGTATAACATTAAAATTATTAAATCCGCATAAATAATAAAGCTAACACTATGACGATTTTATTCTTTTATTTAAAAAAATATGAAAATTTTTTGACTTTATATACAAATTCTTGTGATTCTTGCTTTTAAAACTGGATACAGAAGTAATATTAAGACTGTATATTATTCCAGGTTCTAGAAACTGCCCTTCCGATCCTCACGAATGAGAAGGAGCACATTCAGCTTCGGGTTGCCGCACTCCACTCTCTACTCAGCTCCGATCTCAGTGCCAGCGACTTCATGTTCATCCACAATTACATCCAGGAATGCAGCAGTGACCAACTGAAGAGGTTCTGGTACTCCACCGTCAAGACCTTGGAGAAGAATAAGTTCTTCCATGGATATAAAGCTGCGTAAGTACTTTAGTCTTTATATTCATCATTCCAGGTGTAATACTCTCCGGACATAGGCTTCGTATCCATGTTTTCTATTTCCAGTCACTTTCAGCTGAACCTACCAGCACCTCTTCCTCTCTTATTAATAAAATTTATAATTTATCTCTATTCAATAATGTTTTCACTTACTATGAATCATTTCAACTTATCTAAAGAAGAATACCAAGGCCATAGCAATCTGAACATCAGTGGCATTTCAATACCATCCGTCACTGAGTTCAGGTACCTAGGGTCGACCTTAAGTATCGATGCAGACTCAACCGCTGATGTCAAGAACAGGGTACAAACTGCATTCATGAAGTGGAGGTGTCAGGCGTTTTATGTAATAACCGTTTACCCATTAAGATCAAGGGTAAAGTCTACAAAGCCGTTGTCAGACCAGATATGCTCTACGGCTCGGAATGCTGGACTGTAAGTCAGAGACACGAGCAAACACTTCATGTCAATGAGATGAAGATGCTTATATGGTCGGGTGGCGTCACTAGAATGGACAGAATACGGAACGAATATATCAGAGGTTTGTTTAAGGTAGCTCCGATCCCCAGCAAATTACAGGAAAATAAATTGCGATAGTATGGCCACATTCATCGAAAACCAGATGACCACGTGGTAAAAACTGCCTTAAGCCTACCAGAATTCCTAAGAGGGGGAGGGCGTTCAAAAGTTACGTAGTGGTCTAATATCGCAAAAGGAACTGGAAACCCTTCAACTTGATGCAGAGACAACCCAGGATAGAGTGGCCTGGCGCAAATTGATAAGGAGACCCGACCCCAAATAAAGGGAAAAGGGAAGAAAGAAGAAGAGAAGAATCTAAAGAAGAATACCATGAGACATTAATAATGTGAAGAAATCCTGAACGTATTTTGTTAAGCGGGTAATATATTATTATCATAGTAAATTAGTTTATGACCACGAGATAGTAGATGCGGTGGTAGACATGCTCTCCTCGAGGTAGACCGACAACCAACGTCTATTTGCAATATTTTTTAATGTAAGTAAAATATATGTTCCAATTCCAGGTCACTTTATGTTCCGTTCATAACGAGTCAGGTGACAAACCCTGGAACGAACTACTGGGCGACCAATAACCTGGTGTTCACCGTCGGAGATGATGAAGACACTGCATCAGTTCAGTTCTTCAGTGTGGGAGAGCCTTATGGTCCGATGCCTGTGATGGGAGGCATCAAGCTGTCCACGGGAGGCAGGCGTCCTTACCAACCTTCGGTGAGTGATATATATATATATATTTATATATATATAGGCATCCAAGAATTTATTGTTACTATTTTTTTAGATGCGTAGAAACTGAATAAAATTTCATCTTTTAAGATACGCGAAAAGGTTTTTTTTTGCCCCATTTATGTGTTTACTTATATATATATATGTAGTAAAGTAAAGAAAGGTCTTATTACAGGAGGCAATTACTCCCAGACCACCATAGTATAAACAGTAAAAGTGTGTATTACCATACATATATGTAGATAGCATATGTAATTATAATAAATATGGTATTATATATTTCATTAATTATTATGTTCCTGAGACAATATTTTTCAAATAATTTATTCACATAATAATTTTAGCTTAATTTTTTAATGTCCCAATATTTTTAGAGACACTTTTTTTTGATTTGTTAACAGTAATATTTTCTTCATATATATCTTGCTGAATGTTAAATCAAACACCGAATAATTTAAAAATGAATGGTCAAGTTTTGAACTATGTAGACTATATGGTTTTTCTTAGTCTGGTAGTTATTTTCACAGAATTATATCCTGTTGATTGTTACTTAAATAGAGTAGCGGATATTAAAGATATATTTGTTTTGCAAAAGAGAGACATTCCACCTATCTACGGCTTAGGGCCGCGAATCTCTTTGAGAAATCGCTTTAAAAAGGAGAAAATTCTTACAGCGGCCTTACAATATATTTATAATAGGAAAAGAAAGATATAAATTCTAGAATATAAGTAGAAGAAAGATAATGTGAAGAATGATAGAAGAGCAGGGGCGGCTCCAGCTCGTGTAGCGCCCGTGTGCAATGAAACCCTGGCGCCCCCTAGACCTGACCCCTCCCCCCCGGCTATATCTATTAACTTTGCCGTCGTAAAAAAAAGTTTTTTCATATTCCAACAAGCTATTTTATAAGTAGGTATAGCTTACAGTATGGTATTAGTTACGGCCTTTCTTCTTATGACGGCAGAATAACACTCATTGTTTCTATGCGTGTAGCACATCTCTGTTGCGAAACTAAGCGGCGAACCGCGATAGTTCAAGTTTCGTCTTGTGTTTTAAGTTTTATGGACAGCGAAATAGAAGCGAAATGTATCGAATTTCTGATGAGTATGAAAATGAAAAAAGAAAAAGTGGAAAAATTATTGAAAAGTAAAAACTTCACTGACCCATAAATAAGATAGGGGAATGAAAGGTCCCCTAAATATAGTCATAAAAAGAAAAAAATATATGTTTGTGATAATATTTTGTACATTTACATAAATTACAATAAATTCAAAAAAATAATAGACGACCATAGTGTATTGAAAGGCACTGAAAGAATGTCTGTAGTAAAGATTCGACTGCAAAAAGTCATTCATTTGTACTAAACGGAATCAGATTTTTTTTAATAAAATACCACATAACTTTATTGAACCCATATAAAAAATGAAGGATAAACCTTATTATTCAATGTACAAATATTTAAATGACAAGACTCCTTGGCAGCGATATCGCCTGGTTGTTTTGATTTCATTTAAGCTATGTATAAAGTGTATATGTATACATCTGTGTTAAACTTAATAAAACATGTGTTGTTGTCCTGCTTCTTCTCCACAACTATAAAACCTTTCGAAGCAGAGTAGATTCATAAATAAAATAGATTAATAAAATAAATAAATAATAGTTGATGATCAATAAGAGTTCTGTTAAAAGTTACAATGTTGAATAAACGAATTTTGTATTATCGTTGTTTTAAACTTTTATAATTAAATCTATATCTATTATTATATCTATCACATTTTCTTCCATTTCTATCTATTTTGTCACGGATTGATTCTTCCTTGATTTATTACTCGACTATTTTATTTAGTTACTTTTTATAAATTTTTCTATGACATTCTGGCAGTACGTTAGGAAGGTTTGAAGGCTTTACTCTGGTTCTTTAATGTAACGATGTTTTCTTCTATTCTTTCATTCAACCGAAACTGTTATTCTGTTTTTTACGCAACAAATACTGGACGGCCAGTGGTTAGGTTCACCACGGCCTGGTCTTCTGCAGGGTTACAGGTGCACCAAGAATTCTCGTGGAGTTTCACTCTACATTTGTAGAAGGACTAAAAGGATTATAATGATTGCCTCATTTTCAGGTATATTTCGTCGGTGAAGGGCTGTCGTGGGTTATGCTGAAGAAGCTGCTGCAGTCCAGGAATGTCAGTGAAGGCGTCCTCACCGCAATGCTGGAGAAGCTAACAGCCTGGAAACTGAGAACTCCTGAAGCGGTAAGTTTAATCTGATGATTTACGTTCACTAATACGTGAAGTGTTACTGATGATCGGATTTTAACCTGAGATTTTTTAAAAGTACCCACCATAAATTGTAACACATAAAGACTCGAAATATGTATTATTTCAAATAGGATACTACTAAGTAAGAAAAGGACCAATATTTAGCCACTTTCGCACATGCAGTGGTAGTCGTGCAATAAAATGCAACGCCCGCCAGCCCGCTGATAAATGCGCATGCGGCAAACAATGCGAATCACACAACCGCCACAGCCAAATTACTCAAAACGTGTTTCACCCCTCCACGGGTCATCTTCAGGAGTTGTGTTACATCGATTAGTGCCAAACACAGAGGATACTACTAGCAGGTTCGGACTGTTGAATCATTCGAGAAAAATGTGTATAGAAACTCAATACGTATAATCATCACCACCGCCGTTAACATCAGCACAATCACAAACATAACCATACCCTCCACCGGAAACACAGAGGCGATGATCAATATAATTACCAATTTAGTCACAACCACCACCGTTTATCAGGCGACTTTTACCACCAATGCGTCCACTGACACTTACAATTACAATTCGAAATACAAAATCAAAAATCAAAACATTCTTTATTCAAATAGGTCGTTACAAACACTTTCGTATCGTCAGTCAACTTAAAACATCAATATTGTCCTAAAGGAAGCTGCAATCACCTCGAAAGGCAGTTCTTCAACGTAATTACTATCACTATCTTCACTGCGTCTCCTTACATTACCACCACTACATCTTGAACTATCATTACCATCAGTATTCATCACCACTACTACTCCTACTTCACCATTGCCGCATATATACCACTAGCAATATTGTTCCATTGTAAAAAACGTATCAACGGACCGACAAACCAATCTTGTTAAGGTCATTTAAAAGCCTTTGAATGAAAGCTTCTTTCAAACAGCGTTGCTTAATTTTAAGCTGACGATTAAAGATTATCGTAATGATCTTTTATAAAAAAGTAACGTTGATTTTAACTTTTACTTTGACTTTGATGATGAATAAAGTAGTAAATATCGGCTTGAGTAAATAGATATAATATATTAGCATAGATTATCCATCCAAAAACGCTAGATGGAGATAGATTTCAGCCAGTTATATAGGATATCTAAGAGATGATCTGAAAAGATGGATCTGAAACGTGGACAGACAGTGGGCCTCATAAGAAATCAAGGTCACTCAGAGAGGAATGGAGAGGGCTGTACTCATTTCGCTGCGAGGTCGAACGAGAAACGAGGAGATCGTTCAGAGAATTTCTCGTGTCAAGTGGCAGTAGGCGGAGATTATCGCTAGTGGAACGGAAGGCTGTTGGCGCCAAATGGTTCTCATAGGCCCCTCCGCTGTGGACAAAGGTCATACTTAAGGTAGCTGGAGGTCAATGGATTCTGGCAGCACGTGACCTTGCAGAAGGCGTCAATCAGCTGAAAAGAAGAAAAAAGCCTTATGTCCAACAGTGGACTTACAGTTCCTTACATTCTCCTTCAATATATCAATGTTTTATCAATATCAACAGAACCTACATGATATTAAACATGTGGTTAGGACTCCGGCTCGAATTCGAGTGCCGGTCTGGCGTAAAAATCAGGGAGGAGTCAATAGCCTCCCTGATAAGCGGAATAGATAAAAACTCATTCATAGCCCTCTGCATAACAATTGCAAAATGTGCCATTGAAAGGAACAAAACGCAAACACAATAAATAAATAGAAAATAGATAAAAAAAAGATAACATAACAAGATAAGATAACCAAAGTGATACATAAAACTGTGATAGTGAATAATTATAGGATAAGTAATAATAATGTAAAATAAAAATGTACAATAAAAAAAATGTAATAACAAAAGAGGAAAGAATGAAAGATTGAACAGAGCAAAAGAGAAAGAAGAACTGTAGCATGAAAGATAGATAATAGACCGAAAGAGACAATAAAGTACGAAAGAAGAGAAAGAAAATAAAAAACTATGTGAAAAAATAAATTGCAAATAAAGTCCCTGTCCCACCATAAATAGGGGTACGAGAGGCCCCCAATATATGTCCCATTATATGTCATTAAAAAAAACATGTGGTTATATTTTAGTCATCCTTTATATCAACCCAATCGAATATTTTTACGCAGACTGTTTTATTTTCTCGTATCAAGGGACCATGAAATATTTATATGTTGACTTTGTATATATTGAAAATGTATGTTTTGCTTTATTTACGGTTTGATAGGTGGATAATTATATTTATATATCTGTTTATAACAATATTGCTTGTGTAAATATTTATTTGAAATTTTATTTTTTTGTGGGACAAGATATTAAGTTTTAACATTTAAACACTTTAAGCTATTTTATATTTAAGGTTTATATCAAGTAAAGTAAGTTATTATAGTATTGTATATAATATAGAAAAACATGCGTGTGTTTTGTTAAAAATGTCAAATGAAAAAACAACATTTCGAACCGTGTTACACTTGAAGAGAATTTGAACAAATAAATCTATGTATCAATATATATTTATATTTACATTGTACCAATGTATTGACTAGAAGGAAGTAATTACCAAATCCTGTTCCAAAGAATATATTAGGGAGACCGGAAAGTAATGTCGCTTACTTAAGTTTAATTCACAGGACTGCATTTTTAACAAGTTTTTATTTCTAATCAACAATATATTCACCTTCGTTATCAACAGCCTTTTGCGGTCTAGTATACAAAATTAATGCCGGAGCGGTGAAAAATCAATAGATTTTTTTTGTAAAATATGTCGACAGAAAAGACATTATTTTCTGGTCCCACTAATATACTTTTATTTATATATATACACACACGTATATATACATATATTTATGTACTTATGTATAAATATATATTTATATTTATATATATATGTATATATATATATATATATATATATATATATATATACTATAGTGTAGTACAAGGCACCGGGAAAAACTTGCTTTACCAAAGTATGGACTGAAAAAGTATCCAAATTAGATTTTAAACTTTTTTTTAACAATAACATTTTTTAATAAAAATCCGCAAAACATTATTAGACTACTATTAATAAAATTCAAGACGCACATAAAATAAATTGAGGAAAAGGGCTTATTATTCAATAAACGAATATTTAAATGGCTAGAATTCTTGACAGCGATGTCGCTTGGTTGTTTTGGTTTCAAGTCAGTCATATCTGATAAAGTGTACATGTATACATCTGTGTTAAACTTTATTAAAAGATGTGTTGTGGAGTTTCTTCCTGCTTCTTCTCCACAACTATAACAAATAAAGAAGTAGAGTCAAAAACTTTTTTTTAAAAATAATGTGTATGATCAACAGAGTTCTTTTAAAAGTTCCAACGAATAAACTTTTAACTATATCTTAATTGTATATATCTTTATTTCCACAGCTCCATATAGATATAGTGATGAAGATAGGAGACAAGACCGTGTTCGCTGTTCATATAAACCAGTCGGAGCTGACGGAGAACTATGTTGAATGTATGTATAACTTTTAAAACATAAATTGTTTTACAGGGCTTTCATTCTTGATATAGAGCTTCCAAAAAGATTTCCAAAAGAATTGGTGGGACATGACTTCTCTCTTGTTTTTTTTGAAATTATCTTTTTTTTCTAAAGGATGGCAACACTTTTGTTTCTAATTGCGCCATGCCATCAAAACTCGGGGATTCCTTTTCTAACTAAAAATCAACGCAATTTGAATACAGTTTTATTCTCACTTTGTTTTGCTAATTTTAGAGTTCAGTTTCAATTACGTAGTGTGTTGTAATGTAGTGTGTTGTGCTTTTTTTTAAAGAGAATAACAAAGTTACATTAATTTTTAATATAATACAGAGTAAATATTATTCCAATTTATTTATTGGCAAAGTTATATTATTTTTGTTTTTTAACTGTTTACTTTGTTCAATTTTCTTTTTAAAAAGTTGTATTTTCGTAACCCTGGAACCTATCTTCGATCTTTACATGGTTTGCTATAGAAAATCTTAATTCACTTTGTGGCGTTTCAATTTGTGTCGTGTTTTTTTGGAACGTAACCACGACGCAGTGAGGTATTGGTGTACCATAATTAACATTTAGGTCATGTATACTACTGAATGTAGGCCTTTACTAGAAATTTCCAATAAGGAAAAGATGATAGTAAATTTTTTCAGGAAAATAAATTAATTTTTTCAGCTTAACAGGAAAATTTTCGGTAACCAAAAAAATAAATATTATATTTCTGTTTTCAGTTTTCAAATTGATAGATGACTTCTTGAAATTCGGAAGTCATATCAATCAGCAGTTGGTCTATTATCCATTCCAAATGGACTGGAACATCGCTAGTGAATTGGGTAAGATTTTTTTTATTCGAATAAAAAAAAATTAATAATATTGAAAACCAAGTAGAAAGTCTTCGAAGTTGACAATGTTTATTTATATTATATCATAATTTATTATTATTGTATACATTCATTTTTTAATCTTTCTTGTTGTAAGAGAGCGATAGATCTACATCAGAGGTGCTAAACTCATAGCCCGCAATTATTGCGACAATATACCCGACGTAAGAAAAGGACCAATATTTAGCCACTTCCGCACATGCAGTGGTAGTCGTGCAACAAAGTGCATCGCCCGCCAGCCCGCTGATAAATGCGTATGCGGCAAACGATGCGAATCACACAACCGCCACCTCAAAATTACTCAACACGTGTTTCACCCCTCTACGGGGCATCTTCAGGAGTTATGTTACACCGATCAGTGCCAAACACAGGACTCTGTGCATGACTACTACTGCATGTGCGGAAGTGGCTAAATATTGGTCCTTTTCGTACGTTGAGTATATATATATATATATAAGTTAATATTATTGTAACTGCTGTAAATCCGCAGAAGAACTAGGATCACCGACGTAGCTCCAAGTTCGTCTGAACTGGCCAGTGTAAACAATATGGGGCCGAAAGGTTTTGACCATCAAGAGCCGGTAGACGAGGCGTGGGAAGTCATCCCCACACGGTGGACTTAGGTCACAAGAAGTCGTTGGATACGGGCAGTGTAGAACTGGTCATTGTAGCAACCTTTGGGGGAAGACTATGCCTTGCAGTGGGCGATCACTATGATCAACTTGTCAGCAAACGACCATATGTTACATTAGCGATATACAACCCATTGGCATTTCACACGAGCAATTCTTCAAACTATGATGATGATTTTGTTTTTTCTGCGTATCACCTCATTTTTAAACCCTGAGCTAATCGAATAAGGTACTTAATAAACTCTGCACAAAATAAATTGTTAACTAATAATAAGAAATAGAAAAAAAAAGTGTAATAAAGAATTAAGAAAGTAAAAAAAATGTAAGATAAAATTAAAGAATAAAAATAAATAAAATGTTCCTAGCCACCTTAGAGTAAGAAGATGATGGAAGAAACGCGAGGAAAGAAAGTAGGTATAAAAAAGCAAAATGTTGTGAAGGACAAAAGCGAAGAATGAAAGATATTGTGATGCGTGAAAGGGAGTGATAAATAAAGAAAAGACTGAAAAAAAAATTATTGAACAATGAAGTCCCTAATCCTAAAAAGTTAAGGTTACGAGGGGCCCCCAATAACCGAAAAAAAAAACCCTGAGCTGAGCTCTCTCAGTGACCTTGGACCTTGATGCTTATTATCCTAAGTGATCACGTCTCGGATCCGATTGTCATCACCGGCAACACATATTAGTAAAAGACCTTCATCATCAGTTATGTATGTAGAATTTATTAAATAATAATAAAGTAATAATATATTAAAATTTGTTTACAGGTACTCCGGTTCGTCTCCAAAGAACGATAGTTGGTTTCTCATCGGTCAGGGGAAATCTTACTGCACACCCAGAGTCCGAACGTTTGACCTTGGAGAATGATTTGCAAATGACGTAAATATATTTTTATTTATTATTATTATAGTCATAGTCGCATCTACTATCTCTGTCCCACACTATCTATGTGACTTTTTGTCAGTCGTTGTATTTCGTGCGACAGAGATAACGCTCTACGAAGCCGAGGTTAGCCGATTATCTCTTTCTAAAGTTCGATGTGCTATATATCTCCGGGTTATGTAATCGTGTAATGTGTCGTATGTATTTTGTTGTATGTCGTCGAACTAAATGTAATTATTTTTTTATTTACATATTTATGTAATATTGCAATGAAAAAAAAATCAATATAACATACATATCACACGAAAATGTATTGTAAATAGAAGTAAAGATTTCAAATTCAGAATATCTTTATTCGAATAGACATTTACAGTGTACACGGCGATAAATATTGCACATCGACCTTTGGAAAGAGACAATCGGCTAATTTCGGGTTCGTAGAGCACTATATCTGTCTCATACTACCTATTTGACGTTTTGTCAGTCGTTGTATTTCGTGCGACAGAGATAACGCTCTACGAAGCCGAAAAATACCCGATTGTCACTTTCTAAAAGTCGATGTGTAATATTTATCTCCGGGTAATGTAATACACATTAAACAAACACAAGAGAGAGAATTAAAGTAATTTGATATGGTAAATAGGAAATTAATGGAGAACAAAAAACTGTAAATGAGTTCAGTAAAAGATGTCTACCATTTTAAGGTAGAGATGTATGGCGACTAAATAACAAGCCCAGAATTTAGAGATCCATAGGAGAACTAAATTTATCGACATAGGTCAGCGGATTGGCTGGTTGAAGTGGCATTTAGGAAGTCCATCTTACAGTGAGAAGGTTGACGAAGCTTCACGCAATACTAATGTTCAGGGACCTGATGAGAAATAAACCTTACAGGTATCAAGGAACAGCTGTGACGTCACTGTGCACAGACGGCCCCATCCTGCTGTCGGAGCACACGACGAGGATACAGCAATCCATCGTGGCTCTCCTTCCTATGAAGTTCAACGTCTCCTACCCATTCTCAGAGAAAAAGATCGAGTAAGTTCATATTTCGTTGGCGAAGTTCTTTTTTTTTCTTGATAAAAAATTTAATTTAAACTTCGAACACTTTACTATCGTAATAGCAATATATCTTTAAAGACGGTCAACAAGTGTAAAGAATAAGTAGTCATACGCATTCTCCAGTTGTTCATTCATTCAAATATTCAAGCACTCACTCATACTAGTACTCACACATTAACGTATTCACACTCACAATCACAAACGTACTCACACATTCATACATTCAAGCCCACAATCACACACGTACTCACACATTCACACATTCACGCATTCACGACCATAATCGCACACGTACTCACACATTCACACATTCACATCCACAATCACACATGTACCCACATATTTACGAATTCATCCCCATAATCACACACGTACCCACACATTCATGCACTCACGCCCACAATAATATACTTACTCACACATTAACGTATTCACACACCCAATGACACACGTACTCATGTACGAACTCAATCAGAATATACCACCGCCGTTACATCTTGAACATTGCTAGCCAAGAGGAATGACGAACTGAGATTTGCCACCGTAGATAGTGGAATAGATTTCCGGGATACAATCTTATATAATTCACACTGTTTACATTGATTATATAGTATATTCCTCCCATAGATATCTGGAAGCCATCTGACTTCACTATTTGCTTTCTTAAGATTAATAGAGAATTGTAATTACAAGTATCAAGATATATTTAGATATTTTTTTCAGATTAACCCTTCTGTTTCCGTTTACAAAACGCGCCGGTTTGGCGCTACATTCTCGTGTGCTGGTGAACATGGTCACCATCGAAGGTAGTTTCGAGAATATTGTGATCACGGGGAAAGACACATGCGAGGTATAAAGGCTTTTTATATCAATTTATATAAGAATGTTAATAGACGCCATTTTAAGGTCATTGGTTTGCATAAATACTCCTTGGTTCGCTCCAGCTGTGAGAGCCAAAACATGATATTGGGTTAGTTATTTTTGATCTGTATTTATTTGCATCTTATATCCGTTTGTTCTGTGTTTGGAAGGCTATGCTCTATTACTCAGAGATGGGAGAAAAATTAGTAAAAGATAACATCGCTTTCCATACGGACCTCCTCAAGAAAATATCTACGGCTGAATCTTTTGATGAGTTTTCCCGGCACATTGCCCTTAACCTTAAGGCATTTAACGGTCTACAGCGCTTGGGCAGCGACTTCAAATAAAATAATGTACTAACTAATATATAATTGAGTAAAACTTCCAAATTGTATTGTTAATATGTATAAATTTTAGCTGTATTTACCAATAAGAGATAATTGTAAATAATTATAAAACGCTATCGTGCCTCGCAGCTGGGAGAAGAAAGATTCGTATCAAATAACAGCAACCCTCTCCCAATTGTCTGCGTTTAGTAAAAGCGAAAAAAATGTTCTAAAGAAACTAGCGATATAAATTAGAATTAATAAAATAAATGGGCGTCGACCACTGCGCCCATCGTTCTAAGGTTTTTGCAGATAGGTACAAGGGTTGGGCAAGATCCTTATGAAAATAAAAATTATCAAAGCAGTAAATATTGTACAAATAGAAATTAATGTAAATAAGTAAACAAAAATGAGCGAATACTGTGATATAAAAGCAAAGATGAGTGAAGGAAGAAGAATGAAATATTATTTACTGCGAGAGGTCCTAGAAAACGGGGGCCATGAAAAAAGCGATATAGGTGATGACAGAGATTTACGCGTTTAGCTAGCGGAACAACCTGAGCACGAATTCGTTTCTTAAGATGATATCCAAACGTGATGTACAGCAATACAACCGAAATGGCAACGTAAATATCACTGATGGTGTTCGAATTTGAATTGAAACGCGAAAGGAAGATTTAGGACAGAAGTATTGTAAACGCTATGAGACGTGGTCACTATATATTGTAACTTTGCATGCGTTTATTTAAAATTTTAACTAAAAAATATAAACACGAGAAATGTCACATAAATTGCAATACATTATAAAATTGTTGAACACTTGGCGGTGCACGTTACATCTCAAGTGGCATGGAAACGTGGAAGCTATAGGTTCAGCGGACCTTTGTTTTTATATAGTTCACGAACCCATCCGTTCCGTGAACACGTTTCCGATGAAGCTGTAAAAGCCGCAAGGCTAACAGCAAAAACTTCACATGAGACAATAGACTAGAGTTCCCCAAACTTTTTTATGTCGTAAACCCCGTGCCATGTTTTTCCGTGTCGGGTAGACCCCCACTTACCTGATATTGATTTCCTGTAAATTTCTAACTGTAGTGAAGTTTAGTGTTAAAAAATTAAAGTAAAAACACATGTTAATTTATACATTTATTTATTGAATTTAAATTAAAACTACTCACAATAAAATTTTGTATCTGTTATGTAAAATATACGTAACATATTAATATTTTTTTACTTCATAGGTACTTTTATAAATAATGTAAATGTTTTGATATTATAAGATAGTATGATGTAAGTGAATAGGTACTATCAGTGTATGTGTTGAGATCTACTATCGTGGACCCCCATTTTCATTTCATGGACCCCCCAATTTTTTTTTCGCTGATGTAGACCCCTTGCAGGTTGTCATAGACTCCTAGGCGTCGATATAGACCACTTTGGGAATCACTGCAACAGATAATAGGACCTTTGTTTTTATAACAAATATCCCAATGCGCCCGCGCACCAGCCACAGCAGTTTACACCCATTGCCCTGGCCTCAGTCGCGTTCAACTACGTGACGTATCACGTGCCAGAGCTAATTCGAATTTACGCCATAAGTTCTCGTCTTGGTTCTTCAAATTTATTCTCTGAGAATCTTTGAATTCACGCCACAATATATCGCCTTGCATTCTAACGGGGTGGGAATTTTATGATTAAAATAACCTTCGGTCATTGAGGTTGATCTATTCGCACCTCGCACCGGCACGAACACATCCTTTCTACCACCGGCGCTCCTTGTTTCGACCTGCTGCCGCTTGACCAGTTCTGGTAGATCGTGCAGCTGTTTACCATCACCATCAAGGGAGTACCGACATGCGGTGTAAAATCAGACCAGGCCTTCTACCCAATAACCTTTATATAGAAATATATTTTTCTTCTGTTGTCGAGTTTGCTGTTTTCTTTTTACTTTCCACACCTTAAGCTAGAAGATATGATCGGTACAATATCTAACATATAAAATTCTCGTGTCACGGTGTTCGAACTTGAACTCCTCTGAAACGGCTTGACTGATTTTTAACAAATTTAATATGCGTATTCAGTAGGTCTGAGAATCAGCTACTATCTATTTTCTATACCCCTAAGTGATAAAGGTTAGGCACTTAAAAAAAAATTTTTAATTTTTTTAACGAAATTTTTTGTTTTTATTTTTTTATGATACAGCATACAAGAATACATACAGCCATAAATTTTCACCCCTCTACGATCAACCCTTATTTTTTATTTGTAAATTAAAATATCAATTTTTTTTTGCAAAATAACGTTTGCGGGATCAGCTAGTGTACATATATAATTGTGAATAAATATATTTTATTCCAGAGCGACGAAGCGGTAACTCTTAGCGACGAAAGTCCGCTATCAGGAGCTGAAACCACCGATAAATTAATGAACCACGTATTCGAGTAAGTATTTAGACTTAGTGATATCTCCACAGTACAGACTTTTCACTAATTACTCGGAAACTGCTCCCGATTCGAATCCAAAAGACGTAACCACGTGACCTTATGCGAAAACCTTAATATACCTCCGTTCAACTTACCGAACCTTCTTAAGAAAAAATCTACAGCAGAATGTTTTGATGAGTTGGCCCGGCACGTTGTCCTAAACCTCAAGGCATTTAACGGTCTGTAGCGCTTGGGCAGCGACTTGAAATAAAATAATGTACCGCCTAATGTATAAATGAGTAAAACTTCTTAATTGTATTGTTTGTATGTATACATTTTACCTGTATTTTCCCATAATGATAAATAATTGTAAGTAATGATAAAACGCTATCGTGAGTCGTAGCTGGGAGAAGAAAAATCCGTATCAAATAGCGGCAACCCTCTCCCAACTGTCTGCGTTTAGTAAAAGCGAAAAAAATATATTGTAAAACACTTGCGATTATACAAAGCGATTATGTATATATATATATATATATATATATATATATATATATATATATATATATATATATATATATATATATATATTTAAATAAATAATTATTTTTGGATATGTGTGCATAGTAATGTATGTATTTATATGCATGTACATCCTAAACTGCCCTCTCCTTCATGTCTCTCATCTCCATCCAAAGGTTGTCTGGTAGACATCGCTTCGAGCGATAAGACCGCCTCTTGTACCATATGAATTGTTTCTTTTTTTCCTCTATTTATTATCTATGGTGTATAAAAAGCGTAAATAAATAATTTAAGGTACACCCTTATAATTATATATACACCCTTATATTATAATACGAAAAATCATCTGCAAAATTCAGAATACTGTATATCAAAATTAATTATCGCCAATTGTCCCTACAGAAGTTGTACTGCCAGAAGTTATGGTAATAGTAACATATGTCAGAGCGATTACTTTATATGACCTATACATACAACCCTTTATAATTTTACACTTATAAATAATCACCCTGTATTTGCAATCGCTGTCCATGTCACTAAGACACAGATCAAACTGTAAACAATACAAAAACATTTCATATAACATCTAATGGATTCAGGCGTTATTTTGCGGAAGTCCATCCTAAGTAAGAACAGGACTAATATATAGCTACTTATTATTATTAGCTATATATTGGTCCTTTTCTTATTTCATGTAACAGTTTAAGTAGATATGCATCATATTGTATCGGAATAATGTTAAAAAAATCAGAGCGAATGTCCCTACTAGCCAGATCCATGTGAACGCATTCTTACCTTTATGTAATATTGTGTTTACAGATTGCTCTCTCCACTGAAGTCTTCCCAGATAGCTCTGGACAGCATTCTTCTGCTCAATTTCCCACCGTCTGGTACTTGCGGCGCAACGATCTTCGTCTCCAGCCTCAAGAACTATGGAGAAGGAAAAGTCAAGTTAGAGCTCGAAGTGAACAGGTGGAACTTCTTGAAAGAAGAAGATAAGATTGACGTGGATTTTACATTTGCCATCAGTTTTTACATGTAAGATTCATATATACTACATATTAGATGTAACAAAAAATTTTAATATTTAATGGTATCAGGCGTTACTTTGCGAAAGTCCATCCTAAGTAAGAAAAGGATCAATATTTAGCCACTTTCGCACATGCAGTGGTAGTCGTGCAACAAAGTGCATCGAACCATTTTTTACCCGTTGGTAGAAAACATGATCAAACTGCCCGTCACCATCACCGGCGCTACCACCGTTACATCCCCGCCCTACTTTTCCATTTACACCACCATTTCTGCCACCGGTTCTACCGCCATATCCACCACCCTGTTGAGCTAATTTTAACCTATGTTGTTGTTGGTGTAGCAAGTGATATAACTGAACTATGTATTTATCATACGCTGCTTGTGAATTAAAAGTGAAAGTGATTTAACGGTGGCAGTTGTGTTATACCATATGTTTGCCGCATGCGCATTTATCAGCGGGCTGGCGGGCGGTGCACTATGTTGCACGACTACCACTGCATGTGCGGAAGTGGCTAAATATTGGTCCTTTTCTTACAAAACATGGTACCGCAGTATATATAGTTCCCGTATTTCATACTAGATGGCGCTAGTTGTATGGTACTCCGCCATTGTATGCTATAATATTGCTCTATCAGCAAATGACACTTGGGCTGTGAAGTCAAAAAACAAATAATTTAGTACAAATTTTTAAACTGTTGGTGCCGTTATATCTATCTACAAAACAAATGCAACTGGTACTTTCAAACACCGTGCCATTATTAATCCGAGCTGTATGTTTTTTTTAATGGCTTCCACTATTGGGCGCCTCTTGTATCCCTGTTTTTGGGAAGAACAGGATCTTTCTAAATCATTTAATAGTTATTTTCGTCTTATAATCTTACGTACTTCATCTTTCATTCACTTCTTCTGCCTTTCTCTTTCATTCAATATCATTCATTCCGAACCGTATGTAGGAATAGTCAGTCTATACAAGGACATCAGGGCAAGCTTTGTGCAAATCGATTCGAAGTAATAATAAAACCAGACTCTTCGGAAACTTTTTTCACGACTCTCTTTCAATTAAGTGGTAGTAAACTTAGCCAGGCAATAACTTGCTAAGTTAAGGTTCGGTTGTCTCAGGCACCCTTGAGTCAGAACTTTACTTTACTAAAGAAATAAAATAAATTTCCAGATTGAATCGAAACCGCGAGGATCCCGTGATCAAGATCTATTCAGAGGCGAGCGTGAACAGCCATGATGGTAATCTGACCGCAGAACTGGCGGTGAGGGGCAAACTGCCAGACACCTTCCACAACATAAGCAATAGATATGTTAGAGTAAGTACATGTTTTTATACAGATAAACTTCTTTCTTTGTCTGTTTCAAAAGAGTAGGATGGTTGGACCTCGCTCACAGACTATTTCCCCATCATAGGTCCACTTCGCATGCAGATTCAAGTTTGATTTCTTAAAGGTCTTATCTTTCTCTCCCTCTAGATGTTGAGGAATTTACTCTAACTTTGATAGCAAGTCTTTCTATCTTTTCATTCTTCTTTACGTCCTTACTTAGTCTCAATTGAAGTAGATGCTGTCAGCTACAGGGCTGTTACAGCTTCATCAGAGCTGAGTTCACGGAGAGGAAGGGTTGGTGAACTTAAAAAAGAACAAAGCTGGACGAGCGTTTACCAGTTCTATGAGTAGAGTTTTGTACTCTTTTTGTTGTGTGGCTTGCGACGGCAGCGTGGACCACAGGCGAGCCAAGTAGGGATCCGGATCCAACTTCGATTCGCCCACGCTGATCCCGGTTAGGGAGTGGGTGGCTGCTCCCTAAAGACAGGTGTTGGTCTCTACGTCCGTGGTCTTCTCTTTAGAACCTTTTACTTTCGCCCACCTACGAATCCTTATACCTGATAGAAATATATAATATAATGAAACATCATTTGTGCCGCTCTTTGGCAATGAGTATTATTTAAACAACTGTGGCATCGAGTAGGATTTGGATCTAAACATGGGACTTCGTAGTTGTTGTCACTTTCTCTGCCTATATGACAGGCAAGTAAATTATCTAAGTAACATCAGCATTGAAGCGTTGGTTCTGCGAGTAGTGTACAAAATTTCTAGCATTTTCCTTCAGCACCACATTTTAAACTTCGTAACATAGAGGGAAATTTCCAGAAAGTGACAACAGTGCAAGAAAGAAGAATAAAATAAACATTTTCATATTTGTTTTTCAAAAATCAAACACTCTCCTATTTAAATCACTTTCTCTCTTTCCATGACCTTATTTGATAATTTAAATGTTAGTAATATAATAATACCTTACTTCTTTGAGTGAAGGCTTTTTCCAACTTCCTTCACGTGTCTCTTTTTCTGGTTTAACCAGGACTCCGTTCTTTCTCTTCTCTTTCCTGCTGGCCACTGCGAATTAGATTATTATAAGGTCCGTTATTTGTAAGTGAAACAAGACACGTGTTTGGCTCATTCACCATTTCTGACGATATACGTCTACTGCAAGCCATGATGCCTGTGTCCAACGATTTCCCGTGACCTGACCATGTTGCCGGGTCACTTAGGGGAGGGGGGAGCTACCCACGCCGCGTCTACTGGCTCGTGGTCGTCACTCAAGGGTCCAATGGCCATTTCATTGTGCGTTCCTCTTCATATAATAGTTGACATAATTTTGTATATGTTCCAGCTCTGCTATCTTCAGGAAGTGACGACACGGACGACCGAGGACCACGACCTTTACACATACCCAACATCCTACCAGGGTCAAATTATCCTCCTTCTCGATTTCTCTAAAGAATACCGCACCTGTTACGACAGAGCTGATAACACGCTGAAGATTCAATACAAAGGAACACCGAAGAATGTCGTTGACAGATATGTAGAGTTTCAAATAGAAGGGGTAAGTTGATTAATAAGGTCCCCCCTTAACGTACATTCACAAAGACACCAAAGGAGCATGCTTAGATACTCAAAACGCACACAAAATGAAGGAAGCTTTATCAAAAAGTTGAAATAGGCATTGACTTTTTTGACTTACCCGTTACGTAAACGATTATTATTTGTTGTATCATTTTTTTCTTTGTTTCACTTATGCTATTCTCTCATTGTTGTGTTTCACCTGTGCTATTTTCTCATTGTTTTGCTTTACCTATGCTATTCTTTTATTGTTTTGTTTCACCTATGCTATTCTCACATTGTTGTGTTCCACCTATGCTATTCCCTCATTGTTGTGTTTCACTTATGCTATTCTCTCATTGTTTTGTTTCACCTATGCTATTCTCGCATTGTTGTGTTTCATCTATGCTATTCTCTTATTGTTTTGTTTCACCTATGCTGTTCTCTCATTGTTTGGTTTCACCTATGCTATTCTCTCATTGTTGTGTTCCAAGTATGCCTATTGCGTTCTAACCTGTCTTTTTAATGGGTAGAAATAGCAATTATTCTAAAGTAATAAGATAAAAAAACACTTCTTGTGTTTGTATAATGATGTAGTTATCTTTATAATCCAGTAAAAGGTTCGTGGATTTCAAACTCCTGAAATATTTTACATAATAATGCGATATATCTGATAAAGCAGGGGTAGCCAAACTACGGCACGATTGTCGAATTATTTCAATATTTAAATTCATATATCCCACGTCAGCTGCTGGGAAATTGAAACAAATTACTGGCGTGAACAATTATTATTATTGCATCACAGCATTAGCGAATACAAACACCGATCGTAATTAACTAACCGGCGTCTTAAGTATTGTTAGGAGTGCTGTCATATACGTGTGCATATATTTAACTTCAATATACATATCTTGTACTTTTTTTTAATAATTTCTATAAATATAACTTTTGTTAAACATAGTTTTGTGCGTTTTAAACGCATAAAAATTGCGGTTCATAAAAAGATTAAAAAATTCGAAATATGACTGTCACTATCAATGAGTTTGGTCACCCCTGATATATAGTTTAAAAAGTACAGTTTCCAAAACTACAAATTTGCAGAATTGCAACCCGGGTATATAAATATATTTAAAATGTTGTTTCTCACGTTTCAATTAAATAAATAAAACAACGAGACGAAGATTTAACAGAACCCTGTGTATGATTCAATTTTAAATTATTTGACGATCGGTTAAGTATGGAGGGATTATTATATATAAATAACAATAATAATAAACAATAAGATTTATTTTATTCCATACAAATTTTGTATGGAGCACCTCACGGTAAAAGCCTCCTCCATAACTTTCTATTTTACTCTGTCTTTGGCAACTTGGAACTACCCGTGATCTGCTGTAGCCACGATCTCGTCTGCCCATCTGGCATTAGGTCTGCCTCTCGCTCTGGTACCTCGTGGTCCTGTTCGTTTTAAAACCCTCAAAAGACTCTTATATGTTATATAACTAGCTGATCCCGCAAACGTTGTTTTGCCAAAAAAATTAAAGTTTTTAATTAACAAATGTAAGATAAGGGTTGATCGTAGAGGGGTGAAAATTTAGGTTTGTATGTATTTTTATATGTTGTATCATGAAAAAATAAAAACAAAATATTTCGTCAAAAAAATAAAAAATAAATTTTAAGGTGAACAACCCTTATCACTTAGGGGTATGGAAAATAGATAGTAGCCGATTCTCAGACCTACTGAATACGCATATAAAATTTGGTAAAAGTCGGTCAAGCCCTTTAGGAGGAGTTCAAGTTCGAACACCGTGACACGAGAATTTTATATATTAGATAGATAATAGAAGTGTGTATTTATGATACCAAATTTCCAGGCTTCTCGAGTTTATGTTCCCCTAATCATTTCATGCCTGTATACAGCGACTTTTAGCGAGCTAGTATGTCGTCAATACATCTACTAGGAGCCTATTCATGCCGTCTACCGGCCCGTGGTGGCCACTAGAGAACCTTTCGACCGTCCACCAGTTGCACGAGTCACTTCAGATGAGCAATTCCTAGATCTACTTCGGTGACATTGGTTCTTCCTCGAATTTCCTAATTTTTTAACTTAGATACTAAACAGTTACCGTTTGCAAAACATAATATAAATACAATTTTATAATTTTTTGTGCAATTTTAAATTTTAGAATTTTTTATGTTTCAAAACGAATTCTAAAACAATATATTTTCATATGTACATGCATATTGTTATCTAGTAAATAAATCATCAAAAAATATTTTTTTTTTATATTTGTATGGGATCGTTAAGAAACTCGCAATCATAAATGGGGTCGTGAATGACAAAAGTTTAAGAAGCCCTGTTATAGCTCAATAAAATAAAATAAATAATAAAAGTAATTGTAAAATATACATTTTTTTTTCCAGAAACAAGGCATAGATTTAGTACGTCACGTGTTACCGAAGCGACTATTGGAAACTGCAAAGGATTTGTTCAGTGGAAGATACAGCAATCATTCCGTCACTGCTTCCGCCGAAATGAAGGTAAATGATTAGCCTGGTATATCACTGGCCTATGTAATAATACTCATTTTTTAATTTTATTTAATGTAAAATGACCATCAGTATCTGCTGCCACCAGGTCTTTTAGATCTGGTAATAATCTCTGCTAGTTTCATTATTAATATAACTCCTGGACATAGGTCTTCTATCTTTCCACCAGGAGTACTCAGCTTCTTCTGACATGCTGGTCCGTCTGTGGTCTGCACCAGAACATTAAGATCTCAGCGGCAATTTAGTCTGCCCACTGGAACTTTAACTTTTCAGTCTATCGGACTATATTGTATTCCTAGTCAGATCTCTTAGAGAAATCTATAAATTTTAAATTTGCTTTTTTCACAAGTGACTGAGTCGAGTTAGAAACACGTTTATTTACAAGGCCGAATCGACACGGCACTTCACAATATGCAAGTACACGAAGATCAATTTAAAAGCGTCTGTTTATGAAGGGGTTAGATCTTACTTGTTAAAAGTTGAACCGTAATAGCGTACTAGAAGTATATCTGCTATAGTTTACAACCTCATCTTCTGGAGAAATATGAAAGCCTTTCAATTATGGTATAGCATATAGAACTCCACTACAGACATCTATGCTGCTCAGATTTGAATACGAAAGCAGAATAACCAAATATTTCATTTGCATAATTACTCTGTGCTTAAATAGATCAGTTTTAAAACGGAAGATGATCTATCTCTTGTTTCTCTTGTTAAATAAAACTCTCTATTTCAGGAGAAGAATGGTATGATACATGTGAAGACGAAGAATGGCAGTGAAGTGAAGTTCAAGTCAGACAATTACGGCTGGATCATGGATAGCTTTACAACTATGCAAGTTATGACCAAATATGGACTTTACAGTGAGTCAATCTTCTTCTTATTCTTCTTTTCAGTCCATGGATGCCCACTGCAAGATATAAGCTTCCAAATAAAGATACCCATGATAACGGGTCCTGTGCTGACCGTCTTCAGCGATCAGCGATGGCTTCTAGGAAGCTGCAGATGAGCAAGTCCTCGAGCTATGTCGGTGATCTTGATTCTTCTGGGAAAGTCCGACCACAGCCTTGTCTATTGCTTTCTGGGTGACTTAGAGCCTTTTTATGAGGTCCTTTGTTATTGACCATATTTTATATTTCTAGAAGTAAAAATATTCATATGTCCTGGTTAAAATCCTGGTTTTTAATATTAATGAATCATTTCAGGAGAATGTCGTCTCCAGGAGGCGACTGTGGAGACACTATTTGGCACCACAGAACCTCTGATGCCTCTTCAGCATTCTGACGCAATAGCCTTAGCTGACTGCTCTGAATTATCCAGGTAAGATTTTATCTCCGTAAGGTTTGTTTTTTTTTTAATGGTCCCCGCTGTTGGGGACCTCTCGTTCCCCTATCTCGTGTGGGACAGGGATTTTTTAATTCTATTAATTTATTCATATTTTTTATTATGATCATTCTTCTCTTTCATATATCATCTTATCTGTCGTACCGTTTCTTTCATTCTACAATTTTCCCAGTCTTTCCCTTTCATTCCATTAGCCATACATCCATCCTCAACCACTACATTCTAGGTTTCCTTACTATTTTATTTTGCAACATTATATTTATTGTTCAAATATTTAACACTTATTTTCTTTGTAATTATCATCTTATATTATACGTACGTACGTAAGGTTTGTTCAATGCTACTACAATAGTCGCGATTCTTGAATATTGATTCTTGATTCTTTCGTGAAATCTTTTGGGGGAAGCCAACGTCGTCGGGTTAAAATTATGGTAATTATAATGTCTACTAATAAGGATACAGATACAGGGTGATTAATTTTAGCATAAACACTTTAAAGAGGTGAAAGTACAGGTAATTTTTCAGTAAAAAACTAGTTTTTCACAACACATGAAAACATTTCTCAATTTGTATGCGTGAAAATCATACATTATGTCGTTTATTATTTTAAAACCAGTATTATTTTATATAGGGTATACCATTTCTATACATTGACTACTTCAAAGTTTTTACAACTATAACAAATCATCCTGTATGTAGAAGACTTTAAAAGGCTTGGTGTGTTATTTGTTTTCTACTTATATTAAAGTACTCTAACAGTAAGCTATTTTGTTCGAAGTTAAATAAAGCGCTGTATAAATTTTAGACATACCCACATTTTTCTTTTATTTTAGCTTCGCCGTTCTACGTCGTCAAAATGGAGGCATCAGGTTCTATGCTGGTGACAAAAGCATCGACGTTGGGCGTGGGGAAAACGTCACATCCATCGAGCCTTATTTCAGGTAATTAAAATTTATTTTTCTTCTTTTCAGTAGATGAACTATGTCGCCTGTCTATTTAGTGTGGGGTTATTTTAAATTTATTATTGTAATTATATTTTATTCAGGATGATTAGTTACATGTGTAAAAGATTTAAAAGAATTGTAAAATAAGTAAGAAATGTACCAATATTTCCACTTTCGCACATGCAGTGGCAACAAAGTGCACCGCCCGCCGGCCTGCTGATAAATGCGAATTACACAACTGCCACCGTTAAATCACTCAACATGTGTTTCACTCCTTCACTGGGCATCTTTAGGAGTTATGTTACACCGATTAGTGCCAAACACAGAGTCTTAACTCGGTGCACAATCGCATTGTTTACTGCATACGCATTTATCAGCGAGCTGACGGGCGGTGCACTTTGTTGCACGACTACCACTGCATGTGCGGAAGTGGCTGAATATTGGTCCTTTTCTTACTTAGGATGGACTTCCGCAAGGTAACGTCTGATTCCATTTGAATAGAATTAGAATTAGAGTTAGCATTTAAATTTGAATAAGCATTCGAATATGAATAAGCATTTGAATTTGAATTAACATTTGATTTTGAATTAATATTTGAATTTGAATACGAATTAGCATTTGAATCAGCATTCGAAATTGAATTGGTATTTGAATATAAATTAGCATTTTAATTTAGCATTTGAATTTAAATTTGATCCATGGAATGAAAAGTTTGTAGAACTAATTTAAGGAAAGATCAAAAATTTTTGAATTTTAAATATCCTTTGGTATCCTGTGAATTAAATAGAACATGTTATGTTTCAGAGTAAGGACGATAGGTGGAGGATTGAAAGTGTCGTCTTTAGTGACGGGTGTGACTGTCTACGTACGGTATACGGAGACCCTTATCCTGGTACCACATTCATATATGGACGCCCTATGCGGAGAGTGTGTAGGCAGAGATAGAAATTACTTGAACTATGCGTAGTTCATTTGCGTTAAGAATTAAACGATGTTTTAGTAGTTATATATTGTGCGAATTTTTATTTTTAAATTTTATTTGTGCTAATTCTTTTTTTTAAGTTTAATCGAATGCTATTGACGAAGTTATCGACAGATTTCACAATTTTATTACAGTCTATGATAGCTGAAAAAAAAAGAATTTCAAATACGTTCGAATTTTAAAATGACGAAGCTATTTGAACCAATCATAACAAAGTACGCATATTGTCACAATACGAAGGTTATTTTTTTAGCGGTACGAATAACGATATATAAAAATATTTTTATGAATAATCGTGTTACTGCAAGAGTTTTGAATGTACTGAACTATCTCTGTGACCAATCAAAACATTCGAAATTGTAAAACCGTGTAACAGTGACCAGTTGAACGCGTACTTTCATATGAAACGGTTGTCTTAAACTATATATGTTTAGTCACAATATATGGTCCATTAAAAATATAATAAATGTGAATTATCATAATATATATGTTGAAGATTATTCACATAATAATAATGCGTATATATATGTTATTCTATACGAATTGATTTGCATACATATCACTTAATATAACGTGACATTTTCACACCAAAATTCATCAATGTTTCACTTATTTCTGTTGAAAATATTTCGTGATATATGTTTCGTTTTTTAAATTGATTTACGCCAAGACTTCATTGTAATTTACAATGTTTATGAAATATGTAATACATAGTTAAAATTTTTTATGTCTGACATATAACATTATGTTGTATATATAATGTTACGTATTGATATGTTATTAGAAAGTACTATTGTGTAGTATAATAAAGTGTATTGACATCTTGTCTATCATTGACAGTAAGAATATTCAAGGCTTTGTTCATTTTACCCCCACCCTTAATATTTTATTATCGATTGTAGTTTGACCTCCGTCTAAACGATGCTATATTGAAAAGAAACATTGATATTCATTTATTTATTATACATGTCGCATTAGGAGGTAAATTATTTTATATATATATATATATATTAACATATATATATATACAAACGAATTGTTGCATAATAGTAAAAAGTACAAATATGTGTATAAGTAGAAAAAGTACAATGGGCGGTCTTATTACACGAGGCAATTACTCAACACCGTCATAGTATTGAAACAGTACAAGTATATATATATATATATAAATATATATATATATACGTATATGTATGTAAATATATAAGATTGTATGTATATACATACATACAATCTTATATAATTCATACTTTGTGTATTGATTATACAGGAATGCTACTGCTCACAAATAAATTTCAAGAGGATTGGCAGCAGTTTCCTTTGCATACTATATAACATATATATATATATATATATATATATATATATATATATATATATATATATATATATAGATATATATATATGTATCCATGTTTAGACGTCATAGATACATACCTAGGTCTATTATGGCGTAATAAAAAAGTAAAATCTTGTGCTTTTGAGGTTATGGTTCAAATTACACGGCTAATGGAAGATGTCACATTGACGTAAGAAAGGTGTATTATCTCCTTAACATTTCATATTTATCAGGGCTATATTGTTGTAGAAAGACCACAGATTATAATTAGAAATTGATGTCGTTGTATACAATATGATATAGGAAAAATGTTTGAAATGATTGACTTGAAATTATTCAGGTTGTTTTGATGTGAGTCGAATTAATATAATTATATCTGTTTTATGTTCAATTCACAAAAAGGTAATGTCATAATTTTATGATCAGTGATATTTGTGATCGTAATGACGCTTTGAAATCATAGTATAGATATGACATTTTAAATTTATTATTTAGTGTAATTTTAGCAAGAATCATTTATGAATTTAGCAAGACCGTGATATAAAACTGAAGCTTACAGATTGAAACCTAGTAATAATTATGTAAATAATAGAATGTGAAGCTGCATAAAACTGAGATGAAATAAGATTATTAATAAAGATACCTAGAATGTAGTGGTTGAATGTATGCATGGCGAATAGAACGAAAGAGAAAGAATGAGAAAATTGTGGAATGAAAGAAGTAGACAGATAGATTATTTGATGAATGAAAAAAGAGAATAAAAAATAGCATGAAAAATCAATAAAGGAAATAAACGACCCTGTCCTCAAAGATAGGGGTACGAGAGGCCGTCTGTTATCAAATATCTCGTGTGCGTCTTGTTATCGTTAATGGCATTGACTAAGCCGTGCCATTAATGATTTGATCATCTCCCGTGTTATGCTATTGACGCTACGGTGTCGTTTTTTCTTAAATATCTCATGTGCGTCTAGTCATTAGCGCTCCCCTTAGTGTCAGCACACACATACCTCAAGCAGTGACTATATGCGCTAAATTGTCAGTGATCTACAGAGGTATGTGAACGACGGAATGTGAAAGAAAGATAAACGTCAAGCCGTCTGTCTTAAAATATCTCGTGTGCGTCTTGTTATTCGTTTATGGCAGTTACTAAACCGTGCGATTAATGATTTGATCATCTCCCGAGGTATGACATCGATGCGACGGTGTCGTTTTTTGTCTCAAATATCTCGTGTGCGTCTAGTCAACCGCTTCATCTCACCGCTCAGATACCTCAAGCAATATAGAGGTTAGTCAAACGTCAAGCCGTCTGTTCTCTAACATGTCATGTGCGTCTTGTCAATTACGCTATACCTTCTTTCACCGCAAATCGCGATCTAAACTATGTTGTCGGTTCCAGAGGTAGGCCAACCACTCTGAGTTTACCGGATCGTGGTGAAGAACCTTCAACTGTCATCATCATACTGCCACTTAAGACGAGAAATTCTTCAAGCTATCTCGGCAATCTTGGTTCTTTTTCTGATCTCCTCATATCTGATTCGATCTCGCAGTGAAACTCCGGCCATAGCCCATCACTCTCTGGGTGACATTGAGCCATCTCATGAGGCTTAGATGGAACATTAATTGCCGTCATCTGGGGCAACTTCAAAGGCTTTATGGGTCTGTAGTTGAGACTACTGATGGTTACCGTAGCACGGGAGGTGTTTGTAGAGTTTTCTGAGTTATTTAAAGTTTAAGAAACCTCATAATATCAGGTGAAAGATACTCACTGTAAGATAAGGGCGTCTCCAAAGATCGCTATTTTCCGCTACCTTTAAATATCTTCAGTCAATCTGGGGGGGGGGGGGACGTACCACAACGCGTCTACCAGCTGAAGGTCACCACTCGAGAATTTTTCTACCCCAACGGCTTATCTTCTAGATTACGAAATAAAAAATAAAATTTTCAAATCACGAAGGCATATCCTTATTAACATTACGTTCGATGTATTTCAAATTACACTACTTATTTCTATCCTTCAATATAACTTGATTATAATTACTATATACAATTATATAGGTAAAAACATGATATATGAATAAAAGAAAATGTCGTTAAGACCTATTGGAAGTGTACAGCATTCAGCGTATTCCGAGGATCAAATTCTGAATTCAAATTCAAAATATCTTTATTTAAGTAGACTTTTATAAGCACTTTTGAATCTTCGATTATAACATTATAAGTAGTAAGCTACCACCAGCTCCAAAACCTGATCTGTTAAGACAAGTCGATAAACATGATACTTTAACTAGATCAGTGATTCCCAAAGTGGTCTATATCGACCCCTTGGGGTCTATGACAACCCGCAAGGGGTCTACGTCAGCGAAAAAAAATTTGGTGGTCCGTGAAATGAAAATGGGGGTCCGCGATAGTGGATCTCAACACATACACTGATAGTACCTATTTACTTACATCATACTATCTTATAATATCAAAACATTTACGTTTTTTATAAAAGTACCTATGAAGTAAAAAATGTATTATATATGTTTATAAAATTGTGTAAGTTGTAGCATGTTGGTATTCGCTTTGTGTTCGCAATACATTTTGAACTTTTAAAAACCTGAGAGTCGCAGTCTCAGAGCTTCGCTACCTTGCACTGACTTGTTCAATTCGTCACTCTATAAATACGAATGTGGGACAAATACGTTTATTCCTTTCGTTCGTAAATTTACAGGAAATCAATATCAGGTAAGTAGGGGATCTACCCAACACGGAAAAACATGGCAAGGGGTCTACGACACAGAAAATTTTGGGGAACTCTGAACTAGATCTGTTCACCTTGTTTTCCGACGTCTTACGCGGCATTTGTCGTTTGTGTATAGTTATATAGATATAGTTTATATAAATGGTGAACGCTCATTGCAAGGTATAAACCTACTCCAAAGAACTGCTATGATGAACGGTCCTGTGCTGCAGGCTTCCGGTGACTTCCGCAACCTTCATTATGTCATGGGTCCATCTTGAAGGAGCATACCCACGATGACTCCACCAGCTCGAAGTCAAGAACCTTTCAGCCTCAACAGCCATCAATTGCACCAGCGATATGCCACACCAACTGCCACTTTAGACTTTCATTACTTCTAGCTACGTGATCTTGATTCTTCTGTATATCTCCTCATTTCTTTATAAACTTCTTGAATATTAAGCGATATATTTATATAATCATGATAATCAATGCATATAATAGTACAATCCTCTTCCTGTTTTCAATTGATTGACGTTCTATGCAAGGTGTAGGCCTTTTCCAAATATCGCCACTATGACCAGTTCTGTGCTGCCCGCTTTGTGATTTCACGCGATCTCAACTATGTTGTTGGTTTTAGTGGCCAACCACTCTGAATCTACCGAATCGTGATCAAGAACCTTCAACTGCCATCAGTTGCACTAGTGATGGGACCCGCCAACTGCTACTTCAAGCTTTCTTTTCTTCTAGCAACGTGATCTTGGTTCTTCTAAGAATCTTATTCGTTCTCCATTGCTCTCTGAGTGACCGTGATCCTTCTTTTGAGTCGTGAGTGATTACGTCTCGGATCCGTATGTCATCACCGATAACACACATTAGTCAAACAGCGTTGTCTTCAAACAACGCATTATTTTGGACGAGAAGAGACATTATTAATTATTGAATAATAAACAATTACAGTTATATTGAAAAAAAAAAAACATTAATTGTTACAGAAAAAAAATTATTTGTTCAAAAAAAAATTACGTTATTTGATTTTAGAACGTAAAGTGTAGGAACTTAATGCATTATAGATAATTTATATACAAGGTAATAATAAAATACATTTAAAAAACTTTTAAGCTAAACGGTTTTTTGATACCCATATTGTGGTGGTTGTGGAAAAATATGTACCTAGTCCGCCATATTGAAACGGCGTTCATCTTGAATTTTGAATTTTGACATAATTATCGTGATTTACTAGTGTAGCCCTTTCATTTGATACCGATATTGAGGGGGTTAAGAAAAAATATGTTATCCGCCATTTTGTATCGGCGGCCATCTTAGATTTATAATGTTATTGATTTTATTATATTGTATTGTCATTTAATTAAATGTCTGTACCAAATTACAGATCAATCTGACAACGGGAAGGTGCTTAAATTTCAATTTCTTATTTTGACCCAAATAAATTCCGTATGTGTCGAACTACATAAAACCGTTTAATAAAAATATTAAAAACACGAAACGTTTAAATTTTGTCTTAAAAAGTCAACAAATTCTTTATTAGTCTGAGTGTAAGCATACATAATAAAGTTCCACGAGACTGAGAGCAATAAGTGGAATTCTTTTTATTTGTCACTTTTTTTGCGGAACTCCGGATTAATTTTTAAAAACATATTTATTCGAACTTCAAAATAAATTTCTTAAAACAGCTTAAAATAAATATTAACAAGACTTTATTATGTTTTATTATCACATACGAGGGTGAACCAAAAAATTCTTGGAATCAATATTAAAAAATGCAAAGATTTAAATAATAATATTTTATTTTTCTACATAATATCTCTCCAATGCAATGCATTTAGAATAACGCGTTTCTTATTCCTCTCTTCTCTCCTTATTCCTTGTGAAAAAAAATTATTTTCTTGACTCTCGAAAAAGTCCTCTACGGCAGCTATAACCGCGTCATTATCGTGAAATTTTGTTCCACGAATTTCCTCTTTTAATTTTGGAAATAAGTGAAAATCACTTGGGGCTAAGTCCGGAGAATATGGTGGGTGGTCAAGGAGATTGAAGCCAGCACAGCGGATTGCGTTGAACGCAACTTCCGATGATAAATGTGACGTTTTGTCAGTCGTATTTCGTGCGATAGAGATAATGCTCTACGAAGCCGAAATTAGCCGATTGTCTCTTTCTAAAGATCAATGTGTAATATTTATCGGCGGGCATTGTATATACAAATAATAAAAACACCAAATTTTATGCAATACCAGAAGACCGTTAGTGGTATTAAATTAAATTAATATGGAAAGTTTAATCAGATTAAAATTAAAATTCGAAATATATTTATTCAAATAGATATGCGCATTGAAATCATCTAATATCACAACAGAAGTTTTTTTGCACCGATTAGGTAGCGTGATCTGTTGAGAAGTTCCGGCTAGAAACTCAACAATAGATCCTTTAACACGTTCATTGCGTTAGGAGGTCTGAAAGACCTCTCGATTTTTGTTTAATGCGACGAACAAAATCATTTCACACTAGAACAGAAGCCATGTTTAAATTTTCTTGTGTATGATATCGAAATGTGTTTGATGGTGGATGATGATAATAAAGTAATATAAGGGACTTTTTAAGTATCATACGCAGTACAGAAAAATTCATTTATCAGGAATTCTTCTTGGAACAACAAAACCTTTCTTTGAAAACGTTGACGTCAGCAAAAGTGTTGAAATAAAGTTTAACATTTTCTATACATATGTGTACATTATAATATCAATGAAGCAAATGTCTCAACAAACCAATTTTAACACATTACGATATAGTAAAATTTCTTGAATGTTATAATCAAATTATTTTTTAAACGGTTTTATTTAGTTCGACCCGTACGGAATTTATTTGGATCAAAATTAGAAATTGAAATTTAAGCACCTTCCCGTTGTCAGATTAATCTGAAATTTGGTACACACATTTAATTTAGATGAAAATACAATGTAATAAAATCAATAACATTATAAATCTAAGATGGCCGCCGATACAAAATGGCGGATTACATATTTTTCCTTAACCTCCTCAATATGGGTGTCAAAAAACCGTTTAACCTTAAAGTTTTTAAATGTTTTTATTATAATTTTAGGTTTAAACGTATATATATATATATATATCTATATATATATATATATATATATAGTGTTGGGATTCTATTGATGTATATTTAAATAGATCACTAGTTCGATGTTGTTGGATCGTTGTCCTGGGATATATTTTTTATAATTAACACTTTGTGCATTCATTATACAGAATTGCCTTTGTTCACAAACAATTTACCAGGTGATGGGCAGCAGCATCCTCTGCGTACCATAATACCACACAATCGCCAGTCCGTGGCGTGGCGATTATGCTATATCCCCTAGATATCTTTGGGGGAAGCCTACTAAATTCGCCCTTATACATATATTGTATAAGAAGTGTTTAAACAAATAAATAAGCTAACATATACAGTAATAAAAATTACATATTAAATGTAAAAAATATTTTTCCTCATAATATTAGTAGATATGCTAAGCATACAGGGTGATTGCTTATGTGTAATGGCTTGAAGGAATAATACTGATTTATGAGCAATAATCTTGAAATATTTTATACGTGTTTTAAATCGCCCTATATAAACTGATGAATTTGAATTTATTTTAAGTCACAAGGAAATTTAAAGGCAATAGCAGGTTTATATAGATAGGCAAACATATGAAACAATTACATTTCTATATCATTTCACAGCATCTTTTATAAATCTATAACAAATCATCTTGTATATAAAAAACTTGAAGTTTATTCGTCTGTATAAATTTAAATAGGCCGTTTCATATTTATCATGATACAGCTGTCCCGATGACAAATAGATCGGAATTCAACCCTCATTACTCAACAAGGTGTATATTTTTACATAAACATCCCTCTGTATATTTTTTAGAGCGAAATATTCCACGTGTATGATCAAAAGGCGTGCTACACGGGCGAAGGGCACCGTTCAACTGACCGTTTTAACGTTATAATTTTAAATAAGGAACGCGGCGGGCGCGTGTGATCATTGGTCAGGGATGTGACCATAGACTAATAGGGTTACACCGCCAATCGAGCATAGACAAACTTGAGTTCACTTTGATCAGTCTTTCGCTCGAGTGCGTTTAATCTCACAAAGGATATGTGTGTATATTATTTTTGCTTTTACTACAACAGCCTTGTTTATTTTTAAATGACACGCTTTCTTTTCTTTTTATATGGTGTTTATTTTATGTTTCGTTCGTGTACAGATAATTAATAATTTTTTTTAATATATCGTAATAATACTGTTTATTATATAAGTAGTAGATACTTACTTACTTACTTACTCCGCTGGCTCAGTGACCCAAAGTGGATCTTGGCCTCCGAAGCGAGAGACTTCCACTTTCCTCTATCTTGCGCCATCGTCTGCCATTGGTTGACATTAAATTCGCGCAAGTCTGCCTCAACGCGATCGATCCAGCGATACCTGGGTCTACCCACTGGTCTTCGACTCCTCGGTTTTTCCAGGTACGCTACCTTCACGCTCCGATCCGATCCCGTTCGCTCCAAGTGACCAAGCCAGCGGATTCGTTGAGCTTTATATTCGCCAATGATATTTGGCTGTGCTACTAAAGTCTCAATTTCGGAATTCTTTCGGAGCCTCCAAGATCCGTCTTGATTTCTCGCTGGTCCCAAGATCTTCCGCATGATTTTGCGTTCCGTCACTAGCAGTTTTTATTCTTCTTTCAAAGTTAGCGTCCAAGCTTCACAGCCATACATCAATATTGGTCGTATTACGGTTTTGTAGATACGGTTTTTATGTACTTCTGCTTAGGAGCCTAGATATCAGAACCTTGTGATGTGCTGCACTGCATCTCACCGAGTTCTGGATACGGATATCGATATATAGTAAGTAGTAGATAAGCTCTATATTTATTTACTTACTTTAGAGGAGATAAACAGTAACAAAAGGCAGTAAGAAAGTACAAACTTAGAAGCTTAAAAATATAAAATTAGTTACAGTTGTTACCTTATAACTATCTCACTGAGAACATATAATGATTTATAGTCAAAGAATGAAAAAACAAATAAAAACATTACTAAACAGGGATCAAAGACTATAGTTTACATATTTATATTATGGTTTAAATTGCATAGTATGTACTCCATAATTTCGAACGAAATTATTGAGTACATATAATTATTATTAGAGAGACGGATAACATAGTATGTTTTAGAAAACGGGTAGAGATAGCAACAGTTTTGTCTACATATGTCCTGTTTAAAAGTGTTACAGTGTTAAAAAATAGTAGTAGTAAATGATTTTGAGTGTAATGTTAATGTAATTTTTGTTGATCCATAATTTCTTATTGCCTTTAATATCCTTCGAAGCCTATTTAATGATCTTTGTGATGATTACTCCATAAACCTATTGATAGTATAGTCAAGATCGGGAGAAGTAGCTGGATTTAGGTAGCTTCAGACCTGTCATTCTGACTATACCTTGCGGTGGAAAATCTTGGTGCGAAAATCTGCTGAAAAGTAGAATAAAGGCGTTTTAAAATATAAACACTAATATTTATGATATTAGTAAAAATAGAAGATGTGTCATAATTCAATCTACTTTATTTAATTACAATTAAAAATCGTATTATCATTACAGAATATAAATAATGAAATATTTGGATACATGCAGAGTGATTATCTAAATAAGTTTTAAAATAATGAATACATATCCTGATTTATCAGTGACTAAATTTAAAGTTTATACTCCTATTGCCGTTATATATAGATATCGCTTGACAATATATTAACATTTTTTTTTCTATTGAAACCTGACAGGCGAATAACTTCTGGTAATTTTGAATAAAGACAAAAAAATATGTAGTACAATAAGAGGTGGCGCAAAAGTAATGTCATAATTTGAACCGGCAGCCATTTTGTTATTAATTATAACAAAAGAGATTTAAAAAAGTTAATTTAAAAGTATAAAATTAATTAATTATATTTATGTCAATATTGTAACTGCAGTAGGGGCTATTTGTAAAAATAAAGGTACGTTCATATTATGACATTATTTTTGCGCCACCTTTTATATATTTTTTTTTCTTAATGTTCATTACGGTATTTATAATATATGAAAGTATTGATTTTAGTTTAGTATGATTTATACCTTTTAAGCTATTACATCTATATATACTATATAAGTGGTAAAGTGTTCAAAAATAGCGAGCGAATCACATATTTTTTCTTTCTCATCACCTTTATCATCTCTTTTGCCATAATCCTCTGTTGGACATAGGATTCTACTAGACTTGTAATAGAATCGATTGGAAATGGTCTGGATCCAGGTCCACTGTGTATGGACATCCAAGTCCAACGCTGGGCTTATCAGTCTGTTTTATAAGTGATTTAAATTACATTATTGATACAAACATCGAGCAACGGTAGCGCAAGGGTAGAAGACTGGTATTTGCGATCATATGTCCTGGGTTTGATTTGCTTATGTCATATATACTGTGAACTAAGTTATACTGTGAACAAAGTTTTCAGGAATGGACAGCGGTGATCCTCTGCGCACCATAATACCACACTTCTATCACCAATTTGTCTCATGATGTGTCTATTGAGGTACATCAACAGATATCTTTAAATGAGGTTTATGCCTTGCATGTGTGATTTACACTTTGTATATAGGATTGTTGATTGATTGATAGCCGCTTGATGGCGATTATGGTATACCTTCCACATATGTCGTTGAAGAAGAAATTTTTTTAACGGTTCTATTTAGTTCGACCCGTACGGAATTTGTCTATTTGGGTCAAAATTAGAAATTGAAATTTAAGCACCTTCCCGTGGTCAGATTGATCTGAAATTTGGTACACACATTTAATTTAGATGACAATACGATATATTAAAATCAATAACATTATAAATCTAAGATGGCTGCAGATACAAAATGGCGGATTACATATTTTTCCTTAACCCCCTCAATATGGGTATCAAATGAAAGGGCTACACTAGTAAAACACGATGATTATGTCAAAATTCATAATTCAATATGGACGCCGTTCCAATATGGCGGATTAGGTACATATTTTTCCACAACCACCACAATATGGGTATCAAAAAACCGTTTAACTTAAAAGTTTTTTAAATGTATTTTTAATAATGGAATTGAAATTAATTATCAAAACTCGCTTATTTGTGAAAAATGACGGAGAATAAATGTAAAATATATTTGTAGCAATATTACCCATGAAGGTTTTGTTAACTTTTTAAAAATGAAATCCAGGTTTTACGGGTTTATTCTTTATTACAATTATCTTGTCTTTCACTTATGTAATTTGTCTTCTATATTCTTTTTATATTCTCAAAGGTATTATTTTAATTACACTTTTACTGTAATGTTATGCAAGAGAGGCTCTGTTCGCTGCTTAGATTCGCGAATTAGCGAGAAGGCTGTGTCAACCGATGTGTCATCACGACACGAACGATCAAAGAAGCCAGTAGAGGGTGAACTGTGGGACCGCGCTTTCATACCCCTCTGCGCCAGGTATTCTATAAAGTGGAAAACAAGCTTACCTGTGTGTATTCTACTGAATAATATCTTTAACATCTTTTCGCAACATAAATAACTATAATATTTTTACACATATATTATAATTACCTAAATAATAACTAGTATTTTCAGTTATATGACGCCCACAGCTGGGTTTACACTTCTTACATACTCCCAGCATCACCGGTTGAAAGCATCGTGACTATTAAAATAAGAAACTATTTAATTCCAAATATAAAATATTTACATTTCAAATGTTTTCAGTTAAGTAAGTTAAAATAAATTACATACATACAATAAACAGAATTACACAACTGCCACTGTTAAATCACTCAACATGTGTTTCACCCCTCCACGGGGCATCTTCAGGAGTTATGTTACACCGATTAATGCCAAACAAAGATTCTGTGTTGCCGCATGCGCATTTATCAACGGACTGGCAGGCGGTGCACTTTGTTGCATGACTACCACTGCATGTGCGGAAGTGGCTAAATATTGGTCCTTTTCTTACTTATGATGGACTTCTGCAAAATAACGCCTGATTCCATTAAACACCCTTCCTCAGTTTTTGTGGGAGGGTCGTACGAAACATCATAGTAAGAAATAAAACTTAAGTAAAAACGGTCCGTCAAAATTCAATAATAATGTAAATGTGAATAAACATTAAAATAAGAAAACAAAACAAAAAGTAAATAAAATACGATATAAAAAAACTAAAGATAAAACTGTAGAAATGTAATATACTGTAAACAAGAAAATAAGTAAGAAAAGGACCAATATTTAGCACCTTCGCACATGCCATAGTGTACACATAGCATAGTGCCAAACACAGAGTCCCATTGACTCTGTGTTTGGCACTAATCGATGTGACATAACTCCTGAAGATGCCCCGTGGAGGGGTGAAACACGTGTTGAGTGGTTTGGCGGTGGCAGTTGTGTGATTCGCATTGTTTGCCGCATACGCATTTATCAGCGGGATGGCAGGCGGTGCACTTTGTTGCACGACTACTACTGCATGTGTGGAAGTGGCTAAATATTGGTCCTTTTCTTACTTAGGATGGACTTCCGCAGGGTAACGCCTCATTCCATTAAATAAACAATAAAATACAATTAAACTATAGTGACTGAGGATAGAATGGAAGGTGATGAATAAAATAAATAAGAGAAATAAAAAACATAATAGAGCAAAAGAAGAGAAAAGAAACTGTAAAATAAAAAGACAACTGAAAAAATTATTGCCCCAACTAAACCCTGTTCCCAACAAAATAGGGGGCGGAACATGAGTCCCTAAAAGCGGGGGACAATAAAAGAAACTGATATTTAAATTGTTAATCTGCTGTACATCTTTATTTGTTACCAAACCATTAGTAAGTTAAAATAAACATTTCGTATACCAGGAAAATTACATTTCAACTAGCGTACCAGAACATAAATACCAGAATGTTAATGGATTCATCCACTCTGTATATACGGTAGTGAAACACGTAGAATTATTGCGTAAAAACAAAAAGCAAACCATATTTTAAATGGATAGAACACAGCTGACCCAAAAACTAGGAAGCGAGATGGAGCGTTTAGACAGTCGAGTAAAACTTGTTCAAGTTACTAAATAACATTTTAATACTTATTTTACTTCAGAATCGATGTATTGACGTAAAACCTCCTTTTTTGTAAAGAGCCTCATTCATATTACTTAGTGTAAGTAAATTTAATGAGGTTTTATGTGATTTTGATCCTCATTTATTATATTAGGAGTACAGGAAAGTAATGTCACTTTCTCAAGTTAAATTCACACGACATATTTAACAAGTTTTTATTTCTAATCAACAATATTTTAACCTTCGTTATTAACAACCTTTTGCCGTCTAGTATATGAAATCAATGCCGGAGCGGTAACAAATCAATCGGTTTTTCTGTATATGTCGACAGAAACGACATTACTTTCCTGTCCCCCTAATACAATTTGTTTGGCAATTTACAGTACCCGGCGATATTACACATCGATCTTTGGAAAGAGACAATCGGCTAATATCGGATTCGTAGAGCACTATCTCTGTCCCACACTACATATGTAACGTTTTGTCAGTCGTTGTATTTCGTGCGACAGAGATAACGCTCTACGGAGCCGAAATTAGCCGATTGTTTCTTTCCAAATGTCGATGTGCGATATTATCGCCAGGTACTGTACATATAAGAATTTTTAAATTATTATTTTAGATCTTATATTGCTTATTATTAACATATTTAATTAATTCCATTATGAAGTTAAGATTTTATTACAATGATTATTTTGAAGGTGACAAATCTAGACTTCGTTTTCAACATCCGGCATTACCACTCTACGGTACTTTTCTGGACTGGTCTGATGTGACTAGTGGCCATGTACATTCAATTAAATATTGGCTTCAAGTTACTGTTCATCATTATTTTGTCAGACTTTTTGTAAGATATGGGCCTGTTCCAAAGATCACTACTATATAGTAAAAAGTTCTCCAGGTAGTATAGCATCCCTCATAGGAGAAAATGGAAACCGTCACATCTTTGCGTTTTCGAAAAAAAAAAGAAAGATGTAACAAAACGGATAAAAACAGAGGTCAGATAAAAAATACAGGTGAACACAACTGCTATAAGTATAATAAGGAAATATTTAAAGTATACATAAGCATACAGTATAAAGTTTTTAAACAAGGAATAATGGAAAAAATAAATTTATAAAAAAAGAAAAATAAAGAATGTACAGTAATACCCCGCTTTACGCGACCCCGTTATACGCGGTTTCACTATAACGCGAATTGCAAATTTCGCGCTCAAATGCCTCGAATTACGCGAAAGAGTGCGTATAAATATAATGTAGTCATCAACTTCTCTATGGTGTCTTGACCATCTGTCAAACAATTAAAAACAATGTTGGGTGTTATGAACGTATTTTACAGGAAATTAAACAAAACGTTACCCAAAAGACAATAGATGTATTTTTCCGTAAAAAACAAAGAGTATGTATTGCATAGTGTTCCTAGTATTGAAGTGATTGATTGAAATGATTTGTATTTTTTGGTAATAATTTTTGACTATGTTTAATCATAAACCTCGTTATACGCGAATTTCAGTTAACGCGATTTTTTTTGGAACGTATCCCTCGCGTAAAGCGGGGTATTACTATATATGTAAAAATGCGAAGTATGGTGAAGGATGAAATTTGAAAAGACAGAGAGAGATGGTGAAAATAATAAAAAAAATAAATGAAAAAATTTATAGATATATTTCCCTGTCACAAAAATAGATATAGAAAAAAGAGGTTGCCAATAAGGCTATATAATTAATTGGTCTACATAGTAGAAGGCTTACATGCTACGTTTATCATCTAGTATATACAATTTAGTTGCAAGAAGTTATTTAAAAAACAAGAGTCTTTTAATATGAAGCAGTTTATTTAAGCCAGTAACAAATTAGTTGTGAACGCAACATCTCGGGATTCGTGTGAAGTTGGTATTACAGATTATATAAGAGTTCAACGACTGGTCTGCAGAGCAAAACCCTGAGGATTGCAAATGTAATTCTTCCTGTTGCAAATCCTGGAACCGTACCTTGGCAATTAGTGGATCTGGTTGCTTAAATGTATACAGTTGATTTATCTTTTTTTATTTATTTATTTAATATTCTTTATTGTACACGATAAGATACATAATATACAGAAAAGTACAACGGGCGGTCTTATCACGCAAGGCAATCTCTTACAGACAACCATAGTAAGGAAAAGATAATAGTACTTATAAAGGGCAGTTCCGTGTACAAAAAAAATACATATTCACAAACAAATGAACATAAATATACATAAACATACATACATACGTATATAACTTATATACTTATAATAAAAAAGGTTTAATACATATTATAAATATAATGCAATAATAAATAAAAACATCTAACTGACTTCGATCAGTATTGGTTCGATCGCACTTGCCTCAGAAAAAAGCAAGAAAAAAAAGAAATGACCTAAGAGATAGATAATTATAGGTCTAGTAAATAGTTCTTAACCTTTTTCTTGAAAATAGGTAGTGAGTTAGCACGTGTTATATTCAGCGGTAAATCATTCCACGATCGAACGGCCTGCGTGGTGAAAGATTTGGCCATAAACGAGATTATCTTATACAGATTATCTTTTGTGTCATTTAACTACTTCAATGATTATCTATTTATTTTAAAAGGTAATTTCTAAAATTATATATTCATAATACGATAAACATCTATTGATTTTCGGAATGATTTCCGTGGACCTATGAAAATATGACAAAAGAAACTCGGCGAAATAATATATATTTTTAAAGTCTGAGAAACATATTTTTAAATATAAAAATAAATTAGAATTAATTATATTGTTACGTACTGTGGGTTTTGTACTCGAAATGAAACACCACTGGTTCACAAGGAGTCCTTTATTCACAAATCAGATGGTCACCCTATTTTAACACAAAGTATACTTTCGCTTAGTCCAAGCTGCGATTCCAGATCGCTCAAGAAATCACTTTCCAAATAACTTACCAAATAGTCACTCTGTATCACAGATCGTAGATCTCAATCTTATAACTCGAAAAACAACACTGAACTGTCGACATGGGGAGTACATCTATTTATACTACGGAGAAGGTTCTAGTAAGTTCGAGATAGTACTCGGTTAGAATTTTTGAGAACCGTACACAAAAATCTATAAATAACTTCAAGATTACGCGTGTTCACGGCACTTCTTGATCCTAGTTTATTGTTTAGAGCAGAGTTCCCCAAACTTTTTTGTGTCTTAGACCCCTTGCCATGTTTTTCCGTGTTGGGTAGACCCCCTACTTACCTGATATTGATTTTCTGTAAATTTATTTGTTTGTCCCACATTCGTATTTATAGAGTGACGAATTGAACAAGTCAATGCAAGGTAGCGAAGCTCTGAGACTGCGACTCTCAGGTTTTTACAAGTTCAAAATGTATTGCGACCACAAAGCGAATACCAACATCCTACAACTTAAACAATTTTATAAACATATAATTTTTTTTTTACTTTATAGGTATTTTTATAAATAATGTTAATGTTTTGATATTACAAGATAGTATGATGTAAGTAAATAGGTACTATCAGTGTATGTGTTGAGATCCACTATCGTGGACCCCCATTTTCATTTCATGGACCCCCAAATTTTTTTTCGCTGACGTAGACTTCTTGCAGGTTGTCATAGACCCCTAGGGGTCGATATTGATCACTCTGGGAGTCACTGGTTTAGAGAGTTCTGTAACTCGTGGTTTGTAACAATATAATTTCCAATGTTTACTATTTTATATGAAGTAATTTACAGTGTATTAATTTACCAATTTGCTCTTCAAGGTGACGATACAAACATTGTGGTGTGAATTTAATGCTTTGAAAATAAGTTTGAAGAGTCGAGACAAATATTTATAATGTTAATTAGAATTAGATCCGGCGCCTGAGATGTCACATAGCTTGTGAATCGACTTTGTGATCAGATCGTCGCCGGGTTCTTTCTCCCGGACAATGAACCTTATTTATTCTCGGTTGAAGTTCTTACTGTTGGCCTGGAAGCTTTTATAGCTTCATTAGAGTTGAGTTCACAGGGCGGAAGGCTCCGTGAACTTAAAAAACTTAAAAATAAGCAAATCTGGTCGAGCGCGTACTCTACCCGAGTAGAGCTGTGTAGTGTTGATGTTGTGTGTGACTTGGGACGGCAGCGTGGACCACAGGCGAGCGAAGGATGGATCTGGATCCAACCTCGGTTCATCCACGCTGTTCGCAGTTATATAGCGGGCGGCACCTAAAAACGGGTGATGTGACGACAAAGAATCCACACTCCTTTGGATAACACAATAGCGTATTTGAACCTCTGTTACAAAAGTCGTAAAAGTATTACAAATTAAATAATGTTTATGCTATTTATATATTTATATTAGTTTTAATATTAATTTACATATATGAAACACTAATAAACTGTACAGTAAACATTATCATATAAACATTCTTTGATAGGTATTTTTTAGTTTAAATATTAATTTACATATATGGAATACTCATATGAAACTGTACAGTAAACATTATAATACAAACATTCTTTGATACGTATTTTTCTAAATCTAAGTATGGAAGTTTCCAGAATAATATCAGTGATTCTATTGTAAAATTATAAACACTGCCTTATGATATCGTATTTTTTATACATTATGTTTTTGTTTCAATATAATACATTTTTATAAATATATTATATTGAAAACTGAAATTTAATTGAAAAAGTCAATAATATATCTTTGTTTTCTTCATCTTAAAGACGCATACCGACTTTTATAAATGATATGAATATATATTTCCTGGATTGCGAAACGAAATGTTAATAGAAAATCTCTTATGTTATCATTTTTAAACGGATTTATTTAGTTCGATCCGTACGGAATTTATTTGTTTATTTATTTGGGTCAAAATTAGAAATTGAAATTTAACCACCTTCCCGTTGTCAGATTGATCTGAAATTTGGTACACACATATAATTTAGATGACAATACAATACAATAAAATCAATAACATTATAAATCTAAGATGGCCGCCGATACAAAATGGCGGATTACATATTTTTCCTTAACCCCCTCAATATGGGTATCAAATGAAAGGGCTACACTAGTAAAACACGATGATTATGTCAAAATTTGAAATTCAAGATGGACGCAGTTTCAATATGGCGGACTAGGTACATATTTTTCCACAACCACCACAATATGCGTATCAAAAAACCGTTTAACTTAAAAGTTTTTTAAATGTATTTATCTCTTGTTGACTTTAGGAGAGTAGATCTTATGTTATTTCTATATATATGTTACTAACTGATCAGACAGATGTTCTGTTTTAGCTATGAATAATCAAAGAGGGCACGAATTAGAAATGATGCGCAGAAGAACCAAGATCAATAAGCTCGCGGAACCACTTGTCTGAAATGGCAGTTGGCGGATCGCATCGCTCGTGAAATCAATAGCCGTTGAGGGCGAAAGGTTCCCGAGTTGGTAGACGCGGCATGGGTCAGCTTCCCTGCATAGTGAAAGTGTCTGGTACTCCTACCTGCATCTGATCTTTGAGATAAACCTTTGCAGTGGGTGTCTATTCGCTGAAAAGAAAGAAGAAGGCTTTAGTCGAGAATGTATAACTCATTTTCTACCTATTACGTATCCAGAAGATGCCCCGTGGAGGGGTAAAACACGTTGAGTAATTTGGCGGTGGCGGTTGTATAATTCGCATTGTTTGCCGCATACGCATTTATCAGCGGGCTGGCGGGCGGTGCGCTTTGTTGCACGACTACCACTGCATGTGCGGAGGTGGCTAAATATTGGTCCTTTTCTTACTTAAGATGGACTTCCGCAAAGTAACTCCTGATTTCATTAAATACTATCATGTATGGTATACAAGAAGAAACGTTTTTAAGTTCGAATTACTAAAAATAATATTTTTTTCTTTACCATCGCACACACACAGGCTTTTGTATTAGAATAGAAAAGAACACATTAATGTAATATATTATTTTATATATACAGGGGGAATGGAAATAGGTGTAATAATATTAAAGCTTTTTAATGACAAATAAGCGTTGTCTTCACCCCTTTAAGCTTTTACATCTGTAATTAATCATCCTGTATATGATAAAATAGGATACTTTTTTTGTCTAAACATAAATATAAGTTTGATTTCCTAGCACGAGTAGAGACTTGCGAACACAGGTTGCAGTTTCGATTCATATATTTCAAAATTTGTACCTTGATTATATAGGATTGCCTGATCACAAACAAGCTTCCAGAAGATGGGCAGCTGCGTACCATAATACCACACTGCGATCGCCAACCCGCCTGCCAACATTGGCGATTATGGTATATCACCATATAGATACTTTAAGGGTAGATCTATGCCTTGCAGTAAATATTTTAAATCAAGTTTCATTTTTTTTCTTCTAATTTTCACCTTCAACGGAGTTTTCCAATAAAGAATTCTTGTATAAAATATTAAATGTTAGGTTTAAAAGTGGTCATGTATCCGGACTAGCAAGAATCGTTTCCTAAATTTTGCTGGCTTGTATGTCTCAGTGCATTTATATCCGCACATAAATATGTATGTATATCTCACGGTTTAAAATATAATACAATTAAAAATTTATCTAACATCGGTCTTGCATCTTTAGGTTAGGTATATACCTTGCAATGGAAGTCTCTGTGCTGAAATGACTTTATAATACAGGTTGGACAATTAAATTTAGCAAAAAAATTCTACCAGTTTAGATCAGTGATTCCTAAAGTGGTTTATATCGACCCCTAGGGGTCTATGACAACCTGCAAGGGATCTACGTCAGCAAAAAAAAAATTGGGGTCCATGAAATAAAAATGGGGGTCCACGATAGTGGATCTCAACACCTTGCACTGACTTGTTCAATTCGTCACTCTATAAATGCGAATGTGGGACAAATACGTTTATTCGTTTCCTGAATCTATTAACTATTTTATTTAATGTTACGTATATTTTAAATAACAGATACAAAATTTTATTTTGAGTAGTTTTAATTTAAATACAATTAATAAATGTATAAATTAACATGTGTTTTTACTTTATGTTTTTAACACTAAACTTCACTACAGATAGAAATTTACAGGAAATCAATATCAGGTAAGTAGGGGGTCTACTCAACATGAAAAAACATGACAAGGGGTCTACGACACAAAAAGGTATGGGGAACTCTGATCTAAATAATTAAAAATAATCTGTTTATAACATTTTTACGTGTAGTTTGATCTTTGAAAACATTGGATTCTTTAAAGTACATTAGAACTCCGCTTTCGGTATGTTAAAGTCATTCTCCGTCGTAAAAACAAAACTACGTGTTGGAGCACCGTTGGCTTTGGTGTGTCCACAGCCTTTGTTTGGGTTTAAGGCCGTGTCACACTAGAGTGTAATATATTAACGCTGTGAATAAAACTATTTGATTTCACTTTTAATTATTTTTTTTTTATTAATTAACAGTATTTTAATAAAAAACCTAAGTAATAACATATATAAGATCCTGCGTCTGACTGTAAAAGACACTGACGCTTCACTTTGAAAAAAAAATCCGATCCGAAATACTATTTTACATAAATAATGAGTTATAAGCTATAAACATTATAATGAAAAATAGTTTGTAAAATGGATTTATTTACTTTATTGGAGTTAAACAGTAACAAAAGGCAGTAAGAAAGTACAAACTCAGAAATATAAAATTAGTTACAATTGTTACTTTTAAATTTTAATAATAAGGTAACAATTAAATAAGAAAGGACCAATATCTAGCCACCTCTGCACAGGCAGTAGTTGTCGTGCATGAAACTGCACCGCCCGCCAGCCCGCTCGTAAATGCGCATGCGACAGACAATGCCAACCACACAACCGCCACCGTAAACTCACTCAACGCGTGTTTCACCCCTCCACGGGCCATCTTCAGGAGTTGTTACACAGATTAGTGCTAAACACCGAGTCTCTGTCCTGTGGTCCTTTTCTTACTCTAATTAATACCACTACTTAGATTTACTATGAAGTGATAGTTTCTAGTTGAATGATGTGATGGATGAAAGGCATCGTAAAAGAGGGAAAATGGAATGAAAGGGTGAGACAGATGACACTCGGTGTTTAGCACTAATCTGTGTAACAACTCCTGAAGATGCCCCGTGGAGGGGTGAAACACGTGTTGAGTGAGTTTACGGTGGCGGTTGTGTAGTTGGCATTGTCTGTCGCATGCGCATTTACGAGCGGGCTGGCGGGCGGTGCACTTTCATGCACGACAACCACTGCCTGTGCGGAGGTGGCTAGATATTGGTCCTTTCTTATTTAGGAAGGACTTCCGCAATGTAACGCCTGAATCCATTAAATATTTAAGGTAACAATTGTAACCGATTTTATAAACCACTGAGAACATAATCACGCACATGAAAGTATCTAAAGTTCTTATAATCACTAAATCTTGCGTAGACAATTTCTTTCATCGGACAACAAGACTCAACGGATTCACGGTTGGGATCCCTTCCAACCGTAGAACGCGTTTCGCTGATATTTTTATACTCAAACTGCCAAGGAGTGGAACAATTTACCGGCGTTATTGTTTTCAGACAATTATAACTTAGGAATGTTCAAGACAAGAGTGAATAGGTTTCTTTCAGGCAATCATGTAGCATCGTTATCGCTTAACACCAGACGAGACAGAGGTCAAAAGGCTTTGACCTATGTCTCGCTTGGTGTCCGCCTTACTAACACATCTTATTACAGTGTAAAAAATTATTTAAGCAATCATAAAGTTGAGCTCCTTACTTAATACAATATATTAAGGATATTGCAAAAGTGACCTTAAAAAAAAGGCTTGAGGTCACACAAAGAGCAATGGAGGGGGTTATTGTTAGGCCTCGGAGTTACGCTGCGAGATCTAATAAGAAAGGAAGAGACCTGCAAGAGAACAAGATCACCGACGTAGCTTTAAAAATTACTAACTAAGAAAAGGACCAATATTTAGCTACTTCCGCACATGCAGTTGTAGTGGTGCAACAAAGTGCACCCCCCCGCCAGTCCGCTGATAAATGCGTATGCGGCAAACAATGCGAATTACACAACTGCCACCGTCAAATCACTCAACACGTGTTTCACTCCTCCACGGGGCATCTTCAGGAGTTATGTTACACCGATTAGTGCCAAACACAGAGTCTTTGTTTGTTTGTTGAGAGAGTTTGTTGCACGACTACCACTGCATGTGCGGAAGTGGCTAAATATTGGTCCTTTTCTTACTAAGGATGGACTTTCGCAAGGTAACGCCTGATTCCATTAAATATTTAAGAATTACTCGTCGGCTGGAAGGTTCTCGAGTGGCGAGGGCCGTCACTTTGTGGACCGGCGGTATAATTAAGATCACGGGAAGTCGTTTATTCACTCCTCTACCTCCTTATTTATCCACCTTGTTTTAATGACGTCATTATATCATCTAGTAAGAGGAAAATCTATCAACTCTTAAAAAAAAAGAATATTTTTAAACAGACCGCCATAGTGTTACACCACCTTTATCCAGTAATAAAAGAACTAGGACACTGTTACACTAGAGCGACGTTCTCCTTAAGATATTTTAATGAATAATGCATTGAGGAGATCATGCGTTTGCCAAAATCATTTGCTGAGTTAGATAATTAGGGTGATATTACACTGTGGCAGAGATAGTGCTTCGATAGCAGCTTTCGGTAAATATATCAGTGACGTTTTATCAGGCTGTGTATTCATAGTTTAACCTTTTTAAACATTTATTAATTAGAATAATAATGTAAATAATGTAATTAAATCTAGTACTGATGCAAGTCGATCGTATATCGCAGGGGCCGATTCCCGGTAAACAATCTTATATGATTTACGCTGTGCATTAATTATATAGGATTGTCGCAGATATATATACATTTATAATATCAAACATGTAATATATGCACATATTATAATAATCTGTTAAACTATGTGTTTTTATATTTAATGGCGTTACCTTGCGGTAGTCCATCCTAAGTAAGAAGACCCTGTGTTTGGCACTAATCGGTGTAACATAACCCCTGAAGATGCCCCGTGGAGGGGTGAAACTCGTGTTGAGTGATTTGGCGGTGGCGGTTGTGTGATTCGCATTGTTTGCCGCATGCGCATTTATCAGCGGGCTGGCGGGCGGTGCACTTTGTTGCACGACTACCACTGGATGTGCGGAAGTGGTTAAATATTGGTCCTTTTCTTATGTGTTTATATGTAATGATATAATAAATACAGTATTTATCGCGTATACGTAGCATATAGTATTATATGTTTAAATATTATTTTCTAGAGTACAGGTAGCTCAGCGGTAGATGAGTGAAACTTGAGATTGTAAGTTGCGGGTTCAATTCCCGGCATACAATTTTATATAATTCACACTTTATAAATATATAGTATTGCCATTGGTCAAATACAAGTTTCCAAGGGATTGGCAGTAGCGCCTTTTGCGTACCATAATACCACACTGCGATCGCCAACCCGCCTGCTAAACATGGCGATTATGGTATATCCCCATATAGATACTTTAAGGGTAGATCTATGCCTTGCAGTAAATATTTTATTATTTTTTATTTTTTTTTCTTGAAATTTTTCACCTTCAACGGAGTTTTCCCACTAAGAAATCTTGTATAAAATATTAAATGTTAGGTTTAAAAGTGGTCATGTATCCGGACTAGCACGAATCATTTCCTAAATATCGCTGGCTTGTATGTCTCATCTCTTTTGTGCATTTATATACGCACATAAATGTGTATGTATATCTCACAGTTTAAAACATAATACAATTTAAAATTTATCTAACATCGGTGTAACATCTTCTGAGAATGCCCCGTGGAGGTTTGAAATACGTGTAGAATAAATTAACGGTGGTAGGTGTTATTACATTGTATTATTAAATTGTTATTCATATTTATTTATTTATATACACATTATTGTAGACCAGAGATAAAAACTAAACAAAAGAAAAAGTTTATATATAGGTACAAGAGGCGGTGTTATCGCTCGGGGCGATCTCTACCAGATAACCTATGGATGGAGATGAGAGACATGAAGGAGAGGGCAGTTTAGGGTGTACATACATACAATTACATACTTTACTATACACACAGTCATATATACAAAATATTTATAAACTCACATATATATTTATATAAACGTGAAAATGGTATTATATTTTTAATAGGATTGTCTTGAAATACATTGACAATCATTCTCACCAAATACACTCTTCTTTCTATTAAAACAAATTTTAAATAATTCTACTAATTACACCTTAAAGCTTCTTCATTACATATATATATATATATATATATATATATATATATATATATATATATATATATATATTCCTGTGGTCTTCGTCTCACCTGGAAAGTGTAGATGAAATGTAAATGAAGAAGGTGGTACATGCCCATCCAAAACAAACCTGTTCACTCTATTCTTAAAGGCTCCAGAGTTCAACTCATTAGGAAAAATAGACCCAGGCAGGTCGTTCCAAATCTAGGCGACTCTCACCAAAAACGAGCTGTCAAACCGTTTAGTTCGACTTTTGGGCCTGCGCCTAGTAGTCCGATAAAGTAATGGAGATGGCTCAATCAGTTCGAAAAGAGCCTTCGTGCACTCTCCAAAGTGTATCATAAATTTAAATCGCCTTAGAAAATTTAAGATGGTGGAACAGGCCAAAACAAATCACGTTAGTGGTAATATCTGGGGTTCAATAACTTACGTCTGCTTATCTTAAAAAGTACCTTAAGGCCATACGTAACTTGTTAGCAAAGTTGTAATTAACCTGAGCATTGTAATCTTAATTAATGAGCCGAGAAGCCTTCGGACATAGTCGAGAAGTTTTTGATTTAATGATATTAATGTTGACGACTGAACCTTCGGCGGGAGAATCGGGCGAAGGACCGCGCGGATAGTGATGTGAATAATATAGCGTTTAACGTTTAGCATATAGCAGTCGTTATTTTTTTACGCTAATAACAGTAACGTAAATATTAAAAAAAATATCGCTTGTGTTAATTAAATACTTCATCTATTGCAGTGATTCCCAAAGTGGTCTATATCGACCCCTAAGGGTCTATGACAACCTGCAAGGGGTCTACGTCAGCGAAAAAAAATTGGGGGTCCATGAAATGAAAATGGGGGTCCACGATAGTAGATCTCAACACATACATAGTACCTATTTATATGATGTAAGTCATACTATCTTATAATATCAAAACATTTACATTATTTATAAAAGTACTTATGAAGTAAAAAATTATTGCTTATGTTATTTTATTTATAGTTTATTTTATGTTTATTTAATGTTACGTATATTTTACATAACAGATACAAAATTTTATTTTGAGTAGTTTTAATTTAAATTCAATTAATAAATGTATAAATTAACATGTGTTTTTACTTTAAGTTTTTAACACTGAACTTCACTGCAGTTAGAAATTTACAGGAAATCAATATCAGGTAAGTAGGGGATCTACCCAACACGGAAAAACATGGCAAGGGGTCTACGACACAAAAAGTTTGGGGAACTCTGATTTATTGTCTTTCATCATCTTACATATTTACAGAGGCGTTTCCATAGATCTTCCAATAAAATTGGAGACAGTCTGCATTCATTCATTGCAATAAGGTTTTATATCTATCGATGGACGTTTTTAAATTTAGAACATTAAGGTTCCAGAGGTTATCAGTTCCTCATGCTGTGTGACCTAACCGCTGTCACTTCAAATAAAGCCGTTGGGATATGTTGGTTAGTTTCTATGCCTATGGATCTCCTAACTCCTATTTCGTCTTAGAGAAACCAGTGCAAAGTACATCTGTTTTTGATATCATCTCCTCTTAGTGTTATCTTCTCTCGAAGGTTGATGACCACTGGGGAAATATACACATATTCTTTGACATCTCGGTTTTGAAGATCGAACATCTGTTCGTGCTTCTACCCATCCTCTGGCATAAGTTCTACATCCAGTATATTCCCTGGAAAACCTTGAACCACATATTAAAAAGTTTTTCAGATAACATTTGAGAAGACTTTTATTCGTTTTCATATTAGGTCAAACCTTAGGTTTATAGTTTTGATTGTTATTTTTTTCTAAAAAGTTTAAATCATTCAAGTTTTTGTCCTAAAATTGATCTCTAGTAAATGTATGCCAAAAAGTGCCTTTAATTGTTATTATGCTTTATTTTATTTACTAATATAATAATATAAAAAGCTTCGAAATTATTTACTTTTAATATACCTAAAATCAATAAATATCAAAGTGTACAAATAAAATGAATATTTACGTAATATTTGAACTTCAGAACATAGCGGTCCGAGAGACGGCGCGTCCATGGTAGTGTGACAAAAAAATGACGTCCATAGTTAAAGGTTAACTAAAAAATATAATTAGTTTGCTATTTTTTTAATCCAGGATATTCACCTGAATCTGCTAAGATAACTAACTATCAACAGCATATTTTGTTAGAACTGCTAAAAAAACAATTTAAAACACTATGGTACTTTTGACCAAAGAGTATCTTTCTATATATCTTAACTGTACCTTTTGATATTGATAAATACTCTGGAAAACCTTTTGAAATAGATATTAAAAAAAATTCAAATAGCATGTTATTATAAAATGCTATTAGCATTTAACTAAAAAAATAATTAGTTTGCTAATTTTTTCAACCAGGATATTCCCGTGAATCTTCTAAGATAACTTGTTATAAATATTATATTCGAACAGCTAAGAAAACAATTTAAAGTCTAAAACACAACGGTAACTTTGACCAAAGAGTATCTTTCGATATATCTTAACTTTACCTTTTGATATTCGTAAATACTCCGAAAAACCTTTGAAACAGATATTAAAAGAAAAACAAATAGCATGTTACTATGAAATGCTATTAGCATTTAACTAAAAATAACAGTTTTTTAATTTTATTTTCGTTTAAGAATTTTACTTATACATATATGAATGGAGTGAAATTCGATTATTTAATATAAAAAACAGACAATCTAATTTTATTTATTTGTATAGATGTTGTTATTAAAGTAATAATTAAAAAAGGTATATACAGCGCGAGGAATTTTAGGGCGCGATAAAAAAAGCATGCTATTAGCATTTATACCAGTGTCACATCACTAAACATATGTAATTATAACTCTGGAGTGTTTTGATTCAATTTTCTTTATACTTCAGCACGCGAAAGACAATGTGCTCTTAAAAGATAGCTTTCAAATTCGAATTGTATTTCGCTGATAGCTTTTAACGGAGTATTGAATGCCAGCCTTTCAATAAGAGTTATAATGGTTCGATCTTGTGTTCTTTATTTGAACGGAATTTGGCTTCTGCAAAATGCATTAAATATATTATATGTACGAATACTAAATGATACTTAGAGAATATTCTAGAAAGGTGAACACTAGAGTTCATCACCTAATGTAATTAGCATGGTATATTTGATAAATTTAATCGATTAAACTAAAGATAGAAAAGGAGAGATACATTATGAGAGAGATAGTAACAAAAAGAGTGAAAAAGGAGACAGAGGCTGAAACGATGGTAGAGAAAGACAGAGAGATTTATTTAAATTAAAAACAAGATCTACTCTTTTATTATCTATTCATTAAAATCAATTTCAATACTTTTAAAGTAATTCCCTTCTGATAAAAATGCACTTTTGACAACACCTTTTCTAGTTCTCGTTACGGAAATCGGTCGGAAAAGTCTTTTGCCAGTACAGCCTTCAAGACCTCCGCATTAGCCTTTTGAGTTCGAATAGCCAGAAGCCTGCATCATCACGGCAGGTTGTGTAGTATATGTACATTCCGAGGGTTCCTTATCATTTGTAGTTTTAGCAGAACGGATGTTGATAACTTTGACTTATGCGGTTTAAATGTAAATCCAAAAGAATGTGATATATTTATTTGAGAAAGGGAATGAAAAATCACTTAAAAAGTTTTTATTATTTATTGTATTAGTACTTGTTGGGTTACTGTATATTTTTTTATGAGAGAAGATAGATGTAGTGTATGTGTATGAACGAAATAGATAAATAGAAGGGATAGAATTGAATGCTCTACAGGAAGGCAGCGCGTACAAGATGGCATCTCAGTGAAGTTGAGACAATTATAAAACTTATACTTAATAACGTAATAAAACTTGTATTTCTCCAAGGAGTGTTTAATTAACATTACAGGTTGAGCGTCTATGACATTGGCAATGGGGTCAGGGGTGGGCAACCTGTTTTATGAGGCTCCCAATAAATGTACCTTGTTACGTTTTCTTTTTGATACAATAACACAAATCATCAGTATTACCTAAAATACAGTACTGTCACCAATTACTTACTATATTTCAAATTAAAAAATTAAAAAACTAATTCAAATAAAGAATTAGAAAGAGTAGTCAAGTAAAAGTCAATTTTTAATATTTAAAATATTATACGTGTTTTGTAATTTTATTTATATGTTGACAACATATAATATATATGTAATTTCTACATATCATTATCTTAATTTATATTTTGATAAGTATGTCTCGAATAATCAAGGAGCTTAGCTACCTCTAGTACATATAAATAGTCAATTAAAATTATTCGGAGGATTTGAATTTGGAATTCTTTAGTGATATTCCCGCTGTATTGCATTTTAAGTTGATTTTAAGAAACTATGTGCATACGCTAATCGTATTATTATTATTTAACAACATATTATTTTGGTGCGATAAGTTCATATTTTTTTTGAAAAATAGTAACAGACATGATAAATATAATAAATTAAAATAAACCCTTAACGCTTTAAATTTGGGCTTCAAGAAATTAGCAAAGCCTTCTCGGGTCTGAGTGTATATGGAGGCCTATGTCTTGTGTAATGAGTGTCAACGCGAAATGACAAATACTATGTATAAATATATACATAAGTTTAATAACTTGACGTTTCAAAGTTGCTATGTTAGATTTATTCAAAGAGTAAAAATATATGTTTCGTTTTTAAAATACAAAAATAGAGATATTTTTGAATTTGGAATATTAAAAGCGATCACAAAAAAAATAGTTCAATGTCTGTAGTGAAATCTTCTCAGATAAGACCGCCCATTTTGAACTCTCATGACTTTAGGTTCAATCACATATGTATATGGTAGATATATCAGTAAATATATGGATTCTAAATATTAAAATGAACTAATTTTTTTTACGTTACTGAAACATTTATATAGTAAGTAAGAAAAGGACCAATATTTAGCCACTTCCGCATATGCAGTGGTAGTCGTGCAATAAAGTGCACCAGCCAGCTGATAAATGCGCATGCAGCAAACAATGTGAATTTCACAACTGCCACCGTCAAATCACTCAACACGTGTTTCACCCCTCCACGGGGCATCTTCAGGAGTTATGTTACACCGATTAGTGCCGAACACAGAGGACACTCTGTACACATACCACTGCATGTGCGGAAGTGGCTATTGGTCCTTTTCTTACTTAGGATGGACTTCCGCAAGGTAACGCCTGATTCCATTAAATATTTTCACAGTAGTTTAACAAGCCATGAAGGGGAATATATTTTTGTATGGCCTCATTTTTGAAACCGTATCGTTCAACCTTTATCATGGATGGACAGGGTTCTTATTTACATTACAAATAATCATTAATTTTAATTACTTTACACACTCACTTTTCCATCTTCTCAATGTTTAACATTCTTTTACAGATTTTCTTCTATATCGCCTCACTTCCTTTGCCTTTCATGCAGGATTCTATAATTATTACGTTTACTATTTTTATCATTAGTCTTTTATTTATTTTGTAACTATTTTTATCCCTTTAATTTACATTTCTAATATTTTAAATGTAAACAGCTATTTACTGTCTCTTGTTAGAAGGCTATGTTCGAGAATTTCCTGTAGAACAACACAATTAACCGATTTAACCAAGTTGTCTGGTAAGTTAAGGTAATATAGCAGTGGGCAAGTTCCGTAGTACAAAACCTATTGCCAAGGCTTTAAGTGTTCTGAAAGGGAGACCGCGGAACAAGGGTAGTGCATAACTTTCACCAACTAGGTGGTCAAACAACTTTATAAAACAAGCCGTATCAAAGCAGCCTTATTTGAAATCATTGGAGATTTTCAGAGGACGTCATAAATCTGAAATAAAGTGATATAACATAAGGTTCGATATCGTTACTCAATTATTTTTTAAACGCAATTAAAATGTCATTGTTACTGAATTATAACATGAATTAATGAAGTAATTGGGGCTACATTTTCTTTCTTCTTTTACATATATATACATATGCCATTTTCGTTAAAAATGTTATCAATACATATTTAGCAACATATTATTTTTGCGCCATAAAATGAAATCTTATATGAAAATATAACATATGCATGTTGTTTTTTAAACGAACCTAAAATGCAATGTCAGCGATAACATTACTAAGGAACTCTAAATTTAAATCCTCGTTAGAATTTGAATTCGGACGCGTAAGAATGGTTTAAATTAAAAAGCTTTTTGGTTGTACTGGCCAGTATGTGCAATATGCAATCAGACGTCAACGCTACAGGTGAAATAAAAAAGTTATTTTATTTAACTATTTATACATACCAGGGGTGGCCAAGCTCCTAGATTATTCAAGACATACCAATCAAAACAAAAATTATACATACATATATATATATATATATATTAATATATATATATATATATATATATTTATAGGAGACCGGAAAGTATTGTCGTTTCAGTCGACATATTTTTGTCTGTCGACGATTGATTTGTTACCGCTCCTGCATTGATTTTGTATACTAGATTGCAAAAGGTTGTTGATAACGAAGGTGAATATATTGTAGAATATAAATAAAAACTTGGTTAACGTGTAGTCATGTGAATTTAACTTAAGAAAGCGACATAACTTGCTACCGTCTAATAAATACGATCTATCATGCTGTCAGAAGTTTTGCGAATAGCAAATAGTTTATTGTAGATGTCCGAAACGCCCTTTTCTTAAGGGATTGCCAGAAAATTTTCTGTGAAGGTATATCATACGCTTTGATGTAACTGTGGATTTATTAACAATGCTATGATATATATTATTTACAATTTTGTGTAGCTCATGTAATTTATTCTAAAGTACTAATAAAATATTTATTTATTTATTCTTTAATATATAAAATAAATTACGTTAACATATTAAGGGTATAAGCGTATATATACGCTATATATTCGTGGTAAATATCAACGTAGCTCATATATGTGGTTGCGTAATAGACAGCCGCCTGATGGAGTCTTGACACATCTACGGCGAAGGCTTCCCTCAAAGAATGCTACGATCATCGGTCTTATATAGTCAACATCCTAACGGAATGGTTCGAAGAAAAAATTCACGTTTTTGTCGAATAACCGAGTAGATATCAATTACTCAATATAATAGGATACGTGAAGCATCTGATGTAGATTCTCCGTAGGTCCTGGCTAGCAGCTTTCAGCACCAAACTAATATAGACAACTCGAGAATCTTTCAGCTGATAAAGAACCATTTCGAGCCTTCGACATGAGCCTATTGTTACAAGCAATTTCTCAAGTTACATCAGTAACCTTTGTTCTGCTATATAATAATCATTATAAATATTATCTTCATTATTATTCATGTTATTATCTTAATTGTTAATAATATACAATAATGATATGCAATTAAACCGTTTCATATATGTATATCGTAAACTATATTATTATACTTGATAAGTGAACTGAAGAATAATCTGTACGTGGATTCAAACTACCCAAGAATAAACAATACAACTTGATTGCACTAGTTCTTTATAAATTGAGATGACTCGAGTAAATTCTTTATTTGGTTCCTTTCACAACTGTGTCGAATTTACAATATCATACTCGACAAATACAATAGTCTATTACAATAATTTCGTGAAGTCAAAAACATTTAACAACTAAATATAAATAGTTTTAGTAGTGTAGTATTTAATTTTATGTTTTCCTTTTATTATAAAACATAAATATAATATAGTATAAATAAATCAATACATGTATTGGAAATATATAAAACTTATGTAATCCTGTGATCAAAAAGTAAAGTGAATTTTTCAATAAAGTATACACTCTCTATTTGTATTTCAAAATCAATTTCATGCCGTTCAAAGTCCGTGCGATGAAATGCATATTTACCAATGCTTTTTCCATTCCTCTTAAACGTAGGAATAGTATTTTTTCGATATAGCCTTCAAGATTTTCTTCGATTCGGGCATCTATTGATTTCTGAGAAGGTTTTATAGGCATGTGCACCTGGATGAACGTCCTTCGTTATGCCAGGAACTTAAGGCTCCATCGGATATCTGTTTTGCCTGATGTGTAGCCTGCCCACTATAAATAACATATCTTCTAAGTATTTTAGTTCATCTACGAACCTCCTTATTACTGAAATTACTTGTATATTTCATAGTATATGTATGTATATATTTAATATATCTTTTTAAATTTAAATGTAAATTCTCGAGTGGGTAATCTAGGTATTTCAACGACGTATTGAAGGTCGCGTCTTGCAATGGGCTCCCATCGACTAAAGGAAGAAGTAGAAGACTCAAACTTATAAGTAATTATTTATGATATTTATTACGTACATATAGTATTTTTTATGGTACGTACTAAATTTTTATCTTTTTACCACGCTAGGCTACCTGTATAAAGTTCGTCACAGCACAAAAAAAAAAATGGAATAAATTATTAATAAATAGACCTTTTTATTTGACTATAGTTAGTATTTAAGTGCATAAAACAAATAAATACGGTCGGTAAATATGTTGACAATCTCAGTCATTTTAGCCAAAGTACGTCTTCGACTAGATATAGGCACTTTCCCGTGATAGATTTCCGACTACCTTTGCAAAGTCGTATATCCATTTCGTTCTCCGCTGCGCTTGCAGCTCCGTGGTCTCCACTACAGAAACCCCCCACCCTCAGCTGCTATATGTTCTGTGTGCTATGCGATTTGGTTACTGCCACTTTCACTTATTAATCCGTTGGTTTATGTCGTTTTAATTTGTCTGCGGAACTCCTATATTGTTGTTTAATATATATAAATTACTAGCATAAACCTCAATCCACTTTTCAATCCACTCACTCCTTCTTATCTCAAATCAAGGTTTCAATTTCTTCATGATACACATGAGAGGTCTTTGAGATCATCAGATAATCTGGAATAAAAAATACCGGCGCATTCTTCCTCGTTTATGGCCAAATCTTTCACCACGCAGGCCGTTCGATTGTGGAATGATTTACCGCTGATACTAAGACGTGCCAAGTCACTACCTATTTTTAAGAAAATGGTTAAAAATTATTTACTAGATCTATGATTATTTATACCTTCATTCATTACTTTTTCCTCCTCTATTTCTTTATTTTATCCGAGGCAAGTGCGATCCAAATCAGTTTAATGTTTTTATTTATTATTGTTTTATATTTATAATATGTATTAAACCTTTTTTATTATAAGTATATATGTTATATATGTATGTATGTATGTCTATGTATGTTTATGTATATTTATGTTCATTTGTTTGTTTTTTTTTTTGGACACGTGAACTACCCTTTATAAGTACTATTATCTGTTCCTTACTATGGTTGTCTGTAAGAGATTGCCTTGAGTGATAAGACCGCCCATTGTACTTTTCTGTATATTATTGTATCTGTATATTATGTATCTTATCGTGTACAGTAAAGAATATTAAATAAAAATAAACCTCTCTATGGTAGAGCAACTGAGTATAAGTTAAGATATATATTCTAATTTTAAAAAAGGAACCATCAATATCTGTTAAAAACAAGTAATAAATTTTAATTATTAACATATTCGTAGCTGGCTACGGCGTAGCACACACGTAGCACACGCGTAGCATATGAGACGAAGGTATCGTACTTTAAATAACTTACCGATGGATTCCGAAGTGTTACTTTTACCCCACTTATATATCCACCCTAACACTGTATAACTATCTACGACACGTAGTTAAAACGACGTCCCTTCCCTACACCCTTCAGTCGACCGCGGAGCACGGCAAGCGGTAGACCTATACCCACTCTCGAACCTGAGCCAACATCGCGCGCTACCTTAAAATCAATTCAGTTTCAGTGCCATGTGATTAGTGAACCTTTTTATTACACGTGCATAAGGTAAGTGAAAATTCTAGAAAATATTTAAATTATTTAAACTACAATAGGTTGTTTTTATTGGGCAATAAAAATGCTACGCCGTGCTACGGTGGGCCATTTATTCATTGTATGTTGTTACAATATGTTCAACGTAGCAGGTGCATATGTTTTATCGTCTACGATATATGCGTCATATATTTTAATGTACAACGATTTAAATTAGTGTAATAATTGTTTATTACCACTATAAAAGCCTTTATTTAGTATACGCACAACAGGTGATGTATTATTATACAAAATAAAGTTTATACAAATAACTGCGACGTATATTGTATTAAAATTATTCAATATTTTTCTTACAATCGTTATTTTGGTAGAAATTACTATTAATATATAAAACTTAAAGATATTTCATTTTTTCGTGTAAAAATAAAAATAAATATATTTTATGTAAAATAAATTATACTTAGCTAGTTTTATGAAGGTTTTTTTCAAATATCAGTATTATTATATCAACAATTTTACATTTACAGCTTTTCTGAGTGAATAAAAAACAGTCTACCGTTTCTTATCACATAGCATATGTTACCTTATATTGACACGAGGTAAAAATTTAAAAAAGCCTTTGATTGTATTAATATTTTTGTAATCAATAAGTGTTTTTAACAAACAATTTATGAGTTTGAGTGAAAATGTAGTAAGTTAAAACGAAACCATATGTTTCACATGAACCAAGTTTATCGGTTTCACAATGAATATTTGCTACGAAACACTACGTCGTAGAGCTAGTTGCTAAAATTTCCGTTTCGTAGCCACTGCGTGGTTTTAAAGTGTACTTTGTTAGGAAATTTATCTGATGTCATCGGTATATGTAGCAGCTTTGTTTGTAGGAAGGCCGACCCTACATCTTCCTATATTACTGTAGAAAAGAATATACTAGCATAACTATGGAGGCTTTTCGACGATATATTTTTAAACATTCTTTTTAATAAGGTTTAAGAAAAGCTGAATAATAAAATACAGTCGGCCAGTTATAATTTTCAAGCAATTAACTTTAAAATAAAAAAAATAAAAAAATATCTAATTTAAATTTTTTGAAAATTAACATCTTTTTTTAAAAATTTTGTTATTCTTGTAAAAGAATACGCTTATGACTTGAATAATCATGACTAAATTGGAACATTGTCTGTTGGACAGCTGTTATAAAAATAACGATAAATCACAACGCTTAGTGCTGTCAAAATATTTATTAGTACATAATAAGTAATAGATACTTGTTAGACAAAACAAGTAATAAATTACAGTACCCGGCGATAAATATTGAACATTAACCTTTGGATAGAGAAAATCGGCTAATTTCGACTTATTAGCGCATTATCTCGGTACCATACACTGTTTGTATTTCGTGCGACAGAGATATCGCTCTACGAAGCCGAAATTAGCCGATTGTCTCTTTCCAAAGGTCGATGTGCAATATTTATCGCCGGGTATTGCACTTTGCTACTTAGGTTAGTCCTATTTTCAACAGGATATCCTACGGCGATAGTTATTAAATAAGTCAATGACCAGGTGAGAGGATAGAATTTTGGCGATGCGCGAATAAAACTAAATTTGGTATATCATTACTGGAAATAGACTAATCAACCTGTGTAAAATAATCAATATTTATTTCATTTTTCTTTTTTAATGCCACAGCAAATAACTTCTGCCCGTACAAACTCTGCGGAGACATATTACTATATTAGAAATCCGAATTTAGAATTAAAAATATCTTTCTAACCACGTAATCATTAACCATCATTATTCAACACTACATCAAGTAGTTTTATTTTTGGTTAAACTTTCTGATATTAAAACATCCCAAACGATCTTAAACACTGAGTATTGATAAAAACTTTATACATTTTAAATAAAAGTAATAATTATTAATTTATTAGTATACACTTAGTTTTATTTATTTTATTCTAAATATTATCAATATCATCTCTTGTATTATTAGCTTTCTTAAGATTTAGGAATGGTACATTTTACATGAAAACAATTATAAATAATTTATTAGTACACATTTTGTAATTTTTTCTTTATTGATATTCGGATAATACAATATACTGATAGTATCACCTGTTGTATAATTCGCTTTATTTTATTTGAAAGCTTTTTGCTATGTATGTAAAGGTAGTGTTTATTGTTAAACTTTATTAAAACATGTGTTGTTGTGGAGTTTCTTCCTGCTTCTTCTCCACAACTATAACACCTTACGATGCAAAGTAGAGTCATAAATAAAATAGATTAATAAAATAAATAGATAATTAGTTGGTGATCAATAAGAGTTCTGTTAAAAGTTTCAATTCTGAAATATAACATTGAAATTGTAGAAGACTTCTGTTATTTTAATTTTTTTATTATATTAGCGTCATCGATTTAAGGTTCTTTGGTAACCACGGATGGACAAATGCACCGGTTAACTTTCGCCAATTAGTAGTCATATGATGTACAACAAGGGTGACCAAACTTTTAGATAGTCCGAGACATTATTAAAAAAAATTTATATTTCGCTAATCATAATCGAATGTGTATGACCACACACCTATATTAACTTTTTTTAATTCAAAATGGGCCATTTTGGAAATTTTTATAATATTATTATATATATACTGTTGTCATTAACATCCTTATTTTGAGTCATATGAATTTCACGGCTGGAAGGATGAATCCTTTTTCATAGCATCGTGACACGAGAATTTTATATATATACTAGCTGTTCCCGCAAACGTTGTTTTGCAAAAAAATAGGGTTTTAATTAACAAAAAAAAATAAGGGTTGATCATAGAGGGGTGAAAATTTAAGGTTGTATGTATATTGTATGTTGTATCATAATAAAATAAAAACCAAAAAAATTGTCTAAAAAATAAAAAAAATAATTTAGGGGTGGACCACCCTTATCACTTAGGGGTATGAAAAATAGATAGTAGCCGATTCTCAGATTTACTGAATACGCATATAAAATTTGGTAAAAGTCGGTCGAGCCGTTTCAGAGGAGTTCAAGTTCGAACACCGTGACACGAGAAAAAATTCTCGTGTATATATATATATATAGATAGATAGATATATATATATATACTCGTATATATATATATGTGTGTGTGTGTACGCTAGGACCTCGTACAGAGTTCGAGTACAGACCACAGACCAGCAGACAGCTTTAATAAGGTCGTCGAGAGACTATTGAAAGTCCATAGGGATGGTCTATGCCCAGCAGTGGGAATACTTCTGCTAACGATAATGATTATTGTTTTATACATATTTTTAATGTCAATTTATAACCATTTAATTTTTCATATAAAAGAGATTTTAGATTCTAAACATCTGTGTTAGACAAAGGAGATTTAGACTTGATGAGAAAACCCACTTCACATGGTTTACTTTGTGTAAAGAGCCTTTGATGTTGCGGAGGTTTATTTACTAGATAGAGCTTAAATTACATCATGATTGCATGTTACGTATAAGCCTGATACGTTGATGATACGAGAGAGAGAAGTTTTTTAGAGCATTTAACACGTTCACTGCGGGCTCAATTTTGAAGAACTTTCAGCTGGTGCGGCTGAGGTCGAATCAGCCTCAAGCTGAACTTCCTAGTAGTGCGGTTGAGGCCTTTTCTGCCTCATGTTCATCAATATTTTTTTACAATCCTGAGTCAATGCTTCGCAGACATAAAGAAAGCTATATTTGTCTTGGTCATACCTCATACGGTTGAGTTTAAACAGCCGCCGCACTAGAGAGAAAACACGAGTTTTACACGCCGCACCAGTGCAAAGTTTACCATGAGGCTGAATCGACCTCAAGCCGCAGTGAACGTGTTAAAAAATATATTCAGGATTTTTTTAAGACTTTAAGAGAACTATTTTTGGTATTTCTCCACGAGATCGATTCAGAAGCGACATAGCCTAGAGTATGAGTTAGTCAAATTTGCAGGGCCGGGCAGGTAAACACCCGCTGCAGCCTTAAGGCTCTGGAGTACAGACAGGCCAGCGTAAGACGTCCACTAACCAAGCCGACGAGCATTTATGGCCCCTGCTATTAGGGGTCTCTTGATCCCCTATCTTGTAGAAGCACTGGGTCAATTTTTTCGTAAATTAAAACTTTCACAACTTATATTATTTCCGCACCCTACATCCATTCATTGTATTTTCTTTCGTTCTTTTTCTCACTTTCCACATTTCGTCTGTCTTACCTTTTCATTCCGTTTCCCTTTCTTCTGTCACCTAATTCCTTAGTTTTACAATTTTTTTTTTAATTTTCAAAATTTTGTTTTACAGTTATTATTTTGTTAAGTCTATCAAACAGTTAAAACGTCTCGTGGTAAATCCAGACAAGCTGATCTAACCTATCTACTGTCTGGTATGATCCCAGGGCACGAAGGTTTAAAACCACGGATCTCCTACAACTGTATCATAAATAAACAATAATCAACTATATTCTATTTTAAAGCAAAATAATTACTCTTTTATCAGTATAAGATTTCTTCATAAACACAGTAGGATGATTATGTGGCTGACATTTTGTATTTACAACATAACAACACTACATACAAGAAATTATATATGTTTTAGATCGATCTCTTTATCCCGTGTCTTTGACTAAAGGAAGGGTAAAATAAACATAATATGTTGAGACAGCGCCTTCAAAGTTCGCATCTTATTATCTTAAAGCCATCAAACTGTTGTGATTAAGTTAAAATTGAAATAATGTAGTCGTTTCAATATAGGTTACGTTGTTAAAATAATAATAGTTTTGATTCATGTTGATTGTAAGTTTCGTTTAGATATTTGAACAATTAATCATCTGTTACTGAAGGAATGTTTATCATCATCAGGACAGGTGATAGACGCCCACTGTAAGGGAGGCCACCCTCAAATATCACCACGACAGCTGGTCTTCGCCATCCGCATCTTGTGAATTCCCTTGGTCTTGATTATGTCGTTCGTTCATTTCTTCCTTCCTTCGTTTCTTCGTTTCTTCTTTCCTTCTTTCTTCGTTTCTTCTTTTCTTCCTTTCTTCCTTTCTTCCTTTCTTCCTTTCTTCCTTTCTTCCTTTCTTCCTTTCTTCCTTTCTTCCTTTCTTCCTTTCTTCCTTTCTTCCTTTCTTCCTTTCTTCCTTTCTTCCTTTCTTCCTTTCTTCCTTTCTTCCTTTTCTTCTTCCTAACTTTCTTTCCTTTCTTTCATTCTTCCTTTCTTTCTTTCTACCTTTCTTCCTCTCTTTATGTAGTGCGATTTCGAAATAAAACAAATACAATAAATACAAAACAAAAATATCCCACGAGTTTCCCTACTCCATTTGTTCAATGTGCCCGCAATGGTTTCGTATTACCATAATAATTCAATAAAATGTATTAATTTTAATTAATATTAAACAAACGAATTCCACGTAAACAGAGTGAATGTTTATTTTTTTTATATAAAAATATCTCTCGGACATGACTTTGCATAATTAAATATTTCGTTTGAAATATTTTTAATTCAAACCTCTACTGTTACATTTAAGTCTGATTCTCAACAGACAGATTTACATATTTTTTATATATACACACATAGATATATACAAATACACATCCAAGACGGAATCTGATGGTAGTGAACTATTTCCACTTCATTTTTAAGACAATAATAGCTAAGTCTCACGAAATACAACGATCGACTAAACGTCACATTGTTAGTATGGGACAGAGATAGTCGTTTGTCTCTTTCCAAAGGTCGATGTGCAATATTTACCGCCGGGTACTGTACTACAATCTTTAAGTTTACCTTTGTTTAAATAGGATCTAACTGTTTATCTAAAAATATGTTCAAATGCATTAATAACAAAATCTCGTATTAATTAAAAATTACATGGATATAATTGTTGAATAAATTTTACATAACTGTCAGTCAGTAGTCTCTGAACGACAACGTGTCAGTCACTGATGACTGACGCGAAATAGAAAAGTCTGTGTCAGTCATAGATGACTGACGTAGCATTCGACATTTTAAACAAATACTGGTTACAAAACCTGATATATGTAAAAAATACTTCAGTGATAATTTGGAAATGAACTGATTTGACATAAACAGATGCGCTTGGACCATCCTTTTATTATTTATATTTAATACATTCTTCTTAAAATACTTCCAATGATATTATTTGTAAAATTTGTGGGTTCACTGCGCTTGCGCTAGCCACCATAAAATTAGAACAGAAGCCATCTGTTCTTCCAGCTATATAGCCTTTTCACTGCCAATTCAACTTGCCAATCGGCTGGACAATACCTATATCTTTATTTTTCGAATCTCCTCATTTCTAATTCAATCTCAGAGATACCCATTTTTATAGATTCTTGAGCGAACTTGCCAATGAGGCCTGGAATCATCACTGGTATCACACATTGGTCAAGAACCTTCATCATCATACCCTTAAAGATATTAAACATGAAGATATTTCGCGGTTCCCCGACGAAGCTTCGTTGGATATGCCTCTGGGATGTTACCTGTGACCAAGAGGTGGATCAGATCGTGGTGCACATAATAAAAAGCTGTCTTATATACGGAAGAATAGGACCTGAGGAGCAGAGATGAGGGAGAAGGTCACCAGGCAGTATAGAATTCTTCATGGAAGATTTTCTTTGAATTTATTTGATTTTTGAGTATTCTGGTCATCATTGGTAGCAAGATATATAAAACCTTTATGTTAACATGTCTACGAAAAATAGGAGAATTCAATTCACTGTCTAAATGGGTAAATTTAGTAAATTTGAAATAATTAAAATAAATTTTGACTCCCGCTCGCGGATGCCGGGAGAGCTTTGTTACTCGTATTATCTCTGTAATTAACTTACAAAGAGTAATTACAGTTTCATAGAATTACATGCGTAATTTAACTAATTACGGAGCGATTTAAAATTATAATGAATATAAAAATGTTATATTCATCATAATTGTAATATACGTCAAAGTTGATATCACAGATAAACACTGATGCATGTCGATTGTATCCGGTTGAATTTTTTTAATGGAATATATGAATACAATTCTCGATAATCTCAATAAAGCCTCCGGATAAGTAGGCTTTAAAATAAACATGGATAACACGAAAGCAATATCTGTCTATATCGCGCTTGCTCAGGTAGTTGTCGGAGGTGCTACCCTCGAAATTGTAGACGACTATTTACACCTGGAACACACCGTCCAGCGAATCTAACTTGAATGGGCAGCGTTCAGACATCTCCGAAACAACTCGTCCAAAATACCGCAATTTCTGAAGATGAAGGTGTAGATATAGATATATTCATTGTATTAAATCAGAGTTCCCCAAACTTTTTTGTGTCGTAGACCCCTTGCCATGTTTTTCCGTGTTGGGTAGACCCCCTACTTTCTTGATATTGATTTCCTGTAAATTTCTAACTGTAGTGAAGTTTAGTGTTAAAAACTTAAAGTAAAAACACATATTAATTTATACATTATTATTAATTGAATTTAAATTAAAACTACTCAAAGTAAATACAAAAGATAGTATGATGTAAGTAAATAGGTACTATCTGTGTATGTGTTGAGATCCACTATTGCGAACCCCATTTTTATTTCACGCACCCCAAATTTTGGCTTTTCGCTGACGTAGACCCCTTGCAGGTTGTCATAGACACCTAGGAGTCGATATAGACCACTTTGGGAATCTTCTGTCGGATAAATAATAAGTTGCTTTGCGCGTTCCCTCGACGTAGTATAGGTCAATGCCGCCCAACGGTATAGCCTTCGGGCGCACTAGGTTTTGGACCTGCAGCTAGTCGAAACGCACGCTCTCGCAATTTAATTACTGTTTAGATACGTAAGAGTTAAATTTTATTTAACTCTTACGTATCTCTGTTTATTCCTAGTTCTCTCTGTACTGTTCCACTTCTACTCTTTCGTAATCTTCTGTTATGCTTCTGTGTCGTGTATCTGAACTGTGATAAACTTTATAAATGTAGTATTTCTTTAATATGCAACGTACTAGAAAAGTCTTTGATTAATGTGTGTTGCCGATGATCACATACGGATCTGAAATTTGGTCAGTTAAGACAGGCTTCATAAAGCTCAAGATCACCCAGAGAACAATGGAGAGGGCTATCGAATGAAACGAGGGGATACGTAGAACATCCAATATCATCGATATGGCTCGAATAATTCCTCGTCTAAAGTGGCAATTGGTATGGCACATCTCTAGTGCAACAGTTTGGGCCAAAAAGTTCCAAAAGTTCTCTCCCATTACATACATATAGAATCGATATAGTAAAAGTCGCAAAAGTCGAATCGTGGTGATCTTTGAGGTGTGCATATACCTTGCAGTGTCCATCTGCTGAAAACAAGAAGAAGTATCATTTGGTGCCAAGTGGCATAAACCTTTTATACATAGTTTCATAAATTTTTCAATGAATCTTCTATAACAGTAAAAGCTCAATGGTAGAATCTTAGATTTGGGATCGTAAGTCGCGAATTCGATTCCCGGCATACAATCTTATATAGTTCATATTTTTTGCATTAATTACATATAATTGTCACTGGTAAGAAGTTTTCTGATGATGGACAACGTTGTACTCTTCGTATTATAACATCACACGGTGATCGCCAATCCACTTGCCAACTGTGTAGTTTACGGTATGACCTCCGTTAATATATTTAAGGGAAAACCTATGCCTTGTAGTGACATATTACATATACCTGTCAGATTTGATCACCGCCAAGTAGCGAAAATTATGGGAACCTATCGTTCCGCCCTTGTTTATGTGGGAACAGGGATTTTATTATTTAATGGAATCAGGCGTTACCTCGCGGAAGTCCATCCTAAGTAAAAAAAGTACCAATATTTAGCCACTTTCGCACGTGCAGTGGTATTCGTGCAATAAAGTGCACCGCCCGCCAGACACATTAGACTCTGTGTTTGGCACTAATCGGTGTAACGTAAGTCCTGAAGATGCCCTGTAGAGGGATGAAATACGTGTTGAGTAATTTGTCGATGGCGGTTGTGTGATTCGCATTGTTTGCCGCATACGCATTTATCAGCGGGCTGGCGGGCAGTGCTCTTTATTGCACGACTACCACTGCATGTGCGGAAGTGACTAAATATTGGTATTTTTCTTACCCAGGGATTTTATTTTCTATATCACATTTTTTATTTTCTTTTATTTTTTTATTCTCTTCTTCAATTCCTCACAATATCCATCATTCTGTTTCTTTAATTATATAATCCATAATATTTTTCTGTTTTGCTATTTCAAACCCATATATTAGATCCACACAGTCCGAGTATAGAAGGTTTTTCTTTCTTATTTCGTGAGAAATATAACCTAAGTCTCTTAAAGTGAGAATAGGTACGTATTGTATCTGCGAGCTTATATATAGGCCATATCGTCGCTATCCTTCAAGCGATTTGAATGTCAAATGCGGGTAAGAATGTATATAAAAATATATGCTATCTTATATATAACTACTAGCTGATCCCGCAAACGTTGTTATGCAAAAAAAATATTTTTAATTTTTAATTTAAAAATAAGGGTTAATCGTAGAGGGGTGAAAATTTAGGGTTGTGTGTATTTTTGTATGTTGTATCATAAAAAAATAAAAACAAAAAATTTCGTCAAAAAAAAAAATTTAAGGGTGAACAACCCTTATCACTTAGGGGTATGAAAAATAGATAGTAGCCGATTCTTAGACCTACTAAATACGCATATAAAATTTGGTAAAAATCAGTCAAGCCGTTTCAGAGGAGTTCAAGTTCGAACACCGTGACACGAGAATTTTATATATTAGATATTGTTTGTTAGAGACAGAGCATGTCTTATAAAGGCATGTCTCTACTTGTTTAAATATATTTATCAATATTTGCTACTTTGAAAATGTCACAGGTACTTGAACCAAAAAAATTGTCTGGCTTAACAACAATTATGAGATAATTAAAAAAAACAAGAAATTAACATGAAAACTGAACTATATTTATGATAATAATAATATACTCGTAACAATTTACAAAATATAAAAACAGTTGCCGACCTAAATTCACTGCTACAATATCGTGTTATTTAATTTTGTCACATTATATTTTTAAAGATATGTACTATTATTGTTAAAATAGAATCGTGTTTACATTTGGGAAAAAAATTGTAGCATATATATCTCTATACCTTTTTCTAATTTATTGATTATACTACCACCAAAGTATCACACCTAATGTGATAGTATACTTTCCTGATGATAGGGATATATTTATAGTAGATCTTGCTTTTACCGTTTCTGACAGCAGTACTATTTAAGGTGATGTAGTTATTGAATCAATTTTACATCACTAAAAACTCACTGACGATGCAATCATCACTCGGTAAATAGCTGGCTCCCATATCATCCCGATTTTGTTGGCACACTCACTTCACGATTTTCATCACGGGATCCAGCCTAAGCCAAACTCAGTGGCGGTGCTACCAGGGTCGCTAGCCATCGATCATCTATCAAGACGAGTGAAGATGATGACATACTCCTCAATATATGCCCTGGCACAAACTAAGTCATAAATGAACATATACGACTTCTGTAGTTAACCACATAGCTGCTACGAATCTGTTTGGTATCTGTAATTCTCTAGTTCAAATAACTGAAGTCAAAAGAAATAAAAATAATACTAGGTATATATTAAATTAATTGTGATATATTAAAACTATGATAAACATATCTATAAGAGAATCCATGAACATAAATCTGTGATAAACTGTAATAAAAAAGACCAAATTGCATAAGGATGGATGAATGAGATATAATAGAAGAGAAAGATACATATAATTGTAGAGTGAAAGAAAGGAAAGATAGATAATGTAATACGTAAGAAGAGCATGATAATAAAAAACTGAAATGTAAAAAAATAAAAGAAAAATAAGATCCCTGTTGCCACACAAATATGAGGTGGAAGGAAGGCTTTAGTTTCAAAGTATATGCATGAATCAGAAGTAGATATAAAATTTTAGTGAAATCTATTTAATACAAGTATTGTGTTATGTTCTAGATACTATCATTGAATCTCTTGTCTGATTGATTGATTCGAGCTATCATTCGGGAAATCCCCCGATGAGTTATTGCAAAAGTTTACGGGATTGGGGAAAGTTAAATTGGGTTTAAGATCAAACGGAGCAAAATGGAGGCTTGCTTGCGTTCTCGCGGTGAAATACATTTCTGTAATTATTTAATTGCAAATTATTTAATTAAGCCTCTAATTTTAATACATTATTAATTAGTTTAATTAATACATTTATTATAAAGTATAAAGAATAGATCAAGCAATGATTCTTGGAAATATTTCGATCTAAAATTTTAAAATATTTTTGCTGTTATACGAGAAAAAGAATACATTATTCAGAGAAGAGTAAATTGTTTAGCGCCGATAATATATATATATATATATATATATATATATATATAAATGTACATAGAACGGTAAGTTTATATAATATTCTTTTTAATCCACTTTCTCCCGATAAGCGGGAATATGAAGGCTTTAATTTCTTCATGATATACTTGACAGGTCTTTGAGATCATCCGAGAATCTGTAATTAAAAATGGCGGCGCATTCTCCTTTGTTTACAGCCAAATCTTTTAAAACACAGGCCGTTCGATTGTGGAATGATTTACCGCTGAAAATAAGACGCGCTAAATCACTGCCTATCTTTAAGAAAATGGTAAATAAATATCTACTAGACCTATATATTTATCTGTTAATTCATTTCTTTTTCTTCCTTTGTTTTATTATTATTTCTGTGGCAAATGCGATCCAAATCAATTTGATGTTTTTATTTATTATTGTATTATATTTAATATATTTATTATACCTTATTTATTTTAATATATATGTTATAAACATATGTATGTATGTTTTGTAAAGGTCAACTACCCATTATAAGTACTTTTACCTTTTCCATACTATAGTTGTCTGTAAGAGATTGCCTTGTGCTATGAGACCGCCCATTGTTCTGTTTTATTTATTATTGAGAAACTATTTAAATGTATCCTAAAGTGTACAATAAATAAAAGTAAAAATATATAAATAAGGCATTTCATACACTATATATATATATATATATATATATATATATATATATATATATATATATGTCCAACCATGAAAAAGCCGGTATATTGTTTTATAGTCGGGCTATGCGTGTATTCTACCCGGCGATAAATATTGCACATCGAGCTTTGGAAAGACAATCGGGTAATTTCGGCATCGTAGAGCGCTATCTCTGTCCCACACTACCTATGTGACGTTTTGTAAGTCGTTATATTTCGTGCGACAGCGATAACGCTCTACGAATCCGAAATTAGCCGATTATCTCTTTCTAAAGATCGATGTGCAATATTTATCGCCGGGTACTGTAACTAATTTTATAATATTTATACAGCTGCCTATAATTCTCTGCATCAACTTGATTTGATTAGTAGAAAGTGAAATAAAGCATGGAAAGAAATAAAAGACTATGTGACGAATAAAAGGAAGATGCTTTAAAGATATTGAGAAGGACAAAAGGTAAAGATAAAAACAAAATAAAACTCAATAAGAAACATAATGTACGAAACGCCTCAATAACGATATCTATTAAGACCTCTAGTACAACCCCTGTCTTCGGTTTACAGGGACAGCTTTTATTTCATAATTTATTCACTTTCTTTTCTTATTACTTCCTCATTCTCTTGTCTGTCTCTATAACTCTCACTCGTTTCTCTTTTATTCCTTTACCTTTCATGCGTCACATCTTTTTCTTCACCATTTACCCCAGGACTGCTGTTTTACGTTTTATTATTTTCCTATTTTGTTTATCTGTATTTTTAACAATTCTGATTATAGTTTTTACTATTTTTTATTTTTAATTCTTTTTCTATTTCTAATCTCTTATTTTATATCATAGGTATTTTATTTACCCTTCAAAAGATTGTTGTTTTGTTATCTTTCATTAACTTACCTTTTGCCTTTCTGCAGTATTACAGGAATGTCTGGCGATTATCTCTTTCGTCTATTAATGAAGCGATGTTTCCATCCTCTACTCTCTCCTGAAAATCAGGCAGTTCATACGCTCCGTGCCAAATACGATGTGAAATTAGTGGAAAGTGAATTAAAGAATATTTGAATCTGAAGACAACAATAAGGATTGATTATTTTCAAATAAATTATTCATTTTATTATGACCTAAAAACAAGGTTCTCGTTGCATACCATCTTATATCTAGTAAAAGAAAACGATAGCCGTCGTGGGATCTAAGTGTAACTAATCTCTAATTCACTTAAGTTATTCCGTTATAAAGACTCCGACGTGGGACCTCTTTGTGAAGGAAATCAATTATCTAATAAAATTGTCCGGTATTGGAATTTTAACTTTAATTTTAAAGGCATAAGTGCTATTTTCTATAAAAATTATACATCACTAGAGGTAGTATATCACTTGACGTCAACATGCGTCCGGAATCTACCGAACTGGCCGGAAAATGCTGCAGAATTGAGAAAATTAGACGAAGTAAATATATGTCACTATATATTCTTATATCTAATATATAAAATTCTCGTGTCACGGTGTTCGAACTTGAACTCCTCTGAAACGGCTTGACCGATTTTTACCAAATTTTATATCCGTATTCAGTAGGTCTAAGAATCGGCTACTATCTATTTTTCATACCCCTAAGTGATGAGGGTGGTCCACCCCTAAATTTTTTATTTTATTTTTTATACAAATTTTTTGGTTTTTATTTTATTATGATACAGCATACAAAAATACATACAACCTTAAATTTTCACCCCTCTACGATTAATCCTTATCTTTAATTTGTTAATTAAAAACTTTAATTTTTTGCAAAACAACGTTTGCGGAATCAGCTAGTAGTATATAAAATTCCTCAAGGAAAGTGAAGACGTGGATGCCTAAAGCAAACCTGGCGGATGATCACTGCAGAAGTGAAGGCAGTTGGAATGACGCGGAGCGAAGTAAAGCGCGAGGCTCAAGACCTCTCGGGATGGCGACGTACTGTGGACGCCCTCTGCCCCATCTTGGGTACATAGGAATAAATGATTCTATTGAAAAATGTATGGTTACTCTATCTAAAAATAAGTTATGATAATATAGTATATATATACTTAATGTATTTTGTAATGCAGTTTACACTTAGGTAATCATATCACGTTCAAATTCAGATACAAGGCCAGCTTTCTTTACTCCCCTAACATCTGTCAATTAATATAGTCTCACATATATTCAATTTTAAAACGCCACGCGTCAAAATTTTTTTTTCACAATTCGTCACTGTTTATTGGCCAGTGATATTAATATTTAAAAAAAATGAATGACGCGGAGCGAAGTAAAGCGCGAGGCTCAAGACCACTCGGGATGGCGACGTACAGTGGACGCCCTCTGCCCCGTCTTGGGGTCATTGAAATAAATGATAAATAATGTAAAATTCCATGTTTAAATTAAAATCTAAACAGTCCAGACGCGAAAGATCTTATATGAAGTCATTTACTATGTTTGTAATACACAAACACACGAACATCTATAGACAATATAAATTTGGATGTGAGCTTTAGGAGCAGAGGTCTATCTGGAGGCTTTCTTTGTGTAGTCGCAGGTTTAAATTCATTCTGCTTCTTCTTGAAGTGCCTCTCCAACTAGTGGAGGTTGGCTATCAGCTTCCTGCTCTCTTCCTTATTTTTGGTTCTGCGTAATAGCTCAGCAGCGCTGGCGATTCCAGTCCACTCTCTAATGTTACGAAGCCACGACTTCTTTCTCCTACCAACCTTCCTTTTACCAGCGACCTTTCCCATCATGATAAGTTGAAGGAGATTGTATCGTTGGTGTCGAAGAACGTGTCCCAAGTAAGCGATTTTCCTTCGTTTTACTGTGAGCATTAGTGCGCATTAAATTCATTGATACAACCTTATACAATTCATATTTCACACATTAATTATATAGGATTGTCATTGGTCATAAATAAATTTCCGGAATATGAACATCAGAGTTCTATACACCATAATACCGCACTGCGTTCAACCTGCCTACCTAGCGTGGTGATTATGATATATATCCCACCATAGATATCTTTATGGAATGCCTATGCTTTTCAGTGGTATTGGGCTGAAACGAATGAATAGTAATAGTGTGAATAAATATAGAGTTTGAGTTCAAATAATCGCTAAATGTAGCGACTAGGATCCATGTTACTGCTACTTGAGCTTATATTTGGAAGATCTTTCTCTATGGCTCATATAGGCAGCGTTCAGGAAGTTCCGAAACCGCTTCCTGTCCAAAATATTGCTACAAAGACGAAGGTCTTCGACTATTGTGTAGCTGGTGATGACGTATAGATCCGAGATGCGATCATCTCCCACGGGACTCATATGAAGGTTCAGTCACCCAGAAAGAAATGGAAGGAGATGGAGAGGCTATGGGCGGAGATTCGCTGGGAGATCGAATCATAAATGAGATGATCTGCAAAAGAACCAAAATCACTGGCGTAGCTCGAAGGATTGCTCATTTAAAGTGGCAGTAGACGTGACATATCGCTCGTGCAACCATGAGCAGTTACAGTCGCGAGATATCATTGAATACGGAAAACGCAGAACCTGTCCTCGTGGAAATCTTTGAGTTAGGCCTATGTGTTACATGTGCCAATGTGTTGTAAGATCGAAAACTAAACTGACGGATATATTAACACGTTCACTGCGGCTTGAGGCCTATTCAGCCTCATGGTAGACTTTGCACTGGTGCGGCGCGTATAACTCGTGTTTTCTCTCTAGTGCGGCGGCTGTTTACACTCAACCGAAACATGAGGCAGAAAAGGCCTCAACCGCACTACTAGGAAGTTCAGCTTGAGGCTGATTCGACCTCAGCCGCACCAGCTGAAAGTTCTTCAAAATTGGGCCCGCAGTGAACGTGTTAAAAAGAATAGACCAGAGTGGCGATGGACCGGTCACATGATTCGTGACAAGAATGGGAAATGGAGCAAGGCCATAATAGAATGGTACCCGAGAGACGGAAAAAGAAGTCGAGGAAGACAAAAAATAAGATGGGAAGATGATTTAAAACTGACTGCGGGTGTAAAATGGAGAAGGGTTGCAAACGACAGAAGTCAATGGAAGTTTTTGGAGGAGGCCTTTGCCAACAGGCACACTGAAATTAGACACATACTTTAAAAGTAAATTTAGTTTTAAAATGTGTAGCAATAGATTATTTTGTAAATACTAATTTCGGAATAAAGGGCTTTATTATTATTGTGTTACAGTGCGCGTTTATCAGCTGAAAACAAGAAGGCGATTCGTAGAGAGACTGTATAATACTTACAATTAAGTAATAACTTCAATAAGCACTTGAATACGAGTGATAAATTAAATGTCCACAAGTTGGAAATACGGTCTTGAAGTAAGAAAAACGAATGTTGGCCGCTTCCGTCCTGTTGAAAATCTATAGGGGTGACCTATGCCGATGTGCTGGTGAAGTGATGATATATTTTTTATGGCCCCGCTATTAGGCCTCTCGTACCCCTATCTTAGGTGGGACAGGGTCTTTATTGGCAATTTAATTTTTTTTTCACATAATTTTTTTATTTCCATTCTCTACTCTCATTCTTCACATAATCTTTCATCCTATTCTTTTATGCCACAATTCTGCTTTCTTTCACTTTTGCTCTGTGTGCTTTCATTTCTCCCTCATTACTTGTTACATTTTATCGTTTTTCTTTCTTTTACATTTTTCATCACACTTTATATCACATTTGAGTTACATTATATCATCTTTTTTCTTATTGTCTATTTAAATTTTTATTTTTTTGTATAACTTTTTTAATTATTTTCTTGCAGCATGAGAGGAATTCTTCCCTAGTTTCCTTTCCGCCTATCAGGGAGGCTATTGTCTCCTCCCTGATTTTAACGCCAGAAGTGATGATATATTTCAAATGATCACTGTGATAAAGATGTTGAATGACTGGCTGATAGAACAATAGTGATAATGTACAAAGGCTAATTGCCCATAAAATACGCACAAGAAATATTACTCGCGATGAACTGCTAATAAATTTTCTTTAACTATTTCGTAATGCAAACAACAACCTATATTATATCCGCCTTACTAAACAATATACTAGAAGAGTTTAAATATAAAAGAAATTACAAACAGAAATACGAACATTTATTTGTAGCTATTTATTTTTTATCTAATAGATTCAGGCGTTACTTTGCGGAAGTCCATCCTAAATAAGAAAGGGATTAATATATAGCTACTTCCGCTATGCAGCAGTAGTCGTGCAACAAAGTGCAACAAAGTTAAACAATGTGAATTACACTTACAATTATTTTTAATATATAAATATGAATGTAAATTGTAAAAGTAAAAATAAATAAGCTTAATGTGAAATTATATTAATTGTGTCTAATTTATTTACTTTATTATGTAAATGAAGATGTAGGTTTTGGAACGAAATTAAACAAAAAAAATATCGTTTCCAAAATGATAATATCACTGTATTAAGATTGTACAACGAAGCTGACCCTTTGGTGATATATATGGCTTAGGTAAACCCTGACTCGATGACCCTTTTGATTTCAATGACCCATTTTAGTTCCTGAAATAAAGTATACGAAAATAAATTATAATAGGTTAATAGCTTTGACCCTTTAAATAAATTATATGTAAATCAATACTATGATACAATATACCTGTGATTTTAATTGTGATATAAGAGTGAAAATGAAGGGAGGTGATGAAAGGAAGATGGAAAGATAAGATTTAATTTAATTTGATGGTGAGATTGTTTGTTTTGATTAACAACTTCCTATGATGCTGCATCTCATTCAACGATATAATTTTAGTTCAGATTGAAACTAATCATGACATTTTTTAACGGAATAATCTTGTCTGTGTTCAAACCTTGATAAAAAACCTTATGATATTGCAATCTTTTATTAGAGGCTTTACAGGGTTTTTCAATCAGTTCGTAGAGAGCTAAGGATTTCAGGGCGTTGTTTTGAAAGTGCAGAAGAAGTTGGAGTGGCTTGCTGACCACCAGAGTTGTAAGCCATATGTCCAAACAGGCTTTATTATGCATTAATAAATCAATATCTTATTTTTTAATTGTAGCCACGACTGCCTACCGGCCTACATATAAAAATAACGGGGGTCTTTGACCCAATCATCTTCAATGCTTACTTAAATTCGGTCTTCAATCTCTAATTAAAAAAAAACTCCTTTTTCAACACTGTATGGATTTCGTCTCTTTTTGACTTTAAGTTAATGTTGCTTATTCTTTATTCTTATGCACATATAAATATACACAAACCCGCATACACATACATAGATATTTATATATATACATATATAACATGTTTATCTGTATTTCTTTTGTTGACCATGCGTACATCGTTATTTCTATGCACATAAACAAGATTATCATAAATATCATAACTTTAGAAATTGTTTGTTATTATATATATAATATAATATAAATAAAATATTATATATAGTAAAATATTAAACATGTATGTATATATACATACATGTTTAATTTTTTACTCAATTAAACTACGAACCCGTGGAAAAATACGACGTATATACGACCTAACAATCTTGATCTATTAGAAAATTCGACGCAATGTAAATATAAATGAATGTCGATAACAAAAGATTAATTTCCGCTAGGCTATTGATATCCTGTTATCATTATTGTCTTCGACTTTATACGGATCGATGAGTTGAAATGAAAATCAAAGGAAATATATTTATTGATGAATTATTGCGACGTTGATGTCTGTTGTTTTTTTTTACAATATTTCCGTGTTTAGAAACGAGCTCGGCTAAAAGGCGATGATATTGTCAGAGATGAAAGGAAGCAGGTTTTTTTTTTTTAAATGGTCCCCGCTGTTGGGGACCTCTCGTTCCCCTATCTCGTTTTTAATTCTAGTAATTTATTTTTTTTTTTTATTATTATTATCATTCTTCTCTTTCATATATCATCTTATCTGTCATACTGTTTCTTTCATTCTATAATTTTCCCAGTCTTTCTCTTTCATTCCATTAGTCATACATCCATCCTCAACCACTACATTCTAGGTTTCCTTACTATTTTATTTTGCAACATTATTTATTGTTCAAATATTTAACACGTAGGAAGCAGGTTCAGTAGGTTTTTCACTCTCACCCTGAAGAAACTTGAGTTACAATTTTCAGGAAATAATCTGGGAGATCGTTCCATACACGGGATGTGCGAATAAGAAACTTTGAGTCCAAAAGTTTGGTACGCTTTCATTGACACAGTGTAAAGGTGGTAGTGGATTGACTTCTTAGTCGTGCTATACAGAAACGAGGACGGAGCATTCCTTAAAATGAATCTGGTAAAAATTGACAGAGCATTTACTTTATGACAAAAGTTTTATTTTTGATTATTTATAATATTTAATAGAAAAAAACGTATCCATACATATCTCAGATGCTGCAGCCCTATTAAGAGGTTATAAAAAAGAATAAATAAAATCGAGCTACAGTAAAAAAATATAAAACAATGTAAGAGACATTAAAATTAAATTAAAATATAAAGAATGAGATAAATAATTCGAATAATATATTTATATTATAATAATACCAAATAAATTATAATAAGAGAAAGCTGTAACTGTGATAATGAAAAAAAACTGGAGAATAGAGATAAAGATGTTTGGAAGACAATGATAAGAGTATAAAAAAATACTGAGATAGAAGATATAGAAGGAAGAGATAAAATAAATAAAACAACAAATGTCTTAAAAAATTATTAAACTGTAAAAAATACACTATACCTCCAAAGATGGAGGTGAAGGGTTTCCAATAAACTGTGCCATAAAAATATATTTGGTAGATTCTAATACGCAAACAAGATAGACAGACAACCTTTGTGAGGTAGTTGATAATACAGGCTTTCAATCGGTTGGGTATAGGTAGAGCCTATGTCCAGCTGTGGGTGTCCTAAAGCTTAAACGGTGTTATTCGATTTTTACGAAAAAAAATAGATTAAAAAACTTTTAAGTTAAACGGTTTTATTTGATACCCATATTGTGGTGGTTGTGGAAAAATATGTACCTAGTCCGCCATATTGGAACGGCGTCCATCTTGAATTTTAAATTTTGACATAATCATCGTGTTTTACTAGTGTAGCCCTTTCATTTGATACCCATATTGAGGGGGTTAAGGAAAAATATGTAATCCACCATTTTGTATCGGCGGCCATCTTAGATTTATAATGTTATTGATTTTATTATATTGTATTTTCATCTAAATTAAATGTGTGTACCAAATTTCCGATCAGTCTGACAACGGGAAGGTGCTTAAATTTCAATTTCTAATTTTGACTCAAATGAATAAACAAATAAATTCCGCACGGGTCGAACTAAATAAAACCGTTTTAAAAACATAATTTTGATTCTTTATCATCTACAATCTGTAACATTACAATAAGATGTCTCATGTCGACGTGAGTTTTAGTTGATTGACCATATTATCACGTAATAAAGAAGCTAGCGGAAAGCCTTTGATCACTGTTGCATTGAATTGTATGTATTTCGTTGTTAGTTACAAAACATAGTTTTTACATTGTACCTGATGATATTAAACCATCGTACAACATTATTTTTGCTGACTCTCTATATGTATTTTATATAGCCCTCGTTATTGGGACCTGTTCTTCCACTCATATTTAAGTGGGAACAGGGATTTTTATTCCTAGATCCTTTTGCTACCCTATCTTGTTTTTTGGACAGAACCTTATATGTATAAAATATAAATATATACAGTGGGACTGGCAAGTCGATGTATTCCTTAAGGGAGGCGAAGGGGACGCAAAAACGCAACAGTGTTTTTTTAAATCATCTCCTATATATATGTATATATATATATAAATTACTTACACTATACCATATACTATATCATATACAATTTTAAGCGAATATTGTGGTCTGTGTAAAATAAAACAAAATTAGAAACGGTTTCATATTTTATTTTATTTTATTGGCTTTTTAATTTAAAAAAATAACAATTGGTAGGTCTAAAATAGTCACGTCACCTATACATGGCTTAGTCACGTGGCGTTTTTTAATGTACAACCTGCGTCATATGTAATGCTTATTTAATATAGTTGATCTTGACCTTTTATTGTTAAAAACACGTGTATGTTACACTGCGTAGTTTGTTCAATACGTACCATATATAATATATGTTATTTCAACCTATAGACATAGGCCTAGTTATATATGTGAGATATACCATAATAGCCATGTTTGGGTTGTTGGTTGGCGATTATAATGCGCTATTGTGGTGCACGGGAACGCTGGTGCCCATTCTCTGGAAACTTGCATATAATTAGTACACATAGTGAGAATTATATATGTTTATATCACGGGAATTGAACCCGCGACATACGTTCATAAGTCCGAGTGCTCTTCCACTGGGCTACAACTTCTCATATATATGTATCGATAGCGTATTGAAAAGTTTTTTTCATAATAAAACTTTTCTCTATATAATATGTATGTATGTATATATATATATATATATATATATATATATATATATATATATATACCATTCCCTCCCTCTCTCTCTCTCTACATATATAAATGAAAATGTCTTTTACAAGTGTCTTTCATCATCGGTGATGATGACATATGGACGATATATGATAGGCCTTATAAAATTCAACAGTACTCACTGGGCAATGTATAATTTGAAGTAGACGAGGCATATATTTGACCAACCGAAGGCTGTTCGGGCTGAAAGGTTGTATGCCGAGCCGATACACACGACGGGGGAAATCCCTCTTTTGGTAGACCAACAACGTGCTTACTTCTCGTTGTTCTGACGTCAGATGATAAACATAAAAATATGTCATAGTATTTGTTTTAACCTTCATGTTATATGATGCAATATTTTTTGCACCTTACTGGCCAAATGGCATTTGCAGATTTCGCAATTTTTTTTTTATTAAAAAGCGCCCTTTGTTGGCGACCTACATATGGCATAGGTTCAATTAAATATTATTACATTTACCTTTTTATTTTACGTTCTTTTTTTATTCTTAAGCACTTTTATTATTCTTCTGTATTATCTCGCAATATCTTTTATCCCTAATATTTTTAGCATACCTTTCAAACATCGCAGTATATTAACAGGTATTCCGCGCGTTCTAGGCGGTAGGTTTGAATGCCCCGCCTAAGAACTCTTTTACGGTAACGAAGATTCCGGAGCAGCCTTGGCTCAGACAGCTGAGTTTCAGCGAAGCCTCCATGAACTCGTTGTTAGAGAGAGAGGCAAGAGAAAGTCGAACCTCAAAGGATACTATTGCCTTGTTAATAACACGGGACATTATTATTTATTAAAATATACGTCTATCATTGTTGACGAGATTCTAGAAAATTCAACAATATTAAAAACTTAACACGCGCAATTCATTTGCACATTTAAATATAAATTAATCTATTGATTTAAAAATTTAAAATACATGATGTATGTACAATGTTAAACAAATATTATTCGATAAATAGAATAAAAAATACTACATTACCCTTTTGATCATTGTAAATTAGAATCTGAAATTGAAATGTTAAAAAACAACGAGTAGCTATCGTGTTATACTGAATATGTGAATATTTAATTGTTTTATTACGTATTTACAGTGTAATGTACACTAAAAGACAGAAAAGACAGAAGGAAAATAAAAGAAAGAAAGAAAATATATTTACACCAGGGATGACTAACACGCGGCCTGCTAGGTTTTTCTAAAATTTTTATTATTTTATCAATTGTCTCTCATCAAAATATTGTTATAAAATTAATTATGATAAAATGGTAGTACATGCTATATCGAAACAATTAAAATGACAATCCAATAAGGCTTTTTCCTCTCAATTCCAACTTATTTTAATCAGTTTACATCGAAAAACATTGTCGAACTTATTATTACATACATATTTCAAATAATTTCATTTTTCTTGTTGGTATTTAAATTTTGATTTTCAAATTTTTACCTGATATCTATACCTTTTTTTAAAATTCTAATGTTAAATAAAAATTAGTTTTGTTAATTATAGTGTGTGTAATTTTATGTATGAACCGCAAAATTAAAATTAAAACTGACCAGTTGAGTAAAAAGGTTACTCACGCCTGACATAAACGGTGTATTTTTTATATATAAATAAATGGAATTATAAAATTCAATTCTCTAATATATCAATGTACTTAGTCTGAAACTATACGAGAAGAGCCGCCCATCAACTTTGCAAATAAATCAACAAAAACAGAGTTCCACATTCGATCAACTTAAAACTTTTGAATATTAAGATGTCATATCTCTTTAGTAAAACAAATCTAGGGGATATCTCATGGGGTATTGACATGGTTTTAATTCCAGTGATCGCCAACCTTCCTTACAATGGCGATAATATTTAATGGAATCAGGCATTACCTTGCCGAAGTCCATCCTAAGTAAGAAATGGACCAATATTTAGCCACTTCCGCACATGCAGTGGTAGTCGTGCAACAAAATGCACCGCCCGTCAGCCCGCTGATAAATGCGTATGCGTATCTTATACATCTTAGTCTATAGACTGAATCAACACCTACAATGGTTCATTTCAATTTAAATAATAAAAACTTTTAATACATAAACACTTTATTCATTTTTAAACGTATCCAAAAAATAATTTTTTATACGTATAAATTTACAATGTTAAACATGTACAAAGTAAATGTAATCACAGATAAAAAATTATTCAACTTTATTCACCAGCTTTCATATGGTTACCATCACCTGTCCTAGCGGCCCTTGAGTTGATCATCTCTTTCGAAGCGTGTTTAAGGTCGTACGCCCATCCTATCCAAGCGAAGAAATCGATGATGGACGAACTTAGGTTCAGCCAATTGTCACCAAACTCACCGGCTTTATAATCCCATGGGAAAGTGTGATGGTAATTGTGAAATCCTTCTCCAAGTGTCACAAAGCTCACGCCCATGTTTTCAACAGGTTCTAGATTCTTATCATACGGTTTACTGCCGAACATATGGGCGAAGCTATTTATTGAGCAGATAGAGTGAATTGCGAGGACAAATCTAGATATATTGAAGTGGAATGCGTTGTTGAAGGTTTCGTTCCAGAAGTACATTGGTATAATAACTGGTATTATGAAGCACAGTGTACCCATTAAAGGTATTGCGTACCTGAAAATATATTTAAGTTCTTATAAGTACATTTACTTATTCTATACCTGTCTAACTTAATTGGTGAAGAGATCATTTGTAAATATGTCTCCAAATATATATATAAATTAATAAACAACATATGCTATTTTTATAAATGTCATAATTATTTTAATTACATGTATAATTACTTTTACAAGCGTACTTAAACAGGAGGATATAATAATATATGTTAATTACAACATATATATATGGGATTGTTAAGGCTTTAATTTATTCTTCGGCGTAACAATCCTTTCGTTTAATTTCTCGTAATATTACATTGACTCATTATATTACATTCAAAATTTTTAGAGCCCTATAAAATAATAAAAAGAAAAATCGAACTATTAATACAGTGTAAAGAAAACTGACAAAAGTTTCCTAATAACATTTCTAGTTTGGCAGACTTAAAACACTGCACCAGCTCTGAATATGGTTATGATCAGACACCAGGATTATCGTGTAAATTAAAAATAAAATTATATTGAACTTTATATTTACTTATTACTTTAAACTTCATAAACGCTACCTTATTTGTCAACAAAAAAAAATTGAAGTATTGAATTGCATTTGACGAATTGCAATTTGTGCTACTAGCCGATTTAGACTTTGTGCAGCTTCATCGAAATTCAGTCCGCGTAAACAGGAGGTCCGCGGAATGAAAATTTACACTTTGTGATCGTACTCCAGTTACAACGAAGTCACAAGAAAAGGGACAATATCTGTGTAGGTGTATAGTGTAGTGAATGAGGTGTAGTGTAAGTTGTGCGAAGCGAGGACTACTCGGAAACGACACAGGCTTCTCCAACCGCCCTCGCTTGAACGCGGGCTAGGCGGGCGGGGCCGCCCAGTCATGAGTATAAGTATAATGACTGTTCTGTGCATCGTGCCCGACGAGGGCTAGTGAGGTGTGTCCTGTCTTCGATGCAGGAAGCGGAATCTATTTTAAATTCAGAATAGAAGAGGACAAGAAGAAAAGAGAGGCTACACATTACAATGTTTGACATAAACCAACTTAATTTTATCTAATATATAAAATTCTCGTGTCACGGTGTTCGAACTTGAACTCCTCTGAAACGGCTTGACCGATTTTTACCAAATTTTATATGCGTATTTAGTAGGTCTGAGAATCGGCTACTATCTATTTTTCATACCCTTAAGTGATAAGGGTTGTTCACCCCTAAATTTTTATTTTTTTGACGAAACTTTTTGTTTTTATTTTTTTATGATACAACATACAAAACCCTAAATTTTCACCCCTCTACGATCAACCCTTATTTTTAAATTGAAAATTAAAAATATTTTTTTTGCAAAACAACGTTCGCGGGATCAGCTAGTATGCTATATAAATAATTCTCTATTAGACAGTTATTAATATTCTTCCGCTACCAGATCTAGAATCTTCTTTTTGAACGTATGTCGGTATTCTCACTCTTTTATTAAAATATATAATAAAAGGAGAATGAACGAAGGTAGATTTGATGATATAGATGTGATAGAGTTATGTAAAAAAGGCTATACACACAACAGACATAAATAACAAATAGACCATAGTTTAAAGACTCAGATTTATCCGCTTTATAACGACTAACTATTTACTACAGGATGATCCGAAACATGTGTAAAAGATTTATAAGTGAATATATAACACATTTGTCAATATAAAACATTTATATCTATTTTAAATCAACCTGTATGTATATCGATTTGATATATTATGTATTCTTTATTGTTTTTACTGGAGTACAAGAAGATGGTTATTTCTGTAATATAAAGTCTTTTTATGAAAATACTTATTCACTTTTACAATTAAACAATTTTTAACATATGTATATTAGTTTATATTTTGTTTATTATTTTTACTATTCCTTTTAATGTCACACCCGGCCTTATGGTTTTGCGATATTAAAGAAACGCAAATCTGTCTTCGTCACTCGATTATCAGTGATGGCGTCTTTATCTTTTTTTCTAGTAGAAGATCAGAATCGTATCATAGTCCTAATGTAGGACAATTGGCAACTAGGTAGTATAAACTCTGCAGATATCAGTAACATGACTTGTTTTAAGAGAGGTTGTTAACACGTTCACTGCGGCTTGAGGTCGATTCAGCCTCATGGTAAACTTTGCACTGGTGCGGCGCGTAAAACTCGTGTTTTCTCTCTAGTGCGGCGGCTGTTTACATTCAACCGAAACATGAGGCAGAAAAGGCCTCAACCGCAATACTAGGAAGTTCAGCTTGAGGCTGATTCGACCTCAGCCGCATCAGCTGAAAGTTCTTCAAAATTGGGCCCGCAGTGAACGTGTTAAATGAGCGTGTATCGGATGTCACAATAAATATAAGCATTTAAGTTTTTATACTTACTTCTTCTGGAACATAAGCACTGGATTATTGTGTACATCGTCCATATAAACTGTGTGGCCCAGCCGTTTTACCTCTGAATGCTTCTTGCAGAGTAACCAGCCGATATGAGAGAATATAAAACCGCGTTTAGCGTTGTGCGGATCGGCGTTGGTGTCCGAATATTTATGGTGCATCCTATGGTCTCTGACCCAATTGTAACTTGTAAGTTGGCAGGCTATTGAAGTACAGATCATAAGAATTATCTGCAGAGGTAGCTTCGCTTTGAAACTGCGATGTGTCCAAAGCCTATGTGATCCAATTGTCGTACCAAGAACAGAGAGCATCCACATAATGACACCTGAAGATATAAAATGTAAATTGTTGAAATTATCATTGTATAAAAGTAACACAATATATATTAGTTATATCAACATAATTATGTCCTATGGATCGATGTTTAAAGCTGCGGATATTTAAAATATATTTAAGAAAAGGACCAATATTTAGCCACTTCCGAACATGCAGTGGTAGTCGTGCAACAAAGTGCACCGCCCGCCAACCCGCTGATAAATGCGCCAACCGAGTGACACTAATCGGTGTAACATAACTCCTGAAGATGCCCCGTGGAGGGGTGAAACACGTGTTGAGTGAATTAAAGGTGGCAGTTATGTAATTCGCATTGTTTGCCGCATACGCATTTATCAGCGGGCTGGCGGGCGGTGCACTTTGTTGCACGACTACCACTGCATGTGCGGAAGTGGCTAAATATTGGTCCTTTTCTTACTTAGGATGGACTTCCGGAAGGTAACGCCTGATTCCATTAAATATTTAAAATATATTTGCATTAGAAATCAGAGCTTTTTGAACTACTTATGTCTCAGTGCAAAACTTCTCGACAAATTGACTTAATAAATATATAATTGCGTTTAATTATTTTTTTAAAAAAAGTTTGAACTGTTTATTTATAAATGGAATTAGGTTTTTTTAAAAAAATTCCTCAAAACATTATTAGACTACGATTTGCAAAATTTAAAATTCATATCAAAAGTAAATTGACATAAAAGCCTTATTATTAAATATAGGATTATTTAAATTACAAGAATCCTTGGCAGTGATGTTGCCTGATTGTTTTGATTTTATTCAGGCTATATATAAAGTGTATATGTATACATCTGTGTTAAACTTTATTAAAAGATGTGTTGTTGTGGACTTTCCTCCTACTTCTTGTCCACAAATATAACAAATTAGGCAGATTAGAGTCAAAAATAAATTAGATTAATAAAATAAAAAGATAGTTGAAGATCAATAAGAGTTTTAAAAGTTCCACTGTTGAATAAATTTTTTACTTTTAATAAACTGACATTAATAAGGCTCCCGTACAGTATAAAATTCTATTACGAGAAAATACCACAATCATAAAAATTATATGTATATTAGTAAAAATATCTATACGGTGCTACATATGTAACATAAAATCTAGAGATTTACAGATATTTGTTTTTAAATAAATTAGTATTTTAACGGTTGATTTTAAGTATATATTTAACAACATATTATATATACGCCTAATTTAAATACATCTAAATATTGACAAACGCAATAAATACTAGTTTAAAAAACTTGTAAAGTCTACATTACTTTTTTAAAAAATTTAACAAATCATTTATATTTCAGATATATTAGACGAAATTAAAATAAAAAGTGTATTATTAAATAAATCTATGTATTGAAGAATTTTTAGTTGATATATGTTTGTGGAACTTGGTTTGTTGACTCATTTACATAGTTGATATTATAATGTACATATTTAATATTATTAAATTTCATTTAAAACAGCAACTGTTGAGTTTCTGTCCGTCTGTTAGAGCAGCGCTAGCCAGCGGCAGCTTGCTGTTTATAATGTTACAAATAATCAATGTTTCAAAAGTACATACAAATGTTTAATTTATTATTAAATAAATCTTATTATATCACTCAAAAGTTTTTAATTGATATAAATGTGTGGAACTTGATTTATTGGCTCATTTACATGACTTATATGGTAATATGTAAATCAAACATTGTTAAATATCATTTCAAAAGTGCAGCAGTTGACTTTCTAGTTGCTTTTATTAGATCAGCGTTCCGAACTAGTACTAGCTTACTCACGGATAGACTAAATAATTATATATTGTAAAAAATAACTGACGATTTTAAAATACGTACAAATGCCCATATATTATGAATTTTAATTTGACTATTTTATGTCTAGAAAGAGTTTAATTTGGTAAAAACTGTTCTAGTGTGGTGTAGAACTTTCTAGAAGGTCGTTGCGTGGACTTACTTGTTAAATGTAACTGTAGCTTATTATTGTTTTGATACAAATTGAACTTTATGTCGTTGTAATAAGGATATTATTCGCTTACCAAACCCAATTGTCTGCCATTTCACCGAAGTAAAACCGAGGTAGAGACCATACAATGCGCTGATGTGGTAAAACGTGTATATAAACACATTCGTGTATACCAACTCTATTTTTTCATTCTTCTCACTTATCTTAATGTCCTTGACTTCGGTGTGAAAGTCTTCCAGGGTTGTCGACGCCGGGTTAGGTGTCATTGTGTTTCCATACACAGGATGTCGCTCAGGAATACTGTGGAAAAATCACTGCAGTGATTTTTATATAGAATGTTATTCATTTAAAACTACAGGATGTTTAATTCTAACTTTATAACATTTGTTATTGCAGATTGCTTTTAAATATATAGATAAATAATTAAATGATAATTTAAAATGTGATATAATACTGTGATGAAAAGTAACGTGAATTTTTATGAAATGTAAATTTTTTTACATTAAACTACATGAAAAATCTAATTTATGATACAATTCCGTAGAAGAATTGAGAAAACAAATCGAAGTGTAGAGGCACAGGTGTAAGGTGTAGATATTCGCAATGGTAAACATATATATATATATATATGTATATATAGAGAGAGAAAGGGAGAGCGAGCCACCATTTCAACATTTTTGTGCAATATTCTATCTCTAAACATTCCCATAGAAGTTAAATGTTAACAAAATTCAAAAGAGGGGGGGGGCTTTCCAAGGATACTGTAGGAGAACAATAATTTTGGGTATGAACATTTTTAGATGGAGATATCGTGTGGTTACGAAAGCATTAGACTCGTATCAAATGTATATATACATATGTATATATATATATGTATATATATATAATATGTTGTTATATACTTTATTAATACGTTTGAAATAAATAAGTAAAAAAAACTCACCAATCGACAACCGCTTTGTTCCGCTACACTTAACTAACAGAGAAACATTTATAAAAAAATTATAGATTTTTATATACATATTAATGTATTGTAATTACAATGTATGTAATTGATTAAAATATAGCCGACACGCCTTGTCCATTTTTAACATCGAATTGTCGATTAGCACCGAATAGTGAATAATCAAACTAACTTTGCTTATATCGGATTGTTAGTTACGAAATATCTCAATTTATATTAAATATTATTAAAATAATATAAAGAAAATTCGTTAAAGTAAAATGCTTCAAATTTAAAATGTTAAAACACAATGACTACATGTTGTTTATTAAAAATTTTCCTTTAAGACTCTCTCAAGTTACGGCTGATAATTATATATCTAATGTTACATATATATATGGTTGAAACATTGTCAATTTCACCAACTTCTATAACGATTGTTAAAAACAAAAACAACATTTTTTATTACATGTATCATGTGTATTAGTACTCTCTGTAGATCTCAAAGGCTCTCTTTCTCTCTTTATATATATATATATATATATATATATATATATATATATATATATGTGGAAGTCTACTGAGATCATTACAAACATTAATGAATTTTTAAAAATAATTATTTATTAACATCTCTAACATGAAAATACTCCGAAATAGAGTGATATTCCTTTTGGTAGAGCTTGCGTTTATCTTAAATAGTATAAATATGAATAATCAGGTGTTCTAAATTCGAAATATATTTTACCATCTCCAATCTGCTACGAAATATGAAAAACAACATAACGAGATTCCTAAAACTTTATAAGTTATTTAGCCTTTTCTTTACACACGTAGGGTGGATCATACTAAATACATCAACAGATTAGCCTGAAAGCAAAGCGTCGTTGGCAGTGTAACTGACGGATAAGGGCATGTCCTCACTAAGTTTTACGGCTGACGTAAAAGCAAACGTTAGGGTAGTTACACACTGGGGACACGAAGTTTAATAAAAGCAGACCGGATAAAATTGTATATATTTTTAATTGAATTTTAAACTGTCTATAAATTACATTATTCTCAACGTGTACTTTATTTGATGAAGTCATTTTAAGTAAGAAAAACACCAATATGTAGCCACTTCCGCACATGCAGTGGTAGTCGTGCAACAAAGTGCACTGCCCGCCAGCTCGCCGATAAATGCGCATGCAGCAACAGGTGCGCTCTGTTTTTGGCACTAATCGGTGTGACATAGCTCTTGTAGATGTCCCGTGGAGGGGTGAAACACTTGTTGAGTGATTTGGCGGTGGCAGTTGTGTGATTCGTATTGTTTGCCGCATACGCATTTATCAGCGGGCTGGCGGGCGGTGCACTTTATATATATATAAGCTCCGAAATCTTTATTCGTCCAAAATACCGTATGATGAAGATCTTTGACAAATGTGTTGCCGGTGATGACATACGATTCCGAGACGTGGTCACTTACGATGGACCTCAACAGAAGCCTCGAGGTCCATAAAAGAGCAATGGAGAGGGCTATGCTCGGAATTTCACTAGGAGATCGAACCCTAAATAAGGAGGTCCGTAGAAGAATGAAGATAACCTAAAATTGTTCATCTGAAGGCTGTGGGCATGCTTAATGCGAGCTATAGCCTTTGAGGTCGAGAGCGGTGACCACAAGCCGGTAGAGATAGCACGGTGTGGGTAGGATATATATATATATCGTCCTTGAGGTTATCTATGTATGTGCCTTAACTAATAGAAACTTTTTATCAGCTTTGGTGCATGTCAGGTACAGGATGTTTCTCCACAAATTAAATTTAAAAAGATCAACTGCCTAGTTTCCCGTTGGCTCTTAGATCAGAGTTCCACAGTCGGTGGTAGCTTACTACTTACAACGTTAAAATTATCAACGACTCCATAATGCGTGGTAAAGCCTACTAGAATTAAGATGTGTGGGTAAACATTGCTTGACCTATGCAATGGACGTCTGGGAAAATATCCTGTTTTATCCACCACTAGTGGTCTGTACTATTGCGAACTTCTATCTATTATTTACTTTCTAATTCTTCTCCGGTTTTTTAAATAAACATTATATTTAATCAATGTTTAGAATAGCTATCGTCTTTATTTTGTTGATAGTTTCATCTCTGGATACTTAATTAAGTTTGAATAAATCTTTTAAATCTATATCAGCCAGCATCACAAGCTGGTAGAGATAACGCGGTATGGGTAGGTATATATACATATATATACATACATATATACACACACATCTATATATATATACACTCATATATTATATGTAATGTTACACACACACGTATATACATGTATATTGGATCAACGGGAGAGTAAATAGTCCCACGCGCTTCTACGATTATGTCCGAACGCTAAATGCAAAAGAAAAACGATACAGACAGTGTTACAGAGTGGGCTTCAAACTTTACAAAAGTGGTAATAATTCTCGGTAGTAAGGGATACAACTCAAATAAGATGACCCTCTCGGGATATTCATACCTCAATTTATTTATAAAGTTATGAACTTATTCGTTCAACTTTAAATATATATATTTTAATAACTCGGTTACGAAGTGGAAATTAAAAAAAAAATTCTATGGTCCCCGCTTTGCGGACCCGTACCCCTATATATTGTGGGACAAGGACTTTGATCTTAAATATTTAATGAAATCAAGCGTTACCTTTCGTAAGTCCATCCTAAGTAAGAAAAGGACCAATATTTAGCCACTTCCGCACATGCAGTGGTAGTCGTGCAACAAATTGCACCGCCCGCCAGCCCGCTGATAAATGCGTACGCGGCAAACAATGCGAATTACACAACTGCCACCGTCAAATCACTTAACACGTGTTTCACCCCTCCACGGGGCATCTTCAGGAGTTATGTTATACAGATTAGTGCCAATTTATACTCTGTGTTTGGCGGGCGGTGAACTTTGTTGCACAACTACCACTGCATGTGCGCAAGTGGCTAAATATTGGACTTTGTTTTTATTTAATAATTTTTTCATGTAATATTTTTATTTTCGCGCTCTTCTATCGTACTCCTATGATCTTTCATTCCTTTATTTTATTTCTTTCTACAAATTCTTCTTTCTTTACCTTTCATATCCATTTTTCCTTTTATTCGACACCATTCTTCCTTCTCCTCATACCTTAGCTATTAAAATTTCTTTGTTTCTATTCTATATCACATTTTTGATCTATTCTATGTACACATAACTATATGTATTATTTTATTTACTTATTTATTTAAATGCCTATTTTTACAATTTTATTTACAATTTTCAATTTTTAGCTCTACTCTTATTTCTTTTTATCACGATTTACGCAATCGTTCTGCACGATTTTAGGAACGTTGGTTTGTTATTAAAAAATATTACATTATACATAACATTTTTTAGTTTCAAAAAAACTTTTATTCCTAATAGATTTAGGCGTTACCTTACGGAAGTCCATCCTAAGTAAGAAAAGGACTAATATATAGCTACTTCCGCAATGTAGCAGTAGTCGTACAATGAAGTGCACCGAGTCGTTGTTTGGCACTAATTGGTGTAACATTACTCCTGAGGATGCCCCGTGGACGGGTGAAACACGTGTTGAGTGAATTAACGGTGGTAGTTGTGTTTCGCATTGCCGCAAGCGCATTTATCAACGGGCTGGCGGGTTGTGCACTTTAATGCACGACTACTGCTACATAGCGGAAGTAGCTATATATTAGTACTTTTCTAACTTTTATTTCATCAATATATTAATCGATTAACATCCAGTAATAAAGATGAGTCTCTAAAGTTTCTATAGTGGCGACCACGAGGTGGTAGACGCGGCGTTGGTAGACCTCCTGCTAGGTAGATCCCCTGCTAGGTAGACTAACAAAATAATTATCTTTGGAAGTCGCTGGATGTAGACAGAGCAGGATCGGTTATTGCGATCTTAAAGAGAGTCCTATGTCTTGTAGGCGTTCATCAGCTGAAAAGTATAAGTATACAGGATGATCAATTAAAATTGTAAAAAGTTTGCACATATACCCAATGTCCCACACGTCCACATGTGGGATCGACAGCGTTCGCAGGAAGGCACTAGAAGCAGGCAGCGATCGCTTACCGTGGCAATACATATAGGAGGCTATGTTTTGAACCTGGACATTTTAACAGGAGGCTTGTTATTATCATTTCAAATGAATTGATTACAAAATACACTTTATTCACTGAATAAAGATCACAATAGTCTATTTGACAGTGGAATGATTCAAAATCATTTATATTCACGCTAACATAGCTTATAAATGTGAAATAAATATATTGATAATTAAATTAAAATTCACATTCCACAATTAACGTCTTATTTTTTTTATTATAATGGTCCCCGCTGTTGGGGACCTCTCGTTCCCTTGTCTCGTGTGGGATAGGGACTTTTTATTTCTAGTAATTTATTCATATTTTTTATTATTATCATTCTTCTCTTTCTTCTATATCATGTTATCTGTCGTACTGTTTCTTTCATACTACAATTTTCCCAGTCTTTCTCTTTCATTCCATTAGCCATACATCCATCCTCAACCACTACATTCTAGGTTTACTTACTATTTTATTTTGCAACATTACATTTTTTGTTCAAATATTTAACACGTATTGTCTTTATAATTATCATCTTATATTATTCTGTAACGTCTTATTTACAACTATATATTTAAACACTTAAATTATTAATTGTCATGGTACAATTCTTATTTAAATATATAATTATATATATTTATTGTTTAAAAATGATTAAAAACACAGGTAGTTCAGTGATAGAGGCTATACTTGCGATAGGTCACAAATTCGATTACAGAGATACAATCTTAAATAATTCACATTATTCATGTACAATTACAACTGGTCATAAATAAATTTACAGTAGATGGGCAGCAGCTTCCTCTGTTTAACATAATACCACACTGTAATCGCCAACCTGCCAAGAGTGGCGATTATCGAATATCGCTCCATAAATATCTTGAGGGCTTGGAGTAGGCATCTATTGACTGAATCGATGACTAAAAATTAAAGTACCACATCCACAAATAAGATATTTATTCTCTCACCGCTTAACATGTGTCATCGGTCAAGATCCGTGATTGTACATAGCTTTAAATGTGACAACTATTTGTTTCAACATAAGTTGTGGAGTTAAATCTATTGAAAAACCCATCGATAGATAAACATTATGATTGATTATATATATAAAATATCTATAAAAATAACACATAGCCATATCATATAAAAATAGCATATAGAAAAAACAAATAAAAACATTACTAAACAGGGATCAAAGACTATGTTTTATATATTTATATTATTTTTGTTTATATATTTATATTATGGTTTAAATATAAATAAATATAATATATAAATAAAGCTTTAACATACATTAATCACAATGTATAATGACGAAGAAAAGTGTATTTGTGACAAAAAAATGTCGACATATTGATACTTCGCTGACCCTAATATACAAGACATTGCTCAACGCTCATCAAGACGATTTCCACGCCTAGAGACATAAAAATTTTATAGTCAATTTACGTGTCATTTGTGTACTTTATTATCCAGGATCAAATCGAAACTGTTCATCCTTTTTTCTAACAATCCTTAACGAATCGATCTCGCTAATTAAAGCCTTATTTCAATTATCGAGAAAGGGTGCCCATTAAGCTGTCTTATTGGTGTACGTAAAACGTAAATACACTTTGAAAACTGGCATCTCGATTTTATGCCTCCGGTCTTTTAGAAAAAAAAAAACATTATTAAAAATAGAACCTACATATTACTTGTGATTCTTTTATTCATATAGATACATGTGTGTGATAACGTATATATATATATACACTTATATACACACATATATACATATACATATATACACATATATATGTATATATATATATATATGTATATATACAAACTTTACCTATTTAAATCATCTTTTATGGTAGTACAAAGTCTGCAGAGATAGTACATATATATCCACTAGGAAGAGGCATTCGAAAGATACATTTAGTAACACCATCTCAGGGTTTCCACACCACAAGCACCACATCACATCTTTCATCACTAATAACACTGAAAGCGAACCAAACACCAAACGCCAACCATCCTATTTCACAAAAAAACGGGCCATGGAACAAGATATAACACTATAAACCGCTTCCTTTTCAAGACCACGTATAGCAAAGGTGGTCTGAGAATCCGGACCGCAGTTAATTCACACGTGTAGTCTATTAAATACGTGCGATCAATATGAATTTAAAATAATCAACCAGGAAATTAAATTCGCTGACCTTAAACAACTACTACATATATAAAAACAGTGCAAATATATAATAATTGAAGGTAACGCTGCAAGAGTTACTTCTATAACATCATCAGCTTCCGCACCTGAGACAGTCATACGTCTTCGCGTTCTTCAAGGGAACAAAACATCACACTCCTGAATTATGAACAGCGTGAGCGATCCCTGAAAGGATCCTGATCCTCCCTGGTATTGCAGAGTGTTCCACGCAGCCGTTCTAAGTTGCATACACAAAAATATACCACATATCTTTACACGGGTAATGGTATGGTAAAGTCTTTAACAGGTTAGGTAGGCAATGTTAGAGACAACACCTAGCGAGTTGGAGTACAAAAATTAAAACACGTGGATGAAGGATAGACAGTTTATTTTAAAAGTCATCCGCCTACAACTTCAGACACACCAACGCCGTAATAAATTATTTGTCATGCGATTGAAATAATTTTTACATAAAACTTTCACCACCCACTTGTACATATAAAACATTGATTCAAAATTGATATAAGATAGTATTTAACTACATATTCCATCACAGCACTAAAGATTTAATACAAATTCACAAACAACAACACATATGTCACTTGACGCCGTTCGCCATTATAATATTTCATAATATTTTCCGGCGTGAGACGCGGTTTTGACAGCCGCCTACAAATCATACGCCGCGCGTCCTTACATTTTGCGCATGCGCAGACCGATGGATTGACAGATAAGCGAAAGCATTTTGACAACTGTGATTATTTCGCTACAAATTTATTCGAACATCGTCATGCTAGTGGAATAAGATTATCCATTTTGTTTAAAAGTTCACAGACCTTTTCGTTCCATGAATTTTGTACCGACGAAGCCACAAAAGCCTTCGGGCTTACTGGATACTACAGAATCAATGATAATAAATAATTAACTTTAATGAATAGTTATTTGAATAATAAAAACGGTTTTTTACAATGTTATCATTACATTATCTATTATTCCTGAAACCTTTGATATTTATTCAGTGTATGCCTTCCCTTTTAAGCTTGTACACCTGTAGTATATATATATACACACACATGTATGTATATATATAAATTATAACGTAAATAATAATAATTCCCTTGATGGTTGAAATCTTTCAAAAAATTAGCAACATTTTTGTGTGCAACTGTGTGCAGGTATTAAAATAGACTTTTAAACAATTATTTTTTCTATTTCATCTTGTTTTAAATTTAAGTTTATAACAAAAACTTGTATCGAATCCTTTGATGATGCCGTCTGAGTTTGTTTTAGGCTGTACTCAAATCGCATCCTGTTTGGAATCCTTCTACCTTTAAACTAAGAAATACCATTGAAAGGAAGGCTTCGTATTCTAATTATTATACTTATAAATATAACATTAATTAAATCTTATTATAGCAAACAATTGTTTTTAATCGATCGATATAAGTGTATCTTGATTCGTAGACTTATTTACATGATTGATATTTATAAATTTAATGTTACAAATAATCAACGATTTAAAAAAGCACGCGGAAGCCTACTTGAATAAAGGTATTTTAAATAAATAAAGGATCAGGCACACTTATTTTTCTCTATAAATTACTATTATATTATTATAAAAGCAATAGTGTGTCCACACCCTTACCTTGCTTTAAAATACAACTGAGAAAAAGCATCCTCGTCACAGATGGGATAACGTTACGGAAAAAGCAAATGAATATTTTGCAAGTCCTCCATCTCACTCGCACTGTATGCGTGTGATCGAGACAGGTTATTGATTAGACGACGTGCTGTGAATTTAAATACGGAACACTTTTTTTCTCAAAGACTATATTTATACCGCGTCTTTGCTTATGATATTTTTTTTGTCGTCCATTTATACAAACTTAAAATTATTTATATACTAGCTGATCCCGCAAACGTTGTTTTGCTATGTATATTATTTCTAGGAAACATTAAAAGACAAATAAAAAATAAGTGTTGAACAAAGAGGGATGAAAATTTAGGGGTGTATGTATTTTTGTATGCTGTATCATAAAAAATAACTACCAAAAATTTTGTTTAAAAAATTTAAAAAAAATGTAGGGGTGGACCACCCTTAACATTTAGAGGGATGAAAAATAGATGTTGCCCAATTTTCCGCCCTGGCCGATGTGCGATTCACGAAAATCGGTCGAACCGTTTCGGAGGAGTTCAATCACGCACACCGTGACACGAGAATTTCATATATTGGAAGCCTATGCCTTGTACAGGGCATCTATAAGCTGAAACAACGACATATATACATATATGTGTATATACGAAATAATGAAAAATAATTCATTAATTTTCTGCATTAATAATGTAATAAAAAATATAATCGTCTGACTTTATTGTAGACTGATGTCCAATATACGCATTAGTAATCTTCGTAGCTTATATATATTTTAAATTAAATTTAGTGGATATATACAGAATGGCACGTCCGAAGTTGCCCTTTTTTTTAACGGCCCCCTCTATTGGGGATATTTCGTACCCCTATCTTTAATACGGATAGGGTCCCTTTAATAATTTTATTCACATTACTTTTATTTGCACGCTCTTGCATTCTCTTTATAATCTTTCGCACTTTATCTTTCTTTCCACATTTCTTCTGCCTTTCTCTTTTATTCGATATCATTCATTCCTCACCTCATTCCTGAGTTTTACATTTCTTTATTTTATTTTAAACATTTTGTTCTATATACATTTCATTTTTATTTTTATTTATTTGTTATTTTATGGTTTACTTATTGATTTTTTTCTGCAATTTTCCTTCAAAATTCAAGGAATATTGGTCTCTTTTCATCTTCCATTATTAGCGAGGCAATTAACTCCTCGCAGATCTTCATGCACCGGCATTCGGAGTCGATCCGGAGTTGAGTTGAGACAGTGGGCTACCAGATGGACCACGGTCTGGTCCACGCCCGGTTCACAGAAGCTAACCAATTGCCTTTGGGGACGATGGTCATATTCGACTGGTATTTGGAGAAAGGTGTGATCCTTTTCTCCAAGCAAAAAGTATTTGGTACTTTGGGGCATGCATATGTCGTGGGCATTTCTCGACTTCACTGCACATCTTGCAAAGTTCGTATATACATAAATAAATATATTTAATTCATATAAATAAAACTAACATTGTTCTATACTTGTTTATTTCTCTAGTGAATAGCTATGTTACTCTTTACCCGCGGGCAATACGTCACTAGTGATGTTCCCGTGACTTCATATATCGATACTTGTTAATAATTTATCGATATTTATTTTTGTAAATTATAATGACTATTTTTTTGGTTTTAAAATTAAAAAGAAATATATTTATATAATTTTTTTTAACAATGATTGACATTGATGATGAATTATTAAAATTACTATATAAAGAAATTTTATAAATGTAATTATAAAAATAACTGTGTTTATTTGGTTGTTAGTTAGTATTCTTTATTGTACACAATTGAAAATATATACATAATTATATAATAGTACATAAAAAGTACAATGGGCGGTCTTTTCACTCGAGGCAATCTCTTACAGACAACCATAGTATGGAAATAGTAGAACTATATATAATGCGTAGTTAACAGTAAAGAAAATATATACATATGTACATAGCATATATATAAGTATATAAATACAGTATAATACTTTTAATAAATATAATAATAAATAAAAATATCTAACTGACTTGGATCGCAATTGAGAAAGAAAAAAGAAATAGAGAAATAAACAATATAATTAAAAGATAAATAATCATTGATCCATATTTCTTAATAATTTTCTTTAAAATATGTTGCAAGTTTTCACGTCTTATGTTCAGCGATAAATCGTTCCACAATCGAACGGCCTGTGTGGTGAAAGATTTGACTGTAAACAAAGGAGAATGCGCCGCCATTTTTAATTTCATATTGTGTCAGCAGCTAGTTGAAAGTTCTCGTCATATAAAGACTATATTTATTTATATTTTAAGTTCGTTTAAGTATAATAAGGTTCAATTTGATTCTACTTTCAATCAACATGATCCCGATATTCTTCCACTTTGATTTTTCAAGTTTAAAATCGATAATCGTAGTATTTTGTATTTTAAGTTCGTGTAAGTATAATTAAGTTCAATTTGATTCTACTTTTAATCAACGTGATCCTGATATTCTTTCACTTTGATTTTTTAAGTGTTAAATCGTTCTAAATTTTGTATTTCAAAACTCATCTGTGTTTTACTAATATATAAATAAATCACTGTTGATAAATCTTAATCTTTTTTTTAATTTTTTTTTAATGAAGGCAAGGTTGATGTTCTTGTTAAGATCCTCGAAGGATGGTGGACGCAGGCTGTTTCCAACTATTTCCGTATGGTAGAAACGTATGATGATGAAGGCTTTCTTCTTTGCACCTGATAGATGTTCATTGCAAGGCGGTGATAGATGTTTCACTACCAGCATCCAACGACAGCCAGAAACCTATATCATCTCAAACTATTGGAAAACATACTTATATCGCGTCGCCACTTGAGAACATTGTCACTTCAGTTTATTTATATTTTATATTAGTAATTTTTCGGCGAATGCTCTATTATAATTGTATTATATCCACCTATTTAAATTGATTTTTCCATAATTCAACATTTACCGAGATCATTCAACTTTTTTTATATTTCCTAATGTTTTGCAGATGGTTTTTATAAATTGCTTTTAGCTTCGCGCATTTGACTATTAAAACTACAAATTTATATTTTCGTAAAACGTTTACAATTCTCAGTATTAACTTTAAAAAATTTAATCAATATATAAAGTAATTAATTTGAAATAAATTAAATAAACCGTATAGGTATGTACATTAAAAATATTTAATGGAATCAGGCGTTACCTTGCGGAATTCCATTCTAAGTAAGAAAAGGACCAATATTTAACCACTTCCGCACACGCAGTGGTAAATGGCCCGCTGGTAAATGAGTATGCGACAAACAATGCGAATCACACAACCGCCACCGCCAAATCACTCAACACGTGTTTCACCCCTCCACTGGGCATCTTCAGGAGTTATGTTGCACCGATTAGTGCCAAACACAGAGTGTATTAAAAAAAATCTTGACAAAGTTATATTATTGTATCCAAGATTACTATACTAATGTTAATGCGTGGAATTAAATGTTGTTGATGCTCACTGTGTAAGCTAATTATTGTCGCGCATCAATAAAACTATATTTGTAAAGAACAACTGATGAGTTTCTTGCTAGCACAGCAGAACTGGCTTCAAAATCTGTGGTAGATTTCTGTGACAACAATACCAGCATTATATTTTGATTGACAATTCAAAAGTACTTGCAACAGCTTGTTTGAATAAAGAATATTTAGATTTAACTTGATTTCATCTTTTTAATATTATATATCACTGGCCAATAAAACAAAGTGACAAATTGTAAAAAAAAAATTTGACGCGTGGCGTTTTAAAATTGAATATATGAGACTATATTAATTGACAGATGTTAGGGTAGTAAAGAAAGCCGGCCTTGTATCTGAATTTAAACGTGATAGGATTACCTAAGTGTAAATTGCATTACAAAATACATTCTATACATATACTATATTATCGTAACTTATTTTTAGATAGAGTAACCATACAATTTTTCAATAGAATCATTTATTCCTATGTCCCCAAGATGGGGCAGAGGGCGTCCACAGTACGTCGCCATCCCGAGCAGTCTTGAACTTCGCTTTACTATGCTCCACGTCATTCCAACTGCCTTCACTTCTGCAGTGATCGTCCACCAGGTTTGCTTTGGGCGGCCACGTCTTCGCTTTCCTTGAGGATTCCATTCTAGGGCTTGCCTCGGTATGTGATCAGGGTTCCTTCGGAGCGTGTTTTTATGTGTTTTTTTTTCAATAGAATACGAGGTACTTATTTATTTATTTAAAGATTTTATACCTAATTACGATATATAATAAATAACAGATGATAACATGGCACATCCCTATTCAACCCGAGGCAAAATTATACCGAAGGTCCTTTGTTTGTACCGACCCTTAAATGTCTTTAAAGTCCAAGAACTGAGGTTAGAAGACAAACATGTTAAATTTTATAATTCAATTTGTAAGGCTCTTTGCGTAAAACCTTATTCGTAATTTAATTAACAGTAATGGACTTGTATATTTTATATATACAGGGTGATTTGGTAGAATATTTAAAGGTACAGTGTGATTTGCGATCGTAGGTCGCGTGTTTGATTTCTTCGATTCTTCGGTATATGTATGTGTATCAATTTCAATTACAAACAAAAATTGTCCACACTAAATAATAAATAAATAACAAAATATATATTGAGTTTAATCATACTATATCGATGAAGTTTAATATAAACGATATTAATACATTCACCGGCCACAAAAACAAGCGTTTACTAAAAAGTTTTTCCATTCGAATCTCAATTATTACAAATTAAAATGTCGCTACGACGTTTAATTACGATCTGTCAAACGTAAAGCAAATTCAAAATGGCGGCCAGGAATCCAGTAAGCCCGTCAAAAAGTTTTTATTATAGGTTATAAACGTATAAAAAGATGGCGGTCGACGTTGTCGAATTATTTCACTCCCGACGCTTTGTTGACAATTAGTGCCAGGAAATTATCAGGACGAGTCCATCTTTTTGCGGAAATTATGCGCGCATAACAAATTTTAGAGGCCATTTTGTGTTGATGTGATTTTACATGTATTATATTTACGTATTCTCGGTATATACTGGCCGATCAAACGCCGCAAGTGGAACTGGATAGGCCACACGCTCCGAAGGAACCCTGATCACATACCGAGGCAAGCCCTAGAATGGAATCCTCAAGGAAAGCGAAGACGGGGCCGCCCAAAGCAAACCTGGCGGATGATCACTGCAGAAGTGAAGGCAGTTGGAATGACGCGGAGCGAAGTAAAGCGCGAGGCTCAAGACCGCTCGGGATGGCGACGTACTGTGGACGCCTTCAGTCCCATCTTGGGGACATAGGAATAAATAATAACGTAATGTTTTTAAATTACGAAATTTTTTTAAAAAAAATATACTTTAACAGATTTGAAAATATTTTCATGATTTTTACATCAGCGATAATTTTAATATATTTCATCTACCGTACAAAGTAACCTGAAATGGATTTTTAACGGATTTTATATAGTCGTTATTTATGCTAGAATTCTATGTAAAGATGTTACATGCTATGTTCACTATATGTGGTATTTCTGTGTGTTTTACTTATGTAAATCATGAGAAATAAAACCAATTCGATAAAAACTAGAATCAGGTTAGGTTTTCTAACAGTTCCCGATGTCGAAAGAGGGCACAACAGACGGACAGTTTTTTTTTTTGTATATATTTACAATTCTCTTACTATAGATGAAAAGCAATATATTTTTTACACTAAAAAGATTTTTATTTTCATTTATAAGTTTTTATTTAATACTAGCTGTACCCGTAACAACTTTCGCGTGATTAAAAAAAATATGTACCTTAATTAGTTTCTTTTTAGATAAAAATTGTTCTAAAATAAATGCAGTCTAAGTTACTCCTTACTATACATCATATGTTTGTAGTAAAAAGTGGTTATAAATATATATAATTTTTTTAAATTAATTTCCTTTAAGATAAATATAAAAGATACATTCCGAGAGATTTCAGGTGTCGATAAAAAAGCTTGCCATCAGCATATATATATATCAGTATCATATAACATATGTAATTATAATTATAGAGTGTTTTTCTTAATATTGCAGCTACTTGCCAGTATAAATCCAGTCAAAATCGATCTAGCCATTTCAGAGATTAGCCGGAACAGACAGATAGACAAAAATTTATATGTAATGGTATATACTGTATATATATAGGCATGTAATATAAAGTGTTTATTTTAATATTACACACAAAAAATCCAATTATATTTATATGTATATATATGTATTAATTTCTTTTGGAGTGCATTGTATTAGGAGGAACGGAAAGTAATGTCGCTTTCTTAAGTTAAATTCACACGACTACATTTTTAACAAGTTTTATTTCTAATCAGCAATATATTCACCTTCGTTTTCAAAAACCTTTTGTCGTCTAGTATACAAAATGCCGGAGCGGTGACAAATCAAGCGGTTTTTATGTAATATGTCGATAGAAATGACATTACTTTCCAGTCCCCCTAATACACAGTTCCCCAAACATTTTTGTGTCGTAGACCCCTTGCCATGTTTTTCGTGTTGGGTAGACCCCCTACTTACCTGATATTGATTTCCTGTAAATTTCTAACTGTATTGAAGTTTAGTGTTAAAAACTTAAAGTAAAAACAAATGTTAATTAATACATTTATTAATTGAATTTAAATTAAAACTACTCAAAATAAAATTTTGTATCTGTTATGTAAAATATGAGTAACATTAAATAAACATAGAATAAACTATAAATAAAATAACATAAGCAATAAGTCAATATTTTAGTGAGAGGGATGAACCTGATGCTTTAATAATAAATTATCAACATTTGGCGTTAATTTTGTCAGAGTTAATTTTAAATCTCCTCGGCTATTGATGTCTTGTCTGTGGACCCCCATTTTCATTTCTTGGATCCCCAAATTTTTTTTTCGCTGACGTAGACCCCTTGCAGGTTGTCATAGACCCCTAGGGGTCGATATAGACCACTTTTGGAATCACTGGTTTAGACCACAGTTGATTAGTTAATTTCTTCCGATGCTATATTCTATTGGTGCGGAATATGTTATCCTTTCTAGCTTTTAAATCTTTGTCATATGCGGTATGCAGATTACGTTGCTCCACTACAAACTTGTTTTTTCTGTAGTAATCCTATATAATTAATGAACAAAGTGTGAATTAAAAGACTGTATCCTGAGAATCAAGCCCCCAGATCTATATCTCAAGTATATAGCCTAACTCTGGTGATCTAGAATCTTCTGTATTTGTTCTAGACATATTTTATTTGAGTATAACACATATTTATAAAATCTATGAAACTAGAACAACGCAAATGGAATAGTCGAACATAATTAAATTCAAACAATCCATAAATAAATGATAGTAGAGCGGTAGTATTGATTTCTATACGTTTTAGAATTCGGCCAATGGCACTAAATTAGGTTAAAGTACACGAACGTAATTATATTTGTAATTTATCGATCTTATCGATCATATGGTGTATATGTGTTGATGACGGTTTAAGTGGTGATGATATAGGTTATGATCATCACACACACACTGCAAGGCCTCCCGTATAGACCTCCTCCCATCGATCACTATGTCCAATCTATCGGCATCCAGAAACGTTTCGTGAACCTAACTATGTCGGTTCGTGATCGCCACTTGAGACTTGGCCCCAACAGCCGTCAGTTGCCTACTGCCAGCCACTTCAGACAAACTACGTTTGTGACCCTAAATGGACTGTAAAAGCCTATTATTTAATAAACGAATATTAAAACGATAAGAATCCTTGTATCTCCTCTCTCTACCATGGATCAACACAGTTCAACTGGCATGTTTATTAACAATATATAATTTTAGACTATACTTCAATTGATTGAAAACACCATACAAAGATAAGTATAGTTTTCATGTTTATTTATTTGAGCCAATACACCCGCTGTCTAATTTTTCACCATATTTATATATAAAAAATAAACGTGAAAATTAAATATGTTTAATATTTAAATGAGATAAGATTGAATTTAAATGAGATTTATTCGTATTATTTTTAAATTTCACTTTCTCATTTCATCTTTCACAATCTCTATCTTTCTTCATTTGAATTGTCTTTTGTTCATCACCTTTCTTCACTTATCATCATTCCTAGACCATAGTTCGGTACATTATCACAGTTTTGATGACATTTTTCTCTTTTGTCTCAATTTGATTTTACTTTTTCATTCTATTTTTTGGTACTATACTTGTTTCCCTTTATCAATGATCTCTACATCACCTAAAAGGTTAACTGCAGAGAATGCCTTCTGCATTAAATTTGAAGTTATACAAAAAAGTATAAACACTTTTTAAATAATTTATTACAATAATCTTGTATCATATGTTATGTTCTCAATAAGTATAATTATTTCAATCATTTTAAATTCTTTTTTACATACTTTACGTATTTAATTGCGTCTTGAGTTATATTAAAATTTAAACGATCCGTCATGTCAATGAACTCTATCACCTCTGCTATAGAACGCACGAACAAACTCAAATGAAAGCCTACATTATTTTAATATCTATTTAAACTTTTCCCATAAATTACGATATAATATATTTCTGTTTCTTTCGTTTTTCTTTATTATTTCTGAAGCAATTGCGATCTAAGGTAGAAGTATTTATTGTTTTATTTACAATATATATAAGTGTATATATGTATGTCTATGTATATGCACAAATGTTTTGTCTACAAGAACACGTTACAGTTGTCGAAAAGAAATTGTTCTAAATAAGACCGACCATTGTATTTTTTCTTTACAATTATGCAAGTACAAATACATATGTGCATAATAAAGAGAACTTAATTATATTAGAGGAATATAACAGATTTTTGTTTGATATTAAATCTTGTGGTCACTTATAACAGACCTCATAAGGGTCAATGTAGAGGGATCGGAGTTTCGCTGCGAGATCGAATCAAAAATGAGTAGACATATATATATATATATATATATATATATATATATATATATATATATATATATGTCTCTCTCTATGTGCATGTGAGTGTGGGTAAACACCATTAACTGCCCTCTTCTTCATGTCTTCTTTCCGTCTTCCGTTCCGTTTCCGTTCTCCTTCTGTCTTCTCTCATCTCCATCTAAAGGATGTCTTGTAAAGATCGCCTCAAGTGATAAGACCGCCTCTTGTACCATATGAATTGTTTCTCTTTTTCTCTATTTTTTGTGTATAGTGCACATGAAAGTGTTAATAAATAAATAATCAACATCTCAAATGGCTGAGCATATTGCTAGTACCACAAGCTGTTAGAAGCAGGCCCACCACTAAGTGAACCGGTCGCAACTTAAACTATGACGAAGTTTATTTAAGTTTATTTATTCTGTGTTACGCATATATATTATGAACCTCCTTATTGGGAACCTTTCGTTCTCCCATGCCATTTGGGGAGCAAGGATGTTTCAACTCGGATATACTATTTATTCATTATATTCTTATATTTCACTTTCTCATTTCATCTTTCACAATTTCTATCTTTCTTCACTTTTGAATTGTCTCCTGTTCATCACCTTTCTTCCCTTATCATCATTCTTAGACCACAGTTAGACGCTACATTATCAGTTTCGATGTCATGTTTATCTTTCTTCTCCATTTGATTTTACTTTTTTATTCTATTTCTAGTATTTTATGGTATTATACTTGTTTCAACTACCTTTATCAATTATCTCTGCATCACCTAAAATTCTCCTTCTGTCTTTTACAATCTCTATCTTTCTTCACATTTGTATCGTCTTCCGTGCATCATCTTACCTTATCTTCGTTCCTAGACAGTTTGCTACATTATCAGAGTTTTGAATCAATTTATCCATTTCATTTACATTTTATTTTTGATTATAATTTTTATTTCTAGTTTTATTTTTATTCAATTTTATCTTTCGCAATACAACCTATCCTTTTGGAACGTGCTCCCCTTAGATATCAGGATGATCAGAAATCGTTGCGCATTCAAAGCGAAGGTTCGACAGCTGTCGCTTGACAAGGTGACGGAACTATCAAGTCAACTGGATTTTATTATTATATTTATATAAACAGTATATGTAGATATTTAAATATATATGTTAATGGTATATTGATATATAATTGTAGTAAGTATTATCTGTTAATATATTAATATTTTAGTGATTTTTTTTTCTTTTTATTTTATCTTGTTTCACCTACCTTTATTAATTTATGTTTGCATGTGCAAAAGGTTACCTGGTGGAGAATATGTTAAATGAATAAATATAAAAAAATGTTGCCACTACTATGGATGCATTCAAATGTAGCGACTTTCCCAGACTTCACTGGACGCCACAAAGAACTTCGATCAAAGTAAACCCACCCACACAGTTACTCCCCCCCTCCAACACGCCCACTCTCCACTTCCACCCGCTTCCCGCCGGTTTAATGGCCCGGTAATTGTTTGAAACAAAACATTTACTTTGTAGCCAGGTCGAAGGGAGCTCGGATAGAACAAAAGGCATTTTTAAAACCGCACCTCGAGTTTAAAGGCTTGCAGCAGTTCAGGATCTAACTTGTGACCGTGGATCGACGATAATGCTTGTTACGTTTGATTATACTGGAATGAATAACCAGTGAATGTGCTATACAGGGTGATTTTTTTTCTCACGCCTTCTCGCCTTTAGTAGTAAAGACTTTTTATAATATAGGGTTAATAACCTTTCAATTTGATTTTTATTTACATTACACCAATACCTCGCTTTGCATCGTTTCGTTTTGCGTTTTTTTCGAAGTTGCGTCGCTGCTCAATTAGTACTAATTTTCACTGGGCGTCGTTAGATTTTCGCGGTTGCGTTGTTTTGGGTTCGAGCCTTTAATTTTTTTTCAATTTTCGTTTCTTTTTAAAAGATGGCAACACTTTTGTTTCTATTTGCGCCATGCCATCAAAACTCGGGAATTCCCTTCCTAACTAAAAAATACGCAATTTGAATACAGTTTTATTTTCACTTTGTTTTGCTAATTTTAAGAGTTCAGTTTCAATTACGTAGTGTGTTGTGCTTTTTAAAAAGAGAATAATAAATTTATAAATTTTTACGTGTTGTTTCTGGTTACAAAAGAGATAAATATTATTCCAATTTATTTATTTGCGGAGTTATATTATGTTTGTTTTTTAAATGTTTACTTTGTTCAGTTTTCTTTCTAAAAAGTAGTATTTTCGTGACCCTGTAACCTATCTTCGATCTTTACATGGTTTGCTACAGAAAATCTTAATTCACTTTACGGCGTTTCAATTTGCGTCGTGTTTTTTTGGAACGTAACCACGAAGAGTGAGGTATTGGTGTATTATTTATTTCCCTCTAGTCTGCTGTATTTATGTCAACCTATTTTAATTTTTACATAGTTCTTCTCTTCGTTTGTCCACAATATTGTGGAAAACCTTGAGGCTCTACTTTACCTTATACTACTCAATCTATCTTTATACATTACTATTTATATATAATATCATTATTTTATTTATATTATATGTGAATGACTATATCAAAAATAGATAGCATTCGGCAAACTGTTATATCTATAAAATTGTGTAAAATCTGGCATAAATGTATTATTCTTTTGCGTCAATGTATTGTAAACCCTATATGTAAATAAATGGTTTTAAAAAATAATAAATAATATAATTATAATTTAGTATGAAAAATACTTTTTAAAATTTTAATTACTATATACTTTATATTGTCAGAAGTTATTAGACTATCGTTTTAAAATATGAAAATAATAAATTAATATATTTCAGTTTAATCACTTTATATGGGGATATTGGAAATAGGTGTAAGATTTATAGCTTTCATATATTAAACTTTTTAAACTTTTTACACCTTTAACTAAACACTCTTTAGACAGTGATGGACAACATACATTTGATATATATGTCGGTAAAAAAAACACACACACACACGCACGCACACACAGAGAGTGAGATAGAGAGAGAGAGAGAGAAACATATATGTGTATAATACTTCCGCTTGCTTCGCCGTCTCCTTCACTCCTGCGGAAGCTCTGGTAGAGCGAGAGAGACGTCCGACAGACTTTCTCTTCCATTTAATTGAGTATTTTATGAAGCTCTTTTTCTAGAGATAAATATAAAATTATTATTTACTTCTTAGTTTAAAATTTAAATAAACACATTTACTTTATCTACATATATATACATACATATATTTTTTCTAATCAAATTGAAAGAGTGATATATTAATTCGTTCCGGCGAATAAAATAAAAAAATCATAGTTCAAAGAACTCGATTGAAAAAACTTGGTACGCGAGGCTTCACCACCCACCGTTCCGTCGTGGCGGGTGACCGGAAGTAGAGCGGGTGGTCTGACTAATGATGTAGTCGTTGACTTTCTCCAGCTATTTACCGCTATCTGCATTGAACGGCGACATAAATGAAGATATAAGGAGTTTTCTTTGCAACTCAATTTAGTTAATTTAGGTAATTTAACAAAATATATAGTTTGGTTTTATTTAGTTCGACCCGTACGGAATTTATTTGTTTATTATTTGGGTCAAAATTAGGAATTGAAATTTAAGCACCTTCTCGTTGTCAGATTGATTTGAAATTTGGTACACACATTTAATTTAGATGACAATACAATATAATAAAGTAAATAACATTATAAATCTAAGATGGCCGCCGATACAAAATGGCGGATTACATATTTTTCCTTAACCCCTTCAATATGGGTATCAAATGAAAGGGCTACACTAGTAAAACACGATGATTATGTCAAAATTTAAAATTCAAGATGGACGTCGTTCCAATATGGCGGACTAGGTACATATTTTTCCACAACCACCACAATATGAGTATCAAATAAAACCGTTTAACTTAAAAGTTTTTTTCCGATTTTTTTAGCAAGCAAACAAAGATAAAACAAAGCAATATTTCAAGTTGTAAGTACAGCTGTGGGGCCACACACGCATGAATGGTCCTGAAGGAAGATCTGTACTTTGGCAATGTTTTGTTAAATTAAAATAGGTCGAGTCAGCGCCTTGTTGAGTTGACACAGTGTTAATAATTATAATATTTCGATATACACTGGTTTATTACCTGCCATTGTTATAAGAGCCTGAAACTTTTTAACAGGTTTTCTCACGAAAAAATAAATTATTTATATTTTTTTGAAAAAGGTTGAGTAAAATTTAAAAAGTATTTTATAGATGAATTAAATAATATCGTAATTCTAACCTAATTAATACTACTTATTACATTTATTTTTATATTACTAATATAAAAAAGATTTGATTAGTAGTTTTGTATTTTTTGAAGATAATTAATTAAAATAAAAATTATGTTCAACAAATTGATTTGTAATAATAATAATTATTAAAATTATTATCCGATAGATTTACGTGATGATTGGTTATATATGCAAAGGCTTTAAATGGATATACAGTATGTAGATATATGCTAATATTACATACAAGACATTTTTAGTTACACTAAGACGGCATTTCTTTTTTTATAATTAGTTGTCATACACAAACAGATCACAAGAATAAATCAGCAGTTATCTTAAGATAATGCAAAAATATGATGAATTACTTTTTGTAAAAATAGTCCTTGTGTACCCAAGATAAGAAAAGTAGGATAGGTGCCCAACAACAAAGAAACATTAAGTAATAACTTTTGAATGCTATGATAAGATTCATTCAATAATAAACTTTACATTATTATTTAAAAATGAGAAAAGAAAACACTAAGACGTTTATAAAACTACGTTGTACTGAAAGAACTCATGAAACTTCATCTCATAAGTATTAAAATAAACGAAAGTAAATAAAATTCAGACGATATCACGCAATATGCTAGGTGAGGTGGGTTCCCACTGTACGCGATTTAATTTTAACCGTATTAGGCAGAGGGTAAGTTAATTATTGGAAAATTAGAACCTTCGAGCCTTGAATTATAAAACTGTTTATACTATCGATATACATTATAGGTTGAGAGGTCTTTGTAAATTTAGGTATCTTTATGTAAATGGAGATGGACAAACCTTCTAAGTCCACTGACAAAGATAACTCAGGAAGCTTCGAAACATCGTCTAGACCAAAATAGATAAAAAAACAAAGATCTTTGACCAAAGTGTGCTACAGGTGATGATATTTGGATCTTACAACGTGGTTGTTTATGATTTTCCTGATAAAGAGCCAGTAATCCTAATAAGAGAAGACGTAAATTGATACGGTAGGTGAAGTTCATATCATAAAATATGAAAAATAAAATGAAAAAGTAAAATCAAATTGATAAGAAAGAGAATCACATATATATATATACACACATATATATATATATATATATATATATATATATATATATATATCTAATGCATATATATATAGCATACATATATATGCATATATATATATATATATATATATGCTAATGGATATTACATATTATGTTTATATTTAAATATACCATAACCGTTATTGAGGGCTGCTCGTACATTACCCTGTATTGGGAACACAGGGACAATTTTTCAGATAATTTATTCACTTAGTACATTTATTTCCTAGCTTTTCATTGGTCTTTCTCAATTTTTCTCACTATTTTTTTTACAATCCATTCAATAATCAATTTTTTACAATCCTAAATTTTTTTTCTATAACCGTCTTCTTTTCTTTCCCTGGTCTTAACTCCAGAAACTAAAGGCTTCAGCGGCCACCAGTTTAGCGCTCTCTGGCTTATTCTCTGCCATACACAAACATTAAACAGAATGACTAAACGAAACCTTTATTTGTAAGTCCTGTAAGAGCAGGTGTAAAGAAATCATTTAGAGTCGCTGGAGTTTAGGATGGGGGGCCTAAACTCCCACTAGCTTCATCGACGTTGACGCGGACGATGGTTCGACGTCGTCTCGAACTATCGTGATAGCATCACGAGAGTTTCAGGTAGCGTGAACCATACACGAATACCCCGGGACGGGCTATCTAGAACAGCACGGGGCGAGGGAAGACCGCGTGGCGATCCCTGACCGGAAGAAACCTCGGTCCCCCTAAAACGCAGAGGGCGATCACTGGGGGGGTTTTAGTGGGTAGGTATTCTATATACCCCTATCCTCCCCTCAGAGGCAGGCATCTTGAACGTCAGGAACCCCCCCCCCCCCTCGAATCAAAAAAGGTGTATAGAAATCAATTCAATTGTAAATATGTGTTTGCACTCGCACCGTACCCTTAGGTGGTGGCTACGCAACTTATTGTAACAAATTTCGGAACGACAAAAAGTTTCTTTCGTAACTTCCCAAGCCGCCTACGTCGTTACTCATTTTTTATTGTTTGTTTTTCTTTTGTCTATGCTTCTTTTCTCTGTATTATTGATGACTTATTCATTTTTTTCTACATTCGAATTTTAAAATTATTATCGAATTTCTCATGTAATGCTCTGTTTAATATACAGGCTGATATGTTATAAGTATAAAAGCGAATGTGAAAAGATATCAAACATCGCCACGTTGACCGATATTTCTCTATTCGCATCTAGCGAGTTTCTTTTACATTAGCTATGTAGTATATATGTAAATATATCGAAAATTCAATTGCATTAGAAATAATAATTAAATTATTGATAATACAATGAAATAAGAAAAATAATTTTCAAAATTCTGATTATCATTTCAATATAATTAATTATTAATTACTATGTACACAAACTTTGTAATGCCAGAAGTAATTGACCTGTCGCATTGGAATAGAAAATATTAAAATAATGTAACATATTTCAGAGTGATCACTCTTTACATGGAATTAACAGTAAATTTAGCTATAAATTCACACGTATAATCTCGACTCATTACGATATATCTGAAATTAAAAGGTTAACAGATTTGAAATTTAGTAGAAATCCAATTTTTCATTTACTAGCTATTCCAACAAACTTACTATATATATATATATATATATATATATATATATATATATATATATATATACATGTGTGTGTGTGTATATTTTAATCTATTAAACTACAAACTCGTAGAAAAATACGAAGTATATACTACGACCAAACAATCTTGATCTATTAGAAAATTCTACTCAATATAAATATAAATGAATATCGATAACAAAAGATTAATTTCCGTTAGGCTATTGATATCCTGTTATCATTATTGTCTACGACTTTATACGGATCGACGAGTTGAAATGAAGATCAAAGGAAATTTATTTATTGATGAATTATGTCGGTGCAGTAACTAAATCAGGTAAACATGGGGGCGATATGTACATTACATTTATATACATATATATATATATATATGATCCAAGACGATGCTCTTAGCTGTGTCAGGTTGCGCCGCGGCGCCCGTGCATTGCACACCCTGTACTATAAATTAAGCCGCTTCTGGTAATAACAACCGTCTAAGTTTAGGTTCAGACCTCTCGGGTACCATTGCGTCAGAATGCTAAACGGATATTTTCGAAGAGTCACAGTCCAAAGCCAAGTTACCTTCGTGGTAACCCTTGAAGCTAGTCACTTCGTTCAGCGTCACAAAGATCCCCCAAACCTCTGACTCTTCGCTGCTTTAAAAAAGGTTTTAGGCTAAACGTTCTCTGCATACTGCCACTTTAAACCCGCGGTATCTACAAATGTCATTTCGGTAGAAATGATAGTTGGGTCCAAAAATGTCGCGTTCCTAAAGAAACAATTATTATAAATTAATGTAACATATTTCAGAGTGATTTATTTATTGGTTAGATTAGAAATATATATATATATATATATACTGGCGATTTAGTATTTATACATAAATATATATATATATATACTTTGGACTTGGACTTTGGACTGTCACTCTTTGAAAATATCCGTTTAGCAATCTGACGCAAGGATAGCGGAGAAGTCTGAAGCTAAACTACCAAAGGCGGCTTAATATATATATATATATATATATGGATTAAGCCGCCTTTGGTAGAAAAATTAATTAAATATATACATCATACTTTGTCCATTGCTCTTAAATGAGTTACCAGAGGATGAGCAGCAGCGTCTCTGCGTACCATAATACCACACTGCGATCGCCAACCCGCCTGCCAGATGTGGCGATTATGGCATATCCCCCACAGATATCTTTGGGGGAAACCCCATTCTTCTTTATTTATTGATTTCAGCCGATATCACTGCAAAGCACATTAAAGTGCCTTCGGCTGACATTACAGTTACCTGACAAAACTGACCTCGGCAACAAATAATCAAACTTATAAATTTTCTAAGTTAAAATAATTAAAACACTTTATTTAACGTAAAAAATTATATATCGAAAATTTAAGAAAAAATACATAATTTTTTGCATGATTACGTCATCGGGTTTTTTGCGTGATTACGTCATCGGTCTACTTAGTAAGACGCCACCTCTGGGCTTCCATAATCCATGTGCCAAACCACATGCCGAAGATGATTCTAGTAACAATCACTTTACCTTATACATACACGTATAATGATACCATATGTGATAAAATTATATAAATAAAAGATATATAACTATGTTAAATGTTACATCTAATATTAAAAAAAAAAATAAACTTTAGCATTATTACATAGCGAAGAAAAAAATACAGTTTGATACCTCGAATACCGAGCAGAGTAATATTTAGTTAAGTTCATTCACCCACCAGTTCCGTGAACTCATTTCTGATGAAGCTGTAAAAGCCTTCCGAGATAGCAGCGACATCTTCAAAAACAGTGGTAGTGGGAAGCTTACCCACCCTGCATCTCCCAATCGTGGTTGGTTAAATATCGTTTTAAATAACTCTTACCGTATATAAAATAATATCATCACCTACAGACCATCAGAAGTTCAACGACTGTCTCATATAGCGAACGTAAGTGCCGAACGAACAGCTGCGAGCGATACAGGTGTTACACTCAATTCCAGAAGCGGTAACATAAGATAAAATGAAAGGAAACACAAGGTATATATTCATTTGCTTTACTGTAACCAATCTCTGTATTTCTGTAGATGTGTGGTCATAGTGCAAGCGATTTTAACCGCTATTTATATATAAATATATATATGACCCAGAGACATTCGCTGAAATGACCAGATGGTGATATCTCTCATCACCGCGCAGGCTTGAGTAAATTTAAATAAGTTTACCATATCCATGCTCTTTCTATACAGTATCTCCTAACAAAGCATAGTTTAGTTTCAATTAATCACTTTTAAGTAAGAAAAGGACCAATATTTAGCCACTTCCGCACATGCAGTGGTAGTCGTGCAACAAAGTGCACCGCTTGCCAGCCCGCTGATAAATGCGTATGCGGCAAACAATGCGAATCACACAACTGCCACCGTTAAAACACTCAACACGTGTTTCACCCCTCCACGGGGCATCTTCGGGAGTTATGTTACACTGATTAGTGCCAAACACAGAGTGACTACTGCATGTGCGGAAGTGGCTAAATATTGGTCCTTTTCTTACTTGGGATGGTCTTCCGCAAAGTAACGCCTAATTCCATTAAAAAAAAAATTTAGATTATATCTTACTGTAAACCACCGGCGAGCTCTAACTAGACCTTCTGGGCCTTACGAATAGCTGTGTTGGCTAGTGTTGGAACAGATATTAATATAATCTGGAACCACATTTAGCCGTTGTTGGGAAAACCAACCAACCAAAACCAACAAACAACATTGTTGGGAAAACCAAACGTTTTGAGCTGCCACCCAATGTAATTTTGTTAATTTAATGTACAAAAGTATCTGTTCTACACATGCTGATCTGAAATATCTAATAGATTCAGGCGTTACCTCGCCGAAGTCCATTCTAACTAAGAAAGGGACTTCCCTCAAACATAACTACAGTGACCGATATTGCGCTATTCACATAAAGTAATTTCCAGTGAGATTTATTATCTATGGTGTATATAGTGAGAGCCTATCTACACCGCGTATCTCTCTACATATCTATCATATCTATCTACACTTCGTAGCCGCCGCTCAAAAACCTTTCGGCACCAACGGCCATCAGTAACAACAGCGATATGTTCCGACTGCCACTTTAGACGACCAATTCTTCGAGCTACGACTGTTCTTCTATGATATCTCCTGATTTCTGAATATCATTCGTTCTCGCAGTTAAACTCCTGGCATAGCCCTCTCCATTACTCTCTTAGTGACCCTGAATCTTACAGAGGTCCGTCAAAAGTAACAGCGTCATTAGTGTTTTTTTATTTAAATAATAACACTAACATAATTTTTAAACTGTAATTAAAAAACTAAAATATATCAGACCATGGTGTCTGTACTAAAAGTTTCCCAAACTTTTTTGTGTCGTAGACCCCTTGCCATGTTTTTCCGTGTTGGGTAGACCTCCTACTTACCTGATATTGATTCCCTGTAAATTTCTAACTGTAGTGAACTTTAGTGTTAAAAACTTAAAGTAAAAACACATGATAATTTATACATTTATTAATTGAATTTAAATTAAAACTACTCAATATAAAATTTTGTATCTGTTATGTAAAATATACGTAACATTAAATAAACATAAAGTAAACTATAAATAAAAAAAACATAAGCAATATGTCAATATTTTTATTGAAAATGATGAACCTGATGCTTTAATAATAAATTATCAATATTTGGCGTCAATTCAATCTGTTTTGATATTATAGGATAGTATGATGTAAGTAAATAGGTACAATCAGTGTATGTGTTGAGATCCACTATCGTGGACCCGCATTTCCATTTCATGAACCCCTAAATTTTTTTTCACTGACGAAGACCCCTTGCATTGGTTGTAATAGACCCCTAAGGGTCTATATAGACCACTTTGGGAATCACTGATCTACACTCTTCTACATAATACCCTGTACAGTGATCTCAAAATGCTTTTTCTTACTATGTTTTCGTTGATTTACTTATTAGTTCTGACACCATTGATTTTTTAGAATGCACCACAAATAATAACTATAATCAATGATCCAGTGCAATAGCCCGCTGAAAGACGCGCCATACCCAAAGCTTGCATCTCACGGATTTCATCCCTAAGGATTCCAAGATTCTGAAATAGCATCTCTAATAACTTTACAATAGCAACCGCCAGTTATGTCTAAGTTTTATTTTATTAGAACCTCCTTCGTGCGATATACATTTCTCTATTTATTTATAAAGTTTTAAAATATGATGATTTCGATTTTAAACTGTTTTATTTAGTTCGACCCGTACGGAATTTATTTGGATCAAAATTAGAAATTGAAATTTAAGCAACTTCCCGTTGTCAGATTGATCTGAAATTTGGTACACACATTTAATTTAGATGACAATACAATATAATAAAATCAATAACATTATAAATCCAAGATGGCCGCCGATACAAAATGGCGGATTACGTATTTTTCCTTAACCCCCTCAATATGGGTATCAAATGAAAGGGCTACACTAGTAAAACACGATGATTATGTCAAAATTTAAAATTCAAGATGGACGCCGTTCCAATATGGCGGACTAGGTACATATTTTTCCACAACCACCACAATATGGGTATCAAAAAACAGTTTAACTTAAAAGTTTTTTAAATGTATTTATTTACAGTGATATAGATTTTGAAATTTTGCTTAAAAAACCTACTTTTTTAACTCTATGTTTTAGTCACATAATTTAGACGAAGCCTTACGGTCTAATTTGTCTGTGGTATTTAATGTAACCTTAATATTTTAATTTTATATACAATTTTTTTTTCTGTGGTTACTGTGATCCAAGTCAGTTTGATATTTTTATTTATTATTGTATTTATAAAATGTATTATACCGTATTAATTAGTGTATATATACGCTATATTTTTATGTATGTTTTGTATATGTTAACCACGCATTATTTATACTTCTACTATTTCCATACTATGGTTGTCTGTTAATGATTGCCTCGTGTAAGAACGCCCTTAATATTTTTTGTTTATTATTAGGAAACTATTTAAATGTATCCTAGCGTGTACAATAAAAAAATATTAAATTTAATAAAATTATTTACCATATACGACGTAATGACAAAAAATTCACTGAATACAAACTAAAACGATATTGATTCAGATAAAATGTTTTCGGAGAAAATGTTCACACGTTTCTCTGAACACCGAGCAGATATATACCAATCAATACAATATATCAGGCGACACATCTGACATAGATTTTTTAAAATATTATCTGTGAAAGTCAGAAAAACTAACAGAATCCATCACCAATCGAATACAGCCAGCGAAGCCTCAAAAAGGCCACCCATTTGTTTGTTCGATCAGGAACCAAGTCCGATACAACAGTAACTGATGCAATACGCACCAGAGACTAGCACATGTAACATAACACAGTACACTAAAGACAAACGATTATTTATATTTTCTTATATTAATACCTTATATTTATCTTCTATTATAATTATAAATATTCGTTACTGTATCTATACCAGGATATTTGAACCTATTCCTTTTTTGATTCATTTACATTTTTTTTCCCGGTAGAAAATACATGAATTTAGTTCATCGTCAAAACAATCTATGAAAGCGAACTTAATATGTATTTATGTCTATATAAAAATGAATGTTTGTCTGTATATCATTTATAAATTTGATCATGTGATAATTATTACTCGTTGCTTTGCAAAACCTATGAAGGTATATGACTAATTTTAGACAGATGGCGCTACTGTCATTCCATTGAATTTCATGTAATTCCTTGACAGTTCATTTCGATATAACTGAAACAATAATAGCGTATGAATGAGAAGTTTTCAAGCTATGGGTGACAAGAATTTATGTAAATTTATATCCGGCTCACATAGTTAAAATGAAAATTAAAAAAAGAATTGTTAAATTTCACGCGATCGAAGTTGTGGGGCACAGTTAGTAAATAAATATGGTTTAGTCATTAGACATTTTATGTGGATCTTAATTTGCCTTTTCAACTCATAGACGCGTTCTGCAAGAGATAAATCTCTCACAAAGATATCTATGGATGGATATACAATAATCATGGTACACAGAGGATTCTGCTGCCTGTCCTCTGAACACTTGTTTGTGAATTGTTTTCTCTACCTATATGTAGTATTTACGTATTTCATTTTTAAATTGTCGAGTTGATTTTTTAATCTATCTATTCTTTTGTACCTATTGTGGTTGCCTGATTGAATTTTCAATTATTCTGTAATTTTATGTGAATTATATTTTCACGTGACATTTTAAATTATTTAGTTTATTTAAAATATTTTACAAACGAAGGCGATATGACAAAACAAGTTTTTCTATAAGCGGTGGCTTTAGGTTGGTCTAAAATAAAATAAAAAAATGTTCACATTATGTTTACGTATTCAATTATTTAGGAAAATTACAACTGTACATAATAAACACCATTATACCTATTGTTAAATTGAGGCATTGCAATCAAAATAAAAATAATTTTAATTCTCAGTTAGTTGTTGTAACAGCTCCTAATAGATATCGCACCGTTTGTATTTCGTGCGACAGAGATAACGCTCTACGAAGCCGAAGTTAGCCGATTGTCTCTTTCCAAAGGTCGATGTGCAATATTTATCGCGGGGTATCGTAGGGATATATCTGGTCGAATTAACGGAGATTGAAAATGAATCGAATAATCAAAAGAAAAAAACTAATTATCAAAAGAAGCAAATGATACTTGTTGTAACAGCTCTTAATAGATACCGGACTGTTTGTGTTACGTGCGACAGAGATAACGCTCTACGAAGCCGAAGTTAGCCGATTCTCTATATATCTGGTTGAATTTACAATGAATCGAATACAGTCATTCAGAAGGCAGTCTAGTTTGTTGAGGTCTAAATTCAGATCCAAATAGCACATATCGCCATAGTCAATTACAGGTAGAATATAATGTAAAAAAGGACCTATATTTAAAAATACTAAATTTACATTTATCAGCGTGCTGGCGGGCGGTGCACTTTGTTGCACGACTACCACTGCATGTGCGGAAGTGGATAAATATTGGTCCTTTTTTACTTTGGATGGACTTTCGCAAGGTAAAGCCTGATTCAATTAAATATTTAGAATATAATGCATAAGTATTACCTTAAATAATAAGTTGATGATCCAAAATAAATATACATTTATTTATTTACTTATTCCCTTTCGTCTGAAATGATATGATAGCTGTTAAGTTAAGCGGGTCAAGGAAGCGCGTCGGGCCAATCTAAGTTGCGGAGTAGGGAACAATATCATTACGCCGCGCCCCGAGGGGGTGGGCAGCGTGGAATCTAGTTATGAGAGATATCGCATCCCCGATACATATGAAAGCTTCGTATATGAAAGTGTTACATTTTTAATGGAACATTTTTTTTGTTGAAAACATTGCGTCAGGCTATATTTTGTTATACAGGATGATTTGTTACACATGTAAAAGATTTAGAGGTGAAAATAAAGATCATTTGCTGTCAATAACTATTTTTAAAACTGTAACATCGGTATACGCGACGTGGGTAAAATCCCACTATGTGGGACAATGACAAGGGCTGATCGTGGTAATCTTTGGTGGATGAACATACTTTAAAATGGGCGTTTATGTGACATGATAATGATATTCAAGTTAAAGTCTTAAGTTATCTTTAACTATTACTAAAGTTCAAATTAGAATTATAAGTTATTTTTGTATAAGTTTTCTTGTCTGCGTTCGACCTTCAACTCTCCTGATGTAATGCGGCATGGCATGTCATCTAAGGAAGATCCTAAAAAAATTCTTTATTTTAGCAGGCAATATCACCTAGAATATATTGGAGTTGGCAGATGACCTGGTAACAGAAAAAAAAACTGAATGCAGGCCGCTAAAAACCTTTTTATTGTAAATATATAGGGAAGGCCTTTTTATGGTTTTGGGGGGGAAATCTTCCGTATGTTCAAGACGCCCCGCCTCTGGGGGGAGGACAGGGTTATGTGGGATTCCTACCCACTAAACGCCCCTCTCCCCGGTGATCGCCCTTTGTGCTATGGTGGCGACCGCGGTATCTCCCGGTCAGGGATCGCCACGCAGTCTTCCCTCGCGCCGTGCTATTTTAGATACCTCGTCCCGGGTATGCGTGTATGGTTCACGCTACCTGAAACCCTCGTGGTGCTATCACAATGGTTTGAGACCACTTCGAACTATCGTCCGCCTCAGAGCCGCCGAAGCTAGTGGGTGTTTAGGGCCCCCACCCTAAACTCCTGTGACTCCGAAAGCCACGTTCATTGTAGGGGAACACGATTTTTCACCATCGCGAAGTACGTCCCCGCGCTGACAGCGTCGCCTCCGAGCAGGATCTGTCCTCTGCCGATCCCGTTATATAGGGAAGGCCTGTATCAAACTGTGGTCGACTTACAACTCAAAAAATGATATACTATAACAAGTGGCGCAAAAGTAATGTCATAATGTACACATGCCTTAATTTTTATAAATAGCGCCAAATGTCACTGTACTTTGTCATTTAAGATAAAGATATATAAAGAATTAGTTTTCGCAGTGTGAATTTCGTAGTCGTGTTCCATATACAAACAAGTTTTTAGCTGTTTCTCATGCAAAATACCACTAGAGTTGTTACAACAAACCACGCACCTTACAAGCCATAAAAACTTACATTAAAATAGATATCTCAAATTTGGAGCCAGATGTTTTGCGGGTAACAATACAAAATACCGTAAAACGTGCGCAATTATGATTCAACTTGCGAGGTGATAGTGATAGTGATATAATATTGTCATTTAATGTCATCAATTTTTCACTTTCAAAGAAAGTTTTTTTTTAATAACAGACCTGTTTTTTTATCTTATACAAAAATGGATGCCGTTTTCAATTGTGACATTAGTTTTGCACCGCCTGTAATTATTTCTTTTTATATTATAAACAAAACACACAAACGTTACAGTTATTCAAATGTAATAGTGCAGTCGTATAGTATTATCAAATATCTGTAATAGCATCGTCATTTCTGTCGTAAGACGTTCACTGTTGGGCGAGGGCCTCCCCCATTAAATTATTTTAATAGGGCTGGCAGGAAGCAGACTTTCAGGATCTTCAGCAATTTCTCGCCTGTCCTTCTTATAAACATATATATATATATATATATATATATATATGAACAATTTTAGGTTATCTTGGTTCTTCTACGGACCTCCTTATTTAGGGTTCGATCTCCCAGTGAAACTCCAGCATAGCCCTCTCCATTGCTCCTTTATGTACCTTGAGGCTTCTGTTGAGGTCCATCGTAAGTCACCAAGTCTCGGAACCGTATATCATCACCGGCAACACATTTGTCAAATATCTTCATCATACAGTATTTTAGACGAATAGTTTCGGAGCTTCACGAACGATGATTATGATGCCTAATATATATATATAAAGTGCACCGCCCGCCAGCCCGCCGATAAATGCGCATGCGACAAACAATACGAATCACACAACTGCCACCGCCAAATCACTCAACACGTGTTTCACCCCACCACGGGACATCTACAGGAGCTATGACACACCGATTAGTACCAAACACAGAGACTCTGTGCCGCATCTGACACACACACACACGCACATATATATATATAAATATATATATGTGTGTGTGTGTGTCTAAAATATGTATATCTAAAAAAATGGGAAATTAGTCGTGAAGGAGTCTAATAGCATATACAATTAATTAACATTGCCAAGTTAATTACGGATAAGATGGTTAAAATGAACAGTTAAATGTTTCGACATCGCCGACGTGTCGTTAACGATTCATTAAACGGAAGTCGGCCGTTATCCAATAAGGCTCACTTCCGGCGGCGGCACAGGACCGGATGTTCCGGCGACTACATCCGTAAAACCCTCCTGGTACATACAAGTCTAATTATTTTTATTTCGAACCATTTAAGCTTCTCATATTATGAAAATTTTATAGAACCTCTCTTTTAAAATGTCACAAAATTGAAAAAAATGGTGAAAAGAAAAACTCTCGATTGGATATGAAAATCAAAAAAAATATCAACAAATATTTAATGGAATCAGGCGTATGCGGCAAACAATGCGAATCACACAACCGCCACCTCCAAATTACTCAACACGTGTTTCACCCCTCCAAGGGGCATCCTCAAGAGTTATGTAACACTTGTGCATGTGCGGAAGTGGCTAAATATTGGTCCTTTTCTTACTTATATCGACAAATGACTCGTGAATTTATTGTAAATAAATGCTTTGAAAACGATAGAAAACATGAAGGGTGGAAGAGAGAAATTGTGAAGGATAAGAGAGAGAGATGGAGGGTGAAAATATGAAGGTTTATGTACCTGTCCCCAAAAAATAGATGGAAGGTTCCTCAGCTTCCATCGATTTAATAAACTAGGGTCCAGATAAGGTGCCCGAGGTTGACGACCACTGTCCAGGTCCAGGAGGCTTTTCATTGGCGATCACAGAACAAAACTTATCAAAAAATATTTAGATACGCAAATATCGGGCAGACTACTGGTATTTTAAGGTTCTAGAGCCGAAGGCTATTCGATTGGTACTGAACAATGTTAGTCTTTATACCTATTACAGCTTCTTCGGGATCGCGGATTTATGATCCGTGATCAAATGAATTAAAAAAAAGTCAGTAAAAAAACACTACGTATGAACCTCCACTTCGAGGACATTTTAGTTGATTAAAATCAGAATCTCAACCCTGGGAGAAGGTTAGTTAGATCAACTTGCGATGTAAACTCACAAGGCAGTCAGACGCCAGTTTGGGGGTAAACTGAAGACGATATAGATACAGGCCTACTTATAAAGTGTGTATATTCTATGAAATAATTTACTTTTACTTAACATCTTTGACATTTTATTTTAGGTAAGAAAAGGACTAATATGTAGCTACTTCCACTATGTAGCAGTAGTCGTGCAACAATGTGCACTGCCCGCCAACCCGCTGATAAATGCGCGTGCGGCAAACAATGCAAATTACACAATTACCACCGTTAAATCACTCTCTGCTAAGTAGCAGTAGTCGTACAATAAAGTGCACCGCCCGCCAGCCCGCTGATAAATGTGCGTGCGGCAAACAATGCGAAACACAACTACCACCTAAATCACTATATAGCTATATATTAGTCATTTTCTTACTTAGGATGGACTTCCGCAAAGTAACGCCAGAATCTATTAGATATTTCATATATATAGATATATCATGTTGTTTTATCCTCGTTCCACACTTCACCACTTCTACTGGTATAGCATGTCAGAAGATAGACGCCCTGTCCTTAGTCTAGAACCCACTTGAAGATGACCGGTCTGCGACATCCACATCCTGCGACATCCCACTACTTTAACTATTTATTTAGTCAACCTAGTGGGGCTTTTTTTTAAGGGTCCCCGCTATTGGGAATATCTTTGGGAAGGACATTGTCGTTTATTTTCTTAATTGATTTTTTCACGCTATTTTTTAATCATCTTTCTCTTCTTTAATTCATTACATAATCTATCTCTCTACTTCTTTCATTCCACAATTTTCTCATTCTTTCTCTTTCATTCTATTCGCCATACATACATTCTTAACCACTACATTCTAGGTATCTTTATTTACAATTTACTTTAAATCTCAATTTTATGCAACTTTACATCCTGTATCACGGTTTTTACCTTTTATTCTAATTATTTTAATGTTTTTATTTAAAATTAAATTTGATATTTTTATTTCCTTAGTACTTACTTACTATTTAATTTCCTATCTGACAATATTTGAGGGTATAATTAAGTTTTATTTCCTAGTGGGACTATCCCAGGTTCATCGTCGCAACACAACCTATCTCTTTATTAATACAGTTGAAACAAGTACACGGAGAGCTTTATAAGCTAAGGGTCAGAATAGCGAGCTTATCAACTGAATAATTAAAAGCCTCCAAAAGTATACAGCGGGTGTTTTGAATTTCGTAACGAACCAACTAAAACATGTGCTTCTCTTTTTACATTATCATATTTAACATGCTGTCAAAGACACAGTGACATAAAACAAAAATTATTAAAAAATTGCATATTTCTAAGAACTATATAATAATATTTATTACATAGGGTGATTGGCTAAGTGATTATTATCACCTTAAATCGTTTATGGACTTCATAAAAAATAAGTAAGTAAGTAAGTGTCCGATTTAAGATCATCGGTTTAGGATCGCGATCGTATTTCGAGATATCTCTTTCAATGTAGCTTTTAAAACGATTGATTTATAGTATTATCCGTAAATAGATTCTTCGAAAATATACAATAGGTGTTCTATTTTCAATTATTCTTATAGATCTTGTTCTGTATACCGATGATATAACAGTTTCTAGGCAAGTTTGACATTTTCGTCGACTACCACTGCACGTGCGGAAGTGGCTAAATATTGGTCCTTTTCTTACTTAGGATGGACTTCCGCAAGGTAACGCCTGATTCCATTAAATCATCATTATTAATATTAATATTCTTATTATTATTGCTAGTATTATCATCATTGTCACAATTATTATTATATTTACGTTTTAGATGATGGTGATGACAATGTAATCAACTGTCAATAGGAATAAAACATACATACATATATGATTAAAAAATACATAATGTTATAAAAACCCTTCGCAGATAGTTTTTTTAAGTACTCAATTTTTTAAATGCAAATTAAAACTTATTCGAAATATATTTATATGTGTAGGTATTTAAATGTACTTTTGAATTGTAAGTTATTTTTAACATTGTAGTTCAAGACTGTGGTCACCAACAACTACCACCGGCCAGTATTATTGATCGATCCAGTAAATCAACTGTTATTTTTTTAAATTAAAATTTTATAATTTTTTACATACACAAAACAACCTCGATAATAAGTAAAGTTTCACATATTTCTATTAACAACTATTTAATGCTATAATAAGATTTATTTAATAATATACTTTTAATTTTAGATTTAAAACTAATAAAATGAAAGGGTATCTTGTATGTAGGGAATGATCTTTAGTTACCAGGTTTTGTCAATTCGATGGTAAAATACGAGCAGTCATGGAAAGCGGCTATAATTTTCTGCGAAAAAGTGATGCCGAAGAAGGAGGCTGCTAAGAGAGAGAGAGAGAAAGAGAAAGAACGTCTGAGCTATCCATCAGCAGCCGAAGACCTGGACGTCGGAGAGTGGTATATACTGCAAGGCGATAGTAAAGAACGAGCAGTTATGGAGAGCCAGTATAATTCTCTGCAAAAAAGTGATGCCGAAGAAGGAGGCTGCTGAGAGAGAGAGAGAGAGAACGTCTGAGCTATCCATCCGCAGCCGAAGATCTGGACGTCGGAGAGTGGTATACTGCAAGGCGATAGTAAAGAACGAGCAGTCATGGAGGACCGGTATAATTTTCTGCGAAAAAGTGATGTCGAAGAAGGAGGCGAAGAGAGAGAGAGAAAGAACGTCTGAGATATCCACCCACAGTCGGAGACTTAGACATCGGAGGGTATACTGCTTCTTTCTCCAAACCCCTTAGCATGGCCTTGGCGATGGAGTCAGGTTGATCCGCCGCAAGTAAGGAAGAAAGCACTGGGCCACCGCCGTTAAAACAGCGGTAGTATGCGAAAGAGTACCTGTAGTTTCAACAAAAGGCTTTGACGAAGACCAGGGTTTTAGATGGTAGGAGTCCGGTATAAACCTTTCGTTGCTACAACGGAGTGGTATCCGATGCCGGATTTCCACACGAGTAAAAATAATAAAAATATCTTGTAGAACATTATTATATATGTGTACATATTTATATATATATATATACTAGCTAATCCCGCAAACGTTGTTTTGCAAAAAAAAATTGATATTTTAATTTACAAATAAAAAATAAGGGTTGATCGTAGAGGGGTGAAAATTTATGGTTGTATGTATTCTTGTATGCTGTATCATAAAAAAATAAAAACAAAATATTTCGTTAAAAAAAATTTTTAAGTGTGAACAACCTTTATCACTTAAGGGTATAGAAAATAGATAGTAGCCGATTCTCAGACCTACTGAATACGCATATAAAATTTGGTAAAAATCGGTCGAGCCGCTTCGGAGGAGTTCAAGTTCGAACACCGTGACACGAGAATTTTATATATTAGATATTAGAGCAATTTTGAAAGATTCATAAACCAGATATCGTTTATTTTTTGTCCCTTTTTGCTTTCCCCCTTCATATACTCCGCTGTCTGTGTTTTCAGTTTAGATGAATAACAACAGGTTTTTTTTCAGCACTTTAAAATTATGCTGTAAACAACAAACATTCGAGCGAACGAATGCTGTTGTGTTTCAGGGTTGAAGGTTTTTTTTTTTCCTTACACTTTGTTTTTTATTTATTTTTTGTAGTTTCCTTTACAATTGAACATTCAGGTGTTGCCATATACTTCGATTGATGTTAAAATATGGTTTTAAAAACTACTATATATATATATATATATATATATATTAGTAAATATATATATATATAAAAAAAATATATAATAATATATATATTTATAAATATATAATATATAATATAATAAATATATATATATAATAAATATATAATATAATAATATATATATTTTTATATATATATATAATATATAATATATATATATATATATAAAAACTACTATATATATATATATATATATTTACTAATATATATATATATATAGTAGTTTTTGTGTACGTTGATCCTGTAAACGTTGTTTTGCAAACAAAAATAAAAGTTTTTAATTAACAAATAAAAAAAAAGGGTTGATCGTAGAGGGGTGAAAATTTAGATAGATTATATAAAAAAAAACAAAAAATTTTGTCTTAAAAAATTAAAATAAATTTAGGGGTGGACCACCCTTATCACTTAGGGGTATGGAAAATAGATAATAGCCGATTCTCAGACCTACTGTATACGCATATAAAATTTGGTAAAAATCGGTAAAGCCGTTTCGGAGGAGTACGGTAGCTAACATTGTGACATGGAAATTTTATATATATATATATCATATCTACGCATAACGGATAGTGTCACAAAGTTGAAAATATATTTCAATTCATGTAACACTATAAATGTAGGTGGATTTTAACAGGTTAGGTAGGCAAATAAAGAAAAACAACACAATTTTACTACACGTAACATATATAACTATTAAAATGTTCTAGTTTAATATATTAATATGAAAACATTAAAACTGTTATATATAAAGCAAATATGAAGTGGTATCCATTGGCTGCGATAAGCTTTGAGGTCAGTTATTAATAGCAGCACGCATTATTTCTATGGAAACCTTAGAATAAGCCTTACTCTCTAAAATTGATTTTTAACGCAATATATGTCTTAAGTGACGAAATCGCAGCGATCGATCGATTAATATTTTAAAATATATTACAGCGAAAATAATAAAACAAAATATGAATAATCATATAAAAATGATAAATTCTAAATTCAAAAAAATATTTGACGTAAATTTTATGAAGGCTATATTCGGGCTTTATATATATATATATATATATATAAAGTTTATATAACTTTATATATATATCTATATGTGTGTGTGTGTGTGTGTGTGTATGTATACATTAGGGGGCCGGAAAGTAATGTCGCATTCTTAAGTTAAATTCACACGACTACATTTTTAACAAGTTTATATTTCTAATCAACAATATATTCACCTTCGTTATCAACAACCTTTTGTCGTCTAGTACACAAAATTAATGCCGGAGCAGTAACATTAATCGGTTTTTCTGTATGTATCGACAAAAACGACATTACTTTCCGGTCTTACATATTGATAGAAAATTAAAATGTAAAACACTATTAAAACATATTATATATCAAGCGACATTACTAATACATTCATTATAAATAATTATTATAAGTAATTTAAATAAAAAAAATTATAAACAACTTATTAGATCAGGCAGAAAAAATTCCATGAACGGAGACGTAATTAAAAAAAAAACATATCTTTATGGACAGCAAAGGATCCAATTAGAACGCCACAGAAATAAGAAAAAAATTCCCGGCAGTCAAGCAAGGTATATTGTATCAAATTGTTTGCCTCTTCACAAAAAATCTTACACGTGACTGTTCTTCTATAATAAAACACTTTTGTAATTTAGCCGTAAGCTCACCCACGCAAGAAAGCTTTAACACTAGTGATGTTCATCAACAATTTTTAAATACTATCGATAAATATTTTTTTATCGAATTATGACGTAACTTCTCACTGTACGCCGAGTACATTGCGATATAGGTAAATTCCTGGTACGGTGCTCGGTGCTGAGAACCCTCGTACCAGATTTGAGGATGCAACCTTTATCATCGTGTACTAAGAAAGCACAACCCAAAGAAAACTGTAATAAATATGTGAATAATAAAATAAAGAATAAAAAAGAATGTACCTAGCCAACTAACAGTAATAAGATGACGAAAGGAAGGCGATGAAATCAAGAAGGAATGAAAGAACAAAATGAAAGATATTGTGATAGAAATAAAGTAAGAATAAAAGAAATTGAGAAGTATGACAGTGAGTGAAGAATAAAGATGAAAAATCTGAAAAACTTATTTGTAAACAAAGACCCTGATCCCAACTTTTTAGGGGTACGAGAGGCCTCCAATAGTGGGGGCCTTAAAAAAAACCTTCATCATCGATTCCGAAGATCACCACGATCATCGGTCTAACGCTGCTCGTGTTCAGTGACTTTCCACGACCTTCAATAAGTCGTTCAATAATAGAGGGTGTACGATACTCCTTGCTCTGAAATTCACAGCCAGTTCTTAGTCCCAAGAATTTATAAAAGCCAGAAAGGCTAACAGCGTCCATCATCAATTACAAATGGAAGCTATTATCTTCACGGATCAAACTCGAGAGGAGTTTAAAAGAGACCAGTTGAAAGGATCTTCATCTTCATCTTCATCGAGCATCTTCAGGCAATTGACGAGGTCATCAGTCTGACTTATAAGTGGATGTCTTAGGTTCAGTGACCATCTAAGTAAGAAAAGGAAGAATATATAGCTACTTCCGCCATGCAGCAGTAGTCGTGCAATAAAGTGCACCGCCCGCCAGCCCGCAATTACACAACTACCGATTAGTGCAAAACACAGAGTGCTAATCGGTGTAACATTACTCCTGAGGATGCCCCGTGGAGGAGTGAAACACGTGTTGAGTGATTTAACGGTGGTAGTTGTGTAATTCGCATTGTTTGGCGCATGCGCATTTATCAACGGGCTGGCGAGCGGTGTACTTTATTGCACGACTACTACTGCATGTCAGAAGTAGGTATATATTGCTCCTCTTCTTGCTTAGGATGGACTTATGCAAAATAACGCCTGAATCCACTAGATATTTGAGATCAGCATGTTTAGCTGAACAGGCGCGTTTGTACATCAAATTAACAGTGATCATCTGTTCAGCGCGTTATTCGACGTGCCCGCTATCACGACAACTTGATTGCCTCGTCCCTATTTAGATATCCTGAGCATAGCTCTCTTCATGGCAACTTTGTAATATCCTTCTTCTTCTTTTCAGCTGATTGACATCTGCAAGATAAAGCCTCCCCCTAAAGATTGGTACAATGATAGGTCCTGTGCTGACCATATCAAGGGACTTACCGCAACCTTAGTTATATCATCAGTTCACTCAGTGGGTGACCTATCCATGGCGCGTCTATCGGCACGTGGTTGCCTCTCGAAAAACTCTGGGTCTTAACTGCCATCCATTGCACGGGCAATGTGTCCCGTTCATTGTCTCTTTAAACGAGCAACTCTTTGAGTTGGGTCCATGATCTTTATTCTTCGGCCGATCTTATTGTTTCTGAATTATCTATCGATATAAAATTGTAGGTGTTGTCCAACACTATGGACTCTGAAAGGGAAAAATTACCGGATCTTTGCGGTGAGATATTTTAAGTTTGCTACTGAAAAGACACTTACTCTTTGAAAGGTCACAGATTTATCAGTAATTGCAAATTACGAAGATTGAAATTGATGCGTAGAACATTAGTGGCATTAGGTTTAAAAATTACTAAAAAATTCCTTGTTTTTAAGGGTTGTAGTAGTTCAACGGTAGATTGGAGTACAGAGATGATAGAAATAAATGAAAAAAAAGCTACAACCAGCAGTTGATGAGAAATATGTTCGGTATCATGACTTTAGTTTGTAGATATTTTGAAAGAAACCTTTATCTTCATCATAATCATCATATCAGCTGTTAGACACCGAGGAGATATGCTTCATCCAAAGCTCGCCTCAACCAGACTTCCGCTACTCACATCCAGCGACCTTATGACGTCAGATCACGTAGTGGGAGATATACCTTCGCCGCGTTGACCAGCTCGTGAGCGCCACTTGAGAACACTCGACGAGCAATTCTTCAAGCTACCTTATTTCTGCTTTGATATATATATATATATATATATATATATATATATATATATATATATATATATATATATATATATTGTATATATATATAATATATATACAAACTTTTCAAAAGAAATCGATATTTTAAAAAATAATTTTAATCGTTTATCAGCTTCCAGAATAACCCATTATTGTTTATTTGAGGCATGCCTAGGGACATTGTCTTATATATATATATATGTATGTATATATATATGTATACATATCAATATATATGTATGTCTATGTAAATACATCGTACACAGTTGCGTACAAACTTATTTTAGGTCTTTGGTTGCGGACAAAATAAGGAATATTTTCTAAAGCATTTTCAAATTACAGTGCCAAATGCAAATATTGGCACTAAAAACCACGGTCCTGTACGGTGGCACTTATTCAGGTACTCCACGGAACATCCTCATAACTAAAGTAAGAAGCATATCAGATTCCCGTGAATATCCAATGTGAAGACTCCAGATGATTTCATGTCCTTTAACATAGAAGCCAAAAAAAGTTATTTAATATTTATGGTTTTTTTATGGACCCTGCTATCGGAACCCCTCGTGATATACTCGCCAACGGATCCCTGTATGCACCCCTTGCTGGTCTCTCTGGCCCACTATGCCCCCACGTACCATACGAACACCTTGCGATTGCTAAAGTAGCTGTCGACAAGGCACCACGGATTCACAGTCTACCTTATAGCAGGTCACCAGGCGTTATTGAAGGCTCCCTTATGTTACCAGCACTGCGATCTCTTTCTCCTTCAACCGAGTTTGAAGATTCTAGACCAGGATATACGGGAAGCCCGTGGTACACTTTTGCGGCATAAAGCCGTATGCGACGCAGTATACCACCGGATCGTACAGACCATCATCTTATCCAGGACCTTGCATAGAATAGGCAAGACTCCAGTGGCCCTGTAAGACTTCAGATGCGCGTAGACTTCCTTATCTGGCTTCCTCAACGCCACAAACTCCTCTGCCTCCTTCCACTTTGTGGAGAAGTGAAAGAGAGCTAAATACCGGTTGGAAAGCGCGAGCATCAGAACGGGGTCCACGGTGACTGCCGCACGTGAGATATCTGCGGTAATTTCGTCTGCGCTAGGTACCTTCTTGGCATTGAAAGTTGACATGGACCATCGGAGCTCCTCCATCGTTAACGGGAGATCACACGTTCCATCATGGTCCCCCGAATTGACTTCATTGGCTTTTGCTCTTACAGATCTATGGTACGCATTGTCTTCCCGGGGTTGTCCTCCGGGAAGAAATTCTCCGCCAGCAGCCTGGCTGATCCCGCTGCGTCCAGAACTTTATCTGACTGGATGAGACCATATGGATATAGGAGCTCTTCCACCGTAAACGGGAGATCACATGTTCCATCATGGTCCCCCGAATTGACTTCATTGGCTTTTGCTCTTACAGATCTGTGGTCCGCATTGTCCTCCCAAGGGTTGTCCTCCGGGAAGAAAACCTCCGCCAGCAGCCTGGCTGATCCCGCTGCGTCCAGCACTTTACCTGACTGGTCGAGACCATATGGATATAGGAGCTCTTCCATCGTAAACGGGAGACCACATGTTCCATCATGGTCCCACGAATTGACTTCATTGGCTTTTGCTCTTACAGATCTGTGGTCCGCATTGTCCTCCTCTGGGTTGTCCTTCGGGAAGAAAACCTTCGCCAGAAGCCTGGCTGATCCCGCTGCGTCCAGCACTTTACCTGACTGGTCGAGACCATATGGATATAGGAGCTCTTCCATCGTAAACGGGAGATCACATGTTCCATCATGGTCCCCCGAATTGACTTTATTGGCCTTTGCTCTTACAGATCTATGGTACGCATTGTCTTCCCCGGGGTTGTCCTCCGGGAAGAAATTCTCCGCCAGCAGCCTGGCTGATCCCGCTGCGTCCAGCACTTTACCTGACTGACGAAACCATATGGATATAGGAGCTCTTCCATCGTAAACGGGAGATCACATGTTCCATTATGGTCCCCCGAATTGACTTCATTGGCTTTTGCTCTTATAGATCTGTGGTCCGCATTGTCCTCCCCGGGATTGTCCTCCGGGAAGAAAACCTCCGCCAGCAGCCTGGCTGATCCCGCTGCTTCCAGCACTTTAGCTGACTGACAAGACCATATGGATATACCAGCTCCTCCATCGTTAACTGGAGGTTGCAATATTTATGGTCATAGCAATAAACCCAAATCCAGACCACGGTATATCAGATGCGGGCATCACAACACTGATCATTGTGGATATCTTTGGTTACAATGAACAGAAAAAAAAATAACATGGTACAGTGCAAAAATATATACTGTAGCTTAAATGACCTTTAAAATTTATGAACGAAGTATGAAACATTTTCTGCGACATTCTCCCTAGGGAGTGATACCAATAATTTGATTCTATATACATTATCGATGTATTGGGTCGATTGGTTAAAAGCTCTGGCACTGCCTGTAATTAAATATACGATCTCTCCTGCCTTGTACTGTGATACAGTTTTAGTGTTGTGCTTTTTGTGGTCGTGTTATTTTGTCAATCTGTTTAATACCTTATTGTTTGCATATTTATAGTTCATATGCTGTCAATTATTGTGTAGTACCCATCCAATAACCTATGGTTTCAGATATAATAAATAAAAAACGATATTTTTATAAACGTCCTCAATATCAGGGACCTCTCATTCTACTCTACCATTCTAAAGATTAATATTATTATCGTCATGTTCCTCTCTCATCCTGCTTTGTATCTTCCATTGATTCCTTTTCTTTTCTTTTTACAATATCTCGGCATTCCTTTTCTTATCTTTCCTTTCGCACATCGCTTCACTTCTATCGCCCTCTCTGCATACAACATTTACATTATCAATGGAATCAGGCGTTATTTTGCGGAAGTCCATCATAAGTAAGAAAAGGACCAATATTTAGCCATTTCCGCACATGCAGTGGTAGTCGTGCAACAAAGTGTAGTGCCCGCCAGCCTGCTGATAAATGCGTATGCGGCAAACCATACGAACTACACAACTACCAATTAGTACCAAACACAGAGATTACTAATCGGTGTAACATAGCTCCTGAAGATGCCCCGTGGACGGATGAAACAAGTGTTGAGTGATTTAATGGTGGTTGTAAAGACCAATAGGCAAACGCAACATTTGACCTCCAACCACAACCGGATCTATATATATATATATATATATATATATATATATAATATCTGGTTCTTTTCAGACCTCATTTGATTGCAACGACGATGAATGTTTACATCGCATAATTTTAAATCGCACGAAATTCAACGACTGCCAAAACATCACATAGGTAGTGTGAGACAGAGATAGTGCTCTACGAAATCGAAATTAGCCGATTGTCTCTCTCCAAAGGTCGATGTGTAATATTAATCGCCGGGTTCTGTATAAATAACAGTTGACAAACAGTATGTTCCAAGGCTTTTATTCCAATAAACTGTTTTTTCGTTCCAAGTTATTTTGTTGTCAAGTTCGTAGTATTTTTAGATAATTTTCCTTTATGTATTCGCCTTAACAAGGCGGGCGTCTGAAGAGAACGGTTAAGAAAAGAAAAATGTATTATTCGATGCAAAGAATTATTTCGCTTTGCGAATTTTATAAAAGGTCACAGATATATCCTTACCAACCAGAGAAGCCTACGCGGGTTTTACTCCCATTACATTTGAGATTACACAAGCATTAGCATGCGATAACACTCGCTAAGTCTTAGGGTATAAGAACTAATATCGTATAAGTTCGTGTTGATGACTGCTAAACCGGTTTTAGCCGGTACGAACGTGCTGGAAGCGGTTCAAACCGGATTGAACGATCAAGTCAAAGGAGCTTAGTTATGTATGACGAGAATACTTTTTTGTTTATATATTCTTATAATATTCATATTGATAATATTTTATACGTAAGTAGCTGTTACTACGGGCTTTACTACGAGTTATCTGGTAAGCCCACAGCTGGACATAACACCCTCCCCCATAGATTTGAAAATGATCCGGTTGAGGTCCCATGCTACGTTTGCCTTTTGGTCTTCACAGCCACTTGCCAATCTGCAGGGCGAAATGTATATATATATATATATATATATATATATATATATATATATATGAAATTCTCGTGTTACGGTGTGCGTGATTGAACTCCTCCGAAACGGATCAACCGATTCTCGTGAATCGCGCATATCGGCCAGGGCGGGGAATCGAACATCTATTTTTCTTAATTTTTTTTAATTTTTAAGACGATTTTATATTATATTTTATTTGTTAATTAAACATGTATATGTATGTAATAATATATATATATATATATATATATATATGAGAGATGAAGATGCAGCTGTTAGAACAAAACGCATACCAGACCGAGTTTAAGGGGGTGGCGTGCCTAAACCTTCCTAACAGCGTGGGTGATCACGATCCGGATCCTCCCACGAGATTGCAGAGTCCACGCTTCCCTCTCAAGCTGTAACATCGCTCTTGCAGTCGAAGGTCTTGAGGACCGAAGGGTTGTTGAATGTCAGCAAGCCGGTAGACTCAGCGTGGGTAGGACCCCCACTAGGTGGACAGATAATCATGACCGTAGGAATTCCCTGGTTACGTAGATTAGCTGACAAGTTCCAAATTTAAATTCTTACTTTTTAAATGTTTTACACTTACCGATTCAATTCTCACTGTACAGTAATAAAGAAATTTGTTTTCTATAAAATTAAATGTTTTTGTTTTATAAATACTCATGTAACATAGATTTAGAATTACTTAAACTTCAAAGCTTTTGCCGAAAACATATATAAGTTTTTCTTACATATAGTTGTGAAATATGATTTCAAATTTAACATATGTCACGTGTATTTTTACACGAATTTTTTTCACAATTTTCTTTGAAAGTATCTATAGTGTAAAAACAGTTGGATGTATCAGAAACTTAATAAAGTTATTCTTTTATATATAAAAAATAAGAAATGGCGTGATGTAAAGTAGGCCTTAAGAATTGGTATATATTTTATTTTATTTAATTCAATATTATATATTGTACGAGCTAGAAAATATACACATGGTTTCATAATAGTAAAAAAAAATGTACAATTGTCGGTCTTGCACTTTCACATCGTTCTAAGCCAGGTTGCTCCGACCTGGTATATGAAACTTCACTAGTTCGGACCAGGCAGTTATGACCTGATGCCGTTTTCCTAAAAAAAATCAAATAAAATCGTGAAAAGTAAATAAATATATCATTTCTGGTACTGTCTTTATTACATTATAGTCATCAGTTTATATATACAACTATCTCTTTTATAAATCTCGCACTAAGCGAGAGATGACAACCAGGCTAAAAAGACCTGGTTTTGCAGCAAGTGTGTTAATAGCGGAGTTGGTGAATCGGGTGTCGCCTTCTTTCAAGATGGTTTACCTATATGTGTACTTTGCCAATGTGACAACTACTTTGTTAGTTTGTTCGGCATCTTCAAAGTTCTCCGATTTTTTTCTAGAGGTTCAACTGCTAATCCAATGCAGTCAGGTATAGTGGTACCTTTTTTATGCCTCTAGCGTTATCGATATCTGTTCATTTAATAATAAAAGTCCTTGCATTACCAACATAAGGTAACCTAAGTACTACCACGCATTCTACAATACAGACTAGACCAGTGATTCTCAAAGTGGTCTATATCGACCCTAAGGGTCTATGACAAGCTGCAAGGGGTCTACGTCAGCGAAAAAAAATTTGGGGGTCCATGAAATGAAAATGGGCGTCCACAGACTGGACATCATTAGCTGAGGAGATTTAAGATTAACTCTTACAAAATTGACGCCAAATATTGATAATTTATTATTAAAGCATCAGGTTCATCCTTCTCACAAAAAATATTGACTTATTGCTTATGTTATTTTATATATAGTTTATTTTATGTTTATATAATGCTACGTGTATGTATATTTTACATAACAGATACAAAATTTTATTTTGAGTAGTTTTAATTTAAATTCAATTAATAAATGTATAAATTAACATGTGTTTTTACTTTAAGTTTTTAACACTAAACTTCACTACAGTTAGAAATTTACAGAAAATCAATACATGGCAAGGGGTCTACGACACAAAAAAGTTTGGGGAACTCTGGACTAGACTATTATACGTGGCAGTTGAAATTGTGTAAAGAGCAGACTTCCGCTGATGCCTTAAGGTAAACAGACGACCTGAGCAAGTTCATAAGGTAATAATATCAGGCATCTTTCTACATGTCTAATTGGAAATCTGTAGAAAGATGTATATCCAGCTATGGACTTCCTTAAGCTCAAATTCAAAATGTTACCTTTTTTAAACGGTTTAATTTAGTTCGACCCGTATGAAATTTGTTTGGGTCAAAATTACAAATTGAAATTTAAGCACCTTCCCGTTGTCAGATTGATCTGAAATTTGGTACACACATTTAATTTAGATGACAATACAATATAATAAAATCAATAAAATTATAAATCTAAGATAACCGCCGATACAAAATGGCGGATTACATATTTTTCCTTAACCCCCTCAATATGGGTATCAAATGAAAGGGCTACACTAGTAAAACACGATGATTATGTCAAAATTTAAAATTCAATATGTACGCCGTTCCAATATGGCGGACTAGGTACATATTTTTCCACAACCACCACAATATGGGTATCAAAAAACCGTTTAACTTAAAAAAATTTTAAATGTATTTATTTATATCCAAACAACTGTCGATTAATGTAAAACGCATTCCCGTAAGGACAGACAATCTCATCAAAGATGATGGATGCTGGTTTCCAACTGATCTGTTCAGTGGTGAAGATGATACAGTTGAAATAATGATAAGAGAAAAAAAAAACTGATTTGTTTATGCGATGTAAATTCATTTATTGACGTCTTCAGCAAGGCAATATCCTTTCACAAAGATCCTTACGGTACATCCAGGACCTTTTAAATGACACATGACATATGAAATAATAGGTCTCAATTAGATTTATAATGCCCACTTGAATTTTCTCATCACATTCGTTTTGTAAAAGAATTGAATGTCACCGGTTGAAATCAAATAAAGAGTGCTTAAACATTTCAACATCCACTCATCTCACATCCTCAAAGGTACAGGTGTCATAAAGGGTTGAAGGATCGGCGAATCAAGCCTTCTCGCGAGTGCCTAGTGATGGGAAGCGTAGACAAGTATCAGTGCTATCGATATCGATATTTACATAAAATTCATCTAATATATTAAAATGTCACAATGTTAGTTACCGTACTCCTCCGAAACGGTTCGACCGATTTTTACCAAATTTCATATGCGTATTCAGTATGTCTGAGAATCGGCTACTATCTATTTTCCATACCCCTAAGTGATAAGAGTGGTCCACCCCTAAATTTTATTTTTAATTTTTTAGACAATTTTTTTAGTTTTTATTTTATTATGATACAGCATACAAAAATACATACAAACCTAAATTTTCACCCCTCTACGATCAACCCATATCTTACATTTGTTAATTAAAAACTTAAATTTTTTTTGCAAAACAACGTTTGCGAGATCAGCTAGTAATTTATAATATTTCGTAATACGTTATCAAATATGTATCTAAAAATTATGCAAAAGGATTTCAAAAATACAGAAATTATATTGATAGCATATAAATAAATTTATAAAGTATGTGTGTATGTAAATATAAAAATTTAAATATATATTTATTTTACTTATTCTTTATAATTCTTAACAGTTTATTAAAAAAATTGTAGAAGCATTACTCTGTATTAATATCAGACGCTGATTAAATATAGGTGTGTGAATTTTAAGGATAATTTATTGTAAATAAAACCAACCCTAATTTTTTTATTTAATTTTTTTATGATACAACATTCAAAATACATACAACCCTAAATTTTCACCACTCTGCGATCAATATAATCAACCCTTATTTTTTATTTCTTAAAAAAAAACTTTTTTTTTTTGCAAAGCAACGTTTGCGGGATCAGCTAGTTTATTTATAAAGCATGAGTAGTTAAAACTTTATATGAGTGAATAATTGTGTAATTACAATATTAATTGTAATATTTTTTTTTATAAATTATATCGTAAAAAATTGAACAATGATATTAGTCAATTAAATATGATTTTAAAAGCACACAAGCACTAGGAATAAATTAATAATACATAAAATACTGTAAATTATTTATAAAGATAGGAAATAGTAAAAAAAAACTTATTAATAATAAGATTAATAATTAAAACAAAAAAATCTGAAGAAATAATTGCCATAGAAAAAAGACTACCTTTAAGCGGTAAAGGTTTAGATGGAGAAAAAAATATAAAGCCTATTTATATGCAAAACGCATATACGCTTATAAGCCTATTTCTAATCACCCTGTATGAAGTGATCACTCTGAAATATGTTACATTAAATTTGCTTCGCAGTACAATGTCTGCACTATATTATATATAATTACGTTGTTAATTATTCCGAATATATTACACCAATACCACACTTTGCGTCGTGGTTACGTTCCAAAAAAATACGACGCAAATTGAAACGCCGCAAAGTGAATTAAGATTTTCTATAGCAAACCATGTAAAGATCGAAGATAGGTTCCAGGGCCACGAAAATACTACTTTTTTAAAAGAAAATTGAACAAAGTAAACATTTAAAAAAAATAACATAACTCTGCCAATAAATGAATTGGAATAATATTTACCTTTTTTGTACCAACCAGAAACAAGACGTTAAAATTTATATAAATTACTATTCTCTTTAAAAAAAAAAGCACCACACACTACATTACAACACACTGCGTAATTGAAACTGAACTCTAAAATTAGCAAAACAAAGTGAAAATAAAACTGTATTCAAATTGCGTTGATTTTTAGTTAGAAAGGGAATCTCCGAGTTTTGATAACGTGGCGCAATTAGAAACAAGTGTTGCCATCTTTTAGAAAAAAAAAACTCGAACCCAAAACAACGCAACCTCGAAAATCTAACGACGCGCAGTGAAAATTAGTACTAATTAAGCAGCGACGCAACTTCGAAAAAAACGCAAAACAAAACGACGCAAAGCGAGGTATTGATGTATGTTATATTCGAAAGTTCGTAGATTTGAAGGCGGCTCGGCGAATACTAAGAAAAAACGTTTTTTTTTCACAATTGTTTCAATAATCAATAAATGTCATGTGATAGTAATACGACAAACATAAATAAATAAGAGACTCTGTGTTTGGCACTAATCGGTGTAACATAACTCCTGGAGATGCCCCGTGGAGGGTTGAAACACGTGTTGAGTGATTTGACGGTGGCAGTTGTGTGATTCGCATTGTTTGCCGCATACGCATTTATCAGCGGGCTGGCGAGCGGTGCACTTTGTTGCACGACTACCACTGCATGTGCGGAAGTGGCTAAATATTGGTCCTTTTCTTACTTAGGATGGACTTCCGCGAGGTAACGCCTGATTTCATTAAATATTTAAACATTAATACATGACGAGACGTAATTTTGAAAATTAATTATATATCTATGTAAAATAGATGCGTTTTGCAATACCGAAGTCTAGGTATAAACACGCACAAAAGTATATATACAATATCGAGACAACACATGTGTTTTATATTTCATTCATGAATATTCAGTGTAGTTATTTAAATCGAAAAATATATGACAATCATTTAATTAATAAATGAAAATGTATAAAAACAAATTCGTTCGACAGATGAATCATTTTTAATAAGCATCGCCCACGTATCGGTGTGCGAATTAGCGACATATTCACCGGCGACGAAAACCGATCCCCTTCCAACTGCGACATCGATTCATCTAAATGCCTTCGTAGAAAAGGTTCACGCCTTTCTACGAAAACGGAGTAGATATCAACTAGTCAATACAATACTTCAGGCGACACATTTGATAATATTTTTAAAATTTATAACGACTCTGTGTTTGGCACTAATCGGTGTAACATAACTCCTGAAGATGCCCCGTGGAGGGGTTAAACACGTGTTGAGTAGTTTGGCGGTGGCGGTTGTGTGATTCGCATTGTTTGCCGCATACGCATTTATCAGCGGGCTGGCATGCGGTGCATTTTATTGCACGACTACCACTGCATGTGCGGAAGTGGCTAAATATTGGTCCTTTTCTTACTTAAATTTATTAGGCAGCGGATTTCGGATCCGTTAGCTCTAAGTCTCCCTGAGCACCAATCAAATATAGGTCAAGAAGACTTCCAGATATTGTTTCTGCAGGGAGGACAGGTATATGTGGGTTTCCTACCCACTAAAACCTTTTCAGTGATCACCCTCGACGTTATGCAGGGGAACGCTATATCTCGCGGTATTCCCTAACTCTATGCTATTTTATATAGCCCGTCCCTGAGTATACGTGTATGGTTTACGGTACCCCCAAAGTTCACTAGAAAGCCAGTGACATCTAACCACCATCACCATATCGAGGCAGATGTATCGATGAAAAATAATATAATTATCGATACAGGTATAGCACATCACTAGCACGTCCACCGAAGACGCTTTATTTAAGTGGAGTGCTTTTGTAGAATATTGCCCGTAAATGTGAAAACATATAGCTTTTAAAACTCTCCGTTTGTCGACCCATCACAATTATAGTTTCTCGTACGGATGATATAAATGGGGCGCTTTGATGATAATTTAAAAGGCAATTTGTTTATAAATACGTGTTTAGATATCCAGTAAAACGTTCAAACTTATTTAACGATATTTTCTCAATGTTTATTCCTCTATCGCGGGGCTTCTTAAACTATGGATCGCGACCACAAATGGGGTCGCGAAGCAAAATTCTGGCGTCGAGAGATTTTAATGTCAAAAATTTATATATACCATTTTATAACATCACTAGAGTTGGCGGAATACAGGAGACTTGCAGCGTCTAGACACGCGCATTTGTTGAAGGTTTTAAACTAATATAAATACAATTTTATAATTTTTTTTGCAATTTTTAATTTTAGATTTTTATATGTTTCAAAACGAATTCTAAAACTATATATTTTCATAAGTATATGTATATTGTTACCTAATAAATAAATCATCGAAAAATATTAATTTATTTTTCTTTTACGTTTGTATGGGGTCGTCAAGAAACTCGCAATCATAAATGGGGTCGTGAATGACAAAAGTTTAAGAAGCCCTGCTCTATCGCTTGCGAGTAGTTGCGATATTATGTTGCAATACAACTTGCGATTTTAAAGTATAAAAATCGTTATTCATATATCAATAATATGCCAGGGGTGGCCAAACTGCGGCTCGCGAGCCACATGTGACTCTTTGAACGATTATTTTTGTCTCTGATTGATTGTTGAATTATTTCAATATTTAAATTTATATAACTCATATCAGCTGCTGGGAAATCAAAAATTACTGGCGTGAACATTTATTATTATTGCACCACAACATTAGCAAAATATAAACACCGATCGTAATTAACTAACCGGCGTCTTAAGTATTGTTAGGAGTGCTGTCATATACGTGTGCATATATCTAACTTCAATACACATGTTTTGTACTTTTGTTTAGATAATTTCAATAAATATGATTTTTATACATTCTTTTGCGTGTTTTAAGTGCGTATTCAATTGCGGTAAAAATTTAAAATTTTGGAAAAATAGCTCGAACTATCAAAGATCTTTGCCGCCTCTGGTATTTTTTATTAAAAAATAATATCATTTTTGTTACAGCGCCATCTGTTGACAGCTCATAATAAACTAATATAAATAATTTATATCAAAAACTGTTCCATGCTTATGATTTGAATGATCAATGCAATGAGTAAGGCTCATTAGGTACAGTCAGCGGCGTAACATGATAAATTGGTCCAAGTACACTCGGCGCCGGAATATGTAGCGTCAACAACAAAATTTAATATATTTTTTTATTTTGTTTTAATTTTCTACTATTACATACCAATGTAATTCAGATATTTATCATCATCAATATATGTTCACTGATGGAATTATACGTTGTCCCACTACAGAAATTTGACTCTCAGCGGACTACTGACTTAAATTAGGCTCATATTTTAAAATTTTTGAAATGATTTTTCACACGGATAGAATAATGTACATCATTCACCCGTTTTATTCTGGGCTTGCAGGTGCGTTGCCTCCAATCTAGAACCTCATGACTCGAGTAGGCATTAGTTCTGGTGCTGTGACTTTCCCGCTGCCACTTCATCTTCCTAATCGGCTAGTACACGTCTCTTATTTTATTAATCTTTAAATCTCTTTTGGTTTTTACTTCGAAGCCTCATTTTACATTTAAAACTATTTCAATAAAAAAAATATTTTTATATACAACGTATTTATCACGTCAAATATGGTTGAAGCACATGTTTAAAAATTAAATTTTTTGTTGCGAACCGTACTAAAATATCGCAATACTCGACCTAATCTAGTTAGAGGTAAAATTCTAAAATTATCATTAAGTTTTCATTTACGTGCAGTTAAAGAGTTTTCAAGTGGCCGATTCGCTTTTTTTAAATTAATTTAAATTGCGCTCAGAATTTTTTTTGCCGACTGTACAAATGTTGTCTGTGAAATATCTCGACGCGACTGTACACAAATTGTATCAGACCAGGGGTAGTGGAGTAACTTTGAAAGATCAAATTAAGCCGAAATGATTGTAACCAAATTTTTTCGGTTCCTTTTACTTCTAAGAAAATCTTGTTACAAATTTATCTTTTTCTCTCTTCTGTGTTTGATTATTGAAGAATTTATAAGTGAAAAAAATGATAGAAAAGCCCAATTTCATATCGAATTGAGATTTCCTACATATTATTAATGATTTAGATACAATTCGCACGGCATACTGAAAGAAGATCGACAATTTTCAAATATAATACTAGCAAAGAATGCTCTAAAACAAGCAGAGATTCTCAATAAGCTGGTTGTCATAGAAGAAGTAGATGGAAAGAGATCAAGAGAACTCTAGGTGGAGGTGGTGACGGGTCTAATAACGGAAGTACTCAGAAAAGCAAGTCATTAAGACGTGTGGAAATAACTCAAGGCTTTTATGAAAGGCGACTTTCAATAAAAATAAACGACCAAAAAAAAGATGACATTCTTTAAATTGAAATAAACCTTTTATTAAAAGAAAATCTTAAACACATCCGGTTTTTTTGCGTATTTCAATATATTACATAAAGTAACTGTTTCAAATTATCCCTTAGCTATGTATATATTTATTCACACTTTTTTATTCACCGTCGAAAATAAATCGCTAGCGGCGATCTCAAACAACGTTTGGATGGAGATGAGAGACATGAGAGGATAGAGATAGACAGACATATACATAAATACACATATCTACATATATATATATATATATATATATATATATACATACATATATATAAATATTTACATACGATAGGTTCTATATAAATTCGGAAAAAAATGCTACACAATATCCTATGTTAGAGACCAAGAAAGTGCTCTTTTAACATATTTTTAAATGCTGACAGCGATTTACTCCATCTTATTGAATTCGGTAGCTCATTCCGTAACTTGACTGCGACAACAGTATATATATGTACATATATACATAAGTATATATATATACATAAGTATATATGTGAATGAATAATTAATAAAAAGGAAACCAGTGTACATTTACAAGTTTTTATACCTAGGTGTATACTACAAAAGAGGATATTCTATTTGAAAGAAAATTGAAAAACAAACAAAATAACTTTGATCTTTAAATACTCTTGTAACGTAACATAATTACTAGACCCGCAAGAATATCAAAGCTCATATTGCCTTTATTTCAAACTTTTTTCTTAAAAAGTACGAAAAATTTAATTTTAAATACGAATTTTGCTACCGGACATTCTATATAATACAATAAACATACCGTATTTCTTAATAAAAGAGAAATTAATCACTATTTACAAATTTTCCACATATATACTACAGAAACATTAAAAACATAAAATAATAATTGTGTATATAAACGAATTATTTCAATGTACGTGGTAGAACAATAGAGAGGTATAACAGAAGATATCTATATATAATCTTCTGAAAGATTTAGGTCTGTCAAAAGCTAATCATCATGTCATTTCTGAAACGAACAGAGTATTAGGCAGGATTATTTTAAATTTGATTAGGTAGAGAAAAAAGTCTTGCTGTGAATACCAAAAAGCCAGTCTTTCTCTCTCTCTTCTATTATTTTCAAAATAACAATGTTACAGTAAATGTTTCTAACATAAATTGTGATTAAATGTAAACATATTTTAAATTAAATTCTCTTTTTGTTTCAGAGTGAAACCACAAATATAATAATTTCGATAATGTATTCACATGTATAAGTGAATAAGTGTAATGGTACCATGGTGAGAGTAGCGTGGAGTAGACATTGGCGTTAGTAGTTATATATATATAGTTAAAAAATTCAAGTGTTATTGGTCTGTTGGTGAAGTGGTGAAGAAGTGAAGTGGTGAAGTGGTGAAGTGAAGTGTTGAAGTGGTGGGGAGATGCGAGACGGCTCCAGACCCGGCCCGAGTGGTGCCTCGACGGGGCGAGTGTTTGAGAACGAATTCGAAGGTAAGTTACAAAAGATAAAAGATAAAAGAAATACACCTATCCCCCGATTTACACGGTAGATACGTTCATGAGAAAAACGTGTAAATCGAAAATTAAAAATTTTCAAGATAAAACCGTGTAAATCGAAAAGCTTGCATAAAATGCATAATTTTGATATTTAACAGTTGTGATTTTTTTCAATATTTTTAGGTGTACACATAAATAAAAACAAAATGCATTGACAAGTTAAAATATTTAATATATTACGGAAAAACTGTTTTTTTTTTTATTTATAATAATCTAAATTATGCACTCACTTGTAATTTACGAATATGGAAAATTAAATCTTTCTTAAACTGTGAAACTTTCACTCAAATACAATTTTTCGTAGATAAATTTAATTTTACGCGAAGAAATACAGACACAGTGTGCGTGTGCAGCAAGTCAGCACATAAGCTCGGGATTCCCCGTGAAATGTGCACACAGCACACTTGTTCAATCACAGTAGCATTTAGTAGAGTGCGATAAAAACAAAAAAAAGACTTATTTAGAAAACCGTGTAAAACAAGTACCGTGTAAATCGGGGGATAGGTGTATATTATTAATTTCGGGATAATAATCAGATATGTGAAGATCCGCAGAATAATCTGGGTCGCCAACGTAGCTCGAAGTAGCAGTGAAGAACATATCTCTCTAGTTACTGATGCCCGTATCGAAAGTTTCTCAAGTGACGACCACGTGGCCATGATGAACCAAACTAGTCCAATGCTTGCTGTTAGATCATTTATAAATTCATTTTGTTATTCACATGATCGTCCGAAGCGAACAGGGCATGTCGTTCGTACAAAGGGTCCTGTTGGAATCAAACTGTTCTAGTAGACGCGACATGGATACATCTCCTATTAGGTTAACATACATAGTAAAAGTTGGTGGAAGTAACTTGTGCGTGTAGAGCCTATGCTATACACCTATCCCTCGATTTACACGGTACTTGTTTTACACGTTTTCGCTTTTACACGGTTTTCCAAAAAAGTTTTTTTCTTGTTTTAACAACCGATTTTATTACCATCTCTCATAATGTAATTATTTCTGCTTCAAACATCGAATCGGCACAAATAACTTCGAGCGATGAAAGTGAATTCGAACCTTCGATTCCGAAAAAAAGAATGAGAGTAATTTCTGACAGTGATAAAGGATAATAAAACACCTTTGCTTTTAATTTTTGTTCTCTTGTTTAATGTATTGTAATTAAAGAAAAAAAAAACAGTGTTTACGTAATATATTAAATATGTTAACTTGTTATTGTATTTTATTTTTATTACTGTGTTCACCTAGAAATATTGAAAAAATCACAACTGTTAAATAGAAAAATTATGCATTTTCTGCAATTTTTTCGATTTACACGGTTTTGACTAGAAAATTTTTAATTTTCGATTTACACGTTTTTCACAGGAACGTATCTACCGTGTAAATCGGGGGATAGGTGTATTTGCGTCTATCAGCTGAAAACTAGAAGAGAAATCCGTAGCACACAACTTTTTTAAACTCTTTTCGTCTATTTTCATACTGAGTAAGTTCACTGAACATCTCACTAAATATTCAATGTGTCCTAGATAAGACATCTGTCTTTAACTTGGTATATAAATATAATATTTTCGTGGTCGTGTTCATTGTGGGCATATCTATTATAATACATGTGTATTATCATTAATTTACTACGCCACTGCCTCAGAAGATTGCGTGATTCTCTCAGGCTTTCGTGTTATATATTCATCCCTTTGTTATCATAAGGGATAGACGATTGCCGTGGTAACAAGCGAATGAATTTAAAATAATTAGAATACATATGAATGATCCAATTATACATTTGCGTAATTTATTCTTATTTTAAACTTTATATACAGACACACACATACACATACACACATATACATATATATATATATATATATATATATATATATATATATATATATATATATATATATAAATGTCGTCCTTGACCCTATCTATGTACTTTAGCTTTAAGTAATAGGAACTTTTTTATCGGCTTGGGCGTGACTCAGGTACAGCAGGAAGAAACACCATTCTTATCTTATATATATATACATATATATATATATATATATATACATATATATATATATGTATATATATATATATATATGTATGTATGTATGTTTATTATATATATATATATATATATTTATTCTTTATTATGTACACCCTGAACTGCCCTCTCTTTCATGTCCCTCGTTCAAAGTTTGTCTGGTACAGATCGCCTCGGGCGATATGACCGCCTCTTGTACATTTATATAAATTATTTCTTATTTTTGGTTATTTTTTATTTGTATTTAGACTTAAATAAATAAATAAAGCATCTTGGATAGTTGTAACTATCGATACTTTTCTTTCTCACCAGTCTACTTCTAGATCAGAGTTCCCCAAACTTTTTCGTGTCGTAGACTCCTTGCCATGTTTTTCCGTGTTGGGTAGACCACCTACTTACCTGATATTGATTTCCTGTAAATTTCTAACTTCAGTAAAGTTTAGTGTTAAAAATTTAAAGTAAAAACAAATGTTAATTTATACATTTATTAATTGAATTTAAATTAAAACTACTCAAAATAAAATTTTGTATCTGTTATGTAAAATATACGTAACATTAAATAAACATAAAATAAACTATAAATAAATTAACATAAAATATATACTTCATAGGTACTTTTATAAATAATGTAAATGTTTTGATATTATAAGATAGTATGATGTAAGTAAATAGGTACTATCAGTGTATGTGTTGAGATCCACTATCGTGGACCCCCATTTTCATTTCATGGACCATCTTTTTTTTTTCGCTGACGTAGACCCCTTGCAACTAATCATAGACCCCTAGGAGTCGATATAGACCACTTTGGGGATCACTATTCTAGAGGATGTAGTTTTATCTATTATTACAGGATCACACGCGGCTGAAGAAGGAAGTTATGAGGAGCTGGCATCACTGAAGGCGCTTCTACATTTCCCTGAGGAAGTTGCTCTTCGCTTAACAGACACTGAATACAGAATCTTCTATCAGGTAAGTGATATTGTTTTTTGCTATAAATTTTATTTATTCTTTCTTTACAACCTTACCATCCGAGACAGAATACCGGTTGGGCGTTAAAATAAGCTATGAAACCATCGCCTCAATATTGAATGACGCACACAGAAGACCAACATTTCTAAAACTTTGAGAAACTATAGTCAGACAAGTAACTAAAATGAATAAATGAAATTCATATCGGGCAATAGAAATAACGAAATGCAGAAATAAATAATAATAAAATAGAAAATAAAACACAAAAATCTGTGTTAAATTACAAAATAAGTATACTGTGATAATGTTGATAGTATGTAAAAATAAATACATTTAAAAAACTTTTAAATTAAACGGTTTTTTGATACCCATATTGTGGTGGTTGTGGAAAAATATGTACCTAGTCCGCCATATTAGAACGGCGTCCATCTTGAATTTTAAATTTTGACATAATCATCGTGTTTTACTAGTGTAGCCCTTTCATTTGATACCCATATTGAGGTGGTTAAGGAAAAATATGTAATCCGCCATTTTGTATCGGCGGCCAACTTACATTTATAACGTTATTGATTTTATTATATTGTATTGTCGTCTAAATTAAATGTGTGTACCAAATTTTAGATCAATCTGACAACGGGAAGGTGCTTAAATTTCAATTTCTAATTTTGACCCAAATAAATAAACAAATAAATTCCGTACAGGTCGAACTAAATAAAACCGTTTAATAAGAAACGAATGTAATTTTTTTTGTCAAAACTAAGAAATGAGAGAAAAGGATGACGCGATGAACAAATGGAGATCGGAATGTAAGAGAACGACAGAACGAACTGTTGTATGAAAGAATATGTGGGCGCCTGGCTTCTTTCGATTTGACATGACATTTGTTAAGTCAGTTCGTTTTACTTGTATTGACAACTTATTAAAACTCAGATATTAGGAATCCACTTTATTTTTTAAACGGTTTTATTTAGTTCGACCCGTACGGAATTTGTTTGGGTCAAAATTAGAAATTGAAATTTAAGCAACTTTCCTACTGTCAGATTGATCTGAAATTTAGTACACACATTTAATTTAGATGACAATACAATATAATAAAATAAATAACATTATAAATCTAAGATGGCCGCCGATACAAAATGGCGAATTACGTATTTTTCCTTAACCCCCTCAATATGGGTATCAAATGAAAGGGCTACACTAGTAAAACACGATGATTATGTCAAAATTTAAAATTCAAGATGGACGCCGTTCCAATATGGCGGACTAGGTACATATTTTTCAACAACCACCACAATATGGGTATCAAATAAAACCGTTTAAAAAACCGTTTAAGTTAAAAGTTTTTTTTACCGATTTTTATAGGAAATACAAATTATCATAATCACTCATAAAACAAACTGACTTAACAAAAGTCATGTCAAAAACGAAAGATGCCAGGCGCCCACACATAGAACGATAGACTATGTGAAGTATGACAGCTGTGAATAAAAATAAAAAAGACTGGGAAATTAGTAAAAATAATAACAGCCCTGTCTTAAACCTGACAGGGGTGGGAGAAGAGTATTTCGATAATGGGGCCGTAGAAACAAAACCATACCATAATATCCTATCGAGTACAATGTTAAATTGCCTTGTCGCCATTTTAGAGCCTTGTGATTAAACCACTAGTTGTTTCAGCCTACAGGCTTCCATGGCCAGATGTAAGCCTTCCCATAAGATATTTATCAGGGGATATACCACAATCGCCACGCCTAGCAGGCGGGTTGGCGATCAATCCTCTTGCAACTTGTCTGTGAACAGTTGCAATCCTATATATTTGTTGTTCGTTTGACCAAATCTTTTACCATTGACCTTTCGATTGAATGATTTACCGCTGAACATAAGACGTGGTATCACTACATATTTTTAAACAAAATGGTAAATAAATATTTACTAGATATATCATTATCTGTTAATCCATTTCTTTTTCTTCGTCTCGTCGTCTAGTTTGATATTTTTATTTGTAATCGTATCATATTTATAATATGTATTATAACTTTATTAGTATATATGTTATATACATATATGTGTATGTTTTGTATATGGTAACTACTCATTATATATACTTCAACTGTTTCAATACTATGATTGTCTGTAAGAGATTGCCTCGTGTGGTAAGACCGCCCATTGTACTTTTTATGTACTATTATGAAACTATTTAAATGTATACTAGCGTGTATAATAAAATATATTAAATAAATAAAATAATAAATGTAAAAATGTGAATAATATAAAATTATCTCAGGCCTCTACCGCGAGAATATCACTGCAATGAACCTATTGTATATGTATAATATATATTTAAAGTACAGTAATACCCCGCTTTACGCGAGGGATACGTTCCAAAAAAAATCGCGTTAACTGAAATTCGCGTATAACGAGGTTTATGATTTAACATAGTCAAAAATTAATACAAAAAAAATACAAATCATTTTAATCAATCACTTTAATTCTAGGATTCTTTATGCAATACATACTCTTTGTTTTTTACGGAAAAATACATCTAATGTCTTTTGGGTAACGTTTTGTTTACGTTCTTGTAAAATGCGTTCATAACACCCAACACTGTTTTTAATTGTTTGACAGATGGTCAAGACACCATAGAGAAGTTGATGACTACATTATATTTATACGCACTCTTTCGCGTAATTCGAGGCATTTGAGCGCGAATTTTGCAATTCGCGTTATAATGAAACCGCGTATAACGGGGTTGCGTAAAGCGGGGTATTACTGTATACATATATATGTATGTTTTGTATACGGTAACAACCCATTATATATACTTCTACTGTGTTCATACTATGGTTGTCTGTAAGAGATTGCCTCGTGTGATAAGACCGCCCATTGTACTCTTTTGTTTATTATGAAACTATATAAATGTATACTATCGTGTATAATAAAGTATATTAAACAAATAAAATAATAAATGTAAAAATGTGAATAATATAAAATTATCTCAGGCCTCTACCGCGAGGAGATCTGCGATAAACTTGTTGTATATGTATAATATATATTTTAAGTATATTTATTATAAAGATATTTATTGTATAAACATACATATTTGACAGTAAAATTAAAAAAGTTCTTGTTTATTTTTTTATATATATATTTTTAATACAAGACAATTATATACAAATCGCCGATGTATTGGTAATGCGATCGAATCATTCTTAATTAAACCTCATTGTATTGAAACACTATTGTTGGCTGGGTTGGTTTCGGTTGCGCGAGAAAAGGCTTTTGTTGGTACAATACAATGTGTACTAATTACATTATATACATCAATGGGGTCTTATAAACATAACACAATATGTTTTTCATCAAATTAACACGTTCACTGCGGCTTGAGGCCGATTCAGCCTCATGGTAGACTTTGCACTGGTGCGGCGCGTAAAACTCGTGTTTTCTCTCTAGTGCGGCGGCTGTTTACACTCAACCGAAACATGAGGCAGAAAAGACCTCAACCGCACTACTAGGAAGTTCAGCTTGAGGCAGATTCGACCTCAGCCGCACCAGCTGAAAGTTCTTCAAAATTGGGCCCGCAGTGAACGTGTTAAGGTTTTTGTTATTTTCAGCCGATGCCCACTGCATATACCTCCGCCAATGACCAGTGCTGGGCTACCTGATGTTCATACTTTTTTTAATTTTCTTATTCCGCCCGCTATTAGGGATCTCTTCGTACTCCTAACTAGTTTGAGATAGGGAATTTTATTTTCATTTAATTAATTTTTACACATACCTGTTTTTTATGTTTGCACTCTTCTATCATGCGTCTTAAGATGTTTCATTCTTTTTCTTACTTACTACATTTCATCTGTCTTACCCTTTCATTCCCATTTTTCGATACCTTTCATCCACCACCTCATACAATATTTATTTGGTTTTACAGAATTTAATTTATTTATATGTTACTATTATTTACAAATATTACAACAGTTTTTGATATCAGTTAGTATATAACCTTACTCTACTTGCAGGTTTTGTCAACCTAAAATGCTTACGATACATCTAATATATAAAATTCTCGTGTCACGGTGTTCGAACTTGAACTCCTCCGAAACGGCTTGACCGATTTTTACCAAATTTCATTCGCGTATTCAGTAGGTCTGAGAATCGGCTACTATCTATTTTCCATACCCCTAAGTGATAAGAGTTGTTCACCCTTAAAAAATTTTTTTTAATTTTTTGACGAAATTTTTTGTTTTTATTTTTTTATGATACAACGTACAAAAATACATACAACCCTAAATTTTCACCCCTCTACGATCAACCCTTATTTTTAAATTGAAAATTAAAAATATTTTTTTTTGCAAAACAACGTTTGCAGGATCAGCTAGTAATATATATAATTATCTTTAATCAATATCACTCAGAATACGTTATTTTGATTCAACGAATTGTTTATTACATCCAATTAGTAAATTAATTGGGCTTGCGTACCTAAATAAAGAAAATTTCGTCCGACTCGAAGGACCACTTTACTATTTTGCTTTAATGAGAAACATAAATTAGTTATTACCAATTGAATCAGACTTATATGTATACAGGATGATTGTTTATAATTGTTAAAATTTTAAAAGGTTAAATGTATTGCACTTTTATCTTATTTTTAATAACCTTGTATAACAAGTACAATTCTCTCCTCCTCAATCGTCTACTTCAGAGTTCCTCAAACTTTTTTGGGTCGTAGACCCCTTGCCATGTTTTTCCGTGTTGGGTAGACCCCCTACTTACCTGATATTGATTTCCTGTAAATTTATTTGTTTGTCCCACATTCGTATTTATAGAGTGACGAATTGAACAAGTCAGGATAAGGTAGCGAAGCTCTGAGACTGTGACTCTCTGGTTTTTACAAGTTCAAAATGTATTGCGACCACAAAGCGAATACCAACATCCTACAACTTACACAATTTTATAAACATATATAATAATTTTTTTTACTTCATAGGTACTTTTATAAATAATGTAAATGTTTTAATATTATAAGATAGTATGATGTAAGTAAATAGATACTATCATTTTCATTTCATGGGCCCCCAAATTTTTTTCGCTGACGTAGACCCTTTGCAGGTTGTCATAGACCCCTAGGCGTCGATATAGAACACTTTGGGAATCACTGGTCTACTTAGATGTCCCTCCCATAGTACCGACTTTACTCCCTCCTTCGCAATACAACCTATTCTTCTCTGCAACGCGCTGCACCTAGATATCAGGATGATCAGGTATCGTTGCGCATTCAAAGCGAAGGTTCGACAGCTGTCGCTTGACGAGCTTACGGAACCATCACGATAATTAGATGTTATTATTTATAATTACATAAACAGTATATGTAGATATCTAAATATATATATTATGATATATTTATATATAAATATATTATGTAGAGTCATTAGTATATTTATATAAGGTGTTTTTATGTGATGACCTTTATTATTTCGTCTCTGAACTGCATAACGGTTATCTGGTAGAGAAAGCCTTCAACATATAGTTCACCGTTGTATATATATATATATATATATATATAATTAGAGTTTTAGTGTATTAAAATGCCATTAGTAGGTTTCCAGTTTCGGTGTTGAAATTTATCGGTAGTATTTATTTACGTATCAAGAATTTCAAGTAACATAGTTACATGTCAAAAAGTATTACAATAAACATTATTTTTGAAATATATTTTTATTTATATAGTTCGTAATCTTCCAGTTTTCGATTTAATAAATAAAAAACAAAAAGTAAAGGAAATATATATATTTTTAATTTCAATAAAAACTAGCAAAAATTAATATAAATCATCAATATATATAATGTTTTACAATCACCCTGTATATCACGAAATTTATATATATACAGTAAAAATATTTAACAAAAAAAATTGCTTCAACATACATCGACTGTAGAACTAACATGAGAGATAATCGATCAAGAAGCCGACTTTAACACTAGACCTAAATACACCGTCTTGAATGTCTGATCAGGGTTAAGCTGATATAAGAAAACTATACAGGGTGATTTAAAATAGGTAATAGCTTTAAAAGGTGTGAATTTATAGTTTTATTTTCAGAAAAATAATTCCTTTAAAATTTTTACAAATAACCTATCATCATGTATACATTTTTTTTATGGACCCCGCTATTGGAGGCCTCTTGTACCCCTAATTTGTTGGGATCAGGGTCTTTGTATACAAATAAGTTTTTCAAATTTTTATCTTTATTCTTCACTCACTTTCATTCTTCTCAATTTCTTTTGTTCTTACCTTTTTCCCATCACAATATCTTTCATTCCTTCTTGCTTTCATCGTCTTCCTTCCGTCATCTTATTACTCTTAGGTGGGTAGGTACATTTCCTTTCTTCTTCATTTTATTATATTAGTTTTCTTTTTTTTGGGTTTGACTTTTTTAATACAATACTACTTTTTTCTTATTGTATTTTTAGTTTAATTTTTCCTATTATTAATTGACTAGTTATTTGTCCAGTTTATTTTGTACCTATTTATCTATACCGTTTTATTCCTTTTAACAGTATCCCTCATCACCCTGCGAGCAAACGATAGGAATGATGGGCGAAGGTTGTCGTCGCTCATCATTAAGGCGATGCTCTCCAAATCTACTTTCAGCTTTACTTCCGTTTCCAGGGCACTGCTAATTGCTTCATGTGCGGAAATCATGTATACATTTATCCTTCTGAAATTGTTCACTTATTTTTTTATTAGCATGCGGTAGGCAAATAAGTTCTTGCAGCATAAAATATGCAGGGACATAAAGTAAACATAAACTGGAGCCTTTAAGAGTAGAGTGAACAGGTTTCTTTTGGATAGGCGTGTACCACCTTCGTCTTCATTTACACTTTCCATCAGGTGAGATGGAAGACAAACGCCTATTCCATTATTTATAAAAAAAACATAATTATTTAATATATAGTAATAAGAATTTATAAAATGCTTTTTCCTGATAAAATATTATTACGTTTTTTATTATTTTCATTATCTACTGTTTTAGATAGGGTGTGCGATACATTGGCAAATAAGGTTTGATTGGTAAATAAGGTATTTCACAACTTGAAGGCTTTTACATCTATAACTTTTCATTCAGTATAGTGATCACTGAAATATGTTACATTAATATATTTCTTTTCTATTATAACATAACATGCTGGGGTGGCGAATGATACGGTTGAAAGAAATAAAACTGTATTGAATTTGGTACTTAATAAACTCTGCACAAAATAAATTGTTAACTAATAATAAGAAATAGAAAATAAATATAAAATTAAAGAATAAAAATAAATAAAATGTACCTAGCCACCTTAGAGTAAGAAGATGATGGAAGAAAGGCGAGGAAAGAAAGAAGGTATAAAAGAGCAAAACGAAAGATATTGTGAAGGACAAAAGTAAAGAATGAAAGATATTGTGGCGCGTGAAAGAGAGTGATAAATAAAGAAAAGACTGAAAATAAAAATTATAAAGTCCCTGATCCCAAAAACTTAGGGGCATGAGAAGCCCCCAATAGCGGGGGTCATTAAAAAAAAACATAACATATTAGTAACTTCTAGCTGTAAAAGGTCTACATTTTAATACGAATTTTAAAACGGTTTTCCATACTATATTTACACTACTATCTACACCTATCCCATAATTTACACGGTAAATACGTTCCTGTGAAAAACGTGAATCGAAAATTAAAAATTTTCTAGTCAAAACCGTGTAAATCGAAAAGCTTGCAGAAAATGCATAATTCTGCTATCTAACAGTTGTGATTTTTTTCAATATTTTTAGATGTACACAGAAATAAAAATAAAATGCATTGACAAGTTAAAATATTTAATATATTACGGAAACATTGTTTTTTTATTTAATTACAATATATTAAACAGAAGAACAAAAAATAAAACCAAAGGTGTTTTATTATCCTATACAGTAATTAACTTGTAATTTACGAATATGGAAAATCCAATCTTTCTGAAACTGTGAAACTTTCACTCAAATACAATTTTCCGTAGATAAAACTTTAATTTTATGCGAAGAAATACAGACACAGTGTGCGTGTGCAGCAAGTCAGCACATAAGCTCGGGATTCCCCGTGAGATGTGTACACAGCACACGTGTTCAATCACAGTAGCATTTAGTAGAGTGCGACAAATACAAAAAAAAAAAACTTTTTTGGAAAACCGTGAAAAAGTGAAAACGTGTAAAACAAGGACTGTGTAAATCGGGGGATGGGTGTATTATATATCTACATAGAATACCTCATGCATAAACGTATAATATATCACGCTTGTGATATAAAAGTCCAGACTGACGCAAATTTGTTGTAATATAATCTATATCAGAGTTCCCCAAACTTTTTGGTGTCGTAGACCCCTTGCCATGTTTTTCCGTGTTGGGTAGACCCCCTACTTACCTGATATTGATTTCTTGTAAATTTCTAACTGTAGTAAAAATAAAATAAGCAATAAGTTAATATTTTAGTGAGAAGGATGAACCTGATGCTTTAATAATAAATTATCAACATTTGGCGTCAATTTTGTAAATGTTAATCTTAAATCTCCTCGGCTAATGATGTCCAGTCTGTTTCTTTTTTTCTTCATAGGTACTTTTATAAATAATGTAAATGTTTTGATATTATAAGATATTATGATGTAAGTAAATAGGTACTATCGGCGTATGTGTTGAGATCCACTATCGTGAACCCCCATTTTCATTTCGTGGACCCCCAAATTTTTTTTCGCTGACGTAGACCCCTTGCAGGTTGTCATAGACCCCTAGGGGTCGATATAGACCACTTTGGGAATCACTGATCTATACATCTTTTGTGTTTCAAATTCAATTCTAGAATACGAATTTAAACATTTGTATTTTTAAATCAAATTCAAATATTCTTTTTTTAAACTTACAGTGAGTTATATGTCTTTTTAAAATCGTACTTAATTTATCACCAGTTTGTATATATCTATTTTAAAAATTAATATAATATTGTATATTTAATACACATATATATATTTATATATATATATTTATATAAATATATATATATATATATATATATATATATATAAATAAGCCTGGAGGCGAACACATCATTCCGGAGATGTGCTATCTTATATTTAAAGTGCAATAACCAAAGGAAAGATAACATTATCTGTGATCCATCTGTAAAAGTGTAAATAGATTTGCTATCTCGATAGGGTCGTTTGATAAAAAATATATACATATAAAATATTATACATGTCGAATTGTTTGTAAAAATCGCAAATTTCTCTGTGGACATACAATATATTTATTTTCATACATATATGGTCACCTTGCATTGGACATCTATCAGCTGATATAATGACAGAACAGCAGCAGTTATTTTTTTATTTATCTAAATAATAAATAACTCAAAAACGTTTTAATTTAAAGATAAAAAAAATTAGATTCTCTTTTCAAAACCACAGACTATATTCAAACATTATTTATGCGTCATAAATTAGCTTTGCGTGTTATGGAGTAATTAAACAAAAATACAGCGTATTAAAACCAATTATAATAATACAATGACATTGTTACTAATGTCTTTCATTGTGTTAATTAAAAAAAAAACTCATGTAATTGATTAGTGAAACTGATAAGTATTTTTAAGTAAGAAAAGACCAATATTTAGCCACTTCCGCATATGCAGTGGTAGTCGCGCAACAACCGATTAGTGCCAAACACAGAGTAATAATAATCGGTGTGACATAGCTCCTGAGGATGCTCCGTGGAGAGGTGAAACACGTGTTAAGTGATTTGACAGTGACGGTTGTGTGATTCGCGTTGTTTGCCGCTTGCGCATTTATCAGCGGGCTGGCGGGCGGTGCATTTTGTTGCACGACTACCACTGCATAAGCGACTCACACTGCAAGTGGCTAAATATTGGTCCGTTTCTTACTTAAAATTACATTTGAAAGTGTTACATACTGAGTTAGTTTTCAAATTTACACAATGTATAATTTTATCTTTTAGGCCACAATAAATACATAGTTCAGTTAGTTATAATTAGTTTAACATGGTGGTAGATATGGTGGTAGAATCGGTGGCAGAAATGGTGGTGGTGTACGTGGAGAAGTAGAACGGGGACTTAACAGTGGTAGTGCTAGTGATGGTGACGGGCAGTCTGATCACTAGTATACAATTAACTAATAAAGTGTTAACATTTCAATTTTTATGTTTTTGAACTTTGTCTTTTTCCGAAATAGGATATTGAGTATTTGTGAAATCTTTAAAGGAGTTTTTAAAAGCTTTTAACTCCCATTATTAATCACTCTGCTATAAATATATATATATTGTTGTTGATCGTCTTTTTAGACCTGATAATTGGGGTAATAATATGTGGTAATTTACCATAATCGCCACGCTAAGCAGGCGTGTTGGCGATCGCGGTGTGGTATTATGGTACGCAGAGGACACTGCTGACCATTCTCTGGTAACTTATTTGCGAGCAGTGGCAATCTCATATAATTAATGCACAAAATATGAATTATATTAAGAACTGTCTCGGGAATTGAACCCACGACCTACAAGCGCCAGTTTCAGTGAAGATAGTACACAAGGACTAATTTTAATATTTTGTTATACGAATTTTAACAGAAGGTTTTACTATGCTATTATTACGTTCTTTATTGTTTCTAATTCCATTGATTTTTGTGTACTATGTACCAAACATTAATTGTCTACAAATGAGCTGTATATATATATATGTATATATATATATATATATATATATATATATATATATATATATATATATATATATATATATACAGCGGTGAACTTTAATGATTTTTAAACCCATAATTAATCACCTGTATAAAACTTACACAATTTATATAAAAACTTTTTCTAAAATTTATTTATGTCATATATTTACTATGTACAATTAAATTTATCTACTAATTTATTTTAATTAATCGACTTTTGGGGCGAAAGAGAAAATTCGCTGCGTCAATCGTTGCGTTTTCGTCGCGTTTCAACCGCGGCGGTAACAACACGTGTGAAACCTTTAAACTTCAAACGTCAACATAAACCCCGTACATTTTTTTTAACATTTCTATGTTACCTTTGTGACCCGACCTCGTGACGTTTGGCGCGAGAGCCTTTGTTTAGTTTTATGTTTTCTTTTATACGGCTGACAAAGGGAAATTGTTTTGTTGGCTATGTTATAGAATGCAGATATGATTGAGTTTCTTCGATTTCAATCTTGAAATTGCATATCTGAAGTGAAATTAAAATTAAAAATAATAATATGTAAAAGTTGTGCTCGGAGGTTGAAACGAAGTAAGATGTAAGAAATGGAAGTAAAGCATAGAAAAGAATGGAAAAGAATATTGTAAATAGATGAAAGATGTGTAAAGAATAATGTGAAGTGAATTAAAGATAAAAATAGAAATATGAAAGTCAGTGAAAATTTTATTGAAAATATTGTTCCAGTGTACCGAATGTACGAGAAATATAAAAATTAAAACATAAATTTGAATACCATTCCAAATAAAGAAATATTCTAATTACCGTTTCTATATAGTATTGTTTTATATTATGTCTGTGTGTTCAATAATTTTCCACAATTTGACACTTGATAATACAATTAAATAAAGTATATCATTTTGACTCACAAAAAAGGTTACATTGAAAAATTCAACTTTTTTTTGGTAATTAAAGATATTTATTTTTAATTAATAAACCGCATTCTCCGTATAATTTGGCATCAAAACTGTATGCTGACAATTAGTGTTCACCTTCAAGTTTTAATTGGAAACATTCGAAATCGCACTAAATGTAATTGTTTGTTTATTTACATATTTATGTAATATTGCAATGAAAAAATAAATAAAAAAGCAATATAATATACACATCACACGGGAGTGTATTGTAAACAGAAGAAAAGATTTCAAATTCAGAATATCTTTAGTCGAAAAGGCATTCACAGAACACGGCGATAAATATTGCACATCGACCTTTGGAAAGAGACGATCGGCTAATTTCGGCTTCGTAGAGCGTTATCTCTGTCGCACGAAATACAGACAGTTCGGTATCTATTAGGAGCTGTTACAACAAAGTATTATTTGTTTCTTTTGATATTTATTTTAATTCTTTTACAAATTACACAAATTTTTTTATAAGTAGTGGCTTTAGTTAAAGGAAATATAAAATTTAAAAAAAAACATGTTCATATTATGTTTACGTGACAAAGAGAAGAGACAATAGGCTAATTTCGACTTCGTAAAGCACTATCTTTGTCCCACACTACCTATTTGACGTTTTGTCAGTCGTTGTATTTCGTGCGACAGAGATAATGCTCTACGAAGCTGAAATTAGCTGATTGTCTCTTTCTAATGGTCGATGTGCAATATTTTTCGCCGGATACTGCACATGCGCTTTTGAATCGTCGATTATTTGTAACATTATAAGCAGCAAGCTGCCGTCGGCTGACGCTTGTATAACAGACGGACAGAAACTCAACTGTTGCTCTTTATAAATATAATTTAACAATGTTCGATACATACATTATAATATCGATCCAGTAAGGAGTCCACAAATCAAGTTCACATATTTCGATTAACTAAAAACACATAAATGTAATAAAATTTATTTACTAGAAACATGGTTACAGGGTGTTATATATTAAAATAAATAATAAATACATTTAAAAAAACTTTTAAGTTAAACGGTTTTTTTATACTCATATTGTGGTGGTTGTGGAAAAATATGTACCTAGTCCGCCATATTGGAACGGCGTCCACCTTGAATTTTAATTTTTGACATAATCACCGTGTTTTACTAGTGTAGCCCTTTCATTTGATACCCATATTGAGGGGGTTAAGAAAAATATGTAATCCGCCATTTTGTATCGGCGGCCATCTTAGTTTTATAATGTTATTGATTTTATTATATTGTTTTGTCATCTAAATTAAATGTGTGTACCAAATTTCAGATCAATGTGATTACGGAAAGGTGCTTAAATTTCAATTTCTAATTTTGATTCAAATAAATTTCGTACGGGTCGAACTAAATAAAACCGTTTAAAACAGACCAGTATATTCTATCACATCTATTTGTTATGCAAATTTTTAAGAAACTAAATTACCTATGTCACTAAAGAGTACATTTAAAAATAAATACCATATTAACATACTTATTTAGTACGTATTAACACAGATTAAAATAATTATAACTATAAATAAATATAGAATCTATTTACCATTACATGCCATGAATTCATTGATAATGTTAAAACATTTACAATATTAAATGCCATAAGGATGACCAGAAAATAATGTCGTTTATGTCGACATATTTTACAGAAAAACTGATTGATTTGTCACCGCTCCGGCATTGATTTTGTATACTAGACGGCGAAAGGTTGTTGATATCGAAGGTTACATTGTTGATTATAAATAAAACTCGTTAAAAATGAAGTCGTGTGAATTTAACTTAAGAAAGCAACATTACTTTCCGATCCCCCTAATGTTTTGATTGCAGAATGATTTACCGCTGAACATAAGACGTGGTATCACTACATATTTTTAAGAAAATAGTAAATAAATATTTACTAGACCTATATATTTATCTGTTATTTAATTCTTTTTCTTTCTCTGTTTCTTTCTTCTTTCTGAAGCAAGTGCGATGCAAATCAGTTTGATGTTTTTATTTATTATTGTATAATATTAATGTTTTATACCGTATTTATTATAAGTATATATACTTTAAAAATATTTAGATATGTTTGTATATATGTATGTTTCGTACATGTTAACTACCTTTTATTTATGCACCTATCCCCCGATTTACACGGTACTTGTTTTACAAGTTTTCGCTTTTAAACAGTTTTCAAAAAAAAATCGAAGCAATTGTTAATAACCGATTTTATTACCATCTCTCATAATGTAAATATTTCTGCTTCATACATCGAATCGGCACAAATAACTTCGAGTGATGAAAGTGAATTCGAACCTTCGGTTCCGAATAAAGAATGAGAGTAAGTTCTGACAGTGATAAAGGATAATAAAACACCTTTGGTTTTATTTTTTGCTCTTTTATTTAACGTATTGTAGTTAAATAAAAAAAAACAGTATTTCCATAAAATATTAAATATTTTAACTAGTCAATGCATTTTATTTTTATTTCTGTGTACACCTAAAATATTGAAAAAAATCACTACTGTTAAAAAGCAAAATTATGCATTTTCTGCAAGCTTTTCGATTTACACGGTTTTGACTTGTAAATTTTTAATTTTCGATTTACACGTTTTTTTTTTCAGTAACATATTTACCGTGTAAATCGGGGGATAGGTGTACTTCTACTGTTTCCATACTATGGTTGTCTGTAAGAGATTGCCTCGTGTGATAAGACCGCCCATTGTACTTTTTTGTTTATTAATAATAAACTATTCAAATATACCCTAGCGTGTAAAAAAAAGAATATTTAATTAAAATGAATTATATATACATATAGATACATGAGGGATATGTTAACTTTTATAAAATGATAAATATCATATCGGTTTTACAATTTTTTTTTCTTGTAATTATCGTGTATATACCAAAATTTTTGATATATTTTTAAGGATATTATTTTTTTTGATCTCCAGGTGGCTCCAATCGACTACCTTCGTCAGGTAACACTGGATCTTGGCGGAGAAGGTGTACTTGGCGCTGTCAGTGAGAGGCAGATGATAAGAAGGGCGCCGCCGACACACACACCTCAAGCAAGAAGTACAGTCAGAACCCTTATAAAAAGATTTAACGAGGTAAGTGGTGATGTTATAGTGTGATATAAGTTTTGTAAACTCTATTGTCCGTTGTGCGAGGGAGAACACTATGATTTGATGTTGGAAAGAGATGAATATACAGGATGTGATATTACCAGTTGCGAGCAGTGATAGATAAGCTGTAGAATACTATGATTTGCCTTCTGGTATGTGCACATGGTATAGTTGGTCAACAGTTTCCAATATGAGATCCAGTGATATGAAGGTGCACCGAAGATCATCGAATGGCACAGAGCATCTTGTATATATATAGAAGCTTTTCTCCGAAACTAAAAACAAAACCGTAGCCAGCGAGGCACCATTTGAACATTTGTGTGCGTTATTCTATCTCTAAACATTGACATAAAAGTTTTATATATATATATACACATAATATATACTCTTAGTTCATTTCTTTTTCTTCTTGCTTCTTTCTGAGGTAAAGCGATCGAACCAATACTGATCGAAGTCAGTCAGATGTTTTTATTTATTATTGTATTATATTTATAATATGTATTAAACCTTTTTCATTATAAGTATATATGGTATATACATATGTATGTATGTCTATGTATGTTTATGTATATTTATGTTCATTTGTTTGTCAATATGTATTTTTTTGTACACGTTAACTACCCTTTATAAGTACTTTTATCTTTTCCTTACTATGGTTGTCTGTAAGAGATTGCCTTGTGTGATAAGACCGCCCATTGTACTTTTTGTATATTATTGTAAAACTTATTAAATGTTTCTTAACGTTTACAATAAAGTAAGAATATTAAATAAATAAATAAATAAATCTTATCTATGTATATATATATATATATATATATATATATACACATACTATAGTTGTCTGTAAGAGATTACGTCGTGTGATAATACCTCCCATTGTACTCTTTTGTTTAATATTATTAAACTATATGTTTTCTAGCGTGTACAATATAGAATATTAAATTAAATGTGATAGAAGCGACTAAGTAATTGTACAAACAACAATTTTTACATCAAGACGTTATTTCTGTTCCAGAAACCTTTGATTTTAATAATGTGTACCTAATATTTACTGACAGATAATGACTTATGTATTCAGCACTTATATTCATTGACATTTTATTAAGTAAATAAATTATATTCTATGTTTAAATGCAAGCGTATGATACTGAGTAACTGGTTCCAGACGGAGAGCACTCAAAACCGGAAATAGGTCGTCATGGCCTTGTTCCCTCTGAGGTCAAGAGTCTATCCGGAAATGACTTGAAATAATTGTTCTTCACTCAAATTTAAACGTTCCCGGCGCTTAATAGATTACGTAAATTTTAATTCTTTTTTTAAATTTAAACTTCGAACAAAAAGATTCAATTTAGAACGTTTTCGCGTCGTCGTCGTCAACTGCAAGTATAGATCTCACACTAGCATTTATAAGGGTATAGCTAACATATATTAGATTGGTACTGGAGGCTGTTAGCTGTTCTGGCTTTTACAGCTTCTACGGACTCAGGGCACGCAAATCTGCAATACGCAAGCTAATAAATTAAAAAGGAGAACTGCCTGAACCGTATATATATATATATATATATATATATATATATATATATATATATATATATATATATATATATATATATATATATATATATATATATGTGTGTGCGTGTGTGTGTGTATGAGGGTATATACTATAGTAGCAGCAGTGTGGTACTGTACAAAGCACGTTGCTGCCCATCTTCGAGAAAGTACGAATTATATAAAATTTTATCTCTGAAATCGAACCCAAGACCTATCGCAAGCCACAGTTCTCATATTTATGCTAGATAGATATGATTTAAAACATTCCTGACAAGCTGGTCATCCAGTGTGTTATGGGCGTCGCAACAATTGAGAGAAGTATTTAATGGAATCAGGCGTTACCTTGCGGAAGTCCATCCTAAGTAAGAAAAGGACCAATATTTAGCCAATTCCGCACATGCAGTGGTAGTCGTGCAACAAAGTGCACCGCCCGCCAGCCCGCTGATAAATGCGTATGCGGCAAACAATGCGAATTACACAACCGCCGCCGCTAAATTACTCAACACGTGTTTCACCCCTCCACGGGGCATCTTCAGGGGTTATGTTTCACCGATTAATGCCAAACACAGAGTCACGGCACAAAGCGGACGCTGATGTCTGTTAAACATAGAATATAAATTAATTGTTAAATTTCATTTAAAAAGATTGAGTTGAGTTCCAGTGGTTGCTCTCGGACTGACTACACGAACCTTTTTCATGTCGTTGACATGCCAGTAACATATCTAGAAAGCGAAAATTTTGAATAAAGAATATTATCGCGGAGAATTTAAAAAAAAGAACACAAACGGAAGTCGGGTAATCAGTTATTTACAAAATCGATCAATCAAATTTAACCCCCGGCTAGGTTGACCATATTATATGATGTAATAATCAGGACATATTCAGGATAATTTTAAAAATAATTAATATTGGAAATATATTTAAATGATTCATTAGATAGCATAGACAATAAAATTAATATCGGTGGTTTTATTGTTATCTACATTTCGGACACATAACGTCCACATGTGGACACTATACCACCACCACGCACTACAGAGGCTTTTAAAATGATTGTTAGAATTAGTCAAGGAAATTTAAAAAAAGATGTGCAAAATTTATATTATCTTAAGGATAATATAAAATTGCATCTCCACGTTTGGCAGGTGGTTTGGCGTTCACCGTAATATTATGGTACGCAGATCACACTACTGCCCATGCTGTGGAAACTTGATATAAGTGGCAATAATATAATTAATGCACAAAGTGTGAATTATGTCCCATTGTTTACCAATAATCGAACCCACGACCTACTATCGCAGGAGACCCCTACCGCTGAGCTACTTGTTCATGTTTGGTGAAGAGATAATAAAGAATAATTAATTTTTACATTTAGTAATCTGAATTTTGAAAACTCTTTTTACATTTTAACCATTGATTTCTGTAAGAAAAAGACCAATATTTAGCCACTTCTGCACATGCAGTGATAGTCGTGCAACAAAGTGCACCGCCAGCCAACACATTTTGAGTGATTTAGCAGTGGTAGTTGTGTAATTCGCATTGTTTGCCGCATATGAAAATAATTTAAAAATAAAAGTAAATAAAAAACACTTTCCCGTTTTTCATAAACGCATGGACACTCTTATCGCAACGGAGGCTTTCACTCATCTATACTGATGAATGAAAATTATTCCATCACGAAATATTTACACTGGATAATGTAGTCTCTTTGTATATAAAAAATAAAAATGGTTAAAGATGTACAGGACCCGCTTATAAATATTGCACATCGATCTTTGGAAAGAGACAATCGGCTAATTTCAGCTTCGTAGAGCGTTATCTTTGTCGCACGAAATAGAAAGTCCGGTATCTTTTAGGAGCTGTTACAAGTATCAAGCCTCGAAGGTTAATAATAAATAGTGGTAGTCGTGCAACAAAGTGCACCGCCCGTCAGCCCGCTGATAAATGCGTATGCGGCAAACAATGCGAATTACACAACTGCCACCGTTAAATCACTCAACAGGTGTTTCACCCCTCCACGGGGCATCTTCAGGAGTTATTATGTTACACCGATTAGTGCCAAACACAGAGTCAGAGTGAATGTGCGGAAGTGGCTAAATATTGGTCCTTTTCTTACTTAGGATGGCCTTCCGCAAGGTAACGCCTGATTCCATTAAATATATCAGCTGCCAACACATATAATGACAATGCGACTTGAGTGTGAAGTTAGCTGTGAAATCTCTGTTAGGAAAAAACATAATTAATTTCCGAACAACCTACTATTATGAGTTCGCGGAATTTAAAACATCAAACGCTAAGTCCGTATGGCGCATAAATAATATTATATGTTATCATAAATGTACGAAAAGAAAACTGTCACAATATCAATTTATTTTAAAACCACTTCCAGGGAATCTCTAGCTTTTAGTTTAATATCGACGGCGCTGCTCCATAATACAATAAGGGAGATTGTTATGAAATTAATAAAAATAAAGAAGTCAAGTCGTCGCCTGTGTTAAGAGATGGGGGTTCCCCTGAAGTTTCTAAAAGTAATACTCAAGAAAACCATTGAGTCAGGTAGTTTTTTTATATACGAGTAGTTGGAATGTAATAGGCGTTTTTCTTTCATCTCACCTGATGGAAAGTGTAAATGAAGATGAAGGTGGTACACGCCCATCCAAAAGAAAACTGGTTACTCTACTCTTAAAAGCTCCAGAGTTCAACTCATCACTGGATAATGTTCAAGATACACGGGGCTTAATCGGACTGGTATCAAGTACAGTCAGATACTGGTCTACTTTTTCTGTCCCACTTTTTTTGGGTACATTCACCTCCCCTATAGGGATTGGGTTATGTGGGATTCCTACCCAATAATCCCCCTTCCCCCCCGTCGGTCATCCATGTTGTTCGGAGGGCAAGTACCAGTACTGTGCCAAGACACATCCCGGGGATGTACTGCAGCAACACGAAACCACTTTGTATTACTGCCCCTCTCGGGTTTGCATTGATTGAACGATGAAGTTCCCCATCCTCAATATCCGCGAAATCGATATCCTTTTAGTCTCTTAAAACTGGTAGGGAATATTTTAGCCATGCCTAGATCCGTTTATTAAACAATAGAGTTTCCACATTCGGCTCTTTGAACGATTATTTTTGATCCGATTGATTGTCGAATTATTTCAATATTTAAATTCATATAACCCACGTCATCTGCTGGGAAATCGAAACCAATTACTGGTGTACACAATTATTATTATTGCATCACAACATTAGCGAAATACAAACACCGATCGTAATTAACTAACCGGCGTCTTAAGTATTGTTAGGAGTGCTGTCATATACGTGTGCATATATCTAACTTCAATATATTTTATACTTACTGACCGCTGGCTCAGTCTTGGCCTCCGAAACGAGAGACTTCCACTTTCCTCTATCTTGCGCCATCGTCTGCCATTGGTTGACATTCAATTCGCGCAAGTCTGCCTCAACGCGATCGATCCAGCGATACCTGGGTCTACCCACTGGTCTTCGACCCCTCGGTTTTTCCAGGTACGCTACCTTCACGCTCCGATCCGATCCCATTCGCTCCAAGTGACCAAGCCAGCGGATTCGTTGAGCTTTATATTCGCCAATGATATTTGGCTGTGCTATTAAAAAGCCTCTTATAAAATATAAATAATATAATAATGATTTTTGTAAAAAAATTAACATTCCTTTACGTGTATAAATGCGTATTCAATCGCAAAAAAATTCAACTTTCGAAAAATAACTCGTATCTATCAATAAGCCTGTATTATATATAATTAATATAATACCCCTGATATATAACTTCAAATCTGTTACATTTAAAAATACCACCCGTCTTGCAAAAGCATATATTATTAGCTAGATTAAACATATGCACATGTATATAAGAGAATTTTTTTAAATGAAAACACAATTCCATTTTAAAAAGAAATTTGTTTGCCGTCACGGTGAAGCAGACGTCGACAAAATGTCTCCTCACTCATCTATTGTGTCGATAATTGGTCCCTTGGCGTGTTTATCGCGTCCCTTGTCGTGTTAAAGCAAGGCTACGTGGCATCACTAAGCAAACACGATAGTGATGTAACTAATAAAAGTTTCTTTATCGATATCGAAAAGTATAATTTTATTTACCAAAGAACCCGGAGCGACAGAAGAGTAAGGTTACCAAATTATATATCGCGCGCCATTCAAACACGCGTTGCCTAGCAACGAGCTCTTACCCACGTGACCGTCGATCGCATCGCGGCGGCGGCGGCAATGAAACGGATAGATGACAGATGGCGCCACAGTAGACGCAACAAAAGTTTGCATCGCGCTGTTGAGAGTCTCCGCGCTCATTATAACTGCTAGCGGAGGTGCGGTCAACATTAACAAGAAGCTACCGAAGAACAAAAAGCTACCGAAGGACAAGAGGATACCGAAGTACAAGAGGATACCGAAGGACAAGAGGATACCGAAGGACAAGAAGCTACCGAAGGACAAGAGGATACCGAAGAACAAGAAGCTACCGAAGGACAAGAAGCTACCGAAGGACAAGAGGATACCGAAGTACAAGAGGATACCGAAGGACAAGAGGATACCGAAGGACAAGAAGCTACCGAAGGACAAGAGGATACCGAAGAACAAGAAGCTACCGAAGGACAAGAAGCTACCGAAGGACAAGAAGCAACCGGAGGACAAGAAGCTACCGGAGGACAAGAAGCTACCGAAGGACAAGAAGCTACCGAAGATCAAGAAGCTACAGAAGAACAAGAAGCTACAGTACTACGACCACTCCTACAGATCAATAAACGATGCTTTTAACATGAACGTTGAAATTTGGTAAAATTCTGTCAAAACTACCACTGCGTAGCATAGGCCTTTCCCAAGGATATCTATGGGGGGATATACTATAATCACCACGCTTTCCAGGAGGACTGGCGATCACAGTATGGTATTATAGTACGCAGATGACACAGGGGCGGCTATAGCTTGTGTAGCGCCCGTGTACAATAAAACCCATGCGCCCCCTAGTCCTGACCCCCCGCGGCTATAACTATTAACTTTGCCGTCGTAACAAGAAAGTTTTTTTCGTATTCCAACAAGCTATTTTATAAGTAGGTACAGCTTACAGTATGGTATTAGTTACGGCCTTCCTTCTTATGACGGCAGAATAACACTCATTGTTTTTATGCCTGTAGCACATCTCTGTTGCGAAACTAAGCGACGAACCGCGATAGATTCCAAGATGATGCTCTTAGCTGTCTCAGGGCGCCCGTGTGCATTGCATTTCATTCATTCACCCTGCACTATAGGTTATGCCGCCCCTGACTGTCTATCGTCTGAAAACTTTTCTGTGATCAGTAGCAATCGTATATAATGTACAAAATGTGAATTATATAAGATTGTCTCCCGGGAATTGAACCTGAGACATTTGATCGCAAATCTCAGGCCTCTACCGCTAAGCTACCACTGCTATAACTTAGATTTTAATATATTGTAATCCCAACTTTGTTACATTATTTATTATTTCTTCAACATTTGGTTTTTATACAGGGTGTACCGTACGTTATTTGACAGCAAAATGAGCTATACATTCACTACATTAAAATTTGTACACTTGTAACCAAACACCCTATATTATTTTTCATGCAACTCGATATATTATCGATTTGTACACATCACTAGCTAAAAAAAAACCTAAAACCTTGGTTTCGATTTTCAGTATAATTATCTTCTTAACTTCGGGGTAATTGCGCTTTTAGCATCATTAGCGCTGAATGATTGGGGAGAGGAGGCGATTTATCGACTTCTTTACACGTCTAGTGATGTACCAACCAAACTATCGATACAATGATAATTTAAATTTAAATACAATTTTTTTATTTTTTTATTTACACTTTATTGTACACCATAGATATTAACTAAACAAAAACAATTTATATATAGGTACCAGAGGCGGTTTTATCGCTTGAAGCGATCTCTACCAGACAACCTTTGGATGTAGATGAGAGACGTGAAGGAGATACAAACACATACATTAAGTAAGAAAAGGACCAATATTTAGCCACTTCCGCACATGCAGCGGTAGTCATGCAACAAAGTGCACCGCCCGCCAGCTCGCTGATAAATGCGCGTGCGGCAAACAATGCGAATTACACAACCACCACCGTTAAATCACTTAACACGTGTTTCACCCCTCCACGTGGCATATTTAGGAGTTATGTTACACCGATTAGTGCTCTGTGTTTGGCACATACATTTACTATTCACACATACACAAATGTATTTATAAACATATACATATATATATATAAATATATGTATATATATATTTACGTGGAAAAAGATATAAAAAACAAATGCTACATTATCACTTTTGAACCGTCTTTATCTTGAGAGTAAGCTACCACTGTTTCGAAATGTAGATATGTTTGTAAAAGTTTTTAAAAATGAAATTTAACAATTTTTAAACGGTTTTATTTAGTTCGACCGGTACGGAATTTGTTTATTTGGATCAAAATTAGAAATTAAAATTTAAGCACCTTCCCGTTGTCAGATTGATCTGAAATTTGGTACACACATTTAATTTAGATGACAATACAATATAATAAAGTCAATATAAGATGGCCGCCGATACAAAATGGCGGATTACGTATTTTTCCTTAACCCCCTCAATATGAGTATCAAATGAAAGGGCTACACTAGTAAAACACGATGATTATATCAAAATTTAAAATTCAAGATGGACGCCGTTCCAATATGGCGGACTAGGTAGATATTTTTCCACAATATGGGCATTAAAAAACCGTTTAACTTAAAAGTTTTTTAAATGTATTTTTTTAATTATACATTGTGACAAGGCTTTTTTCGTCATTATATTTATTACGGCTGCGTTCACGTTCCATAGAAGCGCTTTTCACGTTGACATTTAGACTGTAGCGTGATGTGCAGTGTTACCTCTGAAAAGAAACACGCAAGACAATGAAATAAACAAATACGTTTATTGACTTTACACGCAAGAATATTACAACAACTAAAATTTACACTACAACTAATTATTATATACTAATTATACTATTGTAGCGAAATAATCACAGTTGTCAAAATGCTTTCGCTTATCTGTCAATCCATCGGTCTACGCATGCGCAAAAACTAAGGACGCGCGGCGTATGATTTGTAGGCGGCTGTCAAAACCGCGTCTCGCGCCGAAAAATATTATGAAATATAATAATGGCGAACGGCGTCAAGTGACATATGTGTTGTTGTTTGTGAATTTGTATTAAATCTTTAGTGTTTTAATGGAATATGGAATGATTGACTATCTTATACCAATTTTGAATCAATTTTTAATATGTACAAATGAGTGGTGAATGTTTTATGTAAAAATTATTTAATTCGCATGACAAATAATTTATTACGGCGTTGGTGTATCTGAAGTTGTAGGCGGATGACTTTTAAAATAAACTGTGTCTATCTTTCATCCAAGCGTTTTAATTTTTGTGCTCCGGCTCGCTAGGTGTTGTCTCTAACATTGCCTACCTAACTTGTTAAACTGTACCACACTATGTTATGAAGTACCATGTCCTAGAAAGAGGGCTTGCGCACTAGTGGGGCAGATATCGGGGCGTGGGATGCAGGTGGGGTTCCGCATATACACCCTCGGCACAGGCTCTTTATTTGCGGAACACAGGGATAGACTTCACGTATGGTCGCTCTGCGCAATATCCGCAATAACATTTATAATTTATTTACAATAAATTATTATTGAAATTCACACACCGATATTAAATCAGCATCTGATATAAATACACAGTAATGCTTTCACCAATTATTTAATAAACTTTAAAGAGTTATAAAGATTAATTAAAGTAAATATATATAAATAATTTTATATTTACATACACACATACTTTATACATTTATATATATGCTATCAATATGATTTCTGTATTTTTGACACCTTTTTGCATAATTTTTAGATACATATTTGATTACGTATTACGAAATATTATAAATTACTAGCTGATCCCGCAAACGTTGTTTTGCAAAAAAAATATTTTTAATTTTCAATTTAAAAATAAGGGTTGATCGTAGAGGAGTGAAAATTTATGGATGTATGTATTCTTGTATGCTGTATCATAAAAAAATAAAAACAAAAAATTTCGTTAAAAAAATTAAAAAAAAATTTTAAGTGTGAACAACCTTTATCACTTAGGGGTATAGAAAATAGATAGTAGCCGATTCTTATACCTACTGAATACGCATATAAAATTTGGTAAAAATCGGTCAAGCCGTTTCAGAGGAGTTCAAGTTCGAACACCGTGACACGAGAATTTTATATATTACATATAAAATGGCCTTATCTATGAGATTCATCACACGTGCATTATTATATCAACCCCGTAAGTAAGTTTTTAAAACTAAGTTCCACATACAGGGGCGGCTCTAGCTCGTGTAGCGCCCGTGTGCAGTGAAACCCTGGCGCCCTCTAGTCCTGACCTCCCGCGGCTATAACTATTAACTTTGCCGTCGTAACAAGAAACATCGACAACAAAGCGTAGGCCACGACACGCAGTTCCGGACGAGGGCGCTCCGACCCCGAAAGGCATCAAAAGATGCCCCCCAAAAAGACCAAGGGGGGCCACCACCAAGAAAGTCACGCACAAGGTGACAAGACACGCCCAAACAAGAGGGCGCACCGAATAGCAACTACCAGGAGGTAGTTGCAAGAAGAACGAAGACATCAAGAAGAACACCGACGCCGACGCGGACTCCATCACCACCATCGAAGGAGAAAAGCAGCAGCAGCAATACACCAAGTCTCTCGCAGCGCACCGAAGGTGAGGTGACGCCGTGAGGTGGCGACTAGTATGAACCAGTAGGCGGATTATTTTTTATTAGGGTCGAAGACCCGCGAGCCCTGAGATCGACGAAGTTGTAAGTGCCCCAAAAGGCTAACAACAAGTGCAACAACCAGAATACAGATCGTAACAAGAAAGTTTTTTCATATTCCAACAAGCTATTTTATAAGTAGGTATAGCTTACAGTATGGTGTTACTATAATGGTCAATGACGATGCTCTTAGCTGTCACAGGGAGCGCCGCGTCGCCCGTGTTCATTGCACGCCCTGCACTATAGGTTAAGCCGCCCTTGTCCACCCATATTTATTAATATACTCTTATATTAAAATATAAAACTAAGTAAAGGTATTATATATCTCATGTATCTTTGTGTATTAACTTTCTTTACAAGGCCTCCCCAAAAAACCTCTATGTTTAACTGTCTTATACTGCCCACATCTATCTATTATTCTAGACTTTTTGTCATCGATCTACCCAGTGGATATAATATATGATTTATTATATATCTATAGATAAAAATGTAAATAATAAATTGATATGATATATTAAATGACAATAATACCGAATAAATTAAAACCAGGGAAAGCTGTTACAGTAATACTAAGAAAGTGGTTTAAAAAAGAGAGTTGATGTATGGAAGAAGAGAATGATAAAAGTATGAAAGAAATTGTGATGGAAGATGTACCTGTACCTACTAAGATGGTGATGAATAAGAGATCAATAAAGGAGGTCATTGACAAAATAGAGAAATAAAAAAATTCTTTATGGACTTTGCAACAGAAGTCAATATAAACGATTTAGTTAAAACTAATTGGATATTTACACTAAATTCACAGTTATGAAAAATCAAAATTCCTTTGTTATATCCGAGTTCTGTTTTGGTTGAATGTACTAACCTTTGGTTTACCCAAATATCTATTATTGGCATCTGTTGATTTAAACTGCAATGACTAATATGATATATACACCTATCCCCCGATTTACACGGTAGATACGTTCCTGAGAAAAACGTGTAAATCGAAAATTAAAAATTTTCAAGTCAAAACCGTGTAAATCGAAAAGCTTGCAGAAAATGCATAATTTTGCTATTTAAAAGTTGTGATTTTATTCCATAGTTTTAGGTGTACACAGAAATAAAAACAAAATGCATTGATAAGTTAAAATATCATCACTTCCCAGCCATTATTTCTCTCCGAATTTTCCTGCATTAATTCCATCTGAATATTATTTTAATCACAGCCGTTAATTTACAATAATCTAAATTATGCACTCACTTGTAATTTACGAATATGAAAAATTAAATCTTTCTGAAACTGTGAAACTTTCACTCAAATACTCCGGAGATAAAACTTTAATTTTATTCGAAGAAATACAGACATAGTAACCTGCAGCAAGTCAGTACATAAGCTCGGGGATTCCCCGTGAAATGTGTACACAGCACACGTGTTCAATCACAGTAGCATTTAGTAGAGTGCGATAAAAACAAAAAAAAAAACTTATTTGGAAAACCGTGTAAAAGCGAAAACGTGTAAAACAAGTACCGTGTAAATCGGGAGATAGGTGTATACAAAAGACGACAATTCATTTTATATATCTTTATTCAAGGCTTGCTATGTGCTTTTGTATCGATCATTTGTAAAATATAGGCAGCAAGATGCCGCCTGTTAGAGCTGGTCTAAAAGACGGACAGAAACACAATTTAATTTTTGTCAAAGAATTAAGTTCAACGCAATTAAATTAATATACTTTAATTTTAGATTTAAAACATAAAGAGAAGATATAAGACATAACTTTATTATATATACGTACATTCACACCAATGAAGGATATATTAATTTATTTTTTTATATTTATCATGTTTGTCATTATTGTTATATAAACCTTTATGTTAATATTTGTTTTATAACTGGCCAGTTTAAAAACAATATATCGAAAAAAAAAATATTTCGAAAATAGAACATGAAGCGAATATTAAACAACGCCCCATTTTAGTGTCCACTACGATAGCGTTGACTAAAAATGGACAAAATCAAAAATGAGAGTGAACGACGGGTTCTGAATAACCATTAACAAAGAAAGTGAATTAATATATTTTTAAAGTATTCTTAAAGTAAGGTAGTGGATGTATAAAGATTTAATGAAACTAATTTCAATACAATATTTTTCGTTCCCTTTGTTTTATATGGCTACGCTGTGACGACAAACCTTATTTCAACTGAAAACACCGTGTCTCAAAGTCGCGAACTATGTAAAAAAAGTAAATATAAATCAAGAAATTTTTAAACGAATTATAATAATATTAAATGCGAAATTGTACAAAAATTATTATGACAATCATAGCCCTGCTCACTCATGATAGGAGTTGTACAAGTGATATAAAAACACGCGAATAAACTCAAAACATTATTTACATTTACATACGCAATAGGAACAATGCCAGGCAGCACAATTTTATATTAAACAGAAACAAATACAACACGCCTTTATTGGCCATCCCCTTCAAGCCATAACAGCTTTAAACACACCCTAATATGAGAAGAGCAAAGAAATATAAAAACAATAAAGCGATGAGAGTATATATATATATATATATATATATATATATATATATATATATATATATATATATATATATATATATATATATATATATATATAGAACTACAAGAAACAAGAATGAAAATAAGCGATAGAGAGTAAGTAAACAAATAAATCCTTGTCTCGCCTGTGGTCCACGCTGCCGTCCCAAGTCACACACAACATCAACACTACACAGCTCTACTCGGGTAGAGCGGTTTACTACGAACGTCATACAACTGGAACGCGTCTATCCGGCTTCTGTTTTATTTTTACAGACCCTTCTGCTCCGTGAACTCAGTTCCGAAGAAGCTGAATAAGACCCCGGGGTCACAGCAATAAATTGAAATAATAAAAATAATATAAAATTGTACAACTATGGATGGAAGGTGATGAAAAGAAAGCGGTGTTTGATAGAAATGTTTGGAAAAGAATGAAAAACTTTGAGAACGATGGAAGATGGATATGATGTTATGCAGAGTATGCATGTGTAGACATGATAGAGTTTTAACGAAACAAAAAAGAAGATAGAAGAATAGCACACAATAAACTCAGACGGATTTTCGTGGTAGCTTTCACAATGCACTAAATACAGTAATACACATGATTAACTATACTATCTAAAATAATCTAAATATTATTTTAAACAACAGATTGCTAGTTGTAAAACTACTGAAAAGTTATACAAACAAACAACAATCTCATCAGATAACTTGATACGTTTCCGCAAAAGTTATATTAAATTTTAGTACAGCGACGCGCAATGTATAATGTGACGATATTATTGTTACACTACAATACATTGATGCTTATGTATGCGATATGTTAGTTTAAAAAGCTCATAAATATTGTTACAATAAACAACATTTTTTATATAAGTAACATGTATTACTATTATTATATATAAAGTTTATTTGAAGTGGTCTTCATTGGCTACAATACAGCCTTTTTAGGGCAACTCAAAATTATCACATAGTTTAGAGCAAGCCTTACTTAAACTGATAATAATCTAGTGAATTAAGATCAGGACTAGACGACAGCTAGTCATCAGCTCTGATGATGTCCGAAACGCTGGTTTTTTATCAAGATTATGAGGATATACATTTATGACCTGACTCCAAGTCTTGCTGAAAGGACCATTCTTCGTTATTGAACAAGGTGTTATTAAAAACCTTAACCATCTTTTCAATGATCGATGTCTTGATAACTTCATCACAAATTACGTTCCAGTCACTCCTTCATTTATTTATTTATTTACTTTATTGGAGATAGACGGTAACAAAAGACAGTAAGAAAGTACAAACTTAAATGCCTAGAAATATAAAATTAGTTACAGTTGTTACCTTATAACTATCTCACTGAGAACATATAATGATTTATAGTCAAACAATGAAAAACAAATAAGAATAAAAACATTACTAAACAGGGATCAAAGACTATAGTTTATATATTTATATTATGGTTTAAATTGCATTGTATGTACTCAATAATTTCGAACGAAGTTGTTTTTTTAAAGATACGAGAGAGCACGAGAATATATCAATATATCACTAACATATGAATTGTGGGTGTAGGAATGGTCGTAGTACTGTAGCTTCTTGTTCTTCGGTAGCTTCTTGTTCTTCGGTAGCTTCTTGTTCTTCGGTAGCTTCTTGTTCGTCGGTTGCTTCTTGTTCGTCGGTTGCTTCTTGTTCGTCGGTTGCCTCTTGATCTTCAGTTGCTTCTTGATCTTCAGTTGCTTCTTGATCTTCAGTTGCTTCTTGATCTTCAGTTGCTTCTTCTGGTGTTGGCCGCACCTCCGCTAGCCCTTATAATGAGCGCTGTGGCGCCATCTGTCATTTATCTGTTTCACTGCCGCCGCCGCCGCGATGCGATTGACGGTCACGTGGGTAAGAGCTTGGTGTTTGAGTGGCGCGCGATCTGCACGCCACAGTGGAGGACATTCTGTATAAGGGTGCACGTAAATAACATTCCACTAAATAATGACTGCAGTCAAATAATGCTTACGTTGTACTGTGCGGTATCGTTCTATGTTATATCACTAGAATTAGCTCATGGCAATTTCTTGGGAGTTGCTCGTCTGTGGCAATAGGCGGTGGTAGATCGCTCGTGAAACCGATGGCAGTTCCAAGCTGAAAGGTTCTCAGGTGATGATAGGTAGAATGTCGATGAACCTAGGTCCCCATTACCACAAAGAGATAAGTAGGTATAAAATAAACTGCACAAATAACTAGTCAATTAATAATAGGAAAAATAAACTAATAAATACATTTAAAAAACTTTTAAGTTAAACGGTTTTTTGATACCCATATTGTGGTGGTTGTGGAAAATCATGTACCTAGTCCGCCATATTGGAACGGCGTCCATTTTGAATTTTAAATTTTGACATAATCATCGTGTTTTACTAGTGTAGTCCTTTCATTTGATACCCATATTGAGGGGGTCAAGGAAAAATACGTAATCCGCCATTTTGTATCGGCGGCCATCTTAGATTTATAATGTTATTGATTTTATTATATTGTATTGTCATCTAAATTAAATGTGTGTACCAAATTTCAGATCAATCTGACAACGGGAAGGTGCTTAAATTTCAATTTCTAATTTTGATCCAAATAAATTCCGTACGGGTCGAACTAAATAAAACCGTTTAAAAATAAAATTATAAAAAAGTAGTATTGTATTAAAAAAGTCAAACCCAAAAAAAAGAAAACTGTGATATAAAAATAGGATAAGTAATAAAGTAAATAATAAAAGAAATGTACCTAGCCACGTAAGAGTAATAAGATGATGGAAGGAAGGCGACAAAAGCAAGAAGGAATTAAAAAAGAACAAAATGAAAGATATTGTGAAGGAAAGAAGGTAAAAACAAAAGAAATTTAGAAGAATGAAAGTGAGTGAAGAATAAAGATAAAAATTTGAAAAACTTATTTGTAAACAAAGACCTTGATCCCAACAAATTAGGGGTACGAGAGGCCTCCAATAGCGGGGGCCATAAAAAATATACCACAAAGAAACGCTCGAGGTCATCCAGAGAGCAATGGAGAGAGCTACGCTCGAAGTTTCGATGCGAGATGAGAGAAGAGGAGATCCGTAGAAGAGAAAAGATCACCGACGTAGATCAAAGAATTGCTCATCTGGAGTAGCTTCAGCAACAGATAGCAGTTGGGTTCGGGATAAGTTGAGGATATCGCTGATGGTCAGCAGTTCAAGAGTTATCGTGGCGATGTTTGGTCTATATCTGACAGTTGGCATTCATCGGCTAAAAGGAAGAAATTCTCAATAAAATGCATTTAATACAGTAGTAAATCAATTCAATTCCCAGATTTATTATCGCTAAATAATCCTTCACACTATGACAGGTTATTTTACCTGATTATGTTAAATGAACTTGAGTTTATTATGAAATAATTTATACATTACATGAGAGTATATTTTAATAATGCTTTTGTTACAGTAGCCCATAAAATATTTAATAATTTTATGAAACCAAAATGTGTGAATAGCACAGTGATTCCCAAAGTGGTCTATATCGACCCCTAGGGGTCTATGACAACCTGCAAGGGGTCTACGCCAGCGAAAAAAAAATTTGGGGGTCTGTGAAATGAAAATGGGTGTCCATGATAGTGGATCTCAACACATACACTAATAGTACATATTTACTTACATCTTACTATCTTATAATACCTAAACATTTACATTATTTATAAAAGTACCTATGAAGTAAAAAATTATTATATATGTTTATAAAATTGTGTAAGTTGTAGGATGTTAGTATTCGCTTTATGGTCGCAATACATTTTGAACATACACTAAACTTCACTACAGTTAGAAATTTAGAGGAAATCAATATCAGGTAAGTAGGGGGTCTACCCAACACGGAAAAACACGTCAAGGGGTCTACGACATAAAAAAGTTTGGGGAACTCTGGAATAGCACATCTTTAGCTGTTAGCTATGTTACAGTTCATACAGAATATTTTCTCATTTTTATTTGACAAAAAACTCGCGTCAGGTGGGTGGCCCGTCTTTTCCTTTTGTGTTCTTTTTAAATCGACTATTGTCAAAACTCATCTCTCGTCGCAAACGTTTGTATACGACAAAAAAAGTCTGCACCACTAACTAGCGTATTCATGTAAATCCCTAACGCTTTACCCACATTGATAAGCGGAAGCGATAAGGTATCTTCAACCTTTGGTTCAATATAAAGTATTTATAAGTTTATCATTGAAGTTATTGCATTAAAATAGTATAATTTAGCATTTATAAATACATTACCCGGTGATATCGACCTTTAGAAAGAGACAATCGGCTAATTTCGGCTTTGTAGAGCGTTTTCTCTGTCATACGACGACTGACAAAACGTCATACAGGTAGGGTGGGACAGAGACAGTGCTCTACCAAGCCGAAATTAGCAGATTGTCTCTTTCCAAATGTCGATGTGCAATATTTATCGCCGGGTACTGTAATTAGCAACTTTATAAAATTATACATCAATATACAGATGTTGATTGATTTAATAAAACTAATATTACGCTTTTACAAAATATCCAATCACAATATGCTTTTTAACAATAACATATTTATTGTAACAAGAAGCGTAAATTTTGGCAACTATAAATGAACATTAATATTTAAAAACTAATATACATTTTTCATGTAGATATCGACTAAAATAATCTTTCAAGCGGGCCGAAAAAATGGCGGATCTGTTGCGACGTACATTGAGTTTTAAGGCGGCAATAGATTTGATTATTTCTTAATGAACTTTGAATGTAGCCTTAAAATTTAAACTATTACATAGATAGATTGATAAATAAATAGATATATAAACATTTATTTCACGCCACAATTACGCGCACTATTACACATACAAAACTATTGCAAAATAATGAATATATATATATATATATATATATATATATATATATATAAATATTCTATGCATCTTGTGACACGTGGTGATTTATTTTACTGTAAAGGTCATTATTGTTTTAAGCCACAACGTACATTCTGTGTTGTAAATGTAAAAAAAAATTAAAATGATTACTCGCTCCTCTTATGAACATAACCGCTGTATAATTTCAATTAAAAAGCCAGTCAAACATTATTCATAATCCGCTTAGATTCTTTTTCATCTCGCTGAAATTATAATAAATATATTAATTCTGTGCTTTTTTTGTTACAAATTCCAAGTAACGAGCAAGCAAAACAACGTGGGATGGTTTTATGAATTATTTTCGAGATGATTTAAATTTTAATATTCATTCATTTTGCGATAGATGGCTTAAATATTTATTTTTATTTATAATAAAAATAAAAGAATTAACCTTTAAAGCAACTCCTGATTGGATACACGCAATAAACACAATATAGAATACATTGTTTTACTACAGTTCTTCCATATGTTTCAGCCCGTAGACACCTATTTATAATTTTATATAAAGATAAGCAACCTTTGGATGGAGATAAGAGACATGAAGGAGAGGGCAGTTTGGGGTGTACGTACATAAAAATATATACATTATTACACACAAATATATACATATATATATAAATATATATTCGATCGTCTTCTTGTCGCCTACGCATGCGGCTTTAGTCTCTGCTCCTGACATCGTTCATAACAACTCCGCTAGATAGCGCACAGGAACATTATTTCCACAACTTAGCAACGATCGCAATATACTCTATTCAGATGCTTTTACTTAGTTGTTTAACTGTATATCTGTCGGTTGCGTCTACCCGAGAAGCCTAGGTAGAAAATTCTATGTTACCTCACAGGTATCTATGACCAGATTTTCTATGTGCTTCCGTTAAAGGCATGCCACACTCAAACATAGTTCGCCCATGTGATCTTGATCTCTCTCTTTCTAATTTTCGTTCGACAACTAGCTTATTGGAACCCAAGCTACTCGTATATAAAACAATATAGATTTAATGAATAAGTGAAACTATATTAAAATAGCTATAATTGTATTTAAAAAAAATTATTAGCTTCTTGTACTCCTATCTTTGTGAAGGATAGGGCCGCTTTTTATCTTTTAATATTTTATTTCCATACTCTACTATCTTTATTCACGTGATCTATCTTTCTTCTAATTACATTCTACAATTTATTTCTTTCTTCCTATTTTTTTATTGAATCAGGCGCTACCCTGCGGAAGTCCATCCTAAGTAAGAAAAGGACCAATATTTAGCCACTTCCGCACATGCAGTGGTAGTCGTGCAACAAAGTGCTCCGCCCGCCAGCCCGCTGATAAATGCGTATGCGGCAAACAATGCGAATCACACAACTGCCACCGCCAAATTACTCAACACGCGTTTCACCCCTCCACGGGGCATCTTCAGGGGCCATGCTATGCATGGCTTTCTTTCTTCCGTTCATTCATCACCTCACTTCCTTCGCCTAGTTCCTTTATATCACAGGTTTTGTTATCTCATTTATCAACATAGTATATACTTATTTACAATTTTACATTTTTAGTTTACCTATGTTTATAATATATCACAGAATTATTGATTATTTATTTAATTGGTTTAACTATTCATTTATTTATTTTCTATCGACCTGTATCTGTTTTGTACATTTTCATTACCTACTACACTGTCCACTTGCATCAATCTAGGAACGCTTGCCTGTCGTTGTTATCTGTCGTGAGGCATTGGTGTCCTCACTTATATTTTTACTTAACCTGCTTTGGGAATCGTACCGAAGTCCTCCGAGTCCTCTGACAGTTGGTCACCAGATGCATCACGATATGGTCCACGCCCGGTTCACAGAGACACAACCGTGCTCCGTGAAGAACTGAACCAAGACTGCGTGTAGTTCCGAGAAGAATTTCCGCGTTGTCAATGCCGTGGTTCCTTCCATATACCTCCTCACGATTAGAATGTGAAAGAAGATAGAGATTGAGAAAGACGGAAGGAAATTTTAATATTTAATGGAAACAGGCGTTACCTTGCGGAAGTCGATCCTAAGTAAGAAAAGGACCAATATTTAGCCACTTTCGCACATGCAGTGGTAGTCGTGCAACAAAGTGCACCGCCCGCCAGCCCGCTAACAAATGCGCATGCGGCAAACAATGCGAACTACACAAATGCCACCGTTAAATCACTCAACACGTGTTTCACCCCTCCACGGGGCATCTTCAGGAGTTATATTACACCGATTAGTGCCAAACACAGAGTCCGCGAGGTAACGCCTGATTCCATTAAACACTGCGATCGATTATGATATATCCACTCATTGAAAATTAGAAAAATCACTATAAATATATATGATTATGGGTGGATCGTAATGATGTGTTTTTTCAGGTGTCAGCGTGGGTGACGGAGCTGGTGCTTGGAGCGACGGGTGAAGAGAGAAAGGCTACGCTGGCGTGTTTGCTGCGGGTGGCCCTCACCTGCTGGAACATCGGGAACTTCAACGGTGCAATGGAGATCGTGGCAGGACTAAAGTGAGTGCAATTGTTTTATTTTCTTACAACGTAATCTTTTAGGAGAGAGGCAGTGGAATCTCGTAAATCTTCACGGATCACTCTGACTTTTGGGGCATGATAATGTTTGTACAAAACAAATACTAAAGATATAGCACACTAAAAAAGAAGATTTAAATGGAGATGGGCGGCGAGTGTGATAGAAATAGCAGATGGTACCCCATGGAAGGTAAAAGTAAGAGAGGCAGACAATAAAACATATTTAATGGAATTAGGCGTTTTTTTTTTTTTTTTAATGACCCCCGCTATTGGGGGCCTCTCGTACCCCTATCTGATTTTTAGGACAGGGACCTTTTTTTACAAATATTTTTTCACAAAGTTTTTTATTTCCATAATCATCTGTCATTCATCTTATTATCTATTATTCTTTTCTCTCTATCATGTTATATTTCTTTTCTTTTATGCCCTTTTACTCTACTCTTCTTTCTTTCATCCTCTTATTTTGTTTTACAAATCTTATTTACTAGGTATGTTATCGCAGTTGTTTACTTATAGTTATTATTTATTTTACTTCAGTCTTTTTTGTTTTCTTTTACCTAGTTTTGTTTTTTTGTATTGCTTGTGTTATTATTGTTTTGCAGTACTTGAGGAATTCGTTCCTAGTTACACTTTCGCCTATCAGGGAGGCTATTAACTCCTCCCTGATTTGAACCCCAGACCGGCACTCGAAGCCGAACCGGAGTCCCCCGAATGCGGGACACCGGGCCACAAGGTGGATCACGGTCTGGTCCACGCCCGGTTCACAGAAGCACGAGGGGTCCTCCTTGAGCTTAAACCTATGAAGGTACTCAGAGAACCCCCCGTGCCCCGTGAAGAGCTGGGCCGAGACCGCGTCCACCTCGATGCTGCGGAGCACGCGGTAGGCTGAGACGGCGTCCGGGAAAAACATCCTCGTTACCGAAGCCGTCGTTCCTTCCACATACCTCCTGTTCCATTCGTCGAGCGACTCCAGTCTCAGTTGCCGCTTGACGAATGAAACAGGGCATCTCTCGTACTCTGGTCGTCTTTTACTCTTCAGGGCCGCTTCCTTGGCCAGCTGGTCCGCCCTCTCGTTCCCCTCCATCCCCGCGTGCGCTTTCACCCAGAACAACCTTACATCCTTCCCTTTTTCTCTCGCTTTCATTACATTCTCCTTCACTCTTACCGCTAAGGGATAGAGGGTGTCCGATCTTGCGACAGTTTCGAGAGCGGACCGCGAGTCGCTCAGTACGGCGCAGACTTGCGCCGACTCGCCGGCCGCGTACCCTGTTGCCTCAGCTAGAGCCAGCAGCTCTGCCTGGTATACGGTGCAGAAGTTGCCCAACTTGAGTTTCTTTGTGTATGACTCTACGGCGCCCCGCTTGACGCAGAACGCCGCACCCACCTTATCCTCTATGCGGCTGCCGTCGGTATAAATTACCAGATCGGCAGCCGCGGTGGCAAGTCGGACTTCCTCCGCACTATCCCCCAGACAGGAGAACTCCACTCCAACTTGACCAGACGGGTGTGGTAGTCTCAGGTAGCTGACCGGTACCTCCAGGTCTCGGTCCTTTACCACCTGCCGGGAATGACCCTTTCTTATTTCAAATAAGCGGGCTGCTTCTTGGACCCGAAGGTCCAGGGGAAGCAACCCGGCAAGTATAAGGGCCGAGTGCAGGGACGCGGTCCTGTGGGTCCTCGCAATCTTCTGCGCGAAGCCCCGCTGGACCGCGTCCAACTGCCTGCGGACCAGCAGCTTCCTAGCCGCCGGCGCCCATGCACTCGCTGCATACAAAATCGTCGGCTCCAGCACCGCCAGATACATCGCTCTGATCACCTCCGAGTTCAGACCCCAAGATACCTTCGCAGCCCTGCACAGCTGACGATAGAGGCCCTGTGCCTTCTTGCTCACGTTCTTCACGTGACTGTTGAACGTGAGCCTATCGTGGAATTAGGCGTTACCTTGCGGAAGTCCATCCTAAGTAAAAAAAGGGCCAATATTTAGCTACTTCCGCACATGCAGTGGTAGTCGTGCAACAAAGTGCACTGCCCGTCAGCCCGATGATAAATGCGAATCACACAACTGCCATCGCCAAATCACTCAACACGTGTTTCACTCAAAGAGTGTTTAATTCGCATTGTTTGCCGCATACGCATTTATTAACGGGCTGGCGGGCGGTTCACTTTGTTGCACGACTACGACTGCATTTGCGGAAAACAATAAAAAGATGTGCTGACATCAAGTGGCAGTAGTCATCTGGTACAGATTGGCTCAAATCATGCGGCATCATCGCTTTCTTTAAGGAATAAGACCCGCCACACTTTCTTTCGGTTTTGTTACTCGTACAAGGTGACAAAGAGAAGAGACAATCGGCTAATTTCGGCTTCGTAAAGCACTATCTCTGTCCCACACTACCTATGTAACGTTTTAGAAAATGACAAAGTTTTAACAGTATTGTATAAAATAACAAAAAAATTAAATATTGTAATAAATAAAAATAAAAAACAGTCAATTGGAAATGTAAATAATTAAAATTTGAAGAAATGTGGCGAAGTATGGGAGCCGATGCTTGTGTGTAATATAAATGAATGGTGTGAGAATGATAGAGAATGTGAAGGGTAAAAGGGGAAAGAGAAGGAAAAGTTGTAAAGGATGAAAGAGAAAATTGTGAAGGATGAGAGAAGGAAGATAGAAATAAATTTTGAATGATGAAAGAGAGAAGTCGTGAAGAATCAAAAAGGAAAGAAAAGAGAGAGATTGTGAATGGTGAAAAAAGTAAGAAAGAGAGAAATTGTGAAGGATGAAAACGGGAAGAAAGAGAGAAATTATGTAGAATGAGAGAGAGGGGGTGAAAATAAGAAAGTTTGTAAAAGAAATAAGATAGAATAACAAGAGTCCTCTAATAACAGGGGCCATAGAAACATGTTGGCTAAAAACAGAATGGAATAGTTTTTAGAAGATCGTTTATAGAAGGCGTTTGCCGACTTACAAACAGATCATCCAAAAAAATTAAACTATAAAGTATAAGGTAAGCATAGATTTTTATTTTAATTATTAAGCTCATGAAGAGCTGAACCAAGACCGCGTCCGCCCCGATGCTGCGGATCGTGCGTTAGGCTGCAGATTTATATATAAAACATTAAAAAAGCAAGGTTTAATGATAATAATTTGATAGCTGACACAAAGTAATCAAAAAGTTATTTGTTAATTCAAACAAAATTACAAGATTTCAGTCGAAAACAAATCATATTTTCACGACGACACAATCAAGTTAAAAGCATTCATCTTAAGTTAGCTCTTCGAAAATTTCACTAAACTTGAAAATCTATGTAAGAACACTTTGGACGCTTGCCGCACTGCCATTCGAGATAGAGTGGCTCAAACTTTGCGAGGGATTTACATCATTAGAATATAATTAGTGGGAGCTTTGAAAAGGGAGAACGAAAGAAATTTTTAATACTTTTATACGCAACCGTTCAATTTCACAATACACTGCCTTGTAATGTAAACATTATTATGTTATAATTATAAAATGCTTCACTATTATCACTACAAATAACATTTTTTTTAATTATTCGTATTAGTTTCTTTTTTATTTTTTGGTTCCAAGTACAATATCCTCTATTGTAATATAAGTATGAAAACACACACATATATATATATATATATATATATATATATATATATAATACTGTGATCAAAAATTAAAGTAAATTTATATACACCATGTAAACTCTTATGCATTCTTCCAAATCAATTTCATCACCTTCAAAGTAATCACCGTCCGATAAAACGCACTTTTGTCAACGCTTTTTCCAGTCCTTAAAAAAGTCGAATAGTCTTTTTCCGATATAGCCTTCAAAACTTTCTTCAATTCGGTTTTTATCTTCTCAGTTGTATCAAAACTGCATCACCGCATAGCCCTTTTGAATTTTCTAAATAGCCTGAAGTCTCACAGAACCAAACAAGTAAATACTGTGGTTGCGAAGCGATATTGGTCGAGTTTTTGACGCTTTATTTTTAATTGAGTCATTTTAGAACCAATCGTTACTTGACGCGTTTGACAAATATAATTAAACTTTTTGACACACATACGCTTAGCAAGTGTTAGAGATATTCCTCCTATTTAGGAAAATACATTTCCCGAGAGTTTTAAATAACAATTTCACGTTACTTTTTGATCACAGAGTACTCCTATATAATAACAGTAATATTCTATCTTGCCTATAAAAACTGACCATGTGTTGGATAACTATAAAGAAGGCTTCTGTTAACAGTGAAAATATTCACGGCTGATTATAATTTTAGTATTGTACAACTAAAGTTTATGTCGACACTTATATATTAGTTTATAAGATGGAGAAAAATAAGGAAGAATTCACATCGTGAAGGAAGGAAGATTGAGAAGAGATAAGAGTGAAGCCTGCAGGGGTTTCTTTCGGCCTTCAGCTGTTTAAAGCCTGTAGGCCGGCGGAAACTACTTGCTGGATTCATTCTCAAGCAACAGAATGAAGAAGAAAGAAGAAAGAAGGAGATCGTTAATTTATTCAATTATTCATATTTTATCAAAAACAATATATTATTTCTATGTATAGCTTATTTGTCAGCAAAAATAGTCGAATCTTTTATACCTACTGTCCAACTACCTTTATTTTTTATTTTAATGCGAGAAGCCAGTGATATCTGACAGTACAGTCTACAGTGTGCGTGTAAAAATAAATGTAAATAGTAAAAGGTAAAGCAAAATTAAATGTAAATAGAACAAAATGTGTAAAAAAGATAACAAAAGATAAAGAAATATATAATTGGGGAACGTGGTAAGGTATGAAAGGTTCGAATAAAAAACGAAATTAAATGTAAGTAGAACAAAATGTGTAAAAATATTAAAAGGATTGAAAGGAATGAAAGGATCGAATAAAAAGTAAAGGTAGAAGTAATGTAGAAAGAAAGTAAAAGTACGAAATAACATAAGATGAATAAAAGAAGAGCGCGGAAATAAAATCATTATAAGACAAACTTATTAAAAGAAAATAAAAGTCCCTGTTCCAAAAATAAGTTAGGGGTATGCAAGGCTCCCAGTAGCAGGTGTCATGTAAAAAAGAAGTTTACAGTGATAAGAAAATAATTAATTTTTAAAGTGTAGTGTTTTAATTTTGAAAACCTTTATTACCTTATTTATTAACTGTCATCAAATAAACTATTCATTCATCCTGTTATTCTTTTACATATATAACCAAACATCCTGTATATATGATAGTGATATATGGATTTTCATTAGAACTTTTTTATATTACTACGTTTTCCACTTCGCGAGGTCCCTGTGACATGAACTGGGTCAAATGTGGATAGAATGCGGCCGGACGTATACAAGCTTCACAAAGTTTTCTACTAACCGCCCTTCGGGGTCCCTGTCTAATTTATGACCCTCAATAAAGTCCGCCGAATAAAGCCTCCCATGCGACGAAAGAAAGTACATTGAAATTTTATTTAAGTTTTTGAGTGGTTTATTTTACAAATTTATCTGTAATGATGATTACCTAAAGATTTAGGAATATTTAATGGAATCAGGCGATAGCTTGCAGAAGTCCATTTTAAGTAAGAAAAGGACCAATATTTAGCCACTTCCACACATGCAGTGGTAGTCGTGCAATAAAGTGCACCGCCCGCCAGAGTCAACTCTATATTTGGCACTAATCGGTGTAATATAACTCATGAAGATGCTCCGTGGAGGGGTGAAACACGTGTTGAGTGATTTGGCGGTGGCAGTTGTGTGATTCGCAATGTTTGCCGCATACGCATTTATCAGCGGGCTGGCGAGCGGTGCACTTTGTTGCACGACTACCACTGCATGTGCGGAAGTGGCTAAATATTGGTCCTTTTCTGATTTAGGAATACACTCGTCTTTTTAGGTATATGATATAGCCTTGGAGCACATCACTCGTAGCAGATCATTGAAGGCTTTGATCTTTACCATGAATCAGTAGCACCTTATACTTTATTTTCGAAGACTGTTACAATTTCATTGAAGTCAGAACTCAAGTGTCGAGCCAAAACTTATTCCATACCCTTAAATTACTACTTAAAAACTAATTACGCCTCCTGGCGTGTGTTGCGTAGTTCTGCATTGCCGTTGACCCTACTCCCACTCTTAATTGCTTATCCTGGTGAACATTTTGGCGGCTTCCTTCCTGTGGGCCCTCTTACTTAGGTGTGTCACGGCACTTTGTACAACACTTAGGTGCCTTCCCGAGTTTTTTGGGTGCCGTCCCATGATTCCTTTCGGGCACAGTGTGTCTCGGTCAAGTGTTTTTTTTGGTATTTCCGCCACTCGGACCTTCAGATAGATCGGTTGGTGTACGACGTCTTGAAAGTGTATTCTTGATGCCTCTCCGAAGTACTTAGTCTTGGTCAGGAGGTTCAGATCGCTCTGGATGTTGGCGTTTATCTAGTAATGCTCCGCTTCGGTTGCTTTCAAGATGAAAGGGTTCTGAAACACTTTCAGGTGGTTCAATTTGCCGTCTCCAACGACACAGTAAAAGTCGCAACATACGCTAGATACGGGCAGCGTTATATATTGTGGCAAATTTTTGTAAAACATAGGCCTAGCAATGGGCAAGTATAAGTTCACGTGATGATAATGATAAGAATATTAACAACTAAAAACCTTTTTATCCGAAGAACCTGAAATTCTGTTTTCAGACCTCGATTACTTCCGATATCAATTTTCGCCCAACCCTGGGCATCTGATTTCGATCACCTGTAGAACCTCTGTATCATCACAATAAACACATGGAGATATCTAAAATATTTGTTTACAAATATATCTCGCAACTCGTTCAGAAACAAAATTAAGTTTGATATGTAAACATATAGCTGAATCTATGTTGAATTATATTTATTCTCTTTTTGAATTAGCATTTAGCTCGTTAAGAGTGATTTGTTATAACGGTTCGCGGTGAGGCTTTGGAATAAAATAGCTTAAGTCACTTTTACATTTGTAATGAAAAATAACGATTATAGCAGTCAAAATAGCACAAAGCTTTTTACATATTTTATAAAGTTATTATTAGTATCGAAATAAATACAAATATATGCTTTTTAAAGTTGTTTTTCATTAGCAAATTAACTAATGAGGAATATTACATATATATTTATACACAAATAATTTTTTTGTTTGGTCTGAAAAATTTGAATTTTTCTATTATCAATATTTATAAGTAAATATGCAAGTATTAAAATACAATCGTTTGTTTTTACATCCTTCTAAAGGTTAAACCTATAGAAAATTATATTTATTCTTTTTTAAATTAGCATTTAACTCATTTAGAATGATTTGTTATAACGTGGTTCAAAATAGCTTAAATCAAGGTTGAATTTGCTAATGGAAAATAGCAGTTATCGTCGTCAAGCTATTATAATAAATAAACATAAATGTACTTTTAAAAATAAGAAAATTCTGGAAACCTCTTAAGGAAAACATAATTAGGATTTTATATTCTTAATATTAATATAATAATCAAAAGTAATTATAATTATTTTATTGTAAATGTTATTTTTCATTAGGAAATAGCTACGATATAAGCTATTTTAAATCAAAGTAATATAGCGGAATATTTTATATTAAATGTTTTCCTTCAGCGTTTTTCTCATCAACATATATAAAGAAATATGCAAGTTTTAATGTACAGATTTTTTGCACATCCTGCTAAATGCTAAATCTACATTGTTGAATATATTCTTTTTTAAATAGCATTTAGCTCGTTAAGATTGATGGTTTGCGAAGTTGGTTAAAAATAGCTTAAGCTAATATTTTGTTTGCAAATTAATAACGTTAATAGCAGACAAGCTTTGTACATTTTTAACAATCTAATAATTATTTTTTATATAGATTTTTAAATTAACCTTTTAAAGTAGGGAATGTTAAACTTTAGTAATATATCCCTACAGGCTTTGGCGAAATTTCGCGTGTTCAAAACTATATTTATATATAATTACAAATAAATTATATAAAATATGTTAAAGTGTCTTAAAAACTTTTTTAATATTTATAAAATTACTAGTCAATTTCTAATTAAACGGTTTTATTTAGTTCGACCCGTACGGAATTTATTTGGATCAAAATTAAAAATTTAAATTTAAGCACCTTCCCGTTGTCAGATTGATCTGAAATTTGGTACACACATTTAATTTAGATGACAATACAATATAATAAAATCAATAACATTATAAATCTAAGATGGCCGCCGATACAAAATGGCGGATTACGTATTTTTCCTTAACCCCCACAATATGGGTATCAAATGAAAGGGCTACACTAGTAAAACATGATGATTATGTCAAAATTTAAAATTCAAGATGGACGCCTATCCAATATGGCGGACTAGGTGCATATTTTTCCACAACCACCACAATATGGGTATCAAAAAACCGTTTAACTTAAATGTTTTTTAAGTGTATTTATTTACTAGACAGAGACAAATCCGATCCAAGTCAGTTTGTTGTTTTTTTATTTTCGTATTTACAGTTAATTATTATACCTTATTTTTTATTAGTATATATGATATATGCATACATATATGTTTTGTATATATGTACACGTTAACTACCTGTTATTTATACTTCTAGTTCAATACTATGGTTGTCTGTAAGAGATTGCCTCGTGTAAAACCGCCCATTGTACTTTTTTGTTTATTATTATGAAACTATTTAAATATATCCTAGTGTGTACAAGAAAGAATATTAAATTATATTGAATACAATAGTATTTGTTGCTATACTAACATCAACCTCTTTTTTTTATTTAGCCAAAATCAGGTTTCGGTATAATAATAATAAGGCTTCATTTCATTTCATGCAAATGACTTAAAAATTAGTAATTTTAAATAATAGTTTAGTGATTCTGTATTAAACTTATATGGAACCCCTCATGGTAAAAGCCTCCTGCAAAGCTTTCCATTTTACTTTTCTTTTCTTTTCTTTTCGTTATCTTTTTTACTTTTATTTTCGTTATCTTTTTTCGTTTTCTTTTTTACTTTTCTTTTCGTTATCTTTGGTAACTTGGAGCCACCCGTGATCTGCCGTAGCCAAGATCTGGTCAGCCCATCTGGCATTAGGTCTACCTCTCGCTTTGGTACCTCGTGGTCCCGTCCATTTTAAAACCCTTTGTGTCCACCTGTTATCAGCGAACATCGCCACGTGACTACCGGAGCTGGGCAGGGTCAGTCTGTTAATTTAAAATAACAGCTATCGCAGTCTTAATAACGCAATAGCTGTATTTATATTTTCAAGACTAATATAAGAATCGAAATAAATACCAATCACTTTTAATATAAAATTAACTTTCCCTTATCAAGTAAAGTAAAATACGGTGACAGTGTTTTTAAACGGTTTTATTTAGTTCGACCCGTACGGAATTTGTATGGAATATTTGGGTCAAAATGAGAAATTGAAATTTAAGCACCTTCCCGTTGTCAGATTGATCTGAATTTTGGTACACATATTAAATTTAGATGACAATACAATATAATAAAATCAATAACATTATAAATCTAAGATGGCCGCAAATACATAATGGCTGATTACATATTTTTCCTTAGCCCCCTCAATATGGGTATCAAATGAAAGGGCTACACTAGTAAAACACGATGATTATGTCAAAATTTAAAATTAAAGATAAAAGAACGCCGGTCCAATAAGGCGGACTAGGTACATATTTTTCCTCGACCACCATAATATGGGTATCAAAAAACTGTTTAACTTAAAAGTTTTTTAAACGTATTTATTTGTATTCAAAATTATATATTTGCTCTATAAAAATATCAATTTCCTTGAAAAAATTTCCTTTAGAATTTTCTCTTTATCAAGTCAAAATATTAAAATAAATACGCATAGTAAAACCAACGTTTTCGCGTATCCTGCTAAAAGCTATTTCAACATTGTTTTGGATTAAATCTTTTTTCCAAAGTAGCATTTACCTAACGAGTTTAACGAAACGTGATGGTTTGCGGGGGATTTGGTTCGAAATAGCTTAAAGCAGGGTTGTGTTATAATGTAAAATAATGGTAATAGCATACAAAATAGCATTTAGGTATTAACACATTTTTACAATTATTTAATTAATGTTTATGTTTATTAATATAATAACTTTGTAATGTGCATTATATTTTAGATTTTTGGTTCTAACAAACATCGATTTTCTAACAATTATTATAGTTTTATTATTATTATTTATTCTTTTTTTTAAAGTAGAATATAGCTCGTCAAGAGTGAGTCGTTATAACATTTTACGGAACTTCGGTTTAAAATAGCTTAAATCTCGGAGTATTTGCTAATGGAAAATAACGATAATAGCAGTAAAAATAGCACAAAGCTTTTTTCATATTTTTCAACGATGTAATTAAAAAAGATTATATCGCATTGAATTGCATTGTTATTTGAACTCATGGATGATGTTTAGTTTAATGTATGTTACCGGTGATGATTTTTGGTAGGGAAATGGTGTTTCACTTGTAACGCTCAACAATCCAAAATTTGTTTTTAAAATTATAAATATGAAGAAATGTTTAATGGTTTTCACTGCGTCATTTTCTTTTTTTACTTTCGCGTGGATTACATTAAAAATGAAAACACAAAAATAAAACAACGTAACCAATGTAAAATGGTTGTATAATATCTGAAGCAGCTAACAATATTACGTACGCATATATAACTCAAGCGAAGTACAGTCGAGTACAATCGTTTTTCCAATTAAAATTGCACAAGGAATGCATTTTCACTTTTTCAATTTCCCCTACAGTGCGTCCTAGGAAGCAATAAAATCACATCCATTGTCTTGGTTATTTCAATTAACGTGTATGAATTGTTGTTAATTACTTTCGTGCGTGATTGTACCTAGACTTCGGTATTGCAAAATGAATCTACTGCCTATAAGCACAAAATACATTTTTCATTAAATCGTGTAATTCCATTTTCGAAATATGTAGCCTTGTGAATAGCTCCGAGATAATTTGTAAGAGAGATATTATCGGAATTTGGATTATGTAATATTCAAGCTGGTTATGCAAGAAGGACTAGAGTACACGTATGAATAAAAGAAAAACGCATATAAATACTCCTTTTTGTAAAAACTTATTACGTTGTATAAAGCTCACTGCGTTCCTATAATCGAACGCCTTATTGTCCTGAATTCTATAAGGCTTGCTCAGACATTTACTTGAATCAACCTCATCTCTACCAAACCCTCTCATAGCGGGTGTTTCTCGCTACTTCCCCCGTACCTCAACAAAGGTCCAGAGACGTCCCTAAGACATACTCCTCACGTAAGAAAAGGATATTTAGCCACTTCCGCACATGCAGTGGTAGTCGTGCAACGAAATGCACCGCCCGCCAGCCCGCTTATAAATGCGTATGCGGCAAACAATGCGAATCACACAACCGCCACCACCAAATTACTCAACACGTGTTTCACCCCTCCACGGGGCATCAAATATTGGTCCTTTTCTTACTTAGGATGGACTTCCGCGAGGTAACGCCTGATTCCATTAAATACTCCTCACGCCCTTCACAGGGTTCCCACCGAACATGCACCACACCACACCCGCTGCAGACACTCACAACACTGCAAAAACTCAGCACCAGCGACCACTTCACCTGCGACACTCTGCACAGGACATCTCGTCATTCACAATAGAACAAAACACTACTCATCACACCACAACGCTCGTTCTTAGGGGGCGGCCGCCCGCTATCTAACCGCGAACAGCATGGGCGAACTAAGGTCGGATCCGGATCCATCCTTTGCTCGCCTGTGGTCCACGCTGCCGTCCCAAGTCACACACAACATCAACACCACACAGCTCTACTCGGGTAGAGCGGTTTACTACGAACGTCATACAACTGGAACGCGTCTGTCCGGCTTCTGTTTTATTTTTAAGTTCACGGACTCTACCGCTCCGTGAACTCAGTTCTGATGAAGCTGTTAAAGCCTCCAGGCTCACAGCATCAACTTCAACCGAGACCAATCTTATTGACCTGCCTGCGTCCTTCAATCAATATTTTTTTTATAACAAAACTTCAAACAAATTTGACTAAAAACACAGTGTCTTGCTAGGAATCCTTTTTTGCCGACTCCTTGTTGATTATAATGTATAAAGTTATACCACTATACTTGTCCGAAGGCAGGACGGTATTTACGTAGGTGTTGCCTCCATTTGTGACAGCAGTGCTACTATCACCTGACTCTAAGCAGGTGATGAAGTTATAAAGCTCACGCGCTTCCTGTACTTCATCAAGAACGCACTTGTAGGAGTGGTCGTGGTACGGTAGCTTCTTGTTCTTCGGTAGCTTCTTGTTCTTCGGTAGCTTCTTGTTCTTCGGTAGCTTCTTGTGCTTCGGTAGTTCGTCGGTTGTATCCTGTTCGTCGATTGCTTCTTGTTCGTCGGTTGCTTCTTGATCTTCAGTTGCTTCTTCCTGTGTTGACCGCACCTCCGCTAGCCCTTATAATGAGCGCGGAGACTCTCAACAGCGCGATGCAGATTTTCGTTGCGTCTACTGTGGCGCCATCTGTCATGTATCTGTTTCACTGCCTCCGCCGCCATGCGATTGACGGTCACGTGGGTAAGAGCTTGGTGTTTGAGTGGCGCGCGATAAGCACGCCACACACTAATGATTTACACCTCGCATCAAACGTAAAATAGGGCACCTATTTTATCCGAATATGTTACCGGAGTAAATCTCATAAGATCTAGTCTAAACTACACCCGGCTGCAGTGTTCGTTTAGTACAGAGTTCCCCAAACTTTTTTGTGTCGTAGACCCCTTGCCATGTTTTTCCGTGTTGGGTAGACCCCCTACTTACCTGATATTGATTTCCTGTAAATTTCTAACTGTAGTGAAGTATAGTGTTAAAAACTTAAAGTGAAAACACATGTTAATTTATACATTAATAATTGAATTTAAAATAAAACTTCTCAAAATCAAATTTTGTATCTGTTATTTAATATATACGTAACATTATATAACCATAAAATAAACTATAAATAAATTAACATAAGTCAATATTTTTAGTGAGAAGGATGAACCTGATACTTTAACAATAAATTATCAACATTTGGCGTCAATTCAATCTGTTTTGATATTATAAGATAGTATGATGTAAGTAAATAGGTACTATCAGTGTATGTGTTGAGATCCACCATCGTGGACCCCCATTTTCATTTCATGGACCCCTAAATTTTTTTTCGCTGACGTAGATCCCTTGCAGGTTGTCATAGACCCTTAGGGGTCGATATAGACCACTTTGGGAATCACTGGTTTAGTCATTACTTCTATGTTTAATTTTATATTTGACAGTAGAGCTTTTGAAAATCGAAAGAATACGCCTAAAAAAGAAAAGAGGTTTTAATTCTTGTCGTTTCAACCCGTAGACGCCCACAGCAAAACATAAGCACCAGTATATTTATTTGATTTTTGATTGTGAACTTATTAAAATTGAATTTACTTGGCACTCGCATATTCACACTACGGCGCTCGTATCTAGGAAACAACTCTACCCGTGTAGAGGTCTGTAATATGATTGTTTATTAAGGCCCCCACTATTAGGAACCTTTCGTAAAACCTACCTTATATACGCAGGGACAATATTTTCAATATTTATTTATACAGACTGTTTTATACTCCACAGTATCTTTCCTGCATATTTCTTTTAAACGCCATATACTCTATCTATCTATTCATACTTTATTTTTCTAACGTACTTCGCCTTCATTGACAGACTTTTACGTTTTTAAACGGATTTATTTAGTTCGACCCGTACGCAATTTATTTGTTTATTTATTTGGGTCACAATTAAAAATTGAAATTTAAGCACCTTCCCGTTGTCAGATTGATCTGAAATTTGGTGCACACATTTAATTTAGATGACCATACAATATAATAAAATCAATAACAGTATAAATCTAAGATGGCCGCTGACACTAAATGGCGGATTACATATTTTTCCTTAACCTCCTCAATATGGGTATCAAATGAAAGGGCTACACTAGTAAAACACGATGATTATGTCAAAATTTAAAATTCAAGATGGACGCCGTTCCAATATGGCGGACTAGGTACATATTTTTCCACAACCACCACAATATGGATATCAAAAAACCGTTTAACTTAAAAGTTTTTTAAATGTATTTGTTTATTTTCGTTTAATTTTTATTCATTTATTTTTCATTTTTACAATATTTTATTTACATTTTTATAGTGTTATTGTTGTATTTGCCTGAATTTGTAAAATTTATTACATAGTGTTTTAGATATATACCACGGGAGTATATTGTAAAGTCGTATACAAGTCAGCTTGTATTAAGATGATTAAAGAAGGCTTTATAGGCGCTTAAATCTTCGATCATTTTAACAATATAAGTAGTAAGGTAAAACCGAAAACCGAGTACATATCAATTATTTAATGGAATCAGGCGTTACCTTGCGGAAGTCCATCCTAAGTAAGAAAAGGACCAATATATAGCCACTTCCGCATATGCAGTGGTAGTCGTGCAACAAAGTACACCGCCCGCCAGCCCGCTGCTAAATGAATATGCGGCAAATAATGCGAATTACACAACCGCCACCGCCAAATCACTCAACACGTGTTTCACCCCTCCATCCCTCCACTCCCTCCTCCTTTGTTAAGTTACACCGATTATTGTTAAACACAGAGTGTTTGGCAATAATCGGTGTAACATAACTCCTGGAGATGCCCCGTGGAGGGGTGAAACAGCTAAATATTGGTCCTTTTCTTACTTACATATCAATTTGTTATAACAATACGTCAGGCAAAGCATCTGTGGTTGATTTTCTCTAATTCCGTCCAGAAGAAGAAGAAGAAAAGAAGAAGCTGTAAAAGACAAAAAGGTTAACAGTGGCCACTAGCTCGGAAGGCTGCTCTGCTATCAGATGGTCAGAAACTCAACAATTGCTCTATACAAATAAAATTTTAAAATTTTAGATATATCAATTGAACACTATTTAATACTATAATAAGATTTATTTAATTATATATTTTTATTTTTAATTTATAAATAAGGAAATAAAAAATCTGAAATAACTTGTTTAAAGTTTAAATACATTTTTTATTTTAAACAAATCATTATTACTATTATTTTTTATTACAAACAAATTATTATTGCTATTAAAATGTATCAAATTCTATACTTGATTCAAGGATAGTACACGAAACATTACATACCTGAGGATATACTCAAGAGATTTGATAAATATTTATATGAGCCAATTTTTCTTGTAGCAGTAACATCCTATGTTTGTTGGAGTCAGTTTTTTTGTCCCGCTATTGGGGACCTCTTGTTCCAAATTCAAATTGTTCATTTTCTTTTTATTATTTTCATACTCTTCTTCCATTCTTCACAATCTCTATCATTCTGTTCTTCATTCCATAATTCAGTCCAAATTACAATTTAAATATATCACAGGTGTTTAGTTAATTTTATGTCTTATACCTATATATCACAGTTCTCTTGTTTCTCTTATTTTCAAGTTTAGTATTTACATATTTAATTTATTTCTATTATAATTAGTTCTAATATACATTTTTGTTTTGCACTGTTTATTTTATCATCTGTTCCTTTTTATTGCTGTTTTGGCTACTGTTCTGCAGAAGTTGAGGAAGGTTTTTCTGCCTTCTCTTTCTATCAGTATATGCTGCCTTCTCTCTCTATAAGTAATGGAGGGAATAGTGGCCTCTTTGAGTCACGTTTAACATGCATAAACTTTATTGTACACCATAGATAGTATAATAACTAATTTTTTTTATATAGATGTTTAAATACTACAGAAGGAGAACATTAGTTAAATAGAGAACATACCCGCCCTTTTAATCGTTATAGCCGAATAGTTTAAATTTTAAATAAATAATAGAAACTACAAAGTTAAATACAAATATGTTATACTATAAAGTAGTAACGTATTTTTTAACAGTTAAAATAAATGTGTATTACGAAAGTTATATTATTTATTTATTTATACTTTATTGCACACCGAAACAATACATAAAAAATAAAAGGAAATGTAACAAAATAATATTGATAATAACTTTAAAAAAGTAACATTTTATTTAGAGGTACAAGAGGCGATATTATCACTGTAATGAAGGAGAGGGCAGTTTAGGGTGTACATACATACATTACTATATATATAGTATACTATATATATAATATACATGCGCTAATTTTCCGAGAATCGATTCATCTATTTTGATCAAAAATTTTGACATTTTTGAAAGAACACAAAATAATAAAATAATTCATACACATTGAAATTCCAAAATCGTATACGATGAAGTCAATTTCATTTGTAAAAGTATTCAGACAGGGAGCATAAATCGAGTCATATCGATATTAGCAGGCCCTAGCCAATATCACGACAAAGATAGTGTCACCACAAGATAAACATAATTTTCAGGACATACATTATAATTTACTGTTTCTGTTGTTAAAAATCAAACATATCACTATTATTTCGAAATATTGATGTGAATAACCCTTAATTTCCAATAACGAAAACTTTGAATATGCCACTGTATTACACCAACCTCGGACTACACTACCCAATTCCTTGTACAATACTTATATTTAAAAAATGTATTAATAAAAATAGTAAAATATCATCAAATAAAATTGTGATAAACCCAATACCTGTGATACTTGAGTAGATAGGTGATGAATTAAAGGTGATTAAATCGTAAGATCAAAGAATGGATGCGTGACAAAGATAATGTGAATTATGTTAGAAGAATTAATGAACAGTTTTAAGAAGAACAAAAGAAGAGAAAATAAATAACAGAAGAACGTGAAAACTTCGTTACACAAGATATGGGAGTGCAAGATGTATATGTAATAATATTTTAGTGACTTTGGAATTGTCTCCAAGGATAGAATGCCTCAGTACATTGTAACACCGCCTATTATATTAGATTTATATTTATGACAAGGAATGTTTACACTTACAATAGACAAACATATATTATTTACAATTATATTATGTTATACAACTGTAAACTTTAATTAAATTTATTTTCAATCTTTAAAAAAAAAAGAATAAATAATTAATTTAAATATCATCTGTCCGTCACATTGTTTTGGTCACCCCACAATCCAATAGCTTTATGAAGGGAGCGAGCTACAAATGCAAGATAGGGAGCCGGGACACGCGCCACTCGTCCCTAAAGCACTGTCTACGAAGTACTACGGCGTAGCAATATTCGTAGCATCGGCGTAGCATAGTATTTTTATTTTACTGTATAAACCAAGTTGTTTAATTTATTATATATTAGCGAGTATTTTCAAATACACACTTAGGAACATTAATACAGCCATTTACTAAATAAAGGCATCACGGAAGGCTTTACATATATTTTAAATTCGTTACTGTCTGATCTATACTGAGTAATTAGTTACAGATGTAATGTATCCGGCTATAAATATTGCACATCGACCTTTAGAAAGAGACAACCGGTTAATTTCGGCTTTGTAGAGCGTTACATCTCAGAATTACCCTAACTGGTGGCTAAATAAATTAAAAGATAAAATAGAAGATTAATAGAATAAAATAAAATTAATAAAACTCTACATCTCCCTTGTTAGTTCAAACTATGCTAGGGCTAAGTTAATTATATATATATTATAATACATGCAAAAAAGACAGTTACGTTATTCGACTTTTGAAGACACTTGATGTGCATTTTATTTATATATATATATATCTACATATATGTGTGTGTGTGTGTGTCTCTGTTAGTTTAACTTAATAAAGTCATTCGTTGAGAGCTTGTATATTCGTTTAGTTGATTAAATGCCAGTACTTGTTTATGTTACTTGTTGTTATGTTAGTTGTGTGTATTTGTATTTAAATTACCCGTCTTCTATTTAAGCAATTGTCAAATAGCGTTTCTGTGTTAACGGTTACAACACTGTAAACCAGGGGTGCGCAACCTTTTTAATCAACAAGTCAAAATACATTTAAAAATTCTTTAGCGGTCCTCACATATATACATTAATAATTTACAAAACATTATTCATAATAAACATTACAATTAAAAAAGTATACATTACACGCAGAAATTTTTAATTCAAAATGAAAAATTAAACAAGAAAATTGAAATTATTTAAAATAAGTACACCAATTCCTCACTTTGCGTCGTGGTTACGTTTCAAAAAAGCACGACGCAAATTGAAACGCCGCAAAGTGAATTAAGATTTTCTATAGCAAACTATGTAAACATCGAAGATAGGTTCCAGGGTCACATATAAATACAAATTTTTAAAAAGAAAATACTAACAAAAAATACTACTTTTTAAAAAGACAATTGAACAAAGTAAACATTTAAAAAACAAAAATAATATAACTCTCCAAATAAATAAATTGGAATAATATTTACATATTTTGTAATCAGAAACAACACGTAAAAATGAATATAACTTTGTTATTCTCTTTTTAAAAAAAACAAAACACACTACATTCCAACACACTACGTAATTGAAACAGAACTCTAAAATTAGCAAAACAAAGTGAAAATAAAACTTTATTCAAATTGCGTTAATTTTTAGTCAGAAAGGGAATCCCCGAGTTTTCATTGCATGGCGCAATTAAAAACAAAAGTGTTGCCATCTTTAAGGAAAAAATTTTTTTTTTTTCAAAAAAAAGTAAAGACTCTAAACCAAAACAACGCAACCTCTAAAATCTAACGAAGCACAGTGAAAATTAGTACTAATTAAGCAGCGACGCAACTTCGAAAAAAACGCAAAACGAAACGACGCAAAGCGAGGTATTGGGTTATTGAGAAGTTTGGCACTGTTTTGATACAAGCTGATTGATATAAGTCGAAATCGATGTGGTAACTACATACACAGCTTTCTAATCGTGCATCCCTCAGTCATGATCGATAGTCATTTTTGATTACCTGTTTCGGTTTAGCATGTAGCACCATCATTTAGAAATTAATTTTATAAAAATACATTGATAACAGAAAATATATAAAATAAATTCCGCGAATGACCCGCGGGCCGCGTGTTGGTCACCCCTGCTCTAATGTTTTCAGAGTACATAACACATCTCGGGAATTATGTGTTGCCAGGCTATTTTAATGTTTATGTAATATATAGTTTCTTTCGCCTCTTCTACTCAGGTCTTTATCATCAATCATCCGAACAGGTGATAGACACAAAATGACTTTAATAAAAGAAAGAACTAATCTTGTTGAATACGGTCCAGTGTAAAATACAGTACCCGGCGATAAAGATTGCACATCGACCTTCGGAAAGAGACATTCGGCTAATTTCGGTTTCGTAGAGCGTTATCTCTGTCACACGAAATACAACGACTTACAAAACGTCACATAGGTAGTGTGGGATAGAGATAGTGCTCTACGAAACCGATATTAGACGATTGTCTCTTTCTAAAGGTCGATGTAACACGAAATACAAAGACTGACAAAACATCACATAGGTAGTGTGGGACAGAGATAGCGCTCTACGAAGCCGATATAGCAGATTGTCACTTTCTAAAAATCGATGTACAATATTTGACTGTGTATAAATATCGGTGAAAAAAATATTACATTTCAACAGCATTATAAAAAGAGATATTTATATGTTACACTTTGTTGGTTACACAGAAAGTGTAACAAAGGGCGGATTTGAAGGGGATTTTTCATCTGTCGACTCTGTGACAAATGAGAGGTTGATGTTGGCTTATAAATGATACATAAAACTTAATATATACATATAAACGTGATGTTGTACTGGTAAAGATGTTTTATAAAGTTTTTATTATTAAATATTTGGTATTTTCTAGTAATTGTAATCTTATTTTAAATAAAAAAATATATTTAATAAGTTCATAAGACAAATTCAAGTTAAAAATCCAGTCACAATATGAAATATTTATTAGTACTAAATGTAAATTAATAATCAACTAACCAATGTTACAAAACTAAGATCACTGTCGTATTTATATTTTTATTTCTCGTGTGAATTGTCGATGGGCGGGCACAACACTCGTTTAATGGCCTTTGGGGCCAAAAGGTTCTCTTGTTGTGACCACAAGACGGTAGAAGCAGCCTTGGTAAGGCTTCTAGTAAGCAGACCATCGCTGGATCCAGGAAACGCAGGAATGATCATCGTAGAGATGTTTGGTGGAGGCATATATCTTGCAGTGGGCTTCCATCAGCTGAAAATAAGAATACGTGAATGAATAAATATATGTAAAGCCAGTTTATCAGCGGAAACCTTTAAAACTTTGACAAACTATTTACTGTCATATCTAATAGATTCAGGCGTTTCCTCGCAGAAGTCCATACTAACTAAAAAAGGGATTAATATATTGCTACTTCCGCTATGCAGCAGTAGTCGTGCAATGTTCACCGTCCGCCAGCCCACTGATAAATGCGCGTGCGGCAAACAATGCGAATCACACAACCGCCACCGCCAAATTACTCAACACGTGTTTCAAGGTGTTCTGAGGATGCCCCGTGGTCCCTCCACGATGCTAGTATGCTGAGGCTGCATAACGGTAGTAACTATATGTTAGTCCATTTCTTATATATGTATATATATATATATATATGTATATATATATACTAGATTCAGGCGTTACCTCACGGAAGTCCATCCTAAGTAAGAAAGGGACTAATATATATATAGCTACTGCCGCTATGCAGCAGTAGTCGTGCAATAAACAATGCGAAACACAACTACCACCGTTAATCTACTCTACACATGTTTCAACCCACCACGGGGCATCCACAGGAAATATTAGTCCCTTTCTTATTTATTAACTATCAACCTTAATAAAGTGATTATTAAGAAATATGTTACAATAATTTATTTTAAATATTAGAATGTGATAGGCAAATGACAGATAAATAAATAAGTCAAGGTTGAGGAAAGTCATGATGTGGGTAGGGCAAGACCATGTATGATCAGGCATGTGTGAAGCCTACCTGAAGGCATCTATTGGCTGACATAAACGAAATAACAAATACATTTTTGATTCCAGGTCAAATAAGCTGAAGGCATTCTGGGTCAGTGTGTCAGACGAACCACTACCTGCACTTGACTTTCTCTCTGCTGCTCTACTATCAGCAGAATACGAGAGAGCCCTGGGACGAGCGCTGGCGATGGCTGAATGTCGTCTCATCCCTTTCTTCGGAGCCTTTCTCAGGGAATTAAGGTACTTATTTCATTTATACGCAACAAACACAAACATATATGAAGAGTCTTCGTTCTAATTCTTCAATCAATTCGAATCATCGTATTGTTTTATAAGATGATGCTGGCCCTAAAAGCCTTAAGGCTTGTACAGCTACATATCATGAAATCACGGAGCAAAAGGATCCTTGAGCTATACTAAAACTAAATTAAGGCTTAGTATTTCAGGTTCCAATAATAAATCTAATACATAAAATTCTCGTGTCACGGTGTTCGAACTTGAACTCCTCCGAAACGGCTTGACCGATTTTTACCAAATTTTACATGCGTATTCAGTATGTCTGAGAATCGGCTAATATCTATTTTCCATACCCCTAAGTGATAAGGGTGGTCCACCCCTAGATTTTATTTTTAATTTTTTAGACAATTTTTTTGGTTTTTATTTTATTATGATACAACATACAAAAATACATACAAACCTAAATTTTCACCCCTCTACGATCAACCCTTATCTAACATTTGTTAATTAAAAACTTTAATTTTTTTTGCAAAACAACGTTTGCGGGATCAGCTAGTAATATTATAATAATAATATAATATTATCTACTATCTGTACTTACAGATTTTACATTACAACTTATTGGTCTATCGCATGCTAATAGAAAATTTAAATTATTGAATAATATAGGATGAAAAACGAGGTATATATTCATGCCTTTAAAGCAGTGTTTCCCAAAGTAGGTCCCACGCCCAACAGGGTGGCAATATGCTTGTTAGGTGAGAAAATCCGGAAATGACCTGAACACGAGTTTAATTCCTTTGCTCTGGAGATATTTAAATATTTATTTATTTACTTTACTGGAGATAAACAGTAACAAAAGGCAGTAGAAAAGTACAAACTTAAAACAATACAATACTAGATTTGAGTGCTAATATTAACAAAAAAATACCTAATTATTAGTTGCGATAAATAATTATAAGTTATAAATATTTTGAAGACAATTTTCAATTTTTCGTCATATGTTTTGAAATTTTACTTGATGCGTTTCGTTGACAATTTTCATGTGATTTCTTTTTTAATTTTAGTAAAGTTTCATTTAATAATATTATTTATTAATATATTTCGAGATTGCGTTGTTTTGGGTTCGAGTCTTTAATTTTTTTAAGAAATTTTCTTTTTTTCCTAAAAGATGGCAACACTTTTGTTTCTAATTGCGCCATGCCATCAAAACTCGGGGATTCCCTTTCTAATTAAAAATCAACGCAATTTGAATACAGTTTTATTTTCACTTTGTTTTGTTAATTTTAAAGTTCAGTTTCAATTACGTAGTATGTTGTGCTTTTTTTTAAAGAGAAATATAAATTTACATAAATTTATACGTGTTGTTTCTGGTTACAAAAATGGTAAATATTATTCCAATTTATTTATTGGCAGAGTTATATTATTTTTGTTTTATAAATGTTCACTTTGTTCAATTTTCTTTTTAAAAAGTAGTATTTTCGTGACCCTGGAACCAATCTTCGATCTTTACATGGTTTGCTATAGAAAATCTTAATTCACTTTGGGGCGTTTCAATTTGCGTCGTGTTTTTTTGGAACGTAACCACAACGCAAAGTGAGGTATTGGTGTACGTTAAGGGGAGTTATGGCACAAACAAGTTTAGGAAAAACAGCTTTAAATATAAAAATCACCAAATTCAAATTATCTTTAATCAAGTAATCATTTACACATATTTTTGAATTGTACCACCAACACATATATTTACGTAACATAAACAACAGTATTTATATATAAGCCGGGCTCCCTAAACACGCCAGCGCAAAAAAAGCGACCACAGAAAATGAATCTATACAATCACAAGCAGGCAGCTCAACAAAAGAAATAATGAAATCAAGCATACTTAAAAACGTTAACAGTGGGAGATCAGCCTCACCTGGTGAAACAACAAAAAACTAGCGACATAGGCACCTGGAACCAAATCACTAGAAAAACCACAACCCTGTCAAAACTAACTAACAAAAACAGCATCCCAATCCGGCCGGTCACCGTGGGAGAAGTAGACCGAAACCCTCCAAACACAAATAACAACAACGACAACATATCATGTAGTTTACAGACACAAACGCAACTAAACACAAATCAAGTTTTTGGAGAAGGCCTATGCCAACAGGCACACTGAAATTAGAGACATACTTTAAAAATAAATTTAGTTTTAAAATGTATAGCAATAGATTATTTTGTAAATACTAATTTCAGAATAAAGGGCTTTATTATTATTATTATAAGCAGCAGTATTTTAAATTCCGAATGGAATTTTTAATTTCTCGCAATCAATCAACAAAGTCTCGTAACGGCGAACAAAACGACAATGTGTTATTTTTTAATATCTCTAATTGCTGTTGATGGGCGTTGGTGCGCTTTACTGTTGTAAAACACGCTCCGGAACTCTGGCTGGATATTTGTTCATTAGAAAAAAAATTCTCTCCAATATACTGCAATGGCGGGAAAGTTTGTTTTTAATTTATCTTTTAGCAATTTAGGTTATGTTGTTCAATAAGCATTCCGTTTAAATTTATATAGTTTACACAGATAAAAAAAAAATTAAAAATTTTATAACTGTATCCAATCATTTACTCTGAGATATGTTACTATAATTTATTTTGTTTTATTTAAATATCTATGAAAGGGACTAATATATAGCTACTTTCGCTATGGATTAGATCCGAATTCCTCAAACTTTTTTGTGGTGTAGACCCAGTGGCGTAGCTAGGGGGTGGCGAGCGGGGCGGCCGCACCAGGCACCACAAGCATGGGGGGCACCAAAGTTGAAAATAATTTTTTTTGAATAAAAAGTATATCGAATTTTACTATTTTTGTGCTAAAAAAGTTGTTAAATAATATGAACATTAAAAAAATATATGTGTTCAACATTTAAGGACATGATTAAGGGAGAGGCTTAATGTATAAACCACAAAGATGGGTTCATAAAGGGTTCAAAAAATTCTGTAAACACATTTTTGTTTTATATTTTACAGGGTGAGGATCATGTCCCTTTAAGAAAAAAAATTATTTTGATTTCTTTAATATTTTAAAGAAAAAAACAAAATTAAGCTTCGGATTTTTTACTATTTTATGGGCAAAAAATTTAGAGAAAAAGAAATAACTTAGACAAGGGGGGGGGCACCAAGCCCCAATCTGCCCCGGGCCCCAAATACCATAGCTACGCCACTGCGTAGACCCCTTGCCATGTTTTACCGTGTTGGGTAGACACCCTACTTATCTGATATTGATTTCCTGTAAATTTCTAACTGTAGTGAAGTTTAGTGTATGTTCAAAATGTATTGCGACCACAAAGCGAATACCAACATTCTACAACTTACACAATTTTATAAACATATATAATAATTTTTTTACTTCATAGGTACTTATATAAATAATGTAAATGTTTTGATATTATAAGATAGTATGATGTAAGTAAATGGGTACTATCAGTGTATGTGTTGAGATCAAAGACCGTGGGATTCAGTGTGGTGTAATTATTGAGGATCTCTCGTTCGCCGCTATCTTGGGAGGAACAGGGGCTTAAATTTTCAATTTAATAACTTTTCCAGTTACTTTTTATATTTAATTCTCCTCTTTTATGAATCACTTTTTCTTTAGTTCTTTATTTTATTCTTTTTCTCCTTCCGTCATCTAACTCTCTTATTCACAATTTCAACAGTATTGCGGTTACCATTTTATCTTTAATCTATTTTGGTTTACTTTGTGCATCACCACTCTTTTATTTTTGGTACACTATGTTACACCAATATATTCATTCGTCTTATCTTCTGACTAGATATTTAGTGCAGTGTACAGTTTTTCAGTTCAGGTTTCAGGACAAAATATCGATGGAAAGATAGAGATAGGAGGAATTACACCAAAAAGAATTAGTCATAGAGTTTGAGAACACCAGGAGTTTTAGAGTGATTGTGTTTATCTTGCAGAGAAATTCTGGCAGCCACACCTTCGCTGACTAGCAGTCATTCTATGACTTCAACTCCCACGCCGACTCACAGAAGAGAATCCAAGCGAGACTCCCTCAAAGAAGAAAGGTAAGTAATACGATATCTCTTTATTCAATCTATTGCCATAATCTTTTAAGTTAAGCGGAAATCACTAAATATTTCAATGCTTTATAATTTACATATCAACTGACGTTTTTATTAACTAACAATATGTGTCCTGTGACTTATTCCGTGTGGATTTTAACAAAAAATAATAGCTTTGTTAGTTTTTCTTTCGTTTTTATTTTAATCGTGTGATCCGGAAATGAATTTCACAATTTACATAAATCCCTACGTCAACCACAACTCGAAACGTCATCATACGTTCGCTGTTTTTGTTTCAATCAAGATCAGCAAGAACTGTCACGGCGAAATATGAAATTCATAGGCATGAGTGGCGCCATCTGTCAAAAATTGGTCATACATACTTATAAACCTTCGTAGGCACCACAACTTTGCTATAGATCATCACATGATCAAATACATAGTTTACAACGCCTTTAAGGACATACAGACAAACTTTCATTGTATATATATACATATATATCCATCTATATATTTATATATATATATATATATATATATATAGATAGTTCGACAGCTATCGCTTGACGAGCTAACGGAACCATATACATAAATATATATATATATATATATATATATATATATATATATATATATATGGATATATAGATAGTAACTACCAAATTGAAGTGGTAGCGGTCGGGCCACATTCTTATAGCCGATGGTCGTTGGGGACGAAGGTTTCGGCGGCGACCCAAGCCTTCCAATGGGTCAACTGAAGACGTTATTAAGCTCTCTGGAAGTCACCGGATGCGGGCAGTGCAATACTGATCATAGTGGCGATCTTTGGGGAAGGCCTATCCGTTGCAATGTAAACCTATCGGCCAGGGGCGCCTTAACCTATAGTGCAGGGTGTGCAATGCACACGGGCGTCGTGCCGCTCCCTGAGACAGCTAAGAGCATCGTCTCGGACCATCATGGTACAACAATGATATGACAGAAGCGGCCAGCCAGCGCGGTGGCGGCAGTTTTCAAACGCAAGCGCCCTATGGGCGGCTTCTTATCCGAACATTTTATTTCAACTCAAAATAAACCTTATTTCACGTATTTTAAGTTTAAAAGCGGCCAGTATGGTAACTAATACCATACTGTAAGCTATACCTACTTATAAAATAGGTTGTTGGAATATGAAAAAACTTTCTTGTTACGACGGCAAAGTTAATAGTAATAGCCGCGAGGGGGGAGGCCTAGGGGGCGCCAGGGTTTCATTGCACACGGGCGCTACACGAGCTAGAGAAGAAAGAAAATAAGAACAAATTCTGTATTGAAAAAATAACACGTCAACGTATGTAAATATTAGTTGCGTAAATGGTGTTATAAATTTCAACGTGAATTTAATCTTTAAATTGTCATTAACAGTTTTTTCGCTGTACGAGAAGCACACAAACTGTAACATAGTGTATAACTATATCTGTTGCAGTAGAAGCTCTCTTAAAAGAGAAAGTGGAAGACGGGAGAGCGGGAAGAGAGTCGACCAGAGTACTACAACCAGTCCACTAAGAGACAGCACCAAAAGAGACCAGAGGCTTAACGAGAGCAACAGACAAGTGGTAAGTAATTACTTGGTTTTCAAATACAAAATAAAATAATAATTTTTCTTGCACTAACTATACTCTACTCTTTCTCTCCCACTTCATCTGCCTTCTTAACATCTCAACTCCAGTTCGTAGCCAGTATACGCGAAAACACTTAGCTCAAGTTATTGTCTACTTAGATATCCTTATAGTGCAGACATTACTCACTCCTTCGCAATACAACCTATTCTTCTCTGGAACGCGCTCCCCCTAGATATAAGGATGATCAGGTATCGTTGCGCATTCAAAGCGAAGGTTCGACAGCTGTCGCTTGAACAGCTGACGGAACCATCACGATAATTGGATTTTATTGTTTATAATAATTATAATTATAGTAAGAGTAAATATTAATTTATTTATATCTGTTTCACCTACCTTTATTAATTTAACTTTGCACCACATGACGGTTAACTGGTAGAATTAGGTATATATATATATATACATATATATATATATATATATATATATATATACAAGGTGTTAAATAAATACTCTATCATTTTCGGAATTTTTCAAATAAAATTACCTTTTTTTATCTCAAGTACCACAGCTTTACCAATACGGTAGAGTATTAAAATCTATGACCAAATAAGATACGACAATATTACATTTTAATTTGACTTGAATATACCATTTTGTTTTATTATTTTCTACTTTATTTTATTTATATTTTTAGTTACTGTTTCTTTATATATACTTTACATACATCTTTAATAGTACTGTTTACTTTTATAATTTTATGCTCAAATTAAATAAAATTATTTATAACTTACTTTACAACAAGTAACTTATATATAAATAGGGCACTTGGGCCGCCTTTCCTAACTCTCTAATATAGAACAGTAGAGAGAGTTTATAATAAACTTGTACAGTACCCGGCAAATAATATTGCACATCGAGCTTTAGAAATAGAATCGGCTAATTTCAGTTTCGTAGAGCGCTATCTCTGTCGCACGAAATACAACGACTGACAAAACGTCACATAGGTAGTGTGAGAGAGAGATAGTGCTCTACGAAGCCGAAATTAGTAGATCGTCTCTTTCCAAAGGTCGATATTTATCGCCGGGTATTATAGATTGTTATTAAAATAAACTTTGATGTAAGCCTGTATTTCCATCATTTTAACAATATCACAGTCTTTTCGGCTTAACTCTGTATGTTATGGGTGTATTTTGTTATTCTATATGTAAAATGAAAGAGAAAAAAACAAACTACTTTTTTAAAATAATTTCGTATAGATACACTAAAGTTGATAAAACATAATAATACTTTTGTACTGTTTCTTTCGACTAGAACACGTTTGTTTTTAATATTATAAAAGTAAAATCACTTTGTTTCTATTTTGGGTTACGTATTTATTTTAAAAATAATAAAAGAGAATACATTTCAATCTTTTATTATGTATTTTATTTGACAATGAACTAAAAAAAGACCAATTTTACAGGAAATCGATTTTTTCACCATAATTAATATAACTGAAAAAATATTTGTATTGACTTATTCTATCTACATGCAAAATATCAACACTCTTCTACATATCACCATGTATATCGTTACATATATTGGTGCAACGTTGCATTATTGTGATGATTATTGTTAAAAATACATGTTAAAAGGAATAAATAAAATAAATAAATTTTATTAAAAGAATTTTTGTGTTCCAGTACATAGCTTCGTTCGATGAAGAAGGCGACCAGGGTCCAGGGTGGAGAAGAGTGGGACCCGAGGGTCTGGTGAACTTGGAGAAGGTGTACCGGACGCAAGCGGTTATGGACCACATCGCCAGCTTCCACCAGCACCGCTACGCGCTGTCCAGGACTACGCAGCCGGTGTTTGGAGATTATCTTAGGTGTTTTATCATTTATTTATAAAAGATGAAGATATAATGCGTTTTTTTAACATAAGAAGTCTTAGCAGAATTCTTCTTAATATCTTTTTTTTTAACTCTACTCTACCCCGCAAGGTTTTATAGTCGTAGAGAAGAAACAAGAAGAAACTCCACAATAACACATGTTTTAATAAAGTTTAACACAGATGTACACATATACACTTTATATGTAGCCTGAATGAAATCAAAACAATCAAGCGACATTACTGCCGAGGATTCTTGTCATTTAAATATGTTTAATAATAAGCCTTTTCCGTCGATTTACTTTTAAAATGCGATTTTAATTTTATTAATGGTAGTCCAATAATATTATGTAGAACTTTATTAAAAAGATTTAAAACAAGAAATATAAATACACTTGTCACAGTAAATAATAACTTGATTTTGATTTGATTTAAAGAGAGATGAATTCGAATTCATATATCATACGGTACACTCTATTTAAAAATAAGCCTGCGGTAGAGAATTGAGACTACGTAACGTAGGTAGCGGGTTCAATTCCCAGCATACAACCTTATATAATTCACACTTTGTGCATTAATTATATAGCATTGCCAATTCACAAACAAGTTTCCAGAGGATAGGCAGCAACATCCTCTGTATCTCCGTAATATCACACTGGGTTTGCCAACCCGACTGCCAAGTGTAGATATTATGATATATCCATCTTATATATCTTTGGAGAAACATATATCTTGCAGTGGCAGTCTATTGGCTGATATGACAACGACGATAGAAAAATTAATGTATATATACATATACTATTTAATGGAATCAGGCGTTACCTTGCGGAAGTCCATCCTAAGTAAGAAAAGGACCAACATTTAGCCACATCCGCACATGCAGTAGTAGTCGTGCAACAAAGTGCACCGCCTGCCATCCAGCTGATAAATGCGCAACACGTGACTCTGTGTTTGGCACTAATCGGTGTAACACAACTCCTGAAGATGCCCCGTGGAGGGGTGAAACACGTGTTGAGTGATTTAACGGTGGCAGTTGTGTAGTTCGCATTATTTGCCGCATGCTCATTTGTCAGCGGCACAACTTACACTTTTGTTGCACGACTAACACTGCATATGCGGAAGTGGCTAAATATTGGTCCTCTTCTTATATACATGTACATATACATATATAAGTAGCTATAAAATAATATAGTATAGACCTGTGCATCCATTGAGGGTCTATCGACATACATATATGAATGAATGAATAAATATGTTAATTAAAAAAGTATTACAACTACAAATTAAAATGCGGACTTTGTACCACATGAATTTATTGCTCTGAAGAATAATGTAACATATTTCAGAGTGATAAATTCTTACAACATTACTGGATATAAATTAAAAATCTTTACAACTTATTGCTAAAATATAAAACATTCGCCTCTTTAAAGTTTTAACAATTATTTTAAATTTTAATATATACAAGATGATGTTAAAAATCACATCTTATTAAAGTCACATTTTATGCGCTATCTGCAGTTCCTCTTTCTTCTAGAATTAACCGTTAAAATTGGTGTCATTCTAGAACAGCAATCACAACGTGCGAGGATCCAGTCTTCGCGCAACCTTCACAGAAGAGTGGAAGCGATTTTGAAAATGAGGCACTTTACGAGCTCGAAGGTGGTGGATACTGTCCAGTACAGCCTTTACCACACGACCATGGGGTTACCATGTTCCCTCTAGCACCACAGAACGGGGAGCGAATGGACAGGCATATATTACAAGTGAGTGGTATGCTTATTTTAGAAATATCTTTATTCAATGAAGCATTTATATTCGCTTTTGAATCGTCGATTATTTTTACATTATAAGCAGTAAGTTACCACCGGCTTTGAACTCTCATTTGCTAAGAACCGGATTTTTTAACACGTTCACTGCGGCTTGAGGCCGATTCAGCCTCATGGTAGACTATGCACTGGTGCGGCGCGTAAAACTCGTGTTTTCTCTCTAGTGCGGCGGCTGTTTAAAAATGATTGAAACATGAGGCAGAAAAGGCCTCAACCGCACTACTAGGAAGTTCAGCTCGAGGCTGATTCGACCTCAGCCGCACCAGCTGAAAGTTCTTCAAAATTGGGCCCGCAGTGAACGTGTTAAAGGAAATTTAACAAATTTCGTTTTCAATAAATGAACTTGTGACATTCATTAGAACGCACCCAAATTTATTATCTATGAACGCATCTGTTTTTGCATGCCCCTTCTTACACTCGGTACATCTCGCTCTGTCTCTTACGCGCCGCGCTACCGAGCGGTCGTGTCGCTTCAACCGCTCAACTTGTTCAACAAAGGAAATACTTGTAACTCAGATTGAGATTTATTGTTCTGTGATATTATAAGTTTAACCATCCGGCAAGTGTTTTTCTTTACATCGAATTATCTATTGCGGCACGAGAGGCCCCTGCATACGACCACCCCTCAAAGTTAACACGTTCTCTGCGGGCCCAATTTTGAAGAACTTTCAGCTGGTGCCGCTGAGGTCGAATCAGCCTCAAGCTGAACTTCCTAGTAGTGCGGTTGAGGCCTTTTCTGCCTCATGTTTTAATCATTTTTTTACAATATTGAATCAATGCTTCACAGACATAAAGAAAGCTATATTTGTCTTTGTCATACCTCATACGGTTGAGTGCAAACAGCCGCCGCACTAGAGAGAAAACACGAGTTTTACGCGCCGCACCAGTGCAAAGTCTACCATGAGGCTGAATCGACCTCAAGCCGCAGTGAACGTGTTAAGCACATTTAGATCTACTAAACACACTAGATGGATCAACAGCATGATTAATGTCGCTGGAGAAAGCAGCGTATGACTAAGTAATCGTGACGATCTTTTGGGAGACCTATCGGCTGAAAGTAAGAAAAACCAATTCTGGGCAACATTAAAAAAAAACAAAACACATCGACGTATGTAAAAATTATTCGCGTAAATGATGACACAAATTTCAACACGAGTTTAATTTTTAAATTGTCATCATCAGTTAATTATTTCGCTATTTAAGAACAAACACCAATATATAGCTACTTCTGCCATGCAGCAGTAGTCGTGCAATAAAGTGCACCGCCCGACAGCCCGCTGATAAATGCGCATGCGGCAAACAATGCGAATTACACAATTCATCAGGAGTAATTTTTGAAGATGCAACGTGGTGGGGTGAAACACGGGTTGAATGATTTAACGGTGGTAGTTGTGTACCCGATGAAATGGAAATTATTATAGCCTTCAAGGTGTTTTAATAAAATTTATCTATTAACATACTGTTCCAGAACCCTCTAAAACAATAAACACGGAACCCTATGATCAAGAAGTGTCATAAACACGCGTGACGTAAAAGTTATTTATAGATTTTTGTGTACGGTTCTCGGAAATTCTAACCGAGTACTATCTCGAACTTACTAGAACCTTCTCCGTAGTATAAATATGTGTAATCCCCATTGCGACAGTTCAATATTGTTTTTTGAATTAAGATTAAGATCTTCTATCAGTCATACAACGTAACTATTTTGGTAAGTTATTTGGACAGTGATTTTTAAGCAATTTGGAAGCGTAGTTTGGACTAAGTGAAAGTATACTTTGTGTTAAAGTAGGGTGATCATCTGATTTGTGAATATAGGACTCCTTGTGAACCAGTGGTGTTTCATTTGTCAGAACCCACAGATCGTTAAAATTTTTAATTTTATATTAAAAACTATGAAAATGAAAGTCTAAGATATCTTGTAAAATTTTATATAAATTATTTATTGTACATAACATTTATTACAAACGAACTTTATGTTGAACAAGCGAATAATTATTGTTATTAAAAATCATCAAATTCTGTACGCAATTTAAAGAATATCTGCGAACTGAAACTTAAAAGTAAGAAAAAGAAGATGAAGGTATTTAAATATCTTGTGAAACTTTATTACAAGTGCGTACAATCAGACATATTGAATATGTATCGTTATAATTTTTAATCGAATAGTTTTTTACACACTCAACTGTTTTCGAATAGTTAACACGTTCACTGCGGCTTGAGGTCGATTCAGCCTCATGGTAGACTTTGCACTGGTGCGGCGCGTAAAACTCGTGTTTTCTCTCTAGTGCGGCGGCTGTTTACACTCAACCGTATGAGATATGACAAAAACAAATATAGCTTTCTTTATGTCTACGAAGAATTGACTCAATATTGTAAAAAAAATGATTGAAACATGAGGCAGAAAAGGCCTCAACCGCACTACTAGGAAGTTTAGCTTGAGGCTGATTCGACCTCAGCCGCACCAGCTGAAAGTTCTTCAAAATTGGGCCCGCAGTGAACGTGTTAAAGAGTGAACACAATTACAGATAATGCACCACGGCACTGCGTGTGTGGTGGGCGAGGCGGAATGGAGTGGAACCTTCGCTCAGCTGCGTTTGGAGAGAGCTTGCGCACTCCTGACCTGGTGCAGAACGGCTCATCGACCACAATCACTCCACGGTACTCTATCTTCAGAGAATCTTAACATTTATATATATTGTTTTACAAGTTTAATCACCTTTTTTATCCTTCATTTGCAAAGTGTTTGACCTCTGTTTTGCCTGACCTTGATATCGAGGCCTAAGATGATACATGTTTGCCTAGAATAAACCCATTGATATCTTGAAGACTCCTAAATTATAATTGTCTGGAGACAATGACGCCGGAAAGTTGTTCCACTCCTTGACTGTTCGCACTATAAAAGTATTAGCAAAACACTTAAGTAAGAAAAGGACCAATATTTAGCCACTTCCGCACATGCAGTGGTAGTCGCCCGATCCTTTTTTTATTGTTTCCTTATTCTATATCACAGTTTATTATCACTTTACTTTTACACACACGAGTCTCCAACGTAGATCTCTGGAAACGCTGCGGTGAGATACCAATTGCAATACCAGCAGATCAAACGCCTCTAGTGGAACTGGGTAGGCCACATGCTCTGAAAGAACCCTGATCACATACCGAGGCAAGCCCTGGAATGGAATCCTCGAGGAAAGCGAATACGTGGCCCCCCGAAGCAAACCGGCGGACGATCACTGCAGAAGTGAAGGCAGTTGGAATGACGCGGAGCGAAGTAAAGCGCGAGGTTCAAGACCGCTCGGGATGGCGACGTACTGGGAACGCCCTCTGCCCCATTTTCGGGACATAGTAATAAATGATGACTTTCACACAACTATGTGTATAACTATATCACTCTACATATAGTTGATTCATAAACATTGCCGAAAAAATTAAGATATAAACGTCAAAACACCTTTTTGTTTCAGGCGAAACCCCATCAGAGAACGTACAACAACCGGAGATAAATCTTTCATATAACCCTGAAGAAGTGATACCAATCAAATATACTACCAATTTGGCGCACGAGAACGAAGCTGGAATCGTTGGAGACGAAGGGTGAGTTGCCTCTTAACTCTAAGCTCTTCTATCGTGATCATGCCATGATCTTGATTATTCACGCTGCCCTGGACAAGTTTCACCATCACAACATCAACATCAACAAAGTGCACCGCTCGCGTGAATTGACTCTGTGTTTGGCACTAATCGGTGTAACATAACTCCTGAAGATGCCCCGTGGAGAGGTGAAACACGTGTTGAGTGATTTAGCGGTGGTAGTTGTGTAATTCGCATTGTTTGCCGCATTCGCATTTATCAGCCGGCTGGCGGGCGGTGCACTTTGTTGCACGACTTCCACTGCATGTGCGGAAGTGGCTAAATATTGGTCCTTTTTTTACTTAGGATGGACTTCCCCAAAATAACGCCTGATTCCATTGCATGTTTCCCCTTAGCGTAGCCTTTCTTCAACTTGACCAGTCAAACCCAAAGCTGGGTGACCACTGTATCTGAAGCCATTCACGCTTCCCTGGACAACAGCATACCATAGTGACTTCAAGTTCTTGTTTTTTGGTTTCGGGGGGGGGGGGGAGTCTTCCGGACGTTCAAGATGCCCCGCCTCTAGGGAAAGGACAGGGGTATGTGGAATTCCTACCCACTAAACCCCCCCGGTGATCGCCCTCCGCGTTGTACGGAGGACCGCGGTATCTCCCGGTCAGGGATCGCTACGCGGTCTTCCCTCGCGCCGTGCTATTTTTTCGATAGTCCGTCCTGGAGTATGCGTGTATACGCTACCCCCAAACCCTCGTAGTGCTATCAAGATGGTTGGAGATCACGTCGAACCATCGAGCGCCTCAGAGTCCGAAGCTAGTGGGAATTTAGGGCTCCTACCCTAAACTCCCGCGACTCCGAAGGCCCCGTTCGACGGTCTCACAGAAAGAGGCCACAACCCTCCACGCCGATGACCCGCACAGCATCGCCGACACGACTGCTGGCAAGGAAAGGTCCTGTCCGATCTCGTCCCCCAGGCTCCGATTCCGCGTTCCTACTGCCCGGCGTGGCAGTCGGAACGCGGAATCATGGGCGGCCCCACCGCAGTGGAAGCAGTTCGCTGTCGCTTCGCGTCCTATCTTACACAGGTAATCACCGAAGCAACCGTGCCCGGTGATCACCTGCGAAAGCCTGTAGGTGAGGCTTCCGTCTCGTCGCTGCATCCAGGCCTCGAAGACGGGCAGGATCGCTCCAACGACGCGTCTGCGCGCATAGAGCTCTTCCGAACTTCAAGTTCTGATCTAATATTTCACTCACCGTCTCACGCTATCAGGCTTGCTTGTAAAAATATAACAACTTTTGAAGAATATACAAACTGGTTATAGGTGCAGACACTTTAAAAGGACGTATTTATAGTTCATTTTCACGGTACATCTGTATGTAAATAATGGTTTCAGAAATAATAAGCAACGTAATGATAGAAAAGTAAAAAAAAAAAATTTTTTAAAATTCATATTACTACATAGTTTATTTAATTATTATTTATTACCTGTAGAAATACACTTTGCACTGATATAAAAAAATGAATATAAAACCTTATTATAATAAAACCTTTATAGCTTTTGTAAGTGAGCTATGTATTCAACCATTTGTAGCTTTTATATCTCTAACTAAACATACTACAGACGTTAACATTATTAAAAAAAAATCCAAAATCGTATGCATCATTCATAAAACTTGCTTCCAGGTTCATCGATCTCCAGTGCGTGAAGGACATGAGGCTGGGCGGAAAACTTCTGGAGCCCCGAGACATCGCAGAGCTGACCGCCTGTGCCAAACGACACGGCCTGGAGGTCTGCGCTCACGGACCTCACATCATCTCTCTGGTTTACGGAAGAACGCTTAGCGATAATAGGACTGTACATCTATTGCTGCCATCTTACTCTTACAGGTGTGATGGTACTATGTCAAATATCACCATTATCATCAACACCACCATAACCTCTATCATCATCGTTGTAGACCAGAGTTCCCCAAACATTTTTGTGCCATAGACCCCTTGCCATGTTTTTCCGTGTTGGGTAGACCCCCTACTTACCTAATATCGATTTCGTGTAAATTTCTAACTGTTGTGAAGTTTAGTGTATGTTCAAAATGTATTGCGACCACAAAGCGAATATCAACATCCTACAACTTACACAATTTTATAAACATATATAATAATGTAATGTAAGTAAATGTTTTGATATTATAAGATAGTATGATGTAAGTAAATAGGTACTACCAGTGTATGTGTTGAGATCCACTATCGTGGACCCCCATTTTCATTTCATGGACCCCCAAATTTTTTTTCGTTGACATAGACCCCTTGCAGGTTGTTATAGACCCCTAGGGGTCGATATACCACTTTGGGAATCACTGTTGTAGACAAAGGCGTCTTCCAGATATTTCGAAAAGGACAAGACTATTTTAATCATCATGATCGCTATATTCCTAACATGTCCAGTGCTGGGCATAAACATTCCACTGATATTTCCAATAGGGCCGAAATTAATCATAAATATCATTTGATCCATAAAACGTTCACTGCTGTACACAGACCTCCTCCAAAATTTTCAAAATAGACTGAAATAAGTCAATTATGATCGACATTTCACCCGTGAAACCTTCACTATTGTATATAGCCTCCCTTGTGGTATGGTGGAAGCGGCCTGTGGCTTTCGACTAAAAAAGTTTTCTGTTCACCTAATAAACGTCCTGCTCTCCCATATCGCTTGACTATGTAGATATTTGATAGGAATTAAAATCGAGGGCTTGTTTAAATGAATGTAGAGATACTGGAGTCAAAAAATTATTTATAAATAGCTTCCCGACAGACATTGTACTGCGAGAAGCTATAGATACGACTCATTGTCATAAAAAAATTGACTCTATGTTTGGCACTAATCGGTGTAATATAACTCCTGAAGATGCCCCGTGGAGGGGTGAAACACGTGTTGAGTGATTTAACGGTGGTAGTTGTGTAATTCGCATTGTTTGCCGCACACGCATTTATCAGCGGGCTGGCGGGCGGTGCATTTTATTGCACGACTACCACTGCATGTGCGGAAGTGGCTAAATATTGGTCCTTTTCTTACTAAATATGGACTTCTGCAAAATAACGCCTGATTTCATTAAATTTAAAAAAAATGTTTTATATTTCAGACTAAATGTCAAGTTGATCAATTAATTTTATGTAAAGTGTGTACTATATAAATAAAGTTTCAGCAGTCAGTGTATTTCATAGAATTTTTCAAAGTTTCTTCTTAATCTTCGATTTATATTTAATATTAACTTCCTACGAAATATTAAGGTATAATAAAAACAAATAAATTATACCGATAATAGAGTCGTTCTTAAGTAATGACGTGATTAAGAGAAATAAGCTTTCATTTTTACAGTTTACAGCAAAAATTTCAGGACTTGAAAACAAATCCTACAAAAGAGTTCCTTATAATAGAATCCTTAAAATTACAGGTATATTTAAAATTACCGGAATTCTTAAAATTACCGGAATACTTAAAATTACGGGAATACTTTTAAAACGGGAATACTTAAAATTACGGGAATACTTAAAATTACTAATATCCTTAAAATTACTGGAATACTTAAATTTACTGGAACACTTAAAATTAATAGAATACTTAAAATTACCGAAATGTTTAAAATTACTAGAATACTTAGTATTACCGGATTACATTTTTGTAGTAGCTTTAATCAAATTCTTTAAAAAAATTAAACCTGGAACCGGTATTTACATAATGTTACAAAGCAAGAGTTACAGAACCCTCTAAACAATAAACACGGAACCCTAGGCTCAAGAAGTGCCGTAAACACGCGTGACCTTAGAGTTATTTATAGATTTTTGTATGCAGTTCTCGGAAATTCTAACCAAGTATTATCTCTAACTTACTAGAACCTTCTCCGTAGTATAAATAGGTGTACCCCCCTGGTCAACAGTTCAGTGTTGTTTTTAGAGTTATAAGATTAAGATCTACGATCAGTGATACAAAGTGACTATTTGGTAAGTTATTTGGACAGTGATTTCTTAAGCGATTTGGAAGCGTAGTTTGGACTAAGCGAAAGTATACTTTGTGTTAAAGTAGGGTGACCATCTGATTTGTAAATGACTCCTGAACCAGTGGTGTTTCATTCCGAGTCAGAACAGTACGTAACAATATCTATGACTTTTTTATTACCTTTTTATTTATGTTCGCTTCAGAGTGTGGGCAGTGGGGCTTCATGCAGTGATCAGAGCGCTGATGACACAGACCAAACTTGCAGACCGAAGCCTCGCCTGGTTGAAGAACAAGTACACGGCACTGTATTATGAAGACAGCTGTTGCTGCGAGCCTGTCGTCTCAGATGCCATAAGGGTAAGATCTTCACTTATTGAAACAACAATATATTTAAACCACAACAACAACAACAATTACCCATTCTAGCAAACAATAAACATACAAAAATTAACAATATTAAATAATCACTTATGTGTTTATATGTACGTACATATGAAAAACTTTTATAAGATGTCTTATACCAGTATTCCTAAAGTGGTCTATATCGACCCCTAGGGGTCTATGACAACCTGCAAGGGGTCTACGTCAGCGAAAAAAAATTTGGGGGTCCATGAAATTAAAATGGGGGTCCACGATAATGGATCTTGGGTATGAATTCACGCCCGTGGACGCCGATAGTTTAAATATCATCGTCTAAATTTGTTATGGCTTCTAATCATGGCGTCTTTTGAAACATCGCAGTTTATTTTTAAATCAAGAAATGTCATTATTGGATAATCACATTTGATATTTGTTGCTGTAGAATTTTAACCTGACATTTTTACCTTTGACGAAGATAACTGGGAATTGATAGGAAGTGATAAATGAATGTAAGAGAAAATAAGACCCGCGCTTTGTCAAGCAAGTTAGGGAAAGCAATCTCGAAAAAAAAACTTGAAATGTCAGATCAATGGATAATTGGAATCGTCGTTGTTGTATTTGAAGTTGACAGACGTCATTACGCAGAGATTTTTTTTATTATTCTTTTATGGTTCCCTTTATTGGGGGCCTATCGTTAGGCCATCTTGTTTTTGGGATCGAGGTATATTTTACAATTATTTTCTTTCCACAAACTTTCTCATTTTCATCCTCTCCCTCTCTCTCCCACATTCTTCACAATTTCTTTATTTCTGCCTTCTTTCATCCTTCAAAAATTTTCTCTTTCTTTCTTCTTTCGTACTTCGGAATTTCTCTCTTCCCTCCTTTTTTATCATTCAGAATTTCTCTCTTTCACCCTTCACAATTTCTCTCTTCATCCCTTCTTTCATCGTTCACAATTTTTCTCTTTCTCCCTTCTTTCATCCTTCACTATTTCTTTCTTTCTCCCTTCTTTCATCGTTCACAATTTCTCTCTTTCTTCCTGCTTTCGTACTACAGAATTTTTGTCTTTCTTTCTTCTTTCATCTTTCACAATTTCTCTCTTTCTCCCTTCTTTCATCGTTCACAATTTCTCTCTTTCTTCCTGCTTTCGTACTACAGAATTTCTGTCTTTCTTTCTTCTTCAATCCTTCACTATTTCTCTCTTTCCCCCTTCATTTATCGTTCACAATTTCTCTCTTTCTTTCTTCTTTCTTACTACAGAATTTCTGTCTTTCTTTCTTCTTTCATCTTTCACACTTTCTCTCTTTCATACTACAGAATTTCTGTCTTTCTTTGTTCTTTCATTTGGCTAATTACATAGGGGTTGTATAATATGGAAATTTCTAAAGAATTGCGCACTTTCTAGAATCCTTCTTTTGTCTTACTCAAGGGATATATAATCCAAGGTGGATAAATGTTATAGATTGTAGAATATATTGAATCATATGCTTAAGCTTAATATTCAAGCCTTACATAAAGCCTTAAAAATATTGTAACAGGTTTTTGGCGGACGGGAGTCCACCGGTGGAGCATCGTACCACTCCACTCCTGTTCGAGGAGCCTATACCGATTCGCATTCAGACACATTAAGAAGTTCAGGGATAAAATTCAAGGTAATACAATAATAAAATGTGATAAAAATGTAATGTGAAATTGTCATTTAAAATTCAGCAGGTAGTTTTACCTGGGTTGATAAGACTGTGTATAACATTTGCTAAAACTTGGCATATCATTTGGCACTTCGAATTTTAAAAGATGTTTTGTATCTCGAATGTATCAAGTCTCTACTCGAAGTGATACTGTAGGTTCTTCGCGACTTTTTTACAATTATCGTTACCACCGTATTAGACTGATTTGACTCGAGTTCTAGCTATTCAGCAAACTCGAAAGACCAATACGAGGACGCTGTTGTGATATAATGAAAATCGAATATATAAAGAAGTATATATATATATATATATATATATATATATAAATATAGATATATATATATAATATTTTATATATATATATATATATATATATATATAAACACTTTTTGTGCTACATAAGAGAGGTGTTCGTGATATATATAGATATCTTATGTAGCGAAATATTGTATATAAAGAAACAAAAATCATTTATATATCTAATATTTAATGGAATCAGGCGTTACCTTGCGGAAGTTCATCCTAAGTAAGAAAAGGACCAATATTTAGCCACTTCCGCACATGCAGTGGTAGTCGTGCAACAAAGTGCACCGCCCGCCAGCCCGCTGATAAATGCGTATGCGGCAAACAATGCAAATTACACAACTACCACCGGTAATTCAATCAACACGTGTTTCACCCCTCCACGGGGCATCTTCAGGGGTTATGTTACATGATTAGTGCCAAACACAGGAACTCTGAGTTTGCCTTCGCATTGTTTGCCGCATACGCATTTATCAGCGGGCTTTCTAGAGATTCTTTAATAAAAATTTTAGGACATAGTAGATATATATATAATAATTATGATAATCCTGTTTATGTGCATAGAAATAACAATGTACGCATGGTTAACAATAGAAATACAGATAAACATGTTACTTCTTTTTATATACTTTATAAAATTAGTCATTCATTTGTATCTGTGCACGGTACTATAATACAACCCGCTGTAATGTTTTTAATAATCACGCAAGACATTTTAAAATGTTTATTGAGTATACATTTTAAAATATATTTCAGTGAGATTATATCTTCATAATTATTTCTTCTACAAAATCCATACAATTTAACTGCGAACTTTAAAATAGATGATACCATTCGTAGACGTGTTCATTGTAAATTAAAATAATTGTATTATATATTTATATAAATTAATTAATAATTTCCAGAAGAACAAGTCTACCTCGGAGCTGAAGAGTTCACCCAAGAACTACGGCTTCAGTTTCTCAGGACTACGTGATGAAGAAATCATCCAGGGTTCTCCGAGGCACAGGTGAACAAACTAGAATTATATAAACCATTTAAAAATGCTATATTAACGATATTCTTAATTTTAAACTCATTCCACAAAATAAAGAAATCAGTGGTAATAGTTTTAGCATGAAGAAACACGTTAATAACATGTGATCTCATACACAGTTCATATTCTGCCGCGACTGGACAACAACACCACTGTCCTCCGCGTCACAGCAGCCTTACAGCAGCTGCCACCACCATCATGGCCGGTGCACCCACCAGGAGTAGGTGAGCATATTTTAACAATCATCCAAAAAAAACTAAAAGTTTGCTAAATCTATGTGTTGGTAAATCTAACACAAGTCTGATTTCATTTTGTATAGTGCTGATTACACAGGATGTCCTAAATAAATAATACAGGAGTTCGTTATATACTTATTTATTTATTAACACATTTTTGTAAACCATACACAATAAATAGAGGAAAAAAAGAAACAATTCATATGGTATTAGAGGGGGTGTTATCGACTCTAGGCGATCTTTACCAGACAACCTTTGGATGGAGATGAGAGACATGAAGGAGACGTCAGTTCAGGGTTAGCTTACATACAAATACATACACTACTGTACATACAAAGATACAAGAATACTTACATATATACACAAATTTACATATATATATATATATATATACACGTGGGAAAGGTACTACATAAATACGAATAAATAAATGTTACACAATATCCTATTTTAGAGGCGAATGAAGTGCTCTTTTACCATTTTTTTAAATGCCGATAGCGATTTAGCTCATCTTATTGGTTCTGGTAGCTCATTCCATAATCCGACAACAACAACAATGAAAGATTTCTCCATATATAGAAATGAGCAAGCATAGTCAATTTCAAGTTCTCAGCGGAACTATTTATAGTACACGCACTTAATCTAGCCATGGATACTGTTATAATTAAAATAAACAAAATAGTACAAAACCCAGGGATAAATATTGCACATCGATCATAGGATACAGACAATCGGCTAATTTCGGCTTCGTAGAGCGTTATCTCTGTCGCACGAAATACAAACAGTCCGGTATTTATTAGGAGCTGTTACAACATCATTTGTTTCTTTTGATAATTATTTTTATTCTTTGTATAAAATATAACAATTTTTCTATAAGTGGTAGCCGAAAAGAATGTCTGGTTGAAAAATCGCGCTTGTTAAAAAAGAACAACTAAGGTTACCGACATAGCTCGAAGAGTTGCTCTTCTGTAGTTGCAGTAAATAGACCACAAGCCAGTAGATAGTAGACTCCACTATGCGCACCGGCGAATAGGTAATGTCGCAGTATGTCACTTGATTCGGGCAGCGTGAAGTCATCAAATGAAAAATAAAATACATCTACTTTATACAAGATGATTATAAATAAATGTACAGTAATACCCCGCTTTACGCGACCCCGTTATACGCGGTTTCACTATAACGCGAATTGCAAATTTCGCGCTCAAATGCCTCGAATTACGCGAAAGAGTGCGTATTAATATAATGTAGTCATCAACTTCTCTATGGTGTCTTGACCATCTGTCAAACAATTAAAAACAGTGTTGGGTGTTATGAACGTATTTTACAAGAACATAAACAAAACGTTACCCAAAAGACAATAGATGTATTTTTCCGTAAAAAATAAGAGTATGTGTTGCATAAAGTATTCCTAGAATTAAAGTGATTGATTAAAATGATTTGTATTTTTTTGTAATAATTTTTGACTATGTTTAATCATAAACCTCGTTATACGCGAATTTCAGTTAACGCGATTTTTTTTGGAACGTATCCCTCGCGTAAAGCGGGGTATTACTGTATAACCTTTTATATCAACCCAAAAAATCTTAAATAAATTAATTACGTCTATTGATTCCCAGCCTAAGACGTCTGGACACCAGCGAAAGATTTTGGGAGAACATCAAAAACCTTCGTACCGGCTCTGTGAGCTATGACACGCAACTAGACTTCATGGATTTCGTGGCGCTGTTCCGTAGTTTCAGGTGAGATGATTATAAACTACCATCATCATAATAATACAATATAAGACAAGTCTCAAAAAAAAAAAGATAAACATTGGAAAATAAATGTACCTAGCCACCTAAGAATAAAAAAGATGAGGTTAGGAAGGCGATGAAAACAAGAAGGAACGAAAGAACAAAAATTGCATGATATCGTGAAGGATAAAAGGAAAGAATAAAAGAAATTGAGAAGCATGAAAGTGAGTGTCGAATAAAGATAAAACTCTGAAAAAATTATGTGTAAATAAAGTCCCTGTCCCAAACTAGATAGGGGGTACGAGAGGCTCCCAATAGCGGGGGCCATTAACAAAAAAAACTACCATCATCATCATTACAGCCTGATGATAATGCCTCCGCAAAAAGATCAGAAACGGTCTGTCTTCACCTTCTTCCGACTTTAACAAAGTCTCCGTCTGGTTCTTCTCAGAACTGCCTTACAAATCGACATTTTATGTTGATTTATGATTCAGAAGTGTATGTAACAACTTGTTCGAATAACGAATATTATTATTTTGTATCTTAGACACCATTTCTCTTGATCAATTTTTCACATACTGCAAAGTTATATTCTGCAACAAAAAACAACTTAATTAAATTTATTGCAGGCTTTTCTTTGATCTTTATACTTGGAATTGCAGCTATATATTTTTAAATGAGCAAATTTTTTAGAATGTTGTGCATGTTTATAATTAAAATAAATTTAAAAAAAGGGAAAATCCATAGTGTATTTACAAGGTATCCTGAAAAACTTGTTGTACCGAAATAAAGACTGATAAAATTGATAAAAATCAAAAGTTATGTTAAAAAAAATTGACAGAAACGGCATATTATTCAGTAAACTAATATTTAAATGACAATTATCTTCGTCAATGATATCGTTTGATTGATATGTTTTCATTTAACCTATATGTATGAATATGTATGTAAAATTGTATATTATTGTAATATGTTGTAGATATACATTAAGTATGTATGTTTATATACAATTTGTAAGAAAAGGTCCAATATTTAGCCACTTCCGCTCTACACGTGTTTCACCCCTCCACGAGGCATCTTCAGGAGTTATGTTACACCTATTAGTGCCAAACACAGGGTATTTGGCACTATCGGTGGTTTAACGGTAGCAGTTGTGTAATTCGCATTGTTTGCCGCATACGCATATATCAGCGGGCTGGCGGGCGGTGCATTTCATTACACGACTACCTCTGCATGTGCGGAAGTGGCTAAATATTGGTCCTTTTCTTACTTAAGATGGACTTCCGCAAGGTAACGCCTGATTCCATTAAATATATACACTTTCTGTCAGAAATATATATGTATATATGTGTCTATACAATACGTGTATTATGTACATAAATCAATATTGCTAAATAAAAATTTAAAATCTATATTCCATTGCTTATCTATAAATAATTTCTCTGTATATCTACAACATCAATATTAAAACGCAGTGATATATGACGCCATTTGTAAATATTAAGGCGAGTTTACATTATGACATTACTTCTGCGCCACCTGTTATACTCTTTTGGCAATTTTATTTTAAAAACACTTTACTTCTCAAATTATATATATCACCACTAGCTATATAATATAAGAATGAAATCCAAATTTAAATAAATTACATTTTTTATCGTAATGGTATATTTGACTATAGGATGGATAACAGCATTCTCTGCGTAGCATAATAAAACACTGCTATCGCCAACCTGCTTTCCAAGTGTGGCGATTACGGTATATCCCCTTCATAGGTAACTTAACACGTTCACTGCGGCTTGAGGTCGATTCAGCCTCATGGTAAACTTTGCACTGGCGCGGCGCGTAAAACTCGTGTTTTCTCTCTAGTGCGGCGGCTGTTTACACTCAACCGTATGAGGTATGACAAAGACAAATATAGCTTTCTTTATGTTTGCGAAGCATTGACTCAATATTGTAAAAAAATATTGATGAACATGAGGCAGAAAAGGCCTCAACCGCACTACTAGGAAGTTCAGCTTGAGGCTGATTCGACCTCAGCCGCACCAGCTGAAAGTTCTTCAAAATTGGGCCCGCAATGAACGTGTTAAACAAGACTTCCTCACAGTGATGGTCCATGGGATGAACCGGCGAAGATATTTGGCCAGTTAAGTATATTTGTTGACAACTTAGTGGTTTAATTATAATAAATTGAATCGCCCCTATAACAATTTCGGGGATATGTTTACCATATTTTACTAGCGACACTCTAAAACTCATGAACATTTTGTAAGAAAATAGCCAATATTTAGCCACTTCCGCACATGCAGTGGTAGTCGTGCAATAAAGTGCACCGCCCGCCAGCCAACTGATAAATGCGTATGCGGCAAACAATGCGAATCACACAACCGCCACCGCCAAATTACTCAAAACGTGTTTCACCCCTCTACGGGGCATCTTCAGGAGTTATGTTACACCGATTAGTGCCAAACACAGAGTGAGGACAGTCCGTCGCCGCTTGTTATTTATATGCCACCTCCTCCCCCACTACTACTCAAAGTCACGTGACCGATCACATGGGCTATTTTTATTATACCCTCTCTTACGTGCTAGTTGTATTTGCGATTTCACGAAACAGACGAGAAGACCGATCGAGTCCCCCCAAACTTGTAACAATGGAGAGGAGGAAACATAGACTTGCTCGTTAAATATAGTTCCAATACCCGCGTGTCTTATTATTTCTAACCGTTCCAACACGTCCATCCGCAATCCTTTGCTACAGGTATGCAGCAGTTTTGAGCTTTGGGCACACTTTGTTTAACTTTCTAAAGTAAACATCTCACGAGATGCGGTGGCCATCTATCGCCATACTCTATCACCACGTAATTGACAGATCGATGTTTTCCAGTTTAGTAATGCGACCGGAGCTGCGGGACGTGTTCGAGCAGCTTGCAGTCCCACGCCCACGTTGCCCACTGCTGGGCACTGAAAAGAGTCGAAGCTCCCCTGAGCTGTTTCGAAACAAAACCACATTCAGAACTGGTAAGTATTAAGCTTGCACAGATTAAAAATGAAAGTTCTATTAATTTAATTTTATGGTATGAAAAATAAATAAATAAATCGTATTTTAAAGTGATCACTTTATCTATCGATTTCATCATCGTCATATCACCTACAAATAAGAAGGAGATTAAATTGTTACATAAAAAACTAGAAAAATTAAAAATAATAATTTGTGTAAAATTATATTAAAAAGAAAATTTAGAAAAAATATTAATTACAATTGTAAATATAAGTAATAAAAATCAGAAATATGGCGATGGGAGGCGATACGTAAATAAAATGTAAATGAATGCTGTGAGAATGAAAGAGAATGTGAAGGATGAAAGAGAGGGAGTGAAAATTGAATTTAAAATTGAAAAATATTGATAATTATAGCCTTGTCCATAAAATAAGATAGGGGAACCGGATCTCTTCAATAAACAGGGACCATAATATATATATATATATATATATATATAGCCCCCATTTCGAAGCATAGACAGCCTCCCATACCCACGATGATCGACATTGCACTGCCCATATCCGGATCTTCACGCGAATTTAAGTGTGCCATCGGTCCAACTCGTGTTGTCCAATTTACTTCAGAAATTATGTGACTCTTTTCTTCATTTCAGGTCTACTGACAAGGAACGGATCTTTGGATCTCGATCCTCCAAGTGACAAGGCCAGCAGGAAGAAGGCATTCGACCTGCTCGCTGCAGCAGCTTTACCAGGTGAGGTGTTATTGAGCAATGTGATATAGGCGGTAAGGAAGTAAATAAATCACAGGGGTAGACAACCTGCGGGTCGCAAGACATATGCGGCTCTTCGAAAGATTATTTTAGCTCTAAATTTTGAGAAACAACCCAAAAATACCGGTAGAAACTATGATACTATTTAACGTCAATACACATATTTTGTTTAATTTTAATAAATATAATTTTCGTAAAAAAAAAACACATTCTTTTGGCTAATAAATGCGTATTCAATTGCGGCATGCCAAAAAATTTCATATTTCGAAAAATGGCTTGAACTATCAAAGATCTTGGCCACCCCTGATATATATTTTATTAATTTATTATGTTTACAATATATATAATGGCGGACTTAGTACTGATGCAGTGATAATAATAGACAGATGTGTAAATATTTTTAAAAAGTTAATTACTATATTTATTATATATAATTACTTATAAACACATATATAGTCTGGCCATAAATACAGTTATAAATTAAAAATAAACTAAACAATACTTTTGAATTTGGAATCTGTCATTTTTAAATGATTCACCATTGTGTTTTAATTTCGCGCCAATATATTGTATAATATTGTGTGACATTAAAACGGAGGGATGTGAAAAAGTGAACCGAATATTTTTAAAATTCTTATTTTTGCTTTGTATTAGTCAAATGTTTGTGTACCTGGCTATTGATATGTACAATAAAACCTCCTCTGTTTGTGACAGAAAAAGAACTGGCCGTCACTGTTTGTAAAAAAGGCGATTAATTTAATTATGGAAAGAATTCGAAGAAATATTGTCCGAAAGCAAAAAGATTTTAGATCAGGTGATGATAGCACCTGGAATCCTCTCAATTCCTCACTCGATTAGTATCACTAATCCTGTAATAGATGTGATGAGAGAATTTATAATTACGTTCAAGTAATAACATATCTAAGCCAAACCATTTTTTTTAGTAGAAGCAACTCCTGAAGCACATGCTTATTCTAGAATATTCTAGGTGCATGTCCAGACATGAGTGGGCGTGTGCTTTCGCTGCCAACGCTGGGTAAATTCTGCGAGACCAGACAGAACGAGCCAAAGAACGAACAGCAGCTAAAGGATATCATACAGGTACGTTTTTGTCTTCTAGAATTTGCTGCACACCAAAATATATCAAACAACAATTTGCAAGAAAAAGTTCTACAAAAATATTACCAAATTACCTAGGAAATGTCATATCATGGTTTCTATCCATAAACACCCACTGCAAGGCATAAGTCTCTTAGAAAAATTTCTATGGAAGGAAATTCCATAATCGCCACGCTTGGAAGGTAAATTTAACATAAAACATCGCCTCATTAGTAGAGGTTTCAAGGGTGTGATGAGAAAAAAACATTTAAATACAGTACCCGGCGATGAATATTGCACATCGACCTTTGGAAAGAGACAATTGGCTAATTTCGGCTTCGTAAAGCGTTATATCTGTGGCACAAAATACGACTGACAAAACGTCACATGGTGTGGGAAAAAGATAGTCTCAGAATATCCCTTTTTTTCAATCTTACACCTTTCTTTTCTCACAAATTCTTCCTCTCTTTTCCTCACACCTGCCACAAAATTATTCATTCTTCCCGTTCTAATCTTTTTTCACACGTCCTTTACACCCCTCGTATACATTCCTGAATACATTTCGATCCTATATAACAGCATATATATATGACAATTTCTCTCGACTAGTTATATGCTTTAAATAAACAATAATGCGTTTTTCTGAAAACAGAGAAACGACATTTAAAGTTATTATTTAAATTGTCGATTCATTTTAAAAGGTTATTCTGCAATATTTTAATTTATCACTTCTGACATCTGAAGTAACAACAGCTTTACCGACCGGCGAACGCAACAGACGCCATCATAACACCATTGTTAACAGCGCCATCTATGAAGCTTCAAGGTTAAACAGACGCTGCTTTACCGACATTAAACAAACGCAACACAATACACAATAAAATTATTAGAGAAACTAGTTTCGTTACATTTATATTAATTAAAAATAATTGAAGATTCTAGATTTCGTGTAAATATTTGAATTTGTGTATTTTTAAACGGTTTTATTTAGTTCGACCCGTACGGAATTTATTTGTTTGGGTCAAAATTAGAAATTGAAATTTAAGCACCTTCCCGTTGCCAGATTGATCTGAAATTTGGTACACACATTTAATTTAGATGACAATACAATATAATAAAATCAATAACATTATAAATCTAAGATGGCCGCCGATACAAAAGGGCGGATTGCATAATTTTCCTTAACCCCCTCAATATGGGTATCAAATGAAAGGGCTACGCTAGTAAAACACGATGATTATGTCAAAATTTAAAATTCAAGATGGACGCTGTTCCAATATGGCGGACTAGGAAAAAAATTTTCCACAACTACCACAATATGGGTATCAAAAAACCGTTTAACTTAAAAGTTTTTAAAAGTATTTATCTTTTATTAACTCTATTAAAAAGAGTAATGTTTCTTTTCCACAGAGACACGAGCCGGACCCAACTCTGAGAGCTGAGAACTGCCTCTCATTCGAAGGCTTCGTTAGGTTCCTAACAGATAAAGACAACTATGCCTTCGTGCCCGAACAGAGAAGGCAGCAGGTTAACAGTTCAAATGGGTATGTATACACAAACTATTTGTACTTATACAGTGTCACACTGTACTTTCGTAAATAGAACATAATAAAACTGCAAGACATAGGCCTCCACCGAAAATTGGTACACCTTTTTTATGGTATGGGGGGAAGGATAGATACCCTGATCTTTGGAGGAAGGACAGAGTGAGAAAAGGACGAATATTTAGCCACTTCCGCACATGCAGTGGTAGTCGGGGCATCTTCAGGAGTTATGTTACACCGATTAGTGCCAAACACAGAGTCTGGACCGTGTCGCCATTGAGTAATTTGGCGGTGGCGGTTGTGTGATTCGCATTGTTTGCCGCATACGCATTTATCAGCGGGCTGGCGGGCGATGCACTTTGTTGCACGACTACCACTGCATGTGCGGAAGTGGCTAAATATTGGTCCTTTTCTTACTTAGGATGGACTTTCGCGAGGTAACGCCTGATTCCATTAAATAGGAAGGGCAGAGTTGGGATTCCTACCCACTAAAACCCCCTCGGTGGTCGTCTTCGGTACCTTTGGAAGGGATCCCCTGGATCTCCTATGAAGCTGTCTCTCAGTACTGTACCAAGACACATCCTGGGAGGAAACTGTGCCTGCCCCTGCATCCTCCCTATACTCCTACAGAACGAGACCACTTTGCGTTGTTGCCCTTCTTCGGTCCGCTTTAAGCTGATGATGAAGGCTTTCACCTTCAACACCCGCAAGCACGATACCCTTTTTCAGTCGCCACTCACAAGCAGGTAATACCTTAGCCATATTCTAGTGAACCAGGGCTGAAGAGCTGGTCATTTATACACGTGCCGCAATCACTGCAACTTCAGACAAGTTCTCATTCGAGCTACGGCGATCCACTTTGTCCTAGATGATAGCTGATCCCAACCGGGTTTTTTTTATTTCCCAGACATTAGCGTTCGTGCCTTTGTTTTTACAATTACATTTAATTTTTCCATTTTCTAGTCCCACTGGAGATCTATGTCAGTCAGTCCAGTGTTGGACACGACGAAAAGATTTGTATAAAATGTCTCATATCTTTGTGAATATTTCATTAATGACTTTCGATGTAATTCTGATAGAAAACAACAGCAACAAGAAGAGAAGAATAGAGATACGTCAAAACAAATGGATGGTCCCCTGAGCCAATACTACATTGCAAGTAGCCACAACACCTACCTCACCGGGCATCAGCTGAAGGGAGAATCTTCCGTGGAACTCTACAGTCAGGTAAAATCTAGCTGTTATAACACGTTCACTGCGGGCCCAATTTTGAAGAACTTTCAGCTGGTGCGGCTGAGGTCGAACCTCAAGCTGAACTTCCTAGTACTGCGGTTGAGGCCTTTTCTGCCTCATGTTCATCAATATTTTTTTACAATATTGAGTCAATGCTTCGCAGACATAAAGAAAGCTATATTTGTCTTTGTCATACCTCATACGGTTGAGTGTAAACAGCCGCCGCACTAGAGAGAAAACACGAGTTTTACGCGCCGCACCAGTGAAAAGTTTACCATGAGGCTGAATCGACCTCCATCCACCAGACCATCGAAATTTAACAATAATGTATACATTATAATATCAATCATGTAAATGAGTCAACCAAGTTCCACACATTTAGATCAAGTAAAACGTGTAAATTCTATAATAAAATTCATTTTAAAATATACTTTTAATTTTATATTTGGAACAAAGTAAAAGGAAAGTTAAAGACAGGGGAACGTAACATGCGGCCCGCCAAGCATTTCTAATATTGAATTTATTTTATCGACTTTCTACCTTCAGCATTTTTTTTTAAATTAATTATAATGAAATGATGGTACATACTTAATTGAAACATAACTGATCGAAATTAAAACACGATTCAAAAGCGTATGTTACAACCGAGAGAAGAGTACCCGGCGATAAACATTGCACATCGACCTTTAGAAAGAGACAATCGGATAATTTCGGTTTCGTAGAGCGTTAACTCCGTTGCACGAAATACAACGACTGACAAAACGTCACATAGGTAGTGTGGGACAGAGATAGTTCTCCTCTACGAAGCACTGAAAAGCACATCGACCATTAGAAAGAGACAATCAGCTAATTTCAGCTTCGTAGAGCATTGTCTCTGTCGCACGAAATACAATGACCGACAAAAGTCACATAGGTAGTGTGGGACAGAGATAGTGCTCTACGAAGCACCGAAATTGTCGATTGTCTCTTTCCAAATGTCGATGTGCAATATTTATCGCCCGGTACTGTATTAGCTAATTATATTATTAATTATTAGTTACTGTTAGATATATTTTATTCAAGCTAATTGTTGAAACTTTCTGGAGATTATTGTTATGAACGGCTTACGTTGCGCGGATCGGGAAAAATTCGAAATCCAATCCCCGCGCCCCACACCTAGAGGGACTGTATAAATGGTTTAAATCAGTGATTCCCAAAGTGGTCTATATCGACCCCTATGGGTCTATGACAAGCTGCAAGGGGTCTACGTCAGCGAAAAAAAATTTGGGGGTCCAGGAAATGAAAATGGGAGTCCACAGACTGGACATCATTAGCCGAGGAGATTTAAGATTAACCCTTACAAAATTGACGCCAAATGTTCATAATTTATTATTAAAGCATCAGGTTCATCCCTCTCACTAAAAATATTGACTTATTGCTTATGTTATTTTATTTATAATTAATTTTATGTTTATTTAATGTTACGTATATTTTACATAACATATACAAAATTTTATTTTGATTAGTTTTAATTTAAATTCAATTAATAAATGTATAAATTAACATGTGTTTTTACTTTAAGTTTTTAACACTAAACTTCACTACAGTTAGAAATTTACAGGAAATCAATATCAGGTAAGTATGGGGTCTACCCGACACGGAAAAACATGGCAAGGGGTCTACGACACAAAAAAGTTTGGGGAACTCTGGTTTAAATAAAGGAAAACGTTGCAACTGTCAATATAAAATTATAAAAAACATATACAAACTTGAGAGTATCTTCAAGTTCTAATGCAGCATTTAGTTATTCAGCAATACCGCTTATATATCTCTATTATTTCTATTCCATCTTTCTAATGGGGAAACTTTACCATCAGGTGCTCCTCACCGGCTGCAGGTGTGTGGAGTTGGACTGCTGGGACGGTGACGACGGGAGCCCTGTCATCTACCACGGCCACACGTTCACCACCAAGATACCGTTTCGAAGAGTTGTGGAGACAATTGCGAGGTTATCACATACAGAATATACAGGATGTTTGATTTTAGTTGTAAATGTCTTCACTAGAAATGATTTAGGTCAAATAATATTTTCCTTTGAATTAAAGCGGTCGCTTAGAGTTCTATTATATACATTTGCATTATACAGGATGATTGCTTACAGATATAAAAATAGAAAACTAAATGAGTCAATACATAGCTCATTTTCTCATTTAGGAAATTTATTTCCAGTGTGGCTTGCACATGTAATGTCGATTAAGTGTTCATGGTTATAAAATATAGTACTCATATACCACATATATGTATATATATGTGCACATGTGGTATATGTATATGCGACTGAAAAAAAATTAACACAATATTAAAGGAAAAATATGTTCACCTGAACATGCGTCACCATGTCACTGACTTCTCTAGCGATCTTATTCCATCTCTTCCTGTTCGCGTGTTTTACGATTCCGCTCACTTCGCCGTCTCCCTCACTCCTGCGAAAGCTCTGATAGAGCGAGAGAGACGTCCGACCAAGTAACTCTTCTATTGAATTAAGTATTTTATGAAGCTCTTTTTCTAGAGGTAAAGATAAAATTATTAATTACTTCTTAGATTAAAATACAACAGATTTACTAAATTTATATATATATATATATATATATGGCGGCGTAGCGTTTTTATCTATTATAAAAATTAAATCATGGAAAGGTCTCTGCAGATTTATTTTCTGATTACAGACAGATCACTTTATCAATTACTTTTAATAGCAATACACAGATTTTTTTTTTCAGCAAATGATTAAGAAATATTTACTACACCATTGGTTATTTATCTTTTAATTCAATTTATCTTCTTTATTACAAAAATATTTTCTATTGTACATACAACTACACCAATAAAGATGTGTTATATGTGATATTTAAAATTGGAATTAATGGTACACTACATAATTTATTTAATTATAACCTAAAATAATATTTTTAAATTTTTATCGATGGTTGGATAAAAAAAAATGTATGTTATATAAAACTCACTAAGTCTAATGTTAAAAATACAACAAGAATACCATAAATTTAAAAAAAAAAACTTTTGTTCACAGAAGCGCTTTCGTCGCATCTCCGTACCCCTTGATCCTGAGCATCGAGAACCACTGCAGCCTGCCGCAGCAGCAAGTCATGGCCAGCACATTTGAGGTCAGCTCAAATTATATCTACTAATGTCTCTTACTTGGATGGAGAAAATCCCACTATCTTCTTAGAAGAAGAGAATTCTCCCACTATGTCCTATGTAGGAGAAATGTTAACTGTCACCTTGGAAGGATTGATGTCCTGCACCATGTTATAAGAAGAGATATCTTCCGTTGCGTCTTGTGAACAAGAAAAATCTCCGCTGTGTTCTAAGAAAGAGAAAATTTCTCTACTGTTTTCTTATGAAGAGAAAATGCTTCTATAGTTTTCCAAGAAAGAGAATTCCTCTTCTGCTTTCAAAGATAAATAATTTTCTCCATTGTTTTCTTAAAAAAGAAAATTACTCTACTTCTTTCTAATAAAGAGAAAATTTCTCTATTGCTTTCTAAGAAAAATAAAATTTCTCTATTGTTTTCTAAAAAAGAGAAAATTCCTCTACTTCTTTCTAGTAAAGAGAAAATTCTTCTACTGTTTTCTAATAAAGAGATAATTTCTCTACTGTTTTCTGATAAAGAGAAAATTATTCTTCTATTTTTTAATAAGGAGAAAATTCTTGTACTCTTTTTTAAGAAAGAAATAATTTCTCTACTGCTTTCTAATTAAAAGAAAGCTCTTCTACTGTTTTCTAAGAAAGAAAAAAATTCTCTACTGTTTTCTAAGAAAGAGAAAATTCTTCTACTGTATTATTTCTTATACTATATTGTTAATTTTTGGAAATTATATTCAGGCATTTGATTTTTTTTTTTATTATTTCTTTTATTTATCTCGTACCTGTTAGTCTTCTTATTAGTTTTTAAATTATACCACATAAACAATATGTTTTTAAACTAATTAAGAAGAAACAGTTATATTTTTCCTAAATAATGGAACAGGCGTTTGTCTGCCATCTCACCTGGTGGAAAGTGTAGATTGTAGGTGGTACACGCCCATCTAAAAGAAACCTGTTCACTTCACTCTTAAAGGCTCCAGAGTTCAACTCATCAGGAAAATTAGACCCAGGCAGGTCGTTCCAAATCTTGGCGACTCTCATCAAAAACGAGCTGTCAAACCGTTTAGTTCGACTTTTGGATATCAACAACGTATGGATGAAACTTTTGCCTGCGCCTAGTAGTCCGATAAAGGAATGGAGATGGCTCAATCAGTTCGAAAAGAGCCTTCGAGCACTCTCCAAAGTGTATCCTATAAAAAACCTACAAGCTGGCAACTCGACGATGCTCAAGGGTGTGTAATCTGCTATTTGAGAGCCAATATAATTTTGTATGTATGTTATAAGGTCTTGGTCGTTGGTTTTGTGATTAAAAGCCTTTCAAAACATCGGTTTAGTATCTGTGATCATCCAGGCAGTGTTCGGAGACCAACTGGTGACGTCTTTCCTCTTCGAGGTGGACTACACTGATGAGCCACGCCTGCCAAGTCCGGAACAGCTTAAATACAAGGCAAGTACATTAATAACTTGAACTTTATTTCCTAACAGATAAGGATCATGGTGGCAATCTTTGAGGCACACTGTTAATAAAAACAAAACATTATAGATAAGTAGGTACCTAATAACCTGCACATAAAATAACTAGTCAATTAATAATAGGAAAAATAGAATAAGAAAAGTGTAGTAATGTATTAAGAAAGCACAACCCAAATAAAACTGTGATAAAAAAAATAGAATATGCAAATAATAAAATAAAGAATAAAAAATATATACCTAGCCACATAAGAGTAATAAGATAATGGAAGGAAGGCGAAGAAAGCAAGAAGGAATGAAAGAACAAAATGAAAGATATTGTGATGAAAATAAGGTAAGAATAAAAGAAATTGAGAAGTATGACAGTGAGTGAAGAATAAAGATGATAAATCTGAAAAACTTATTGGTAAACAAAGACCATGACCCCAAGTAATTAGGGGTACGAGAGGCCTCCAATAGCAGGGGCCATAAAAAAATCTTTGAGGCACCTATGCCTTGCAATGGAAGACTATCCGCTAATGTTATTTATTTATTTATTAAGAAACAAATAATGGTTCTGTTATGTTTTCCTTTATGAGTGACACAATATTAAAAATTAACTTTATACAACATTCTAGAAAGACAGAGCAGATCAAAAAAAATGAAGTGAAAAGGAAATTTCTGATTTATTTAAGACAGCAAGAGGTCTTAATTTGAGAACGTTTTATGTCTTTGATCTCAATATAAAGGTTGTCTGATAGAGTTCGCCTCAGGCGATAAGACCACCTCTTGTACTTCTATATAAATTCTTTTTTTTAGTTATAGGTATTATCGATGGATGTCTCTCATCTCCATCCAAAGGTTAAATAACCCGCAAAATAACGCCTGAATCCATTAGATAGAAGAAAGACCAATATTTCTCGAACTTTGCAGGAAAATTGCAGAAAAAGCAATCAGTAAAAATAAAAGTTAAAAAAATAAGAATAAGTGTGAACAATAAAATAGCAAATAAAGCAAAATAAAAATTAAATGTATAAAGAACATAATGTTTAAAATAAAATAAAGAGATATAAAACTGATGAATGAGGTGAGGAATGAATATCACTGTTTTCTGCACTCACAGGGCCTGCGCTGTAATACAAAATGGTATCAAAAAATATTTATGAATTAACAATTATATACAATATTTCCAAATGTTTTACCGAAAGTTAATTACTGTGTAGAACATATAATATAATAAAAAATTTATTTATTCTTCTACATTTTCCATACATGGTTGCCTGTGAGATTGCCACGTGTGATAATACCTCCCATTGTACTTCTTTTGTGTATTATTATGAAACTATAGGATGGGCCATAAATTTTTGCACTTTTGAAACATGTGTAGAAATAAAAGTATAAATGCTATTTTGTTTATGATTTATTTACCGTAATTATTATTTATTAAAATTTATTTTTTTAAAAATTACATCGTCGAGATGTGCTCCGTCTCGCCGTTGGCACTCCTGTAATCGACTACGTAAACTTTGGAAAACTCGTTGCAAAACTATTTGCAAAAATTTTTGGCCCACCCTATATTTAAATGTAACCGTGTACAATAAAGTATATTAAAATTAAAATAAGTACATAATAATAGTGGCGACAGGTATATTAAATTTCTATAAATTATTTAAATTATAAAAATAAATGTATATCTAGTTGTTCACCAGTTTGTTCCTCGTCTCGTGAAATGTACGCCGCTTTGTTCAACTTTCTGTCCATCGCGTTCACATAATAATAACTGATTTTATTTCTATATAACATACATGTGAATAAATAATATACGTTACTCTATAAACATACATATGTGTGAATAAATAAAACGAAAGAAGTGAAATACAGTTCCTGTGACTAAAATTATATGGTCTATGTAACAAAAGGACCAATATTTAGCCACTTCCGCACATGCAGTGGTAGTCGTGCAACAAAATGCACCGCCCGCCAGCCAGCTGATAAATGCGTATGTATATAAACACAGAGTCAAGACTCTGTGTTTGACACTAATCTGTGTAACATAACTCCTGAAGATGCCTCGTGGAGGGGTGTAACACGTGTTGAGTAGTTTGGCGGTGGCGGTTGTGTGATTCGCATTATTTGCCGCATACGCATTTATCAGCGGGCTGGCGGGCGGTGCACTTTATTGCACGACTACCACTGCATGTGCGGAAGTGGCTAAATATTGGTCCTTTTCTTACTTAGGATGGACTACCGCGTGGTAACGCCTGATTCCATTAAATTATATGGTCTACTAAAAGTTGTGTTACATGAGTGGACCCGGATCAAAAAATAAAACAGATTAAATATGTGATCAGGTGCTGATAAAAAATAAGAAGATCCTGCCGGCGGAAGCCAGTCCCACTATTGGGTTAACTGGAGCCAGCTCTACGCAGGGCTATGGCGGTGTATTAGCAACAGCTTTCAGGTATTACAAGTTTTCCTAACTTAATAAAAGCCCCCACTTAGAACTTTAAGTTGAAATGTGCACTAAATCCTGCCATATCATCTATACATTGTTGTATGTATATTTTAATAGTGCAGTAAAATTTAAATACAAAAATTCTTGTTTCAACAAACGATAGATCTACTTTTGAGGTTAGTTTCTTGGTCTAAGATATGAAAATTATATATGAAACTTAGCGAAATTAAGTTTCTTTTTAATGATATGTGACAACGTATTTAATAAACTTTAAAATAACCTAGAAATGAACACATTATTCCCAATGTGTGCTATATGAAATAATTTTCAGTGTATTAATCCTTTTGTAAAACATGCCCATAGAAAGATATACCAACTATATTTAGAGTCAATGTACAATTAATATTTCATATATTACACTCATGTGGAAAATAGGTACACCAATACCTCGCTTTGCGAAGTTTCGTTTTGCGTTTTTTTCGAAGTTGAGTCGCTGCTTAATTAGTACTAATTTTCACTGTGCGTCGTTAGATTTTCGAGGTTGCGTTGTTTTAGATTCGAGTCTTTAATTTCTTTTCTGAAATTTTCTTTTTTTTTCTAAAAGATGGCAACACTTTTGTTTCTAATTGCGCCATGCCATCAAAACTCGGGGATTCTCTTCTTAGCTAAAAATCAACGCATTTTGAATACAATTTTATTTCCACTTTGTTTTGATAATTTTAGTTCAGTTTCAATTATGTAGTGTGTTGCGCTTTTTTTAAAAGAGAATACTAATTTTTACGTGTTGTTTCTGGTTACAAGAAAGGTAAATACTATTCCAGTTTGTTTATTGACAGAGTAATATTATTTTTGTTTTTTAAATGTTTACTTTTTTTAATTTTCCTTTTAAAAAGTAGTATTTTTGTAACCCTGGAACCTATCTTCGATCTTTACATAGTTTGCTATAGAAAATCTTAATTCACTTTGCGTCGTTTCAATTTGCGTCGTGTTTTTTTGGAACGTAACCACGACGCAAAGTGAGGTTTTGGTGTAATTTTATTTTTGAAGATATATTTCCATAGAAGTATAGAGAAGCGAAAGTCGACATTTTAATGTGTTTATCTTTTTTAAACGCACATTTGTGACTTAAATTTCAAATAGCACGAATCACATGTCATAAAGTCCGTAGAGATAGAAATTATAAACAAAATAAATTTTAACAACTTTTTTCACTTATTATTTATAAAATCATTGACTTTTGGATAGGTTATGCCGTACTAGCAAATTAGATATACATTCAAAACTTTATAAGTTTCACACCTATCGCCTATTTCAATCAGGGGCGGCTCTAGCTCGTGTAGCGCCCGTGTGCAATGAAACCCTGGCGCCCCCTAGACCTGACCTCTCCCCCGCGGCTATAACTATTAACTTTGCCGTCGTAAGAAGAAAGTATTTTCATATTCCAACAAGCTATTTTATAAGTAGGTATAGCTTACAGTATGGTATTAGTTACGGCCTTTCTTCTTATGACGGCAGAATAACACTCGTTGTTTTTATGCCTGTAGCACATCTCTGTTGCCGCGGCGCCCGTGTGCATTGCACACCCTGCACTATAGGTTAAGCCGCCCCTAACTTCAATAGAGTTTTAGTGTAATCAATTTATATAGGGTGATTGGAAAAAAGATCTTAAAAATTCTAAAACTTTTTGTTGACAAGTTGCTTATAACCAAACATTCTAATGGCGCCCAAATTCAAATCTCTGTTCGAATTTGAAAACGAAGGCGCAAGATGAAAAAAAATGTGGTTGTAGTGGTTAAGAGAGGCACTTTTATATTTAATGTAGTCATAATGTCTGTTCCACACGGAATTTTTATATTTAATAAATACATTTAAAAAATTTTAAGTAAAACGGTTTTTTGATACCCATATTGTGGTGGTTGTGGAAAAATATGTACCTAGTCCGCCATATATACGACGTCCATCTTGAATTTTAAATTTTGACATAATCATCGTGTTTTACTAGTGTAGCTCTTTCATTTGATACCCATATTGAGGGGGTTAGGGAAAAATATGTAATCCGCCATTTTGTATCGGCGGCCATCTTAGATTTATAATGTTATTGATTTTATTATATTGTATTGTCATCTAAATTAAATGTGTATACCAAATTTCGGATCAATCTGACAACGGGAAGGTGCTTAAATTTCAATTTCTAATTTTGACCCAAATAAACAAATTCCGTACGGGTCGAACGAAATAAAACCGTTTAAAAAGGATTCGGATGAATGGGTTGTTATCCATGTTACTTTTATATCTTCATCTGGCATGAGTCACCGGACCCAGGATCCTCGAGCTATATTAGAAAAATATAACCAGATGTGTGAAGAGATTTCTCTGCGAGATCTAGACAAAAATAAAGATGAGAACAGATCTGGAAATATAATTGGAAGTCATAATATAGTGTCAGCATCAATTCCCTGATGATGGACGGAGTATACCGCTGTGGTGGTGAAATGAAATAAACAGATGCAATTGAGAAAAATCCTAATTTATTGTTCACACAACCACTATATAAAGGTAGACGCGTCGAAGGGTAGGCGCGTCGGAGCAAGAGTTTATTACGGCGTGCTTGCGTGTGCGCTGATGTGCGGCCGGACCGAGAGTGAGCGTCACATCGTTGATACGCTAGGGCGCGCATGTTTCCGTCGCGAACAGGACAGTCCGACGTAGTGGGACTGTCCGCCATATCACACCCCCCTAGAGGCCATGTCTTTGGACGCATATGGATCACACTTTCTATCAGTATGCAAAAATGTTAATAAAGGAGATAATAAAAATAAATAAAAGGCTTAGAAATAAAAAGGAACATAAAAATAATTGTGATAGAAGGAAGACATATTCAAAAGTTAGAATTTTAAATAAACTCTTCTAAATAAACATCAAATGGAAATGTGTAAAAGAATGTAAGTCTGTAAAAAATGTGGCGAAAAATGAAAAGGCGCAGAAGGTATGTAAATAAAAGCAAAAAGAGTGAAAGAAATTGAAAAGATAGAAAGAAAATAGAATGCCAGATATTGTGACGGACGAAAGAAGTGAAATAAATGAAATTATACTAAAAAAATTAATGAAATCTAAGTCCCTGTCCAAAAAATGATAGGAGAACGTGAGGTTCCCTAAACCGGGGGCCGTGAAATGAAAAATGAAGAGATCCGAAGACAAATGAAAATGACCTTGTTAGATTTTCACGCTAATTTTCTTTTAATATCACATTTTTCTGTTTAATTTGATTTCGTTACCCAAATTATTTTAAGAATCTTCAAATATATACAGTATAAATGTAACATATATACAGTACCCGGCGATAAATACTGCACACCGACCTTTAGAAAGAGACAATCGGCTAATTTCGGCTTCGTAGAGCGTTGTCTCTATCGCACGAAATACAACGACTGACAGAACGACAAAGACGTAGTGTGGGACAAAGATAGTGCTCTATGAAGCAAAAAATTGGCCGATTGTCTCTTTCCAAATCTATGTGCAATATTTATCGCCGGGTACTGCATGTTAATTTCCACGCTAATCATTTAAAATACTTTATAATTTCCTTTTTAAATATATTTTATGCTTATTTTTTTTTAAATCTTCAAATATGCAGAATTTCACGCTAATCGTTTAAAATTTTAAAGAATCCCAAAGTGTTCTATAGGTTGTCATCGACCCCTAGGGGTCTATGACAACCTGCAAGGGGTCAGCGAATAAAAATTTGGGGGTCCATGAAATGAAAATGGGGGTCCACGATAGTGGATCTCAACACATACACTGATAGTACCTATTTACTTACATCATACTATCTTATTACATCAAAACATTTACATTATTTATAAAAGTACCTATGAAGTAAAAAAATTGTTTATTTAATGTTACCTTTATGTTACATAACAGATACAAAATTTTAATTTGAGTAGTTTTAATTTAAATTCAATTAATAAATGTATAAACTAACATGTGTTTTTACTTTAAGTTTTTAACACTAAACTTCACTACAGTTAGAAATTTACAGGAAATCAATATCAGGTAAGTAGGGGGTCTACCCAACACGGAAAAACATGGCAAGGGATCTACGACACAAAAAAGTTTGGGGAACTCTGGTTTAAAATAATAAAAATTAGTATGGCTAATGGGAACGGAAATCTATGGAGGATTTTGTCCAGTTGTGGACATGCTATGGCTAAAATGATGAGGAAAAGGAGGGAAATCCACTCGATGGTGTCAGCTGATCAGCATCCCAACCCATGGTAGCTCATAATGTTAAAATAATTGTCGATTAAAGGCCTACTTGAATAAAGTTATTTTAAATTTAATTTCTACACAGCCAATACTGATTTACGGTATGTCAATCTAGTCTTCGTATTTTATCAGGTCCAATGGCATGAGGCAGACCAGTGCATCGCTGGCGGAACAGAGCAATAGGACCAGCTCCATCATGTCCAACCAATCAGCCGGCAGTTCTCTAACGGAGTACTTCTCTGATGAAGATTACGACGAAGATGATGAGTATATTGATGGTGAGGAAGCTGTTATTCCTAACTTCTATTTGTACTGTCCTTTTTAAATTTTTCCACCTACACTGTTCACTTGTCACCTTTTTAGTTTCCAAGTCGTTACTTACCACTGTAAGAAAAGGACCAATATTTATATATATTTATTACCGCTAAATTACTTAACACGTGTTTCACCACTCCACGGGGCATCTTCAGGAGTTATGTTACACTGATTAGTGCCAAACACAGATCAGTAATCGGTGTAACATAACTCCTGAAGATGCCCCGTGGAGGGTGAAACATGTGTTGAGTAATATAGCGGTGGCGGATGTGTGATTCGCATTGTTTGCCGCATACGCATTTATTAGCGGGCTGGCGGGCGGTGCACTTTGTTGCACGACTACCACTGCATGTGCGGAAGTGGGTAAATAGTGGTCCTTTTCTTACTTAGGATGGACTTCCGCAAGGTAAATTCTTCTAAGTATTCCATTAAATATTACTTAACACTTTTTGGGTCTATAATTTCTAGAACCTTCATCTATGTATCACCGTCTTCTCTTCGCATGACACGGTAGTAATATTTTGGTGGTGGGAAAATGGTCATCATTTCAACTGTAACACCTCCACTGTTGGACAAAGGCCCCTAGTTTGAAGTAGCCTGGTTGAGTTTCAGTGATTGAAGTATATATATAAAAATTTACTAAATCTGTTGTATTTTAATTTTAAACTAAGAAGTAATTAATAATTTTATATTTACATCTAGAAAAAGAGCTTCATAAAATACTCAATTCGATGGAAGAGAAAGTTGGTCGGACGTCTCTCTCGCTCTACCAGAGCTTCCGCAGGAGTGAGGGAGACGGCGAAGCGAGCGGAAGTATAAAACACGCGAACAGGAAGAGAAGCAATCAGATCGCTAGAGAGCTCAGCGACATGGTGACGTATGTTCAGGTGAACATATTCCTCCTTTAATATTGTATTCATTTTTTTCTATTTGTCACATATATATATAACACGGTGTGCATCGTTTTCCGATATTAAGAAGTATATTTCTCCATCTTGTGGACATCCGATGCTGCCCGTCTTGGTTTGTGGTCACCACTCCATAACTCTCCATCTGTTTCAATCTGCAGTATTTTTCAGCTGGAATAATATTTTCTAATACCTAATGCATTACAATATACGGCGATAAATATTGCACATCGTCCTTTGGAAAGAGACAGTCGGCTAATTTCAGATTGACACATCTATGTGACCTTTTGTCAGTCGTGCGACAGAGATAAAGCAAAGCCGAAATTAGCCAAATTAGCACAAAAAGCTTAAAATACAACGACTGACTGACTGTGTGGGACAGAGATAGTGCTCTACGAAGCCCAAATTAACCAATTGTCTCTTTCTAAAGGTCGATGTGCAATATTTCTCGCCGAGTACTGTAGTTTAGATAGTTTTTGTTTTTTTTTTATCTATAAAGTAATTGCTAACGCTATTTATAAGCCATAAAAATAAATTAAAAAAAGTTAAAATGAAAATGCCGTTGTATTCTTTTAACAATATTTCTTAGTATTTTTGTCTTTCCACCATCATATCTACCCCAAATATTCGCCAATATACTACCTACGACCGGCGACCTCCTTCAAATTTAACTGTGTCGTGGATTCACCAAGTGGCCTATCCAATAAGTGGAGTGACCCCTTCTGCCTTTTAGCTGTTGTATGCTGAAGAAGGTGTATTTACATATCTACAGAGTATTTAAAATTTCCACAAACCTAACACAACTGCAGCGACCACATCACTGATGGCGTCCGAATTCAAATCGGCGTTCGAATTTTGAATTCGAACTTCAAAAAATGAATTTATATAAAATTATTATTGACGGCCAGTAATATTGAGCTAGAACGATATATAAAATAGATTAAAAATAAACTATTCTTTTTTAAAATTTAAACTATTTTCTAAGAAGTACTAGAGTCTTGAGTACTAGAGTTCACCTTTGTACATTCCAGGCGATAAAATTCCGGGGCCTAAACCCTCTCTCACCCCGGAGTTCCATGAAACAGACCAACACAACTAAAGACACCACCAGCGCGGCAGCCTGCAGCAGCTTCGAGTCCTCGGAGAGCAGTGACAGCACGGCTACTGTGAGTCCTTACCCATCCATCCTAATCACCAGTATTCATCACCATTTAAAATGTATATAGTCCATTGCTAGATATAGACCTCTGACATAGATCTCCAATCGGACCTGGACTGTAAGGTATGAATAGAGATGTTTTAAAGATATGTGCAGAATATTAGATATTTAATGGATTCAGGCATTACCTTGCGGAAGTCCATCCTAAGTAATAAAAGGACCAATATTTATTTATTAGATTAGTGCCTAACACAGAGTCTGTGTTCGGCACTAAGTACCATTTGCTTCTTTTGATAATTATTTTTAGTCTTTGTATAAAATACACCATTTTTTTTATAAGTGGTGGCTTTAGGTTAGGGTAAAATAAAATAAAAAATACATGTTCACATTATGTTTACATATTGTATTATTTAGGATAATTACAACTATACATAACAAACACCAAAATACCTATTGTTAAAATGAGATATTATAATAAAACCTGACCTCTTTGAGAGCACAGATAGGGAAATAGAAGTAACTGAGAGTTAGACTTATTTTTATTTTTATTACAAAGTCTCATGATACTTGTTGTAACGGCTCCTAATAGATGCCGGAGTGTTTGTATTTCGTGCGACGGAGATAACGCTCTACGAAGCCGAAATTAGCCGATTGATTCTTTCCAAAGGTCGATGTGTAGTATTTATCGCCGGGTGCAGTATATTAAATACTCAAGTTAAATAAACTAATACAGTTAATAATTTGCTTTTATTATATTACATATATATACATTATATAATCTGGATAAGCTGGGTTTTTAAGGCCCCCGATTTTGGGGGGTCTTCTCCTTCCCCCTGTCCTATTTATTGGACAGGGGACTTAAACCTTCTTTAAAAAAAATTAAGCTGTATTTATAACATCCTCTGTCTCTCATCCTTCACAATTTATTTCATTTTTTCTCTCTTTCCATCTTCACGTTATCTTACACTCTCGCATCATATTTTCACATTGCAACACTTTTACATTTTACATTTACATTTTTAATTTTTGTTTTTTATAATCGATAAATACGTGGAACTGTCTTGTAATATTTCTCTAATAATCTACTAGATGGCGCTGGTCAATAAGCGTCATTAGACGTGATACCAATATACCGACTCTCTATAAAACCACACATCATAAAATAAATAATTATATATAACAAAACTTGCGTTTCCGTCTTTCTGGACCTTGAATAGCAGTCTACCATCTTTTATGGTCAATTTCTTTTTTAAATCTTCCATTGTTTAAAAACTTTTTATATAATACAAGCTAACACAATTAAAATCTTTCCTTACTATACTTATCAAGGCTATTTTCACCTATATTATTATTATTTAATTAATTTTGATAATTACATATAATTTCCATATATTTGTTGAGGAATATGAAAGAAAGGTGTTTCCACCAGTACCAGAAATTTTTTTAAGTGCCCTCTGATAAAAAAGTACGGGAAACTTTTCTATGAACTAATTAGAAATTAATATCTACACAGCAAGTGGCTCAGCAATCTCAGTCTTCGGCTACTCCAAGGTCACGATGTCTGAACGCACCAGCTGTTCACCACCCATGCTATCGCTGTTCATCCGTCACGGAGGCAATCGGCAAGAAGATATGCAGGAAACACCCCTTGGCCCTCATCGCGCACACCGAGACACAACTTGTGAGGACATATCCTGCAGGGTAAGGAACCAGTTAAAGATTCTTTTAATTACTTTTTTTACAGCTTGTAGAATAACGGCTGTCTAGGATACTGTAATGTCTGAAGACGAGATCGTCTGCCATGGACGTTATAAGAACGCTAAAGGTCACCTGGACATTGTTCATCTAAAGTGGCAGTTGGCGAAGCACATTGTTCGTGGATTAGTCGGCCGTCACGTCGATAGGTTCTTTAGTGGTGACCATTAGCTGGTGAAAGCACTGTCGATCCCTCTCCAGGTAGACTGACATGGTCAAGGTGGAGGAAGGTCGCTGGTTGCGAGCAACGCGAGACCGCTAATCGTGGCGATCGTTAAGGGTGGCTGTGGAGTTTAACAAGTTAGGTAGACTTTGTGTTTGGCACTAATCAATGTAACATAACTCCTGAAGATACCCCGTGGAGGGGTGAAACACGTGTTGAGTGATTTGACGGTGGCAGTAGTGTAATTCGCATTGTTTGCCGTATACGCATTTATCAGCGGGCTGGCGGGCGGTGTACTTTGTTGCACGACTACCACTGCATGTGCGAAAGTGGCTAAATATTGATCCTCTTCTTACTTAAGATGGACTTCCGCAAGATAACACCTGATTCCATTAAATAGGTAGGCAATGTTAGAGACGACACCTAACAAGCTGGAGCACAAAAGTTAAAACGCTTGGATGAAAGATACACACAGTTTATTTAAAAGTCATCCGCCTACAACTTCAGATACACCAACGCCGTAATAAATTATTTGTCAGATAAATTAAATAATTTTAACATAAAACTTTCACCACTTATTTTAATATATTAAACATTGATTCAAAATTGATATAAGGTAGTCTTTAATTTCATATTCCATCACAACGCTAAAGATTTATTACAAATTCACAAACAACAACACATATGTCACTTGACGCCGTTCGCCATTATTATATTTTATAATATTTTCCGGCGTGAGACGCGGTTTTGACAGCCGCCTACAAATCATACGCCGCGCGTCCTTAGTTTTTGCGCATACGCAGACCGATGGATTGACAGGTAAGCGAAAGCATTTTGACAACTGATTATTTCGCTACAATATATTACGTTACAATATATATGTGAATGAACGAATTCGGATTTGTAAAAAGAACAAAGTACTTTAGATTGACGACGGTTTTGAGTATGTTTAAGCCGATATGAACTGAAACAATCGCATATACATAGGCGTCCTTTAAAAATTTCTGACAGTAGTGGTTGAAAGCGGCTTGTATACGACTTCTTTTTAAACGGTTTTATTTAGTTCGACCCGTACGGAATTTATTTGGGTCAAAATTAGAAATTGAAATTTAAGCACCTTCCCGTTGTCAGATTGATCCGAAATTTGGTACACACATTTAATTTAGATGACAATACAATATAATAAAATCAATAACATTATAAATCTAAGATGGCCACCGATACAAAATGGCGGATTACATATTTTTCCTTAACCCCCTCAATATGGGTATCAAATGAAAGGGCTACACTAGTAAAACACGATGATTATATCAAAATTTAAAATTCAAGATGGACGCCGTTCCAATATGGCGAACCAGGTACATATTTTTCCACAACCACCACAATATGGGTATCAAAAAACCGTTTAACTTAATAGTTTTTTAAATGTATTTATTCTCTTCAGCCGATCGATGATGACCACTATCACCGGTCTTACGCCCGCATCTAGTGATTTTCCGTGACCTTCACTATATCATCCATCCATCTAGTAAAAGGCCTATCCACGCCCCGTCTACCGACTCACTCACCATTCGAAAACCATTCGGTCTCAACGACCGTTGATTGTACGAACGATATGCCAAGCCCCTTGTCACTTCATTCGGGCAGCTGTTTATACTAGTATGGTTATCTTTGTTCCTCTGCGGATCTCATAATTTCGGAATCGATCTCGCAACGAAACACCGAGCACAGCCTTCTCCATTACTCTCTGGGTGACTTCGATCCTTATGAGGTCCGTCATAAGTGACCGCGTCTCGGATCCCTATGTCATCACCGGCAACACACACTGGTGAAAGACCTTCGGACATAATGACGGTATTTTTGACGAGAAGAGAAATAAAATTGACTTAATTATTTACATAGATTAAATATTCCATGGTATTTAAAATAAGATTAGTTGCATTGAAATTGTGATGTTCCAGACTTCGAATAGATTCGTCGAACTTCGATCCGGTTGTGTTCTGGTGTTGCGGTGTTCAGCTGGTGGCCCTGAACTACCAGACCGAGGATGCGGCCATGGCTGTCAACGCTGCCATGTTCGAGGGTCATGGCGGTGCAGGTTACGTGAGGAAGCCGGCAGTTATGTGGGACCCCAACCACATTGCATACCGAAGGTGACATGATACCAAATTCAAAATTTCTTTATTTAAGTTTAAGTTTAGTTTTAACATAATAAGTAGTAAGCTACCAACAGTTTGGAATACTGATCTGTTAACAGACAGACAAAAACTAAACAGTTGTTATTTTTAAATACAAACATTATAATGTTACAAAGCACGAGTTACAGAACCCTCTAAAACAATAAACACAGAACCCTAGGATCAAGAAGTGCTGTAAACACGCGTAACCTTGAAGTTATTTATAGATTTTTGTGTACGATTCTCGAAAATTTTAACCGAGTACTATCTCGAACTTACTAGAACCTTCTCCGTGGTATACGTGTACTTTCCATGTCGACAGTTCAGTGTTGTTTTTCGAGTTATAAAATTAAGATCTACGATCAGTGATACAAAGGCACTATTTGATAAATTATTTGGACAGTGATTTCTTGCGCGATTTGGAAGCGAAATTTGGACTAAGCGAAAGTATACTTTGTGTTAAAGTAGGGTGACCGTGTGATTTGTGAATAAAGGACTTCTTGTGAACCAGTTGTGTTTCATTTCGAGTCAGAACCCACAGTACGTAACAATAACATTGTTTGATATGTACATTATAATATCAATCATGTAAATTAGTCGGCCAAATTCACCAAATTTGGATCAACTTCACACACCACATGGTTTTCACCATAATATATGGTAACTGGTTATGGTTGTAAAAAGCTGCAAAGGGTTGAATGTATATCCTATTTACTTTCAAATAATTTGATACAACTTGTACAAAAATAGATGGTATCAGAAATAAAAAGTAACATAATGATAATATAGTAGAGAAAAGTGTTTTCAGAATTTCAAAACATATTAAAACTTATAATTGTTTACTATGTAACCTCGCAGATTATATTTCTACAAGTAACATGTTTATCGCATTCCATTAGATATAATAAATTAATGTATAATTCTTCAAATTGATATACAGGATGATTATAAATGTGTAAAAAAGCTTTTTGCTGAAAAATCCGTTCTGCGAAAAGTTCATAATGACAGTTTGCATCTGTACCCAGGTTCAATCCCATGGATAAAGAGTTCGACGGCATCCACGCCGCCCATCTTACCCTGGCGGTGATCTCCGGTCAGTACGTCGCGGAGAACGTGTACTCATTCTACAACGCTTTCGTGGAAGTCGAAGTTCTGGGTGTGCCGGCAGACTGCAAGAAGATACGCACCAAGGTTGCCAGGAGGAACGCGCTTAATCCTGTCTGGAACGAGACTTTTAACTTTAAGGTAAACATAATTATAATCTGTAACAAAGTATGTCAAAGCATAACATATGAACTTCTTTTTTCTGAACTAGATGGCGCTGGTTGTATTTTACATCGCGATATCTTTTGTACGTAACTTGGATATATATTGATTTGTATTTCATTCAAGGGCATATTCAGGTTGGAGCCTTAGGTAATAGGAGAATCTATAACCTATATATTCGTGAATAGATGCCCACTGCAAGGCAAATGCATAACATATGAACTTCCTTTTTCTGAACTAGATGGCGCTGGTTGTATTTTACATCGCGATATCTTTTGTACGTAGCTTGGATATGTATTGATTTATATTTCATTCATAGGCATATCCAGGTCGGAGCCTTAGGTTATAGGAGAATCTATAACCTATATATATATCCATGAATAGATGCCCACTGCAAGGCAAATGCCACGATGAGAGATTTTGAGCTGCCCGCATCTAGCGACTTGGGCGTTGATTATGTTATCAGTCAAACTAGTGCGGACCTAACCACGCCACGCCTACCATCTCGTGGTCACCATTATTCCTCCCTAACTTCCGTCTGACGTAATAAAATTATCTTTTATAGTACCCGACTATAAATATTGCACACATTATTTCTGTACCACACTACCTATTTGTTTTGTCAGTTGTAAGATAACGCTCTACGAAGCCGAAATTACCCGAATGTCTCGTTCCGAAGATCGTTTTAACTGCGTCATGCATTACCTCACAAAGGATATACAGAATGCCTTACCATGATGCCTTCTATATGCAGACGACATTGTTCTTGTAAACAAATCAGCAAATGATTTGCAGAGCGACCTGAGCTACGTGGTGGTCTAAAATCAGAAAGGAACTGGAAACCCTTCAACTTGACGCAGAGACCACCCAGGATAGAGTGGCCTGGCGCAAATTGATAAGGAGACCCCACCCCAAATAAAGGGAAAAGGGAAGGAAGAAGAAGAAGAGTCTCGTTCCAAAGATCGACGTGCAATATTTATCGCCGGGTATTGTACAAATTCTGCCATTACGTAATGACGTTCCATATAGAACTGTCGTTTTTCTTCACACAACAATTCTCCTTTTCAATTATGATATAGAACCTATATTTAATCTTAATGTTTTGTACAGTGCCCATATATTTGTCTGTTTACGTGGCCTTTCATATATCTGTCTTTTGGGATGTCTCGCTGTACTCCTGTCTTGGATATACATTTGGGTCTATTTTTGCAAAATATATCCTTGTGTTTGGCACTAATCGGTGTAACATAACTCCTGAAGATGCCCCGTGGAGGGGTGAATCACGTGTTGAGTTAATTAACGGTGGCGGTTGTGGGATTCGCATTGTTTGCGCATGCGCATTTATCAGCGGGCTGGTGGACGGTGCACTTTGTTGCACGACTACCACTGCATGTGCGAAAGTGGCTAAATATTGGTCCTTCTCTTACTTAAAAAGGACTTCCGCAAGGTAATGCCTGATTCCATTGAATATGCAAAATATATGTCGTTTTGATTGTATTTTAGTAAAACATATTTTTTTATTATAGTAACTTTTGATTAAAGATAGACACAGTGTAAAAAAGTCGAAGGATGGTATAACATGTGCCTGTATCTAAGGATGATTATTTAATATTTTTTTGAGATTAGCTTCGAATTTCGTTTTCAAACAACATCCCACATATATCAACAGTAAAATGTATTTATATATGTATATGTTTCATATATATGCTGCGAATAAACAGTGAATACAGAATGCTAATATATGGGATTATATATAAGTTTCTAGGTGACGAAATAAAAAATCAAATATATAAAAGAATCAAATTAATTTAAATTAAGAAAAGGACCAATATTTAGCCATTTCCGCACATGCAGTGGTAGTCGCGCAACAAAGTGCACCGCCCGCCATTTCATCATTATTCACATTAATCATTTTTTTTTTGTTTTTTCATACATTAACATTGCTTTATAATTTATTTTTTATTTTTCTAATTTCACACTACATTTATCACAGATATCCGTTTATACATCTGCGGTAATATGAAAGTTTCAAGTTGCAGCTATAAAACTATGGCAACAAGTAGTATTATTTAACTTGTTTTACTTATATTTAGTCTTATGTCACTTGGTGTTCTATCTCGAAAAAATATGAGGAATGTGTGTTTTCTTCTTCACCAGATTAACTTCCCGGAGCTGGCATTCGTTCGTTTTGAAATTTACGATGCCGACACAAACTATATGTTGTCGCAAAGGGTGATACCCCTCCACTGTCTGCGGCCTGGGTACAGACATGTAAGATTACGGTAAGTATTTCCCCCCCCCCCACCACCACCACCACCACTACCACCACCACCACCACCACCATCACAACCACCACCACCAAACACCATATAGTTCATAACATAGTGAAATTTTCATATAAAATTTGAAACAGATTTAACACCAGCCTTTTATATCTCTCTAGGCATCATACAATCAGTTTGGGGCACTTTCTTATGGTTTCCAAGACATACAGAACATGTTGAGGACCTACATGTCGACTGGAACTGCCATCAATCGTTCAGATTCTAAAATTACCATCAATACTTTGTTATGACTGCCACTCAACACATTATTATTATATTTAAAATCTGTATCGTTCTGAAATCGAGACGTGATCGAGTTTCCGAACGACTCTACAACAATAAGACAAACGGATTGTATATCATAGGGGAATTCAACCCCCTATCATACTATTTTTATATATTTGTAATGGAATAGGCGTTTGTCTTCCATCTCACTTGATTGAAAGTGTAGATGAAGACGAAGGTAATACACGCCCATCCAAATGAAACTTGTTCACTTCACTCTTAAAGGCTCCAGAGTTTAACTCATCAGGAAAAATAGACCCAGGCAGGTCGTTCCAAATCTTGGCGACTCTCACCAAAAACAAGCTGTCGAACCGTTTAGTTCTGGGTATGTCAACAACGTATGGATGAAACTTTTGCCTGCGCCTAGTAGTCCGATAAAGGAATGCAGATAGCTCAATCAGTTCGAAAAGAGCTTTCGAGCACTCTTTAAAGTGCATCCTATAAAAAATTGAAGATATAAGAATATTCTTCACCCATGGAAAACGCTTTTAGAAGTGGTAGTAATGATATCAGTCTGGCGATAACAACCGAGAAAATTCAGATCTAGATCTCCTCAGGGTGGCCCATGAGCGTGATCAATCCTTAATCCTTTCCACTCCAAGGCTGTTATGTAGCATCGATAAAATTTAATTGAATTATAGTATCTTGCGATTCTAGAATATGTTTCATTCATTCGTGATTCAAACATTTTGGTAACAAAAATCTTTCCTATTTAAAAATTTTCCACAAAAAGAAGTATTACACTATGTCGAGTATCACTCGACAGTGGAGCTTGTGAAATAAAATCAGTGTCGAGTGACTCAACATTGGAGTGGAAAGGGTTAATGTCATCTATTTATATTGCTACTATTTATTTTTTGCATTTGCCTGTAAATTACCAGATCACCCACGAACCAGCCCCTAAACATGGCATCTCTGCTCATCTTCTCCCGGTGCTGCGAGGAGGTAGCCAGCGAGAGCTGCCACGGAGACATGGAGCCGGGGTCTCCGAGACAGAGAAGACGTATCCACTTCCTGGTGGTATACGCGGTCGCCCGCCACGAACCTTACTCCATCCTCAAGGTCACTCAAGACACCACAGCCAACGAGGTGGGTTAGAACATTTAACCACTCTCTGGAAACTCCAGAAATATACCACGACACGATACTCAAAGTTTATTTATTTATTTATTTAGTATTCTTTATTGTACACGATAAGATACATTTAATAAGTTTTACAATAATATACAAAAAAGTACAATGGGCGGTCTTATCACACAAGGCAATCTCTTACAGACAACCATAGTATGAAAAAGATAAAAGTACTTATAAAGGGTAGTTTACGTGTACAAAAAATACATATTCACAAACAAATGAACATAAACATACATAAACATACATAGACATATATACTTAAACATACATACATATATACTTATAAGAAAAAAGGTTTAATACATATTATAAATATAATACAATAATAAATAAAAACATCTAACTGACTTCGATCAGTATTGGTTCGATCGCACTTGCCTCAGAAAGAAGCAAGAATAAAAAGAAATGAATTAAGAGATAGATAATTATAGGTCTAGTAGATGGTTCTTAACCATAACCAAAGTTGTGAGAATTCTGGATTCAGCGCTGTCACTGGTGGAGGCCTGTGACTAGTAGTGTTTTAAAAATCCTTACGAAAATACCCAGAAGAAATTTTCACATTTCTATTTTACAAACTCATCACAATATCTCTGGAATCATAAGCTTCATAGAAATTTAAATTTGGTGAAAATATTCCTTTTACCAAGTAGATTTCTTCTAAGAACGAATTTTATAAAATCTCTCTCGTTCTTTGGTGAGTAGTCTGTAACAGAACTAAGAGGAGAAGAAAAGAACATTAGATAATATTACACCATTGCAGCAGATTTTTTTGCCTATGTACTTTTTTATCTAAATTAAAGAAGATGATGTGGAAGTTAAAGCAGCAGTAGACAGGGTACACTCAGAAGATATGGCCGCTGGGGTCTTAACCACCTTTATCCTCACTAGGTGAATCAAAGATCAAGGAAGTCGCTGGATCCTGGACTAGTTATCGTGGCGGTCTTTAAAAGCCTGTATCATGTAATAGATGTGTACCAGCTGACATGATTTTTTTAAAAGGCCACCGTTTCAGTGAGCTCTCCAATTTTCGGGTTAAATAATTTTCTCAGTTTTATATTTATTAATCTTCCTTCTTTATTTCTTCCACACATCATCTTTTTTCCTTCATCTACTTTCCTGGTTTTTCTTTCTTTACTAACAATTTTAATACTTCCATGATAATTAAATGTGGGTTACGAGACATCAGCTTCTGAACTGTCCACAGGCAATAGCACAGTGCCTGGCAAAAGGCGGGGTGTGCTCTGGTCGTGGCAGCTATGTCCTCGTGGAGGAGGTTGCTTCACGTGCGCCCACGCAGCGTGTGCTGGCTCCACACGAGCGTGTCCTACGGGCTGCAGCAGCTCGTGCCGGCTCGCGTCTACTCCTCAAGAGGGTTGGCGATGACCCCAGCAGTAGAGCTTGGCTCACCAGCATACGGTAACTGGAACAGTTCTTGTTCCAAGCCTTTTCCATCTTACCTTGTTAAGTATCTTTCTAGCATGTTTTATTACATTCTTCTTTGTCGTGTCGTGATTTTAAATGTTCTTTTTTTTGTAATTTTTCTCTTTTTCACCGTTCTATTCTTTACTCTTACACATATGTATAGTGTAATCACGGTTTTTAGAAATATGGACGAGTAATGTAGTTGTTGAGCAAGTCTTATAGCGCGCAGAACAGATGGCCGCTGGAATTTTAAGGATCTAAAGTGGACACCACTGATCAGCAAGCCCAGCTTAGGACGTCCACTCACAAGGTGGACAGACTATTTCGTTAAGGTCCTGGACGGATGATACAGGCCGTTTCCAACTGATCTTATTAGGAATCTTTGGTGGATCCTACGCCCAGCAGTGGACGTCATATGGATGCAATTATAAAGGGAAGACCTACACAAATGTACACATATGTATAAAAATATAAATAAAGAGCGTCTTTATTATGAAGTGCTTCTTCAACAGAAGATCAGCTTCTACTGAGAGGTCCCGCGAGCGGTCAGTGCCCTCTGATGAGGAGTCCAGCGCGCAGGAGGAGGAACCAAGACGACCTCCGGACAGCTTCCTCGTCTGCGTGCATAACGTCTCCCATGAGATTCCCTATGCTATACTGAAGGTGAGATTCTTCTTTGTCGTAACCTAACTTCTTATTTCTTCTTCTTGGAGTCGTCACTTATACAGATTTATTTGTTATGTGTAAAGGGTTGAATATAATAAATAACTTTATGATAATATATTGTTACGTACTGTGGGTTCTGACTCGGAATGAAACACCACTGGTTCACAAGGAGTCCTTTATTCACAAATGTGATGGTCACCCTACTTTAACACAAAGTATACTTTCGCTTAGTCCAGACTACGCTTCCAAATAGCTCAAGAAATCACTGTACAAATAACTTTCCAAATAGTCACTTTGTATCATTGATCGTAGATCTTAATCTTATAACTCTAAAAACAACACTGAACTGTCAACATGGGGAGTACATCTATTTATACCACGGAGAAGGTTCTAGTAAGATCGAGATAGTACTCAGTTAGAATTTCCGAGTACCGTACACAAAAATCTATAAATAACTTCAAGGGTACGCGTGTTTACGACACTTCTTGATCCTAGGGTTCCGTGTTTATTGTTTAGAGGGTTCTGTAACTCGCCCTTGTAACAATACAATTTTTAACTTTAAAGACTATTCTCGCTCCCTTCATTCGCGTCATCCCTGTTCTATATTTAAAAATGCGACCCAATTCCTATATACGCGACTAAATAATCATATATTCGCGGATCTAATAATTACATACATAACAACAAAAGGATTACAATAGGCATCTAACACCTTATCCTTTGTAAATGACGTCAAGTGGACTAATATATAAGTAATATTAAAATGTTAAATTCACAGCACATTGAAAGGCTTCAACGCGCACTGAAAACGTGACATTTGATTTGAAAAATCTTAACGAAGGTTTAAGAATGACAAATGAGCGTTGAGATTTCTTTACGAACATCGCTCCGTCTGTGGAACGAAGTGTTATTTTTAAGACATATCGCTAATGCAAGCTGCGTGTCAGTCTGAACTGAAGGAGCTTTTAAAAACTGCCAAGCGAGATGAAATTACAAAATTATTTAAACCATTGTTTAAGCCTTAAGATAATTATTCAAAATGTCCAAAAAACTTCAATTTTAATATTTTTTTATTTCAATCTTTAATTATTTATTTTATCGCCTAGGAACGTACAGTACACGGCGATAAAAATTGCACATCGACCTTTGAAAAGAGACAGTTGGATAATTTTGTACAGCGTTATCTCTATCGCACGAAACACAGACAATATGTGCGACAGAGATAACGCTCTACGAAGCCGAAATTAGCCGATTATCTTTTTCCAAAGGTCGATGTGCAATATTTATATAGATTTTTTATTTTGTCATTTACGAACGTGTATAATATAATCCCATATATTACCATTCTGTATTCACAGTTTCTGCATTCGCAACATATACATATTTAAAGACAATTATTATACTGTAATACCATTCTAGAACGTTCTGTTTAATATGTATCGTAATTTAACACGTTTTCGACGGGGTGTACCACCGGTGGGAGACGCCGATATCAATTTAATAAAAAGGAGATTATTAACAAATTTACTAACATATTTATAAATGTAAGAGAATTTTTTATTTTTGTAAATTTCCTCAAGTAAAAAAAGACCAATATTTATTAGCCACTTCCGCACATGCAGTCGTAGTCGTGCAACAAAGTGCGCAGCCCGCCAGCCCGCTGATAAATATGCATGCGGAAAACAATGCGAATTACGCAACCACCACCGTTAAATCACTCAACACGTGTTTCACCCCTCCACGGGGCATTTTCAGGAGTTATGTTACACCGATTAGTGCCAAACACTTTATTCAAAATATAGTATACACAAAGCCGGCTGGTTGCCGCAAGAATGGCAAAATGTAGTAACGCGCTTGACTTTTTTATGGCTCTGACGGTATATATAGAACATAAACTCAGAGTAAAAATATTATATAAGTTATTACAAAATTGAAACACGTAGCATATGATTTATTTCAAATGAGCGTCGTCAGATGGGAGAAAGTGCAAAAAACAGCGCCACCTAACGGCGGAGCCACAAAATACAGGCCCAAAACAAACGTATCAATGGTTCGTGTACTACTGGAGTCTCCGTCCGCCTAATGGGATCGAGCACGAAAAACAAGCTCGCCCAACGGTGCGGCCTGTAAATTCAGGCCCTGCCGCAAACGTGTTAAATATAAAATTTCTACAGGTAGTACCTAAAAACAATAAGAAGTAATTATAAAATACATAAAACAAAAACTATGTAATCTGTTATAAAATTTAAAATTACCAAATTATAAAATGTAAAATAAAATATAAAATAAAGTAAAAATAATGTGATAACCAAAAGCTGTGATAATAAGTAACGAGGAGAAAGAAGTGAGGCGACGAATGAACGGTAGAAAGTAAGTAAAAGAAAAATAGAAATTGCAGAATGTAAGTAGAAGAAAGATAGATCATGTGAAGTATGAAAGAAGAGGATGGAAATTAAAAAGAAAAGAAAATTAATCATTAAAATATTTTATGGAATCAGGCGTTACCTTGCGGAAGTCCATCCTAAGTAAGAAAAGGACCAATATTTAGCCACGCACATGCAGTGGTAGTCATGCAACAAATTGCACCGCCCGCCAGCCCGCTGATAAATGCGCATGCGGCAAACAATGCGAACTACACAACTGCCACCGTTAAATCACTCAACACGTGTTTCACCCCTCCCCGGGGCATCTTCAGAGGTTATGTTACACCGATTAGTGCCAAACACAGAGTCATCAAATCATTAGATTGAATCATTAAAAGATAAAAACGTCCCTGTCCCAAAAATAAGATAGCGGAAGGATAGGCCCCCAATAGCGGGTGCCATTAAAAGAAAAATTAAATTTCATGTTTATGTTCCTTTAACACGTTCACTGCGGCTTGAGGTCGATTCAGCCTCATGGTAAACTTTGCACTGGTGCGGCGCGTAAAACTCGTGTTTTCTCTCTAGTGCGGCGGCTGTTTACACTTAACCGTATGAGGTATGACAAAGACAAATATAGCTTTCTTTATGTCTGCGAAGCATTGACTCAGTATTGTAAAAAAATATTGATGAACATGAGGCAGAAAAGGTCTCAACCGCACTACTAGGAAGTTTAGCTTGAGGCTGATTCGACCTCAGCCGCACCAGCTGAAAGTTCTTCAAAATTGGGCCCGCAGTGAACGTGTTAAATACAGAAGCCCCTGTTAGAGGAATTTCCTTTCACTATCATTCATCACAAATCTATGGTTCCTGTTACCTGAATCCCAGTGGTTATATATTCTTTGTGATAGTGTTTAATGGTGAAATTTCAGGTTCCACTCAGCGCTACAGCCTCTTACGTGGTTTACCAGGCGCTGACTAAAGCAAGATGCCATGATGACCCCAAACGGTATGTATGAGATATATAATTGTTTCACAGCACCAACGTAAATTTAGTGAACATTGATATAGATAAAATAATTTATTTAATATTAGAACTCCTATTTTATTTTTAACTCTACTTCTGATTCGCTATGTTCTCAAAAATAGAGAAGAATCAGGAAGAAACTCCATAACGACATATCTTTTAAAAACGTTTAACAATATTTATTTATATATATTGTCACGTACCGTGGGTTTTGACTCGAAATGAAACACCACTGGTTCACAAGGAGTCCTTTATTCACAAATCAGATGGTCAACCTACTTTAACACAAAGTATACTTTCACTTAGTTCAAACTTCGCTTTCAAATCGCTCAAGAAATCACTGTCCAAATAATTTACCAAATAGACACTTTGTATCACTGATCGTAGATCTTAATCTTATAACTAGAGAAACAACACTGAACTGTCGACATGGAGAGTACACCTATTTATACTACGGAGAAGGTTCTAGTAAGTTCGAGATAGTATTCGGTTAGAATTTCCGAGAACCGTACACAAAAATCTACAAATAACTACAAAGTCACGCATGTTTACGGCACTTCTTGATCCTAGGGTTCCGTGTTTATTGTTTAGTGGGTTCTATAGCTCGTGCTTTGTAACAATAGTATCGCTATCAGATATAGCCTGAATGAAATCAAAACAATCAAGCGACATCACTGCCAAGGATTCTTGTCATTCAAATATTCGTTTATTGAATAATATGCACTTTTATATCAATTTATAAGCGTTTTGATTTTAATTAACGGTAATGTAAAGCCAAAATTAATCAAAACAATACATTAGTTATTTATTTATAGTAAATAATTAAGATCATGGGTGGTTTGTAATCTGACCGATAGAGACTTTGACTTGCAATTGTGGGTCGCGGATTCTATTATCGGAATATAGTCATATATATGATTTGCTCTTTGTGCATTGATTATATAGGATTACCACTGATCACAATAAAGTTTCAAGAGGATGGACAGTAGCATCCATCTGCGTATCAATATTAGGGTGACCGAAAAGTAATGTCGACTGTCGACTGTTTTTACAGAAAAACCGATTGATTTGTTACCGCTCCGGCATTGATTTTGTATACTAGACAGCAAAAGGTTGTTGATAACGAAGGTGAACATATTGTTAATTAGAAATAAAAACTTGTTAAAAATGCAGTCGTGTGAATTTAATTTAAGAAAGCGACATTACACTCCGGTCCACATAATATTTTTTTACCTTGTTATCGCCAACCCGTTTGCCAAGCGTGGCGATTATATTACATCCCTATATCTTTTGAGGTGATCTATGTCTGACGAAATCGATAGGTATTTAGGTACTCCACTACTGGGCCACGTTTGTAGCAATGTGAAATTACAAATATAGAAATATAAAGTATATAACAATGTACAGTACCCGGCGATTAATATTGCACACCGAACTTTGGAAAGAGACAATCGGCTAATTTCAGCTTCGTAGAGCGTTATCTCTATCACATGAAATACAACGACTGACAAAACGTCACATAGGTAGTGTGAGACAGAGATAATGCTCTGCGAAGCCGAAATTAGCCGATTGTCTTTTTCCAAAGTTCGATGTGCAATATTTATCGCCGGGTACTGTATTTATAGTTAACATTGTCTAAAGCCAGGGTTGTCACTGCCATATGTTTTTAATAGGGTTGTGCATTAATAGTATAGTTTTTTTTATTTGACCTCCGCTATTTGGACTCCTCTCGTTCCGCCCCCTATTTAGTTGGGAACAGAGATTTAATTTTTTTTATTAAATTATTCACTTTATATTATTTACTTTCTCTTTTTTCATTTCTCATATTATCTATCTTGCTTCACTTTCATTCTAATACTCGTTCTCTTTTCCTCTTCCACTCCAATTACTTTTCATCCATCCTCAATCATGCAGTTTGGTCTATTTATACAATTTATATATCTTATACATATATATATACATATATCACAGTTTCTCTGATTTCTCTTGGTTCAGTATTATTATTTATATTTTTAACATATTTCTATTATAATTTAGTTCTATTTTACCTTACACTTTTTTATGATTTATTTCTATTTATCACAGTTTTGATTATTTTTATGCAGAAATTAATAAAGGATTCTAATAGTATAGTTGGTTTTTACAGGTTTGTGCTAGTGGAAGAGCTGGAGTGGGGTGGTCGAGGTGCCCAACAGCGACCCCTGGCGGATGACGAGGTGGTGTATGCTGCACAGGTGGGCATCATAGCTGTTGTCTGAATGTTTGATGACATGAATTCTGCTTTTAACACGTTCACTGGGGTTTGAGGCCGATTCAGCCTCATGGTAGACTTTGCACTGGTGCGGCGCGTAAAACTCGTGTTTTCTCTCTAGTGCGGCGGCTGTTTACACTCAACCGAAACATGAGGCAGAAAAGGCCTCAACCACACTACTAGGAAGTTCAGCTTGAGGCTGATTCGACCTCAGCCGCACCAGCTGAAAGTTCTTCAAAATTGGGCCCGCAGTGAACGTGTTAACAACACTATTGTGAATAGACAGTGGAGCCTTCTGCTAGACAATAGACGTAGTAAGGCCGCAGTCAGTGATCTTTGGAAAAGGCTATACCTTGCAATGAGAGGCTTTTTAGCCACCTATAATTCGCTACCTTTTGTGGAGTGTCTTCCTGCATCTTCTTCAAAACTATAACACCTTGCAACACAGAGTAGACTCAAAAATAAAATAGATTAAAAAGTTTACGATAAATATGAATTCTGTTAAAAATTCTAATTTTAAATAAATAAATTATGTCTTTCTTTTATCTGTCATCGTATGGTAGAGAGGTTTTATAATGATTACATTTACTAATTTTTTACAGTTTTTTTTTTACCACCAATTTATTTATTTTTTTAGGTTGTCAAATATCTCCCTTCCGCCTTTTTGTCTTTTGAATTTCGCGGCTATGTACAAAGCGCTACAGAGCTCGTATCTGGCAATACTATACAAAATTTGAAAGGTCTTGACATAACCTACAAAACGACGCTATGCATGATTAGTTTGGATATTGCGTTCAACAGTTATAAACGTGTAAACATGGAGTTCACTAACGCCGAAATTCGCGCTATTTTAAAGTTTTCTTTCGTTAAAGGCAAATCCACTAGAGAAACGTTCCGTGAGGTTAATGGTGTTTTGGGGGATGGTACTCTATCACTTCGAACCGCGGAGATTTCGACGATTCAGAGCCGGCGAAAACGACACCATGGATTAGCCAGCCGGCGGAAGACCTGTGACGACAAATACCGATTAAATCATGGACTACATCGAGTTAGACCGACATGTGGCATCTCTTGACATCGCCCAGGAGATGGGAATTAGTCACCAAACCATTTAAAACCATCTGCAGAAGGCTGGATACAAAAAAAAAGCTTGATGTTTGGGTGCCGCATGATTTGACGCAAAAAAACCTTCTGGACCGAATCAACGCCTGCGATATGCTGCTGAAACGGAACGAACTCGACCCATTCTTGAAGCGGATGGTGACTGGCGACGAAAAATGGATCACATACGACAATATCAAGCGAAAACGGTCGTGGTCGAAGGCCGGTGAATCGTCCCAAACAGTGGCCAAGCCGGGATTGACGGCCAGGAAGGTTTTGCTGTGTGTTTGGTGGGATTGGAAGGGAATCATCCACTATGAGCTGCTCCCATATGGCCAGACGCTTAATTCTACCATCTACTGCGAACAACTGGACCGCTTGAAGCAGGCGATCGACCAGAAGCGTCCAGAATTGGCCAACAGGAAGGGTGTAGTGTTCCACCAGGACAACGCCAGACCACACACTTCGTTGATGACTCGTCAGAAGCTACGGGAGCTCGGATGGGAGGTTTTATCACATCCACCATATAGCCCGGACATAGCGCCAAGTGATTACCACCTGTTCCTGTCCATGGCGAACGCCCTTGGTGGTGTAAAGGTGAACTCAAAAGAGGTTTGTGAAAAGTGGCTGTCCGAGTTCTTCGCAAATAAGGAGGGGGGCTTCTACGAGGGAGGTATTATGAAGTTGCCGTCTAGATGGAAACAGATTATCGAACAAAACGGCGCATATTTGAACTAAATCCGATCACTGTAACACTTTTTATAAAACATTGAATAAAGAGCAAAAAAGCGGAAGGGAGATATTTGACAACCTGTTATATATAGTACCTAATAATTACAATACCCGGCGATAAATATTGCACATCGACCTTTAGAAAGAGACAATCAGCTAATTTCGGCTTCGTAGAACGTTATCTCTGTCGCACGAAATACAAACAGTCCGATATCTACTAGGAGCTGTTACAACAAATATCATTTGCTTCTTTTGATAATTATTTCTATTCTTTTTATAAAGTACGACAATTTGTTTTATTTACTTTTTTTATTACTATATTATGATTACACTATTCATTATTTCTAAAAGCATTGATTTTTATATAATTTATCATACATAAATAACTTTTCATTATTTCCAATCATCTTATATAAAAACAGGTTAACAATATTTTTAAATATATTCATAGGTAATAAAATTGTATGTTCAGTAATAGATGGCGCTAGTGATGTTTAATCATTAGAGAAACCAGCTGCATTAAATTTGAATTGAAAAATGAATCACTATCGAAACCTAGTACAATAACCACACTCTATTTAGTTGAACGGTGTTCGATGTCAGTACCATGGTCCACTAAAGAAGTTTTCAGGTCAACCAGAGCAGAGATAGGAGCTTCGCTGCAAGATGCTGCAGAAATGAGTTCCATATAAGAACCAACATCAACAGAGGATTGATCTGTAAAGTGGCAGTGAACAGCACGCGTCACTCGTGCAAGCAGACGTCGGAGCTGATGTGCTCTGAAACCTGACGCGGCCTTGGGAGGGCACCGCTCAGGTGGAAGGTTGCAGGAAGTCGCTTGATACGGGAGGCGTAAGACTGGTGTTCAGCCGATCAGCCAACGTATATCTATCAACTGATGATATCACTTCTACTAGAAAATTCATCACCTAGTATTCTTAACCTACCATATACAATACATTATATTGTTTCTTTCAGGCCAGTTGGAAGACGTTAGGCAGGTTTGTTCTGCAAGAGAAGGGTACCACAGCACCTGTCCCGAGGCACAGGGCTGCGTTCGCCAGGATCCAGAGGGGGCTCAGTATGACCAGAGAAGCTATTACAGGTAACACACGCACACGTGATATAATCTTTCATGAATGGTGTAAGAAGGTTTTAGGAGTAGAAGACTTTAGGAGGAGTTTGTTGTCCTAAAATTGGAAAGGCTTTAAAATCTAGCCTATTAGCAAGTATAATCAGCAGTGGGGATACCACATGAATGGAAACTTTAACGAGGAATATCCCACCAATAAGATGGGCAAGCGACCTGGTTAAAGTAGTGGAAAAACGGTCACTTGCAACAGGTACTATTGGAAAAATGTGGAAGGTTAATGTCCAGCTGTGGACGATTGAATGATTGTGATGATCTTACGAGAAATAATTTAGTCTAGATCAAGTACAATGAAGAACATGTTAACCTATACTTCTGTTTTCCAGGCACGGCGTTCCCTCTTGGTGGAGTTGGAAGTGACAGCGCTTCAGACGGCAAAGCCCCAATACAAGCCGCCTATAGCGACCCCACGAATTGTCGGTGAGTTACTTCAGTTTCCATAGGGCTCCAAGTGCGACCCTGATACTTTTAGTTTTAGTGCAGGGATGAAATATCCAAAATCGAAAATAAATCCAGATCTGTGATCTGGTAACTGTTATGAAGTCTAGTATGATACCTAGTACCTGTGATATATAAGAAACCTGGTGAAAAATGAAGGAAATGCTGTTTTAAAGGAAATATAAATAGAAGTTAGTTGGTAGGTAATTATTAAAAGATTCAAAAGGACTCTGTCTTTACCAGGACAGGCTTTCATCCCTGATAGGGATGTCCTTCCCTATCAGGGAGCCTTCCTGTCCTATGATAGTGTTCACCCCTGTCATGATCTGCCCCTCCCAAGAGTCACTTCTATCCTGAGCTGTCCCTCTAATGATAGGGTTCATCCCTGTCATGACCTGCAACCTCCAATGATAGTGTTCACTTATATTTTGATCTGTCTCTCCAATGATAGTGTTCACCCCTGTCATGACCTACCTCTCCCAATAGTGTTCACATCTATCCTGACCTGTTCCTCCAATGATAGTGTTCACCCCTGTCATGACCTGCCCCTCTCAAGATTGTTCACATCTATCCTGACCTGTTCCTCCAATGATAGTGTTCACCCCTGTCATGACCTGCCCCTCTCAAGATTGTTCACATCTATCCTGACCTGTTCCTCCAATGATAGTGTTCACCCCTGTCATGACCTGCCCCTCTCAAGATTGTTCACATCTATCCTGACCTGTTCCTCCAATGATAGTGTTCACCCCTGTCATGACCTGCCCCTCTCAAGATTGTTCACATCTATCCTGACCTGTTCCTCCAATGATAGTGTTCACCCCTGTCATGACCTGCCCCTCTCAAGATTGTTCACATCTATCCTGACCTGTTCCTCCAATGATAGTGTTCACCCCTGTCATGACCTGCCCCTCTCAAGATTGTTCACATCTATCCTGACCTGTTCCTCCAATGACAGTGTTCACCCCTGTCATGACCTGCCCCTCCCAAGATTGTTCACATCTATCCTGACCTGTTCCTCCAATGATAGTGTTCACCCCTGTCATGACCTGCCCCTCTCAAGATTGTTCACATCTATCCTGACCTGTTCCTCCAATGATAGTGTTCACCCCTGTCATGACCTGCCCCTCTCAAGATTGTTCACATCTATCCTGACCTGTTCCTCCAATGACAGTGTTCACCCCTGTCATGACCTGCCCCTCCCAAGATTGTTCACATCTATCCTGACCTGTTCCTACAATGATAGTGTTCACCCCTGTCATGACCTGCCCCTCTCAAGATTGTTCACATCTATCCTGACCTGTTCCTCCAATGATAGTGTTCACCCCTGTCATGACCTGCCCCTCTCAAGATTGTTCACATCTATCCTGACCTGTTCCTCCAATGACAGTGTTCACCCCTGTCATGACCTGCCCCTCCCAAGATTGTTCACATCTATCCTGACCTGTTCCTACAATGATAGTGTTCACCCCTGTCATGACCTGCCCCTCTCAAGATTGTTCACATCTATCCTGACCTGTTCCTCCAATGACAGTGTTCACCCCTGTCATGACCTGCCCCTCCCAAGATTGTTCACATCTATCCTGACCTGTTCCTACAATGATAGTGTTCACCCCTGTCATGACCTGCCCCTCTCAAGATTGTTCACATCTATCCTGACCTGTTCCTCCAATGACAGTGTTCACCCCTGTCATGACCTGCCCCTCTCAAGATTGTTCACATCTATCCTGACCTGTTCCTCCAATGATAGTGTTCACCCCTGTCATGACCTGCCCCTCTCAAGATTGTTCACATCTATCCTGACCTGTTCCTCCAATGACAGTGTTCACCCCTGTCATGACCTGCCCGTCTCAAGATTGTTCACTTTTATTTTGACCTGTCCCGCCGATGATAGATTTCACCTCTATGTTGACCTGCCCTTCCAATGATAGGGTTAATCCCTGTCATGGTCTGCACCTCCCATGAAAATTTTCACTCCTATAACGATCTGTTCCTCTAATGACGGTTCTCCCCTATTATCACCTGTCCCTTTCATGACAGGGTTCACTCCTATCTTAATCTGTCTTTTCCATGATTAGTTCACTCCTCTATCATGACCTGTCCTTCCTATCATAGGGTTGACTCCTATGAGGACTTATCCCTCCAATGAAAAGGTCCACCCATAGGACCTGGGAGGGATAGGGTTTCGTGGCCCTAAAAAAGGGTTAAAAACAATAACTTGTATTACAGACCGGTGATCACAGCATATGACATTGATCTTTAACATGAATGTACTACCTTATTAACGTTGTCAAAATAAATCCGATTTCTATCGGTCTTATTGGAATTCTATGGGAAAGTTTTTCTCCAGCAGTGGACATTCTGCGCCTCATGGTGATAAAAAAGCTAGGCTAGCTAAATATATAGGGAACAACTGTATTGAGAAAATTTAGAAAAACTTTGGCATCTTCTTGGCTTTAAGATGTAGGATCCCTTATAGGAGAGTTTCAATGTGATCGTAGTTTCTTTATTAAGGCTAAGAAAGGGCGTCATATGTAGCTACTTCCGCTATGCAGCAGTAGTCGTGCAATGAAGTGCACCGCCCGCCAGCCCGCTGATAAATGCGCGGGCGACAAACAATGCGAATTTCACAACTACCACCGTTAATTCACTCTACACGTGTTTCACCCCTCCACGGGGCATCCTTAGATGTTACACCGACCAGTGCTAAACACCGAATGAGTGCTCGGAGCTATATATTAGTCCCTTTCTTAGTTAGGATGGAATTCAGCAAGGTAATTCCTGAATCTATTAGATCTTTATTAAAGATTATTCATTCATTGAAGATCATTCACTCACATGGATAGTCCAGTTCCGTTGTTCTTTTCAAGTCTAATTCTTTCTTATCTATTCTATCTACACAGGAGGGTGTCAACTTCTCCTCTGGGCAAAGGCGTGGGTCGCGCGAAAGGACACTCCGATAAGGACATCAGGTCCTTTATGCACAGGCGCTCTGGATCCAGGGAGGTTAGTTAACTTTGTATAACGCCGTCTTTTTTGACCATAGAAGCAGATTGCAAGGTATAGGTCACCGCTCGAAGATATCTTTGGGAGGGGATATATCATAATCGCTACTCTTGGAGATATTAGTGTGACATGGTACGCAGAGGACGCTGAGCAGCAGAAGCAGGGACATCTTATATAATTAACCAATCCTATATAATTAACCCAAGAAGTGTGAGTTATATAAGACTGTATCACGGGAATTGAACCCGCGACCTACGTTCGTAAGTCTCAGTCCTCTACCGCTGGACTTCAACTCCTCATTAGACCAATTCTTCTTCTTCTTTTCAGCCCACTGCAAGACATAACCCTCGCCAAAGATCGCTACCATGACCGGTCTTTTGCTCCTCGAATCCAGCGATTTCTCGCAACCTTTACTATATCGTCGGCTGCTATCTAGTCCTATTCAATATCTATACGGGAAGGTCTGTCTACCAGTGGTCACCTACGGCTGAATAATGAATAATAAAATCTATTATTCACACTGTAATAGCTTTAAAAAACCTCATTGTTACTTGACAGGTGCATTCGGAAGGCGAAACGGGAGGTTCATTGGGAGCGGAGGCACTGGCGGCACAAATGGCGCGATTCAAGAGAGTTTCTTTACGGAAATTACGCGCTTGGCGTTCCTGAGTGTGGCAGGTATGGTGATATAAATAATAATGACTTTGTTATCATCGACAGCAACTAGGACACTGCGATTTGAATTCAAAAGAGTTATATAATCATGCTATATCGTTCAGCTGGATTACCACAAGAATTTACTTCAGATGTTCCAACCGTGGCGCATAAGTAACCTGAAAGGCATGTACGTCCCTCAAAATATATATAGTGAGATATATCACAATCGCCATTGGAAGGCGGGTTGGCGATCGCAGTGTGGTATTGTAATACGTAGAGGGCACTGCTGTTCATCCTCTGGAAACTTCTTCGTAAACAATGGAAATCCTATATATATATATCCTCATATATATATCCTAATGTACAAAGTGTGAATAATATAAGACTGTATCCTGTAAATCGAAAGATAAACTCTACTATAGCAAGTATCAGAGCTACAACTGCATGCGCAAATTAAACACTGTATAGGATTTAGTAAAAGTCATATATTATATATATTTTTCTATACAATTAACAAAAAATTGGAGTGTCTCTCTAATTGTAATATACGCATATGAATATACGGTGTATGTACTAGAATTATTTTTTTTGTGTCACTCTGTGTTTGGCAGTAGTGGTGTAACATAACTCCTGAAGATGCCCCGTGGAGGGGTGAAACACGTGTTGAGTAATTTGGCGGTGGCGGTTGTGTGATTCGCATTGTTTGCCGCATACGCATTTATCAGCGGGCTGGCGGGAGATGCATTTCATTGCAAGACTACCACTGCATGTGCGAAAGTGGCTAAATATTTGTCCTTTTCTTAATTTTTGTCCTGTGGTCAGGATTAATTAGCTAAAAACAACGCGACATGTATGTGTGTAGAAAACTTTACCTCCCTCAGTCATCACGACTTTATCTGGTAATTGTCTTTTGCTAGAGCATCTTCTGGAAGATATAGTGCTACAATAATTAACTTTCAAACGGTATGAAACATTATCGTCTTGTGGATTATCAATTTTTAATCTTTATATACTATATGGTAATCTAAAATTCAAGTAGATACTATATGTATTACGCAAAATAATTAAAAACATTAATCAAGACATAATCTTAAAAAAAAAACATCTGACAAATGTTTCTCCGCTATATTTACTATCTGGTTTGGACAAATTGATCATAGGATTATTGCATTGCTAGTGTATATAGCAGAACTTAATTAAAGGTTTGTTCTGCTAGGTTATGTTTCTTAAAACCTTCGTTAATACTGCCTCCGAAGACTAGACAGACCAACTCGCCTCATTAAAATTAGTCTTCAATTGTTCACAGGTAATTCGCCGGCTAGGGACGAGCTTGGCAAACCATCGCGCATCTCTGTCATCTGAACTCGGTTCACTGTGGGACTTCATCAGGATAGACAGAGACAGACGCCGCTCGGCTCCCTCCACCACTTACGAATCAATAGACTCAAAGTCACCGGTGAGGCTGGCGAGAGACCTGCTGCAAGTTGTACAAGAAACTGTCTTCGTCAAAAGACTTGACGAAACCCCCAAGAGATGCCCATTAGTTAAGGAAGAATCTGACTTGACCACATCCGATGATGAAGAAGGGCCTGACAACAGAATTGCCAACTTAATAGATTTCTTCTTCACAATAGTCAAAAGCCAGAAAGAAGGAAGAAAAGGCAGCGGTGGAAGCTGCTTCAAAAGCGAAGTAAGCCCCGATGAAGACGAAAAACCCATACCAACTAAAGTCAATACGGAACTGGAACAAAAGATGGAGACGCTTATGGAGTTCCTAGCAACAACTGGATGCATGGAAGAAGAATGTGACAGCAAAGATGAAAGGAAGATAACTCTGATGGAGTTTCTATTCGGACCTGATGATAGAAAATGGGAAACACCGCTGATAGAAATCAACGGAAGGGGGATAAGTCTATCAGAGTCGAATGTAAACGTTAAAAACTTATCATTCATAGATGAAACTCCAGTAGAAGAAGGAAGTGAGACTCTAGTAGAGATGCTTCTTAAATACATGGAGAACTACGGAAGCAAGGAGAAGTTTAAGAGCCCTAATAAATCGATTTCTCTGACTCCATCTTTATCTGAGAAGTCCAAGTCAGATACGACGATAAGCAGGTTAGAGACCTTTAGTGACGTCAGCAAAACTAAATCTGATTCCACTCTGACTCAAACGCAGGACACTGTTATAGAAATAACTGACTGGAGGTCTGAGAGATCCGGGAGCAGGAGAGTCTCGGAGACGGTTGTCGATCTGAGCTTTGTCAAAGACGATCTAGAGGGCATATTCGAAGAAGCAGTCATAAGGATATGTGAACTCAAAATGGTCTTTGACGACGACACTATGAGTGAACAGGAGGACTTGGATAACTTCCACGCTTACACTAAACCACCATCACTACAGTATATACAATGTTTACCATACAGTGTAGAATTATCAGATATAATAGAAGAAGATGAACCTTCTTCTAGATGTTTGGAAAGGATGATGTCCGAAGAAGATAAACTAGCATACGTCAAACAACTCGCAGAAGATGTACTACGCTATATAGAAGCAAAAATACAACATTATCCTTTTGATTATGACGATGATAGCTCCGGACCATCAACTGAAGACTATAGCAGAGAATATGAACTTAGCACGAGATCAATAAGTTTAATAGACTTGAGGAACATACCAGATTTACCGCCAAGCATGATAATAAAGCCTAAAGTGACGAGATTGGACAAATCGACATCTACCACCGAGATATCAGAATCGATATCTGAAATATCGAGAAGAATCGATTCTGGATGCATGACAGAAGATACATCTATAAGTAATTCTGAACGCAACGACAGAGCCCTAGGCAAGATCGAATCATTACATAAATTCTTTTCCAAATCCAGACTGGAAATAATTGACGAAAGTATGGAGGAGAATGGTGATAGGAAAACTCCAAAACATGGATTTGAAGATACATCAGACAGTGAAGGAATTGACTACAAAGTGGGCCAAGCGAGCTTAGATGATGTAGAGGAAATACAGGATGATAATGACATTAGAACACACATTTACGACAGGAATGTCAATTCAAACACCCTAAAAGACAGTGTGGACAGTGCCAAAATCAAAACAAACGGGAATTTTTAATACGTAATCTATTAAAATCTAAATTTTAAATATTTCGAATGTAGCCATTTATGACAAATTTTCTTAACTCAATTAGTAAACGTATAAAAGTAATTTTTATACTTTTAGACATTTCGTAAAACAGATTTCGTATCATACTTTAAAAAGATGCAGAAATACTCTATTTATTATTTATATTTGTAAACTTAAAAGAGGTAAATGTAAAGCTCAATTGTATTTAAAAACATTGAAACTTTTCACACCTATTTCCAATCAAAAAAGTGACGACACTAAAATATATTTTCTAATATAATGCAACCGGCCAGTAAAGTCAGGAACAGATAGTAAATAAAATTTTATTTTTATTTCAATCAAAAAATTACAAAAGATCATAACAATTTTATTATAAATCTGGTTGTTAGTTTAAAAATTTGCATAACTCCATTCATCATAATAAAAAAACATTATTAACTTCATTTTAATAGAAAATATAAATTAAACACAATTAGACACAGGCCTGTATACTTTTAATTGTGTTGCAATTAAATCCCTTAAATATCTCCATTTAACTATAAACGAACAGGTGTAACATCGGACTGCGTCGATAGATGGCGTTGTTAGTCGATTGCCTCGCGTTATCGTTTTTTGAGGGTAGTCATAAAAAAGATCACGTGTTTCGTGTGCCTGACCTACTTTTGTAATAAATCCTGCCAAACCGGCAAAAGATTCTGAAACTAGATTTTTTTAGATTAAAATTAAAAAAATGTTTTAATTACCCAACTAATGATAAACTTCGATATCGCTTTGTATACGAAACAGAGAAATTACTTATATTTTCAGATGTAATACAACAAAATTGTCTGACATATCAGTATGAAAAACAATTAAAAAATCAAAACAAAACGGCGTTGACACAAGAACAAATAGTGAGATTTTTTAATATTAAATAATTAGTAAATATATATCATAATTTATTATAGTCTTATCGCGTTAATAAACTACCGACTCGTCTTTGTCACAACGCCATTCGACCTACAAGAGGCGTGGCAGTGACGAAGGCTGACTAATTTTTAACGCGAATGAACTACAATGTAGTATGTATTGAAATATAAATGTGTATTTACAATACCCGACGATAAATATTGCACATCGACCTTTGGAAAGAGACAATCTGCTAATTTCGGTTTGGTAGAGCGTTATCTCTGTCGCACGGATAAAAAGTCACATAGTATAGTGTGGAACAGAGATAATGCTCGACGAAGCCGAAATTATCTAATTGTCTCTTTAAAAAAGTCGATGTGCAATATTAATCGCCGGGTACTATATCAAGAGTTGAATTTATACTTAAATCTATTTGAGAATTTTATACGTGTAAATAATAAATTATATGCGTGTATATATTCTCGTTTTTACTCTTCTGTGTTAATTTTATTTCCATAACTATTTTTACAGTCAATTGTCACTATTTTATAAGCAAATGCGAAAATTAAAAAATGGTAGCTCCTTTAATTTGTAGAAATTAAATTTCTTTTATATTAAATTGAATTTATTATTACGTAGTTAAGTGAAGATATTTTAAATTGAACGTTTAATATTTAGTGAAATGTTTATAATTTCTGTTATAGCAATATATGTTATATTTGACGCCATTTTGAAAATATTTTGACATTACATTATAGATATACACACACTACATAGACAATACTATAATTTTAATAATATAAAAGTAAATAATTTTAAATGATTTATCTATATTGTTAATAAGTTTTTTTTAAAAGCTCTAAGACAGTTGGATAGTTAATATATTAATATATTATTGATTTTCAAAATGGCGGACAATTATTTGAATATTTAAGGCTATATACGTTTGTATTTTATAAGAAAAATAAATATTATTTTACTGTGATTTTGTTTTTTTATTCATAAACTCATAATATAATCTGTACCTTACTACCGTAGATTCGATTCCAGGGCATTTTATTGTAGGAATAGGAAGTGGTCCTGTATCATGGCCGCCAACAATCGAACATTCTAGATAGTGTCGTTCTAGTGGTTTCTTCTGCTTCCTACTTGTATAAGTAATCGGGGCGGATGGGTTCCAGCGCAATGTAGACCTCCACAGCGACCCCAAACTTCCCACGTTCCAAGAATTCTTTCTGGTTTGCTCAAAAACTTACTCTGAATAGGCTTCTGCATATCCCAAGCCGCTATATCTATACATTTTGCGTAGTACAACTAGTGGGGGGAGTGAACCCCGCACAGGTCTTCGTGTAGTACTGTGCGAGCGAGACAGCACTAGGGATTAATTTTTGACGCTAATTTCGGCTTCGTATAGCGTTATCTCTGTCGCACGAAATACAACGACTGACAAAACGTCACATAGGCAGTGTGGGACAGATATGGTGGTCTACGAAGCCGAAATTTGATGCCAAAGTTCGATGTGCAATATATATCGCCGGGTACTTTACTGTTGCTTGATTAGGCGATCTCCATAAGTCAAATAAACAATAGTATTTCAGGTTAAATCAATTTAATCAATATATCCATAATCGTGGGCCCTCTACCTGTACACTATGTACTCGCCTCGAAGAACTGTGGACAAACTAAACTTGAACAAAGGGAAAAAAATAATTGAACATAATTGTAACTTTAAACAAAAGTCGTTTGGCCACCGCTGTTCGACCGCCGCACCTGCGGACACGACCACGTCTTGCCGAAGGAACTTAATCGCTGGTAGACCGTTTGGACACTCGGTGTCAGGGAGCACTTGAATATAAAAGCGTCCACATTGAAGCCCAGTCTCAGAACGCAGCGTTGGGATTGTATAACCGCCTCTTCGCTGGAGCCTCCCGTAAACCGGGTCTCACACGCTCCGCGCTGTCCGGCGGCCGGGTCGCGGAACCCTCAACATTCCGCAGGGACCTGCGCGTGCGAGGCGGTTCAAACTCATCCGAGGACCTGGACGCGTCGCCGAACCGGCGCGTGATCTGCGAGTAGGTGGGCGTGGGCTTGACAGGTACTGCTTCTGGAAACGCGAAAGAGATTTCCATTACTAAATTTAAAAAAAAACATACTTGTAAGTAAAAGAACATTGGGTAAATTTGTCCATATATCGCGCCTGGACTATGGCGCAGAGAGCGCTTGGCTGAAAGGCACCATGGAGATTATAATAAAACGCCGGTTATGAGATTTGAACAGAACTAACTTTTTTATTATACGTTCAGAAACATACCTACATTTTACTTTATAATAATGACGGTAGGAACACTATACAATCTATGTTCCAATAGATGGCGTTACATGTATTTTAATTAATAATTATTTGTATATAATTTCAACAGATATCCATGCGCCGCTACTTCTGTTTCACTAGCAAGGTACGTGTCATGCTCACCAGGGACTTTCGGTGTTGAAGCTGACAGGGCCGGCGGTGGCGGTGAAGGCGAGGGGGAGCGCGCGGCGCGGAGGGCGGTGCGCCGAGACGACGCACTCCGGACCGACGGCACCGCCAGCAGCGAGTTCTCGCATTCTCGCTTCTTCAGTTCACCTGGGGAGAGTGTTTGTTTAGATCTGCGGTCAGCGGTGCGTGAAGAGGTGTGCGGGAAGCGGCGCGGCGTACCTGCGGCGGCGGCGGCGCGCAGGCGCGAGGCGTCGCGCGGCGAGACCAGGTGCGACAGCGCGGGCAGCAGGTGGCGCAGGTAGCGGTTGCGCAGCGAATGCCACGAGCGCTCTGCAAAACACTTGCCGCTCTACACTCGCGCACCACGACACTTAACAGGACTGTAGGGCTCCATACCCGTGCCAGTGCGCGCCGCGTGCTCCTGCTGCAGCTCGCGCCACACGCGGTTGCCGTTGACTAGACACGCGCGCCTCCCCACCCGCAACCACGACACGATGGCGTGGTCCTCCAGCGCCGAGTAGTTACGGCTGCCCCCTGTACCGCCCGCCGCGCCGCGAGTGCTGAGGACAGAGCCAACATTAGAGTCCGCAGAGACTTTGTCGCCGGAGACAAGCGCCACACTCACCTGGCCACTCGCGGCGCAGCTCGCTCCACTTCTTTCACTTTAGCTTCTTGCTTCCTCGTGTTTCTGTCTGTGTCGCTGTCGGAGCTACTGCTGGTGGCGCTACTGCTGTCGCTGCCGGTGTCGCAGCCGGTGTCGCTGGTCTCGCGCCGCTGCGGCCTACTCGAACTCTTTGAAAGCGGTGGATTAGACGGTTTAACGTTGTTAAGCGTGACATTGTCTTCCTGCAAGACCTTGCTGGCGCTGCGTGGAGTGCGTGCGGCTCTAGGTTCGGAGTCATTCTCCTTGTCGTCCGATGCGCGGAAGCGGTGACCGGAGGAGCGGGCAAGGCTGCCGCGCGTACGGTAGCCGGGGGGGCGTACCACCTCCCCAACGCGGCGCAGCCCCAAGCAGCGCGCAAGCAGCAGCTGTGACACCCGCGCGCTTCGCTCCACCGACACGACGGGATTGAGTTCGTAGAACACACGCTCTTTGTACTCATCGTCCGTGTCGAAGCGGCGCAAGTCGACGCGCAGGCGGTTGGTGCGCGACAGGAACCGCCGCAGCACCCTCACGTCGTCGTCAGGGATCACCAGCTCCTTGACCGAGTTCACGTCATCATGCACAAGCGCCGCGACCGCACTGCGCGCCTCATCTTCAGAATTATGGACACGTTTTTTCTTACTGCCGCCTGCGTCACTCGGCTGAGGTTTGTCCAGCTCTTTCCTTTTGTTTGTTTCTTTCTCTGGGTCGTGGTTTTCGTCACACTGTGACACAGTCTTAACGAATAATCCTTTTTTGTTCCGCAAAGGAAGTGAGGGCTTCTTTGCCTTGGAAACCTCGTAGGTGGGTCGGTGGCGATTTGTTGCCGCCGGCCGGGCCGATTGGCCGATAAGATTGCTGGAAGAGAGAGGGACAAGCCTAACAGTTGGGACAGGAGGAGCAGTCGAGGCGGTTGGAGCGAGCTGGGCGATAGAGGCGGCAGGGTAAGGTAGGCCTTCTAGTGACTTTTCAGGGTCGGAACCCCCATCAGCTGTCTGCACGCCCGCTTCAGCCGTGACCGTTAGCTGAGTGGCGACAGTGTGTGTTCTGTTCCTCGGTCGTTGCACCAATTGTGCATTTCCCGTGCATCTAGAAGAGAATTAAACAAAATTGAGTGCAGGAGCTCACCTGCCATCAGCGCCGAACTGATGCTTAGCGCGTATTAAGTGACCATCGAACATTCGAACTGGTCCAAGTTTTCAATAGTCCATCACTGCGCTGAAACATCTCAGCTAATATTTTATTTAAAAAGAAGCTATTTTAACCCAGTATACCACACTAGAACCAACTCTAGGTTCAGTCCAATTCTTCATGTTGTGTTATGTTACTTTATATGCAGCTACGCAAACAATTTTAAAAATTTAATTGGCCCCTTGATTATAAAGGTTGCTCACCCCTGGTCTAAGACTATACACCCTCTGGAGACACCTCAAACATGGTAATGCTGGAAATTTCAAATCGCACACAGCATTTGTCCATACCATAAAAATTAGATACAGCAATTATTAAAAATTCTTCCTTCTATCACTATAAAACACTAAAGATATAATCAATAATAACAAACATTACATACATTTGTGTAAACACCCATCAGGAAACAATAGCAAGGGTTATGCTTGGTGTTTTGATGTGAAATCAAATCAGAAAAGAAATCTGCGGAAGAGCCAAGATCACATACATAGCTCAAGGAATTGCTCATCTCAAATGGCAATAGGCTGGGCACATTGCTCATGCAATTAATGGCCATTGTGACCGAAAAGCATTAGTGTTTGTTGCGACCCTGAGTGCACTTGATGGCAGGGACCTTAGCCAGTCATAGTCTTTTTTGGGAACATCTATTTACATTAGGTGTTACAGACAGACCTTTGTGCAGTGTGTCTGGAGGAGGACAAGACTGCTATTCACATACTACTTCGGTGTACTGATGTAGCACCCTACAAGGCTACCCAACACTAAGGTGCTTCCTCGAGATCACTGTCAACATTAAGAGTCTGTTGAGATTTCTCAAGGAATTGGGTTAGCTTGGTTAAAGCCAACCCCAATGCAATATGAGGGCAGTGCTGACTGATTACGGAATCCAGCCCGCTGAGACAAGATAAGGCAAGGCACTAGAGTGGTGACAATGTGCTGTTGCATATGGCATAGGTAGACCCCTCACAAAGTGGATCGATGACATAGCTATAGATCTTTGTGGAAGGCCAAGCTCTACATGTGAACATCCTTCAGCTGAAAACAACAAATACATCAACAATCATGTAGGTACTTACTGTATACAGGCCTGCAAGACATGAGTGTGGTGCGGATGCAACTCGAAGTTTGCTTTTGATTTTCTCTTCACAGGGGCTTTGGTTGGCAGTTTATGTTTACTGGAATTGACCATAAAGAATTTATACTCTCTCTATATTGGCAAATAATCATGGAGGACAAGGTATACAGGATGTAATTTAATACTAAATATATCATAATGTCTTTCCATCATGAAAGTAGCAAAATAATTTTTCTCCATTTTTTTTCTTACTACCTCCAATTAATTTATTATCTTAACTTGTGAATAATCTTATGTGAATCACTCTTCTTTTATCTTAACAAATTAGATGCACTTATTCATGTCAGCATTTTAAAAAAATTGTAAAAGAACATTTCCTTCATCTCTTAAGTAAAGTATTGTTTAAACACCTCTTAATTATTCATATTTATGTAGTAAATATATATATGTCAGTATTCTTGTATGTTTGTATGTACACCCTAAAGTGCCCTCTCCATCATGTCTCTCATTTCTATCCAAAGGTTGTCTGGTAGAGATCACCTGTAGCAGTAAGACTGATAAAATAAATAAATATGTGGTCTTCTGCAATTTCTCAAGGGGTTAGGTTGTCAGGACTAAATACATCACATACTATAAAGCAAATCTTGAAAACAAACAACTGGCATAACAGCAAAATGACTGCTAGCTATAGATACTAGCCTGTTGAGATATTACAATAAGAATCTTATAATAAATTCAAGTAAAATCATCAGGCTAGATCATATTAACATCATGAAATGAACTGAAGTGCTGCTTATAACCTTTTTGCTATGGCAATGTGCAGTACACTATTACAGAAAAATAAACATTGTAGGACTCATGATCAAATGGTGTAACATTGACATTATGTATAGACAGTCGTCGACGCGATGTTATCTATAAACGCTTGTAGCGAAAGGGTTAAAGTCCTGGCAACGAATAGAAGTATTATGACAACAAGAGTTTGGGCAGGGCGATGGCATACCTGAGCTCTGGGCCGTCTCTCGCCGCGCCCACGCAATCGGCCGCCAGGCGCCTTAGGGCGCGCAGGATGCCGCGCCGCGGCGCGAACACCAGCTTCCCATCACGAACGTACACGAATTGAGCGCGCCCCATACCCGACACCACTCCGCTCCCCGTCTCAATCTCGCGCCAGCGACCGCGCGCGTATATCATGAACTCCGAAACCATATTAAACCCGTTCCACACCGCACACCAGGCCACTGAGGCTTCTCCAACCCGCAAACTTTCTACAATCACTTCACAACATATAAAAACCGACGCACAATTCGTCCCGCCAATTTGCAACCTAAATATGCCACAGTACCGCCTGTCTTTATTTGACAATCAAATTTTTAATTTGGACATAGGCTCCAAAGCATTCAGCCAAAACAATTTGTTTTTTTTTTTCAGAAAAAAATTATTACAAACAACACGCTATACTTTTATAACCTATAACATAATTTTAATAATCATAAAAAAATGTTTATAGCTAACTTTTTTGTACTAAAAATTATAAGTAAGTTTTCAATTTTTATTTTTATTATTCGTAATTAAAGTAGTGTAAAGCGTTATAAATAAAACTCACCTATGTAGTAGTTATATATATTTCTAAAGTTTTAAATTAAATTATTATTAATTTTTTTTTCTCTCGAGGCCATAACATTGAGTTAAAATTTAGCAACTGGCAATCAAGAGTTGTTATGTATTCAAAAATTTCTAATTTAATTTCTAAACTAAATGTAAAACACGCAATAGAGATTAAAATATTTAGTTTCGTAAATTGAAATATGGGGGATCTAATGATACCATCTTAAAATAATAATTTATTCTTATAATTCTGTTGATTAAATATGTTTATACCCATGACAGTAAAGATAACATATACAAAATGTCAATTTAACGTCAGATAATAACGTTTTTTTCTGTGAATATTTAAAATAATTATTTATGATGAATGTACAGAGATTTTATGGCTCTTTACTTGTAATTCTGTTATATGGTGATACAATTATTATATTTCGATAAAACTTTACATGTAACTTAGTAATAGTCTGATATATATATTTTTTAATTTTCAATGAAAAACACATATTTTGTGAATAACATGTTTTTAATTGTCAAGGGCTAACTAATGACAATCGCAGATATAGATGTAAAAAAGCCGATTTAAAACGTTTAAAACCAAAATTGGCGGTTTAAAACCCCAAATAAATCTTTTTAAACGGTTTAAAACTCGCCTACTAAAATATGAGAACAGTGTTTTTACACATCATTATCGACAATACTTGGTCTTGTGTTAGTTACTTATGCAGTTTATACCTATGTAGGTAAGTATATTACATATAAAGTACTATAATTATAAAGAAACAATATTACATACAATAGATTAAAATATGTACCTAAATCATAAAGAAATTGTATGACCATCATGTTGTCGAGTGGACTGTGTAAGATTAGCCAGTTTTTTTTATTACTTTCAAGAAAAAGTCGGGTACCTAATAATCTAATTTTATAACAGCTCATTACATTTTAGTTATTTAGTAATGTTTGGCATATTTGGTACGAGTACCTTTATATTGAATCCAAATTTGTACATTGTTTTACAATACTGGCAACACTGACATGTCCGCACGCAACACGCTATGTATGTGTGTGTGTGGTGTGGAGTAGGCGAGCTGGCAACGTTGCATCTTGACGTCTCTCCGCGTGAGAAGTGCAAGTGTGTGAGTTTGGTTTTAAACCGAATGAAACTGATTGATAAATCTTTTCAAAATAACCAATATAGTTAACTAGGTAATAGTTTTTCAACTTAGCTAGGTAATGTCTACGCTTGGAATAGATAATGTGTTTATATTTAAGACAAACACAGTGTTCAACACTAAACGTTTAAAATCGAAAAAAATGGTTTTAAACGGTTTTTTTCGTTTTAAACCGATTGGTTTAATTCGTTTTAAACCGGCCTTACATCTATAATCGCAGACCCTTTTTCGAACAAATTTTGAAGAATTCATTTACATACTCCCCAGTTTACATTTCATTGTGGAAGTTTTCAGCTACTAAACTTTATTCGCTTATTACTTGGACGAGAGTATTGAGTCAAATGCAAGGTAAAGACAGGGGTGGCTTAACCTATAGTGCATGGTGTGCAATGCACACGGGCGCCGCGGAGCTCCCTGATGGCGGTAGAAATACACCTTGTTTTTCGCTGCCCATAGAACTTAGGGCAGCGGAATATAATTCGATACATTTCGCTTCTATTTCGCTGTCCATAAAACTTAAAATACAAGACGAAACATGAACTATCGCGATTCACCGCTTAGTTTCGCAACAGACATGTGCTACAGGCATAAAAACAATGAGTGTTATTCTGCCGTCATAAGAAGAAAGGCCGTAACTAATACCATACTGTAAACTATACATACTTATAAAATAGCTTGTTGGAATATGAAAAAACTTTCTTGTTACAACGGCAAAGTTAATAGTTATAGCCGCGTGTGGGGAGGGGGTCTGGCCTAGGGGGCGCTAGGGTTCATTGCACACGGGTGCTACACGAGCTAGAGCCGCCCCTGGCGAAAGATCTAATGAAAGTAAAGTTTGAGGTTGTTGAAATAGAAAACATTTTAATTTAAGCTAAATCCGACGAAGTTATAACCATATTCTTTGAATTTTACCAATCCTTGACTGAATTGAATTTGAAATATAGAATCAGACTATAACAAGTGACGTTAAAAAATTGTGGTACGAGAGGTTTATATTGCGCCATTATATAGAAAATCTAATAAAATTACTAATTGACCAAGAACAGTGGAGGAAGTACAACCGTCTAGTTTGACAAGTGATTAGACTTCAAAAATGTCGCCACAACGAACGACACAACGATAAACTCTGCCGCAAAATGATACCGCTTTAAATAACGCCATCACTGCAAGTGGTGTATGCAAATATGCCGTGTGGCTGTTGAAACCACTTAACCCTAGAGTTTCAATTTTGATACCAATCTTTTAAACCGAATGTTCACATTTCTTTTAGTTTTTTTTTATAGGCTGGCTGTACGAATTTTACTGTTGTATAATATCCTTTCAACGAAATTAAAGAAAAAATCTATTTTTCCCTTCATCTAGACCCTCAAGCAAACACAGTAATATTAAAAAAGCTAAACGCCTAAAATCCGTAGTTTGATACAAACATTCAATAGCTATCCCTGTCTCTCTCTCTTACGTGTAAATTGCTACATAAGCCTATCTCTCTCTAACTCTGAACGAGCACCAACTCGTTATAAAGCCAGATACAATTGCGCGCGCTGGAGCGTGATTATATCTTTTGCAAAGATATATATCTTTCATGTCTTTAGCTCGCGAGCTACCTGCCTCTATACTGCAGGAGACAGACCTCTTTTGATACCAATCTTGTAAACCGAATGTTCACATTACTTTTAGTTTTTTTATAGGCTGGCTGTACGAATTTTACTGTTGTATAATATTCTTTCCAACGAATTAAAAAAAAAATCTATTTTTCCCTTCATCTAGACCCTCAAGCAAACACAGTAATATTAAAAAAAAAATCACTTTCGTAAATCAGGCTATTAAGGGTTAAGACATTATATATTATTCTCGCGGGTGAGTCGTTTATTGAATCTGTGGCGACATAATGGCCACTACGAAACACATAACATTAAAATAGTCATTCTGACATTTCTCATATATATGTCACTCACAGACATTGATACTGCACAGACTTTTCTTGTTAGGATGACATACGCTTGAAACTGTATTATTATTAATAAACATTGGACTCAGAACAAACGGAATGTTTCGATCCTTATCACCTCCCAAAAGTCCATAGTTATATTAGCTGCCAAAAAGCTGGGTTTTCTTGTGAAGGCTCAACAGTATTTTAGATTAGAATAGCTCTTAAGTCTGTATGTAGGATCTGTAGAAGTACCAGCTTGACGTTTTAGACTCCATACAAAGACGAGTCAAGAGTCTGATTGGTAACGATGCTTTGGTAAATGCTAAGCTTCAAAGAATGGAGCATCGGCAAAAAGTTGCCAGTTTATCGGTGTTATACAGACTGCATTTTGGAATGTGTGCATCTGAATTACACCAAATAATTCCCCCATCTCCTTTCTTCAATTGGACAGCAATACGTACGGATTCAAAATATTCGCACACGTTTGAAATCCCTTCCACCCGCACTAAACGTTTCGCCTTTATAGTGCGAACAGCCAAGGCGTTGAACAACTTGCCGTCATTGTTTCCTGATAATTATAACTTTTTGCAATTGACAGTCTTCAAGATGCTTCGATGGGATTCTTCTGGACAAGCATGTGTCATCGTAGGCCTGGTAATCGTTAATGATCAGGCGAGACAAAGATCAAATGCATCGCCTTTAAAAGTTAAAAAAAAAACAAATAAAGAACCACGTCATTTTTTTAATACAAACAGAGATTAATTTCATATATATATATATATATGTGTGTAAAGAGATCTGGCGTTCATTAAAAAATTTCTAAAATTTCATCTCCAAAGATTGCCACGACGACCTTTCTTCCGCTGTCTGCATCCTCGCTACTTCAACTGTTATCGGTCCACCTAGTGCAGAGCTTATTTAGCTCGAGAACATTTTAGTCTCACTTGATTTTTACTTAAACTTGCTTACACGTTTTTTTAAATATATTATTGAATTTGTTAAGAGATAGTACAGATAAAACAAAAAAAAATGAAACTATAGTGTTCCATTTATTCAAGATTTATTTTAGAACATGAATAAAAACTTAATTTAAAGCTAAATATGTCCGCGTAGGATTGCAAACTGTTATTAAAACGTTGCAATTTAAATTTTCGCACACAAACCCGTTGCTAGTGTTTAGGCATCACATCGACATCTATTTTAGTACACTTATGACTAAGGCAAGTGTTTCCGCCGTACTTTTGATAAACAGGGATATATGAATGCATAAGGAATACGATAACATGCTTAAATACAGTTGCGGGTTTCGGGCGGCGCAGTTCGCGCGTTGCGACCGACGACTGCAAATAAAAATATATTTTTTAAATTCCGTCGCTCATTGGTTACCGAACGTTGCGCGCCGACGCCTCCGGCTGTGAGTACATCTCCCAGTAACATTTGACAGAAGTTTGACATTTGTCAAGTTTTATGTAAACTTACATTTTTTGAAATTCAAAATAAAATTTATAAAATATATCAAAAAACAGTCGATAACGGTATGTTTTTATAATATAATTTTGATTAAATAATAAACGTAAATTAAAAATGCTTATTGTATGGTTGTTTATATTACAACGCTTTATTTGAAATAATTGACGTCTCGTATTCCGAAAGGGATTAAATGCAATTTTTATATATAATACTATATCGGTTTGAAATTCTTGTGAAAATATATTAATTTTAATTTAAATCTTTATAGAGGTTTGACTAAAAAATACTATATACCCTAAAGTCACACAAACTATATATGTATACAGGATGATTGTTTATACGCGTAAAGCTGTAAAGGGGTGAATGTATAGGTCATTTGTTTTCAATTAATACATTAGTAACACTATCTATAAATCAATGGTTTTTTGAAATAATAATATAACATAATAATACTGCAAGAAAAATCAATTACAATTTTTTTTACGATATATTATAATTCATTATTCAATCTATGCGGACTTTCGTACTGTTAAGTTATTCATCTGTCTCAATATATTCATAACAAAATTATAGTAGTTACAACATTTATATAATGTGTTTGAAAATAAAAGTAAAAGGTTGTAAGATTTTGTGTCAAATAAACAATCTTATAACCTAACATCATGTATAAATGTCTGTATGCTCCTGTTTTTTATGTATATACAGTGGCGTAGCTAGGGGGTGGCGAGCGGGGCGGTCGCACCAGGCACCACAAGCAGGGGGGGCACCAAGGTTGAAAATAATTTTTTTGAATTTTTTTTTATTATTCTGAACCAAAAAAAATATACTAACTACATTCTGTTCTGAATTTTGAAATTATTTAGACTCTTTAGAGGGGGGGGGGGGGCACCAAGCCCTAATCTGCCCTAGGCCCCAAATACCTTAGCTACGCCACTGTGTATATAGCTGTACATTTTATAATAACTAAATAAATGATTACATTTCTTGGAATTCCAGATCAAAGCTATGCTGTCAACATTAGCTTCTTATCTTATCTCTTGATACATGTATCAATAAATCATTAAAGTCGGCCGTTCCCCAGAGTGGTTAATAGCAAATAACTTGAGTATTTATTTAGAAATATTGATACTTTATCTCTAGGTACCTTTAATTTTACTTCTACAACCATTTTCAGGTTAAAATATTACAAAATATAATACACTGAGACATCTGCAACTAACTTGTAAATGGTGGAAAGAGAGATTGCCTATCATAATTAAAAAATAATACTGTAGCGTGAAATCTTGTATTCTCTCCCTGTTATGATGTGTTCAATTTAAGTAAGAAAAGGACCAATATTTAGCCACTTCCACACATGCAGTGGTAGTCGTGCACCGCCCGCCAGCCTGAGCTTCACTCGGGATTTGGCACTAATTGGTGTAACATAACTCCTGAGGATGCCCTGTGGAGGGGTGAAACACGTGTTGAGTGATTTAACGGTGGTGGTTGTGTAGTTGGCATTGTCTGCTGCATGCGCATTTATGAGCGGGCTGGCTGGCGGTGCACTTTGATGCACTACAATCACTGCATGTGCGGAAGTGGTTAAATATTGGTCCTTTTCTTACTTAGGATGGACTTCCGCAATGTAACACCTGATTCCATTAAAAGTGTTCAATTTAAAACCTAACTATCTAGAATATCAGTCTAATCAAATATATATTTATGAAGCTATATTAAGTTCAGTTTGGCCAACTTGACTTAGCCCATGACACTAAGACCCTATTCATTAGGAAGTTAATATGTTCCATATGGTACACTATTATGGAATGCTTGTAATAACAAAGCTACATTGCTATTTATACACCTGCTGGAATGATATGGTAAATTCCTACATATTTATTTATGGCGCCATTAATGGGAACTTCTTGTGCCGCCACTCTTATTTTTGGGAATAGAACTTATTTGTGTTTAATAATTATTTTCACATTTCTTTTTATTATCATTCTCTTCTATCAATCTTCATATATATCATTCATTCATTCTATCATACATCACAAAATCATACATTCTCAATTCATTCTTAATTTCCTTTTTTGCATTATCTCTCATCTCCTCAATTATCACAGTACAGGATTTTTATCATAGTTTATCACAGTATTTATTATTCTTAGAATTTAATTTATATTTCTATCACAGTACATTGTTTTCTTTTATTTTTTTATTTCTTACTTATTTTGATACTTATAATTATACTTTATTTCTTTTTCTTCATGTAAATCTGCTTACCAGGCTCTATATTAATTCTAACGTTTATTCCTCAAAATTACATTTTCAATAACCACCCTGCAGTAGCTGAGGAAGGTTACTCTACATCCTTCATCTTTTATTAGGGAGGTGATGCTCATATCATCTATTTTTCTTCCCAACCGGCATTCAGTATCAAACTGAGGTCGTCCAAATAAATTCCTGTATTCGCCATGATGACAGGTCTTACACTGCCTGCTTCCAGCCTTCTGTGATTTTAACTAAGCAGATGGCTTATTGCAAATTTATGCACGAGCAATTATGTGATGACATGTATTTCTTAGACTTCTCTTTGATGAGTAAGCTGTCTAGAAAATTGTGTAAACATCTGATGTCCTTTCAAAGAAAAACAACTGAACAATTCGTGAGACTTTGGATGGTGATAAAGGCAGTTCTAAGTTAGGCTCCGGCAGAATCGCTACTCACCAGAGCACTAGCTTAGACTCACAGAGTCACAAAATGGACTCTGAATAAGTTCAACACATATAGTGATTAATTTCATTTTTAAAAATGAATTCTCCATGTTATGGAACCTGACTAGGTATCTTATGTGTGTTTGATATAACTTAAAGCTGATTGTAGATTTATTGACATTGCTTCTCTTACTTTCTGAACCCCTTCCTCTGTCTTGTCACACCATGTTACATGCGACACCCCCTTGTAAATATTAAGTGGACCGGAAAGTAATGTCGCTTTCTTAAGTTAAATTCACATGACTACATTTTTAACAAGTTTTTATTTTATCAACAATATGTTTATGTTCGTTATCAACAAACTTTTGCTGTCTAGTATACAAAATGCAGGAGCGGTAGAAATCAATCGGTTTTTATGTAAAATATGTCAACAGAAACGATATTACTTTCGCGTCCCCCTAACATTATGTCACAAAAGCTGTGAGGTTAATTTCTATCAAACAAATATATATTTATAGAGTTGAATAATTGTTGGATGTATTTAATATTATTAATACGAGGGTGAATCAAAAAATTCTTGGAATCAATATTAAAAAATGCAAAGATTTAAATAATAATATTTTATTTTTCTACATAATCTCCCTCCAATGCAATGCATTTAGAATAACGCGTTTCTAACTTCCTTATTCCTTGTGAAAAAAAATTATTTTCTTGACTCTCGAAAAAGTCCTCTACGGCAGCTATAACCTCGTCATTATCGTGAAATTTTGTTCCACGAATTTCCTCTTTTAATTTTGGAAATAAGTGAAAATCACTTGGGGCTAAGTCCGAAGAATATGGTGGGTGGTCAAGGAGATTGAAGCCAGCACAGCGGATTGCGTTGAGCGCAACTTCCGATCGATGAGCAGGAGCGTTATCTTGAAGGAACAACACGCCCAACGACAGTTTTCCGCGACATTTTTCTTTAATCGATTCACGCACTTTCGGGATTAAATTTGCATAATAGGGTCCAGTAATCATCTGGCCTTTTGGCATGTAATCAATAAAAAGGATTCCTTCACTATCCCAGAACACAGAGGCCATAACTTTGCCAGCGGTAGGAGCAACTCGAAATTTCTTAATGGATGGAGAGGATGGTCGTTTCCAAGACATGCTTTGTCTTTTAGTTTCAGGATCAAAATGGTGGACCCACGTTTCATCCATGGTGACAAGACGACGGCAAAAATTATCCGAATCACGCTGGAACATTTCGAGATTACGCTTGGAAATTTCCAAACGTCGCTTTTTGTTTTCGTCGGTTAACATTCGTGGCACCCATCTTGCAGACACTTTTTTGAACCCCAGTGAATCAATTAAAATGGATTGAACGCTACCAAAAGATATCTTTAGGATCTCAGCTATATGTTTTATAGTCATTCTTCTGTCTTCCAAAACCAGATTCTCAACCTTTTTGACATTTTCTTCTGTAACGGAGGTTGAAGGCCGCCCAGAACGCGGGTCATCTTTACTGCTTGATCTACCTCTTTTAAATTCAGCCACCCAGTACGCAACCGTAGAATAGGGTACAGCATCACTCCCTAATGTCTGCTGAATGTCCAAAAAAATTTCCTTCGTAGACATTTTTTTCAAACTGAGATATTTTATCACCGCACGTAACTCAACTCACTTTTATCCATAATTTTGACTTTTTAGCAACTCGTTGCACAAAAAAATTTATTACATGCGAAAGAACTGACAAAAACAAGTGACAGTCTGCATAAATATAGTGTGATAGACACTCTACTTTGAATATCGAACTTGATCCAAAAAGGTTTCATATATATGCACTTCTAAGAACTTTTTGATTCACCCTCGTACAGTTTAGTATGTATGCGTGTCCTTTTTATCACAACTAAGACTGTTCGAAGTTCATTTTTTTATAATTAAATCTATTTGCAGCGTGGAGACCCAATGTCCTTTCATTATTTAGTTATTATTACATTTATATCTTATTTAGAATAACTTCTTCTTTTTCTTTTTAGACGATATACGCCCATTGTAAGCCAAAGTAAGTAGTAAATGAACATAATTTAAAATGTATAAATTATATGATATGCGGGAGTTTAGCCGCGACTACGGATAACAAATGACCAATATTAATCTCATTAGAGATTTCCACCATGTCCTGACTCATCACGATATCTCTGCGTCTATTTTGCAACAATGTACCTTTAATCAAGTAGATGTCAGCTAAGGACGTATTTTAGGGAATACCAAAGGAGAGGGGGGGGGGCAGTGGGAGTGTACATTAAGTATTATAGTTATTTTTAAACTATATGACTAAATTATTTTTTTCCGCATTAAAAATTTCTAGGATATAGATTTTATAAAAGTACACCCATAGAAAGGAGTGTGGTGGCGTTAATAAATGACCTTTTAACGCAACATGCCTTTTAATGTCACTATCGCAAACATGCAATGTTTCATTTTACCTATAATAAATTTATAATTGATGATTTCTAGCTCTTTATTGGTTTATGGAACTGTAACGTTGATTTTTAAGCTCGCGATCCGAGCGCCATCTATCGAGTTAGTTATTTTTAAAGAACCTTATCCCTATATGTCGTCTCACCGCGCCCAGGACGGGAGTCCCAGATGATATTACACTTCGCGTTCGTATGTTGTATATCTATATATGACCTGTATTCGATTGTTGGTCTTTCTCGCTTTTACAACTTCATCGGACTCAAGAAATCTGCGAGTTCGTAAATTAAAAAAACATATGTCAGACGTATGACGTAATGTATTGACTACTACAGATAATATATCTCTAAGACATTATATGTTTAGTTATCGGTATCCCCAAATAAAGTAAAAATAATTGCGTCTGGTTTTTGCAGACTGAACAGACGACGTCAGATGCATAACTATGTCTGCGTTTGTCTAACAGGGTTGTCAAACCCATGGCTCGAGATTAAATTTTTTTCGTCCCAGTAAATAAAAAATATTAAAATAAAATGTATATTTAATTTAGAAGCAAAACCTGTATATGTGTGTATAATGTACGAGTCGAAAAAAAAAGTTAAAAAATATACGGTATATAAAGGAATTCAATGTGAATAAAAGAAAGATATGTGAAAAAAACGTAAAAATTTATTGAAAACATATTGGTCCCTGCGTACATAAGACGAGGGAATGTACAGGAGGTCCCTAATAACGCAGGTCAATAAAAAAAGAAAGGTTTCAACAGTCAATTTGACGTTTTAACTACGACTTATTTATTATATTCGTTTTTGTGTACATTTCCCCCGTGACTCCTTTTTAATATTATTACACTCATAAATAAATTTTCTTTCAGGAATAGTGGTTTTTAAACGGTTTTATTTAGTTCGACCCGTACGAAATATGTTTATTTGGGTCAAAATAAGAAATTGAAATTTAAGCACCTTCCCGTTGTCAGATTGATCTGAAATTTGGTACACACATTTAATTTAGATGACAATACAATATAATAAAATCAATAACATTATAAATCTACGATGGGCGCCGATACAAAATGGTGGATTATATATTTTACCTTAACCCCTTCAATATGGGTATCAAATGGAAGGGCTACACTAGTAAAACACGATGATTATGTCAAAATTTAAAATTCAAGATGGACGCCGTTCCAATATGGCGGACTAGGTACATATTTTTCAACAACCACCACAATATGGGTATCAAAAAACTGGTTTCACTTAAAAGTTTTTTAAATGTATTTATTCTTCTGGATAAAATATACATTTAAAATTGTGACGTAAAGTTATTTCTTGCGTGATTGTCTACGGAATGTGTATACATAATTTTAATGGACATAATATTATTTGCGGCCTAGAGTTAGATTTGTTTATTAAGCGCAATGTAACTTTTGACAACCCTAGTGTTGAATGTAGACATTTGCAAAGAAACGCGGCGGTAGGTATGCGTGCGGTGCATATGAACGATGGCGGTATGGAAACAATCGGCTATTATCGTGGCTGGTGGGGGGGGGGGGGGTGGAGTGAGAAGCAGCGGGACAACCCGCCCTTGACCACCAGACGCGATAAAGCAGCCATTTTCTCGGTATTTTTGATAAAATAATTCATATCTGGAATTCATATTTTTTGGGTTAGTGAATAAAATCTTCTGGATCTGTAATTATAAACAAACTATGGTACATAGCAGTTACGCGTGAAAGCTCATTATCGTTGGCACGAACAGACAAAACTCTGAGTGTCACTGTGTTTGGCACTAATCGGTGTAACATAACTCCTAAAGATGCCCCGTGGAGGGGTGAAACACGTGTTGAGTGATTCGCATTGTTTGCCGCATACGCATTTATCAGCGGGCTGGCGGGCGGTACACTTTGTTGCACTACTACTTCTGCATGTGCGGAAGTGTCTAAATATTGGTCCTTTTCTTACTTAGGATGGACTTCCGCAAGGTAACACATCAGGTGTTACCCATTAAATCAGAATATAGTAGTTCCCACCATCTCTTCCCTGGTTGCCATAAATAGCTAATTTAAATAAAAATATTTACGGACATCGTGCATCTAGTGAATATATTTGTACACTTTGTTGCACGACTACCAAACATTGGTCCTTTTCTTATTTATTAGAGTTGTTTACAGCATTCAAAATTGAACAAAGAATATATACAACCGATGGATGTTGGGGTCAAAAGGTTTTATAGGGTCTACCAGGAGCCGGTAGACGTGGGTATATCTACCATTAGCTGGACCCGCGACACAGCTAATGTCTCCAGAAGTTACTGGATGGTCTTAGCAATCTGGAAAAGTTGGGGAAAGCCTATGCTTTACCGTGTGCGTCCATTAGCTGAAACATTTTAGGGGAAGAACCTTATTCTTCTATATATTCTGTACATTCTGTTCTGTTTGTATCATTCTAACACATTTCACATCTGTGTTTTTTTTATTTGGCGCCTCCATCCAGTTTGGAGACAGTTGTTTTTTATCGTAATAATTTTTATACTGTCTTTTTTTCATTCTCCACTGTCGTTCTTCACATACTCTATCGTTCTATTCTTTCTTTCCACATTTCATTCTATCTTTCTCTTTCGTTCTAGTTCTCATTCGTTTTAGTTCTCATTCTTTCTAGTTCTCATTCGTTCAAGTTCTCATTCGTTCAAGTTCTCATTCGTTCAAGTTCTCATTCGTTCAAGTTCTCATTCGTTCAAGTTCTCATTCGTTCAAGTTCTCATTCGTTCTAGTTCTCATTCGTTCGCTCTCATTTCTCTATTTTGCAATATTTTATTTACATTTTAAATACAATTTTATATTTGCTTTACATTATTTGCTATACATTGTTTTTTTTTATTTTTTTTTGTAACATAATTCATTACATTTTTACAAAGTCACACCTGTGTTGGTACAAACAGACGGTATAGTAGGCATAATAGAGATAACGCTCAACAAAGCCGAAATTAGCCGATGTGCAATATTTGTCGCCGGGTACTGTACTTGCTATTGGGCAGTTAATTCTATCTGACAGGTCGAGGTAAAACTCACAGACACTATCATTTTTAAAAGCTAAAACTTAGACAAGGGCACTGATTATTTGAATAGAGAATGTGAAATTCTTGCTACTTATCAGTCTAGCCTAACCAGATCTAACAAAAAGATCAAGTCGATCAGTAAAGTGTTAACAGTATAAAGAAATACCATAATATATGAACATTGCAGAATTAAATTTCATTTAGGAGTTGCATCGAAACATGAAGATAAAATTGTAATCGAATCGCAGGGATTGTTATATTCACAGCCTATTGAAGAAAAGCCTTCAACAAGCACTGGAAACGTGACCAGGGGCGGCTTAACCTATAGTGCAGGGTGTGCAATGCACACGGGCGCCGCGGCGCTCCCTGAGACAGCTAAGAGCATCGTCTTGGACCATCACGGTACAACAATGATATGACAGAAGCGGCCAGCCAGCGCGGTGGCGGCAGTTGTCAAACACGAGCGCCCTGTGGGCGGCTTCTTTTTCGAACATTTTGTTTCAACTCGAAATAAACTTTATTTCACGGCAGCGAAACAGAAATTCGATACATTTCGCTGTCCATAAAACTTAAAACACAAAAGAAACATGAATTATCGCGGTTCGCTGTTTACTTTCGCAACAGAGATGTGCTACAGGCATAAAAACAATGAGTGTTATTCTGCCGTCATAAGAAGAAAGGCCGTAACTAATGCCATACTGTAAGCTATACCTACTTATAAAACATGTTGTTGGAATATGAAGAAACATTCTCGTTACGACGGCAAAATTAATAGTTATAGCCGCGTCGGGGGAGGGCCTAGGGGGCGCCAGGGTTTCATTGCACACGGGCGCTACACGAGCTAGAGCCGCCCCTGAATGTGACATTTAATTTGAAAAATCTTAGCGAAGGTTTAAAAATGGAAAAAGAGTTTCCAAACATCACGTTTACGTGGGTAGTTGTAAATAAATTTATTCAGCCGGGTCAGCGGGACACGCTGACAAGTGAAGGTCAAATTCGATAGGGTCAAATGTTTATATACATGCAAGGCGCTGTGACGTCATGCACTTAAATTGGCGAGAAGCGTCTGCGGTATATCCGACGGTAGATAAACAAATGCCAGCTTTGCAAGTTTACATTTGCCGCGCATGCGCTGCGCCTAGCTGTCGTTCGAGACCAATTATTCGGTGATGATTTACACTCAAAACTCTTTACACGACGCATAACTTATCTAGTAACGGCCATAATGCAAAATGAAGAGGAGGGAGGATGCTTCATCAGCTACTGCCAAGAGATGATTAAAAATGCTATAAATAAAAATGAAACGATGTAGATGACTCAGATATTGCAATAAAGAAAGCACCAAAATAGTAAAAGAATAAATTAATTTGTAAAATAAAAATGGGTAATAAATAAAATGGTGCGAAATTGTAATAAATAATAAATAAAATAAAACTGTATACTAGAATTAGCATGTAGTGGCTGAGGATGGATCTAAGGATAACAGAATGGAAGTGAAAGACTGGGAGAACTGTAGAAAGAATGAAGAAGAAAGAGAGATAATAAAAAATATGCAAGAAGAGAATGGAAATAAATAGAAGTGTGTGAACATATTAATAAAAAAATTGAAAACCCTGTCCCACACAAGGTAGGGAAACTAGAGGTCCCCAAAAATGAGGACCATAAAAAAAACTAATCTAGTAAAGAGAATTACATCAGAAATTACACTTTGGACTTACGAGTAGCGTAACGTACTGAAAGTTTAAGAAAAAAAATAATTATAAGGTCAATTAACACGTTCACTGCGGGCCCAATTTTGAAGAACTTTCAGCTGGTGCGGTTGAGGTCGAATCAGCCTCAAGCTGAACTTCCTAGTAGTGCGGTTGAGGCCTTTTCTGCCTCATGTTTCAATCATTTTTTTTTACAATATTGAGTCAATGCTTCGCAGACATAAAGCTATATTTGTCTTTGTCATACCTCATACGGTTGAGTGTAAACAGCCGCCGCACTAGAGAGAAAACACGAGTTTTACGCGCCGCACCAGTGCAAAGTCTACCATGAGGCTGAATCGGCCTCAAGCCGCAGTGAACGTGTTAAATATGTAAGATTTTCATCTATGTATTGAAACGACACGATATCTCTGTAAACATGCGACTTAGACACTTGAAATATGGCAGGAATATACCTTTCGCCGAGTTTATTTATATATAACGATTAATTCTGTTTTCAAGTGCATAGAAGTGATGTTTAGATCTAGTGCAGAGTTCCCCAAACTTTTTTGTGTCGTAGACCCCTTGCCATTTTTTTCCGTGTCGGGTAGACCCCCCTACTTACCTGATATTGATTTCCTGTAAATTTCTAACCGTAGTGAAGTTTAGTGTTAAAAACTTAAAGTAAAAACATATGTTAATTTATACATTTATTAATTGAATTTAAATAAAACTACTCATAATAAAATTTTGTATCAGTTATATAAAATATACGTAACATTATAGAAACTATAAATAAAATAACATAAGCAATAAGTCAATATTTTTAGTGAGAAGGATGAACCTGATGCTTTAATAATAAATTATCAACATTTAACGTCAATTTTGTAAGGGTTAATCTAAAATCTCCTCGGCTAATGATGTCCAGTCTGTGACCCCCATTTTCATTTCCCTACCGACCCCTAGGGGTCAATATAGAACACATTGGGAATCACTGATCTAGCGGTATCTGTTAGGAGCGTTTTTTTATTTAAACGTTTAGATTCACAAACTAATTGTATCATTTAATTGTACATAATAGTAGTTGTAGTCAGTAAAAACAAAGTGAGCAACATGAAGCACTATCTCGCACTTAAAATAAATATATGAATTTATGCATACAATGACATTAATGGTTTGAAAAGGAAAATCAAATTACATTATATGTAGTAACAGACATTTGTTTTTAGCGGTAAGAAAACATTGAAGACGTCTTCAACACATGCGGACACGATTTGATCAGCGAATGCTTTGTTACAGGTGATGGGGTCGGAGATGTGCAAACGGAATCTGAAAAATATTGTGCAGTATCTCAAGACGTTTGAGAGCGCGCCCAAGGAAATAAAAGGAAGGTTGATCACCGAGTGGTTCCGCAACGGCGAGCGCGTCTTCGAAGAGTTGTGTGACCTGGGCATCAGCGCGGGCTGGCGCGCTGCTGCCATCGAACGTGAACCTGAGCTGCAAGAGATCATCACGAGAGTAACGAGAAATCAAAACTGGTTGCAAAGCTTCTTATCCTGCTACCCGAGCCTGCGGCTGGACCTGGACGGCGGGTGCTCGGCGGTCGGCGTCTGCCGCGTGCGCTCCGGCCTGGAGTTCTTACTCCGCGGCTTCGCACGCATCAACACTTCATTCGACAAAGTGTTGAAGGATTTGGAGGAGCTCGGCGAGGTAGAGGAGCTGGACAGCCAGCTGAAGGTGTGGGTGGAGCGCGGGCACCGGCCGAACTTCTTCCCTGGCGACAAACATCCTAGTATACCTTCGTCACACTGGTGGTGGTTCTGACCGACCGCTGGACGGATATTTCAAAGACAGAAACGAAGTTGAGATATAAAATTAATTGGAATTAAATAAATTCGACTGACATCGTACGTTGTGTAATTTTCTTCCTCTCCTCATAACATTGCCAAAATGGAGGTGAATGAATCCGAGTGGATAAGTAAGGCTATCGACAACGTGGATCGATACTTGAACCGCGGCGGCAAGTGCCAGGGCGACGTGCCGCAGCTGCTGGGCGGCACTGACCTGCTCAACACGATCGGCATGGCGATGGGCCTGCCCATACGCGACCCCAGCAAGTGGTCGGACAGCGAGTTGAAGAAGGCGCTCAACAACGAGCTGGTGTACTACGAGGGCACCGCGCGTGAGGCCATCGATGTGATCGCCGACCGCATCCGCGGCTGCTGCGGAGGAGACGACAAAAACTTCGTGACGGTCCTGCCCATCGAGCTCTACTACGAGCGCAAGCTCTACGAGCTACCGCTCTTTCGCGTGCAGCGCTACAAGGACAGCAAGAAATACTTCGTGGACAACGTCGGCCGCAGCTACGACAGCAAGGACGACTGGTACAACAACAGCAAGCTGCCGCCGTGCCTGATGGCATACCCGTATGACCTGGTGCTGCAGTTGAAGCCCGGGTATGAGTACTCGCGCGTGCTGGTGTCCAAGACACCGCCCGCACGCGGCGGCGCTAAGGCGGCGCGCGCCGTGGACACGGTGGCGGCTGTGGCCGGCATCGGCTCCGGCATCGGGCTTATCTTTGCAAGCGGCGGACTAGCCGCTCCACTGGTGGTGACGGGCGTGGCCACGGCGCTGTGGGGTACGGGCCGCTCCACCGTGCAGCTGGCTGACCGAGCGCTGCACGGCGAGTCCGTCAACCCCTTCACGAACGCAGAGTCGCGCATGATGTGGCTCGGCGTGGCTGCCAACCTGGTGAGCTTCGGCGCTATGGGCGCGTCCATGCGCCTGGCTTCGCTGGCCGCCAAGGGCCAGCACATATCGAACGCCTTCAGGGTCTTTGTTAACGTCGCCAACGGTACCACCGTGGCTGTTAGTGGTTTTGCCATTTTGGATACGACTATCTTCCTCTTTAATCACAAAGACGACCTGTCCGGCGTAGATGTACTGATGCACGTCGCCTCTATCGCCTTCTGGACAAAAGGATTGTTCACGTACAAGACCGCTGGGATGATTATCAGAGATGCGGAAAACTTCGCCTTTATGCACATCAACAAGGAACTGAACGGCGAGCAGGTGAGCGAGTTGGCCATGCTACGCAGCCAGTTTCAGGACGACGCGCAGCTTCTGCGTGAGTTCCACCGCGCCGCGCAAGAGAAAAACATTCCCATTAAAATCTTCTCCCAGATATTATTGGATGCCAATGCGCACGGCCAGATCCAGTTCGACGGCAAAGGGAATCTAATCCTTCCCGGGGGGCAGAGCTATTCGTTCGACTTCCTCAGCAACCTGCCGCAGAACGTGCGCCAGCACTATTTCGACATCGTCACCAACCTGCGACCCGAGCAGACGGAGGTGTTCGAGAGCTTCCGGCGATATGTCAACGATGACATGAACCTGATAACCGGTCTCAACCGCGTGGCGGCGCGTTACAACGTCAACCCGCGCGAAGCCACCGAGGGTGTCATAAATTTCTGGCGCAAGTACACCAAGATGAACCTGCCTGGCGGGATGGACGTCAAGATTACGGACGGGCAGCTGGTGCTGGGGACGGCGCCGCCCATCAGCATCCCGCAGCTGCCGCAGCTGTCGCCTCCCATGGTGCGCTTCTTCGGCGAGCACTTAAGCCGCATGGACGTCGCCACCAGCCGGCAGTGGCAGGCCGCGCTACCAGTGCTGCTGAGCCTGGAGCACAGCGGGCTGCTGAGCGTGTGCGCCGTCACCAAGGTTGTGACCGGCGGTCGCGCCGTCGTCTCGCTCAACAACCACCTACAGATCAGCATCTACACTCTGAACGCCATCTCCGCCGACGAGTGCAGGAAGATCTTCGAGATGATCAGCAAGCTGCCGCCCAACCTCGCCAGCGAACAACTGCCTCCGGAGCTTGTCAAGCTGTGCGTGCAAAAGCTCAGGCTGCGTTTGGAGATCCACCGCGTGGAGAGCGTGCGTTGGATGCAGGCGCGCGTGGAGCAATCGGCCTCGTTGTCCAAGCTGGTGCGTTCAAGCCTGCTGAGCCACGAGCAAGATCGGCTGTACACTTTCAAGAGTACGGTCGACACGTTCAAGGCCGCGCCGTACATGGAGCAAATGATCCAGTTTGTTGCCGAAAGGAAGCCCACGAGCGTGGGCGAGATGGTCGCGTATTGCGAGTTTGTGGTCAAGTACGTGGAGACGGAGAAGCTGCTGGTGGAGCAGGCGCTGCGGGATGGCACGCTGAGCCGGCCGAACATTGTCAAGAAGGCGGACTGGATGCGTGAGTTGTGTCATTTGCTAGAGCTGTTTCGTCCGGTGCCGGGCTCAAATAAACTGCTACTCACAACACTTGGCGCAGCCCATGTGGGTTCAGGGATGACTTATGAAAGCCAATTGGTTTTCCATACCACCACACTCCGCGTGGGTGATGGCAAAGTGCCAAGATCCCTGTCGAAGCAACCCCTTTCTGTTTCATTTAGTATTCTATCCCCGTCACGGTCGCGACTTATTTCAAAGATTTTTTTTTTAATTTCAGGAAAGAAGGCCAGCGAACGTGTGTTCAGCGACACGAAGGCGATGCTCCGTAAGTTCACCGAGCTGATGGATGTGGTGAAGCGCAACGACATGGTGGGCTTGGAGCAAGTGACGAAGGGTCTGGCCGACTCGGAGCTGGTGACGGCCGTGAGGACGAAAAACGTGAAGTTCGGCAGCGCGGTGTCGGCCGCCTACCACATTTTCAAGCACCCGACGGAGCCGGCGAGTGCTTATGTGAGACTTGCCAACGAGACGGTGCGTTCGGGCGAGGCGCGCTGGAGCGTCACACTCACGCAGGACGGCGGTGCTCGTTCATTGCGCTTCGAGAGTCCGAGCGGCACTGCTGTGCTGTTGGAACGCGACGGTGCTGTGCTGCTGTGCACATTCTCACCGAAGTAGACCTGGGCTGACCAGTCTTGTTCTTCAGGCACTCACAGGATTGCAGCTCCCGCTGCCCAAAGACTACTTTTCCTTCTTACTGCATATTGCCTCCAAATGCCGCTCTCTTCTGTATTGGTGGAGGCTTCAACACCTCTACAGCACCAACAACTAGGCCTGTTCTCTTTATCAGTTTAGCCATAGGACGTGGCCTCTTAGATACACCTGGATTCCAAAAAGACGACAGAGGAAAGGTTGGAAACTGCACAAAATCGTCAAAAATTTGTTGAAATAAGTTGATCAGTGGCTGTGCATTTTACTCATTGCGTTGTCTCCATATGCGGCTCTAGCTTGCCCTACTAGAGGCTTCAAAATATATACAGCAACAAAAACTGTCTGTTCATTCATCATCAATTTAGCCGTTCATTAGACCAAGGAACCTTTGCAGATTTCCAAAACAAAGCGGAAAGGTTGGAAGGTGCCTGCTTCTACCATCTTTGTACGACATCAATAATGTCGTTTGTGGTGAAAACTCCAGGACCTTAAGGTCATCACCGATATGCGACTCTATACCTGTACCTTCCCTCTGAGGGAGAGGACAGAGTTATGTTGGTTTTCTACACACTAAAACCCTCCTTGTTTGAGCACCGGGCGCGGGTAGCCTGCAGTACTTCCGGGAAATTCCAGGGACAGGCTGGATCAGTACCACAGAAACACGAGATCACTTCGTATAGCTGCCGTCTCCGGCTTCTATTAGGTGGATGATGGTGTACACCATCACTAGCTGGATGAACAAACATCCCGCAAGCAGGAGCTGGCTGCGCAACTCTTCGAGTTCTTTTATATATATATGCGTTATATATCTTTGATAGCATTTTTTATGTAAGAGGTTTCTGTCCATGTATCGACTCATCACGGTATCTCTAGAACCATAAGGTTTAGACACTTGAAATTTTATAATAATGGTGGTTTAATTGAGAAGATATCAGCTAAGCATGGATTTTACAAAATCTTACCTGTAAGGGGTGGAAGGGGCCCTTTAAATTTGACCGGTGATGACTTGTTTTTAATATAAATTTAACGTGCATGTTCTATGCTTATTGAGATAATACGGGTCGCCAGGAAGACGTGTGGAGCCGGCGCCGCAAGGCTTCAGTTGGTGAGGACAGTCCTAGACCCATTGGTGCTGAAAGAATTTTTATTTCGATTTTTTACTAATGCATTTTAATTTAATGTAAATCTTTTATATGTTTTGTAATCATAATTTGTAATATTTTTATATATTTTATACGAACAATAAAAATCATGAAAAATAATAGATTTTTTTATTAATAACATAATTATAAAATTAATTTATTTATCATTGATTTACTTTCTATTTTTTAATCAATTTTATTTTTGATTCTACTCTGAAGAAGAAGGAGATAGATATGTAGGTAAATAATTTAACGGTATGTTATATTATATATGTTATAACTGATTTCCTCAGCGTAATTTTATTGTTTATCTGTAAGCTTTCTTAAAAAAAACTTCGGAATTTGAATTGAAAATTCTACGCGTCCCACGCTGTTGCTATTGTTTATGTAAACTGATTCCCCACACGTGGGAGACGCGAGCCGATATTTTAAGCCACGCAACATAGTTATTGAAATGTAAACACACATATATATATATATATACACATAAATACTACCTGCAAACCGATACTGCATTATTACATTCACGTTGTAAATATGTTTTCTATCCTTGATCTACTATTATTGCGTAAAATATAGAATAACCTTTTATCTTTTAATTTATTTCTTTTTCTTCCTCTGTTTATTCTTTCTTTCTGAGATAAGTGCCATCCAAGTCAGTATGATGTATTTATTTATTATAAGTATATATGCTATTTACATATGTATATGAAGCAGCGAGATAAAATACAATAAAACAAAATATAACGTTGTTCAATTACTTATATTGATATAAAATTAAAAAAATAATAAATAGTTACTTAGATCAGAGAAAAAATTAACAAATAATGGGAAACAATCAAATTTTTCCTTCATCAAATCGATCACCTTTTGCTTTAATGACTTCAGAACAAATTTTAGCCATTCCTATAATCTTCGTGTAACTTCTTCCATTCTCTCTTTAATTGCTGTCATAAAGTTTAGAGCTAGTAGGAGAGTAATTTTTCACTCTCCTATCGAGTTCATTCCACAAGTTCTATTGGAGACAGATCAGGTGACTAAGACGGCCATTTCATAATTTGTAAAACCCTGTCATATCTTTTTTTTTTAAAAAACTTTAGGCACAGTTTTCTGTTTTTTTTTTATGTTTTGACGAATGTTTAGGATCATTGTCTTTCTGAAAAGTAAATTAAGGATTCAAAAAAGTTAAATATTAAAAAACAACACCGACAGCAACACTTCAAACAACAAAAGAATTCAACCGCAGTTTTAAATCATGAAACACCTGTTTCGTTAATATCTAAGATATTGTTAAAACATGTGTAATGAGAGCCGACGATTCCTTGGTTGATATGTAAACAATAGTAAAAAGCTGCAATTGTACCAGGGCCAGATGGCAATATTCATATATCGCGTGATGTATTTGGAAGTTTCATTAAGCATTTGGAAACTGCTTCGAAGGTAACCGAGCGAGTGACTTTAGCCACTGGTATTATTTTTTAAAATTTCTTTTTTTGCACACTATACCAAGTTCCCGTTGTGACGTCACAACATGGCGCTAGGCCGATCCTATTCTTATTTTAATCGCATTGTACAACTTTTTACCGCCTTTAGCAGGTGTTGTTTCGTTTTGCACAATAACAGATGTGCTTCTAAACTTTTGAACGGTAGTCTATGTGTTTTGTACACGTTGACTACGCATTATTTATACTTCTACTGTTTCCGTGCTATGGTTGTCTGTAAGAGATTGCCTCGTATAAGACCGCCTATTGTACTCTTTTATTTATTACTAGCTAAACCCGCAAACGATGTTTTGCAAAAAAAATTAAAGTTTTTAATTAACAAATGTAAGATAAGGGTTGATCGTAGAGGGGTGAAAATTTAGGTTTGTATGTATATTTTGTATGCTGTATCATAATAAAATTAAAATCAAAAAAATTGTCTAAAAAATTAAAAATAAAATTTAGGGGTGGACCACCCTTATCACTTAGGGGTATGGAAAATAGATAGTAGCCGATTTTCAGACATACTGAATACGCATGTAAAATTTGGTAAAAATCGGTCAAGCCGTTTCGGAGGAGTTCAAGTTCGAACACCGTGACACGAGAATTTTATATATTAGATTAAAAAAACTGTAGGCAAAATAATTACAGTGTAAGTGAACAATAACCTTTATTCTCTGTCAGCAGCATGACATTGATCCTTTTTCGATTTTTTAATGATAAATAAAGCTTGAAAATTAATTGCTCTGCAAGTGTATTAAAGATATTGTAAAAGTGGCCACAAAAAAGACATCGTATGAGTTTGTAGTGGGCTCTTCTCTGGTCTGAGCGCGTTTGAAAACCCTCATAACTTTAAGTTGAACGCTGCCAGACGCGACTCTAGCTCGTGTAGCGCCCGTGTGCAATGAAACCCTGGCGCCCCCTAAACCTGACCCCCCCCCCCCACGGCCTTAACTATCAAATTTGCCGTCGTAACAAGTTTTTTCATATTCCAACAAGCTATATTATAAGTAGGTATAGCTTACAGTATGGTATTAGTTACGGCCTTCCTTCTTATGACGGGAGAATAACACTCATTGTTTTCATGCCTGTAGCACATCTCTGTTGCGAAACTAAACGGCGGACCGCGATAGTTCACGTTTCTTGTGATTTAAGTTTTATGGACAGCGAAATGTATCGAATTTCTCTTTCGCTGCCCATAGAACTTACAATCATGTGTTGTACCATGATGGTCCGAGACGATGCTCTTAGCTGTCTCAGGGAGCGGCACAGCGCCCGTGTGCATTGCACACCCTGCACTATAGGTTATGTCGCCCTTGAACGATGCCTTAAAGGGTAGTTCAATCTGTTTCTAGTTCTTATGATGCACACAGGTGATCACATTAAATCAGAGTTCCCCAAACTTTTTTGTGTCGTAGACCCCTTGCCATATTTTTTCGTGTTGGGTAGACCCCCTACTTACCTGATATTGATTTTCTGTAAATATGGTTATATAGTTTAGTATAATATAGTTTAGTATTAAAAACTTAAAAACAAATGTTAATATAATCATTTATTAATTGAATTTTAATTGAAACTACTCTCTATCTGTTATGTAAAATATACGTAACATTAAAGAAACATAAAATTTCATTTCATGGACCTCCAAATTTTTTTTGCAGTCCCCTTGCAGGTTGTCCCTAGGGGTCGATATAGACCACTTTGGGAATCACTGCATTAAGCGATCATCTGTTTAGCCACTATCATTCTTACCTTTTTAATTTTCACCACGCACCTACTAGATGGCGCTAATGTTTGCACACTAGCGCCACATTTGTGTAATATAATAACGTTGCACGTGTGCGATGTTTAAATTAAATTTTAACAAAAAAGATATAAATGGAAAATATGTCACATAGTTTGTAATGCAGTAAAAAATATTTGAACACTTGTCGGGGCGTTGTACATTTCAAGGGGCGTGGGGTTGTAGAAGTGTGCTATTGGCTTAGCGGACCTTTGTTTTTATAACAAACATTCCAATGCGCCCGCGCACCAGCTATAGCAGTTCTCATGCATGGCCCGGGAGAAGGACCTGGCTTCGGTCGCGTTCACTAACTAGGTGACGTCTCACGCGCCGGGGCCAATTCGAATTCACGTTATAAATTCTCGTCTCGGTTCTTAAACTTCATTCTCGGAGCGTTAAATTCACACCACAATCTGTATATCGCCTCGCATCCCAATAAGGTGCGAGTTTTATCATTAATACTATGCAATCCGGCGACACCATAGTAGTGTAGCGCGCAAAATAGTATAAATAGTATCGCTGAGTTCTGTTGTTGTTGAGTTCTGTTGTTGTTGAGTTCTGTTGTTGTTGAGTTCTGTTGCTGTTGATTTCTGTTGCTGTTTTGTTTAGGTAACAACAAGTTACACGCGTCAAAAAGTTTTTTGTTTTTATAAGTTCTTGTGCCTTTTCATCTGGCAGATCAGAGCGACACGATTATTTATGATGAATGCGCGGACGTCTCGTCTGACGTTCCGGACGATTTGAAAGAAGACATTGGAGATGAAAAAAGCGAAAGTGGAGCAGAATCGACGGAAGTGAAATATTTAAAAGGCGAATTCAACGTTGCATCTTGGAGACTGTTTTGCTTCATACCATACGAAAGAAAAATACTGAATACCAAATAGAATGGAAATAAACAAATAAATCTTGTATTTATTTACGTATGTATATCTTTGAAATTTCATGAAAATAAGGGAACAGGGTTGAGAACGCATGAGAACTAGCGATGAGTTGATTAAAACTTTACAATTCATAATTTCCCGATAATGTCTAAAACGGCCGGCGACAAGACAAGTAATCCGAATTAGCGTTGCCGGCGCCAAGCGAATAAATTATTACAAAACGTGCGGACGGCAAAGTGTTAAAATAATCTTCGGTCATTGAGGTTGAATCTAGCACTTCGCATCAACACAAACACATCCTGTCAACTTCCGGCGCTCCCCGTGTCGACCTGCTGCCGCCTGACTTATCTTGAAAATCGTTCGGCTACTCACCGCAACCATCAAGGGAATACCGAGCGTGCAGTGAAAAATCAAACCAGGGTACCCTCCCTTTTAATTGAAATATATTTTTCTTCTGCTGTTGACCTTAACCCTTAAATGCATGGTTTCTTATTGCAGCCTGGAAAAAATGTTTCCTGGTAAGTATTTAATAATTACAAATATCTATTAAAAAAAATAGATTTGCTGCCGAAACTTGCATAATTTCTTTTTTGACACTCAATATATTTATTATCTATGGTCGTCGCAGTGCGTTCGGAAACACATACCACACGACTTAAAAAAAAAAAAGAAACGTGGTATGTATACATTTGGCAACAAGATGCATTTAAGGGTTAATCCCATATATTAGACGACCGCAATGATCGAAGATATAGATGTAAGGCCGGTTTAAAACGAATTAAACCAATTGGTTTAAAACGAAAAAAACCGTTTAAAACCGAAAATACCCATTTTTTTCGATTTTAAACGTTTAGTGTTGACGACTATGTTTTTCTTAAATATAAACACATTATCTATTCCAAGCGTAGACATCACCTAGCTAAGTTGAAAAACTATTACCTAGTTAACTATATTGGTTATTTTGAAAAGATTTATCAATCAGTTTCATTCGGTTTAAAACCAAACTCACACACTTGCACTTCTCACGCGGAGAGACGTCAAGATGCAACGTTGCCAGCTCGCCTACTTCACACCACACGCACACATACATAGCGTGTTGCGTCCGGACATGTCAGTGTTGCCAGTATTGTAAAAAAATTTACAGATTTGGATTCAATATAAAGGTACTCGTACCAAATATGCCAAACATTACTAAATAACTAAAATGTAATGAGCTGTTATAAAATTAGATTATTAGGTACCCGACTTTTTCTTGAAAGTAATGAAAAAACTGGCTAATCTTACACAGTCCACTCGACAACATGATGATCATACAGTCAAGAAAGTCATGAAAATTTATGAGGCGCCACTATCTTTGTAAAACTGACTGACATTTCTGTCCTAAAATTAAGTATGGCAACACTTTATTTCTTTTCGTGACCTTGACAGACTGTGTGTGTGCATAGCAGTAGGCGGTGGCTCTCTGTCGGCAAACTCTTTGAACAGAAATTGAGGAGTGGACCTTTGAGTAGACCTTAACTACTTGGAAATAAAGGTCAAAACTCCTATCCACAATTTCTTTATGATTTAAGTACATATTTTAATCTATTGTTTGTAATATTGTTTCTTTTTAATTATAGTTCTTTATATGTAATATACTTACCTACATAGGTATAAACTGCATAGGTAACTAACACAAGACCAAGTATTGTCGATAATGATGTGTAAAAACACTGTTCTTATATTTTAGTAGGCGAGTTTTAAACCGTTTAAAAAGATTTATTTGGGGTTTTAAACCGCCACTTTTGGTTTTAAACGTTTTAAATCGGCTTTTTTACATCTATAATCGAAGACCTTAGACCCACTTCGAACACGCAACCAGAGAATTATCCCACGCCTGGACACAGCAATTTCCAATTCTGGGATTATTTGTTTCGCCGAACCGAAATCATATCGCATCACTTATTTAGTGTAAATATTTTATGTGTAAATGTTTTAAAATTATGTCTACACTACATCGACCTTTGGAAAGAGACAATCGGCTAATTTCGGCTTCGTAGAGCACTATCTCTGTCCCACACTACCCATGTCACGTTTTGTCGGTCATTGTATTTCATCGTAACATTTGTCGCCGGGTACTGTAATGTTTTATACTTTTATATATAATTAATTCAAAACGAAATTTATGTATTGTGTTGTCATATCTTAATTATTCACCTAGTCAAGTTTCATAAATCCTAGACTTCTTTTTTAAAAAGTTATACAAGAACATATATCTTATTCTATTGTTTAACTTAAGAGTCAATTTGTGGACTCTGTTAGTCTAGAGCTGGTGCTTTGGTGAGCAGCGACTCCCTCGCAGTCTGACCCTGAACTGACACTGTGACCATTTGATGTTCCTGACGTTCTAGAGTTTCTTGGAAGGGACATCAGATGTTCACATAATTTTGCAGACAGTTTATTTGTCAAAGTAGTCTAGGTGATGATGTAACTTCCTTCTAAATTAGCACATTACTCTATATCTGCCTAAATGCAATGTCTCTCTGATATATTTTTTGGAGGTTTATTCACTCCGTTGTGAGAGCTTTGTGTGATTTTTGAGCGTTTAATATGGACGCCATCATTGATGTGATGGGTTCCATTGTGTTTGGGTTGTGTAAGACTGCAGTTCCATCGTAGCCAGACAGAAGTTGTGGTCAAATTTGGTTTGGTTTTGAACTACAACTTGCGAGAGGGTGGGTGGACGCGAAGCTCACAATAAAACACAGCGAGTGAGGGGATCGGTTTACTTTGACAGGGGACAGGACAGATGCACTAGTCACTAACACTTAATATTTATTTACAAGTCCAGAGGGGCCGTTACACCAGCTCGAGCACTTTGATGGTGCCTTGGCTATTGGCGGCCAGCAGCACGGGGCGGTCGCGCGCGCCTCTCCAGCAGACCGCTGACACGAACTCCGAGGGCTCCTCGTCGCGGCGCTCCCGTTCAAGGAAACCACGCACGGCCTCGAAGCGATACGAGAGCAGCGGCCGCGACAGCCCAGAGTAGTACACGTATAGCGCGTTGTTCTCGGAGCCGCACGCCACGTACCGCCCATCTGTGGCCAGGCCCACGAAGTTTTTCTCGTTCGCGTGACCCGTGAAGGAGCGCACGCAGCGAGGCGATTCCACGCGCCACAGCTTCAATTGCGAGTCCGTGGAGGCGGACAGCAGCGTGCGCGCGTCAAGGAACTTCACGTAAGAGACGGCCTTGCGGTGGTCCCGGAACACGGCAAGTGGTGCCCGCGGCGCGCGCAGGTCGTAGTAGTGCACGCAGTGATCCGCCGACCCGAACGCCAGGTGGCACGAGGAGGCGGGGTTGAAGCGCACGCAGCACACGTTGAACTTGGCCTCGAGCGTGGCCACGGAGCGCTCGGCGTTGAGCGCCCAAAGCTTGACGCGCGCGTCGTCGGAGCCCGAGGCGAGCAGGCGCACGTCCGCGCGGTTGAAGTGCACGGACCAGCATCGCTTGTCGTGCTCCTGCAGCGCGCGCGTGCGGGCGCCGGTGGCGGCGTCCCACACGGCCACAGTACCTTCGTAGTCGGCGGACGCGAGCACGTTCTTGTGGTAGGCGTTCCACGAGACGCAGGAGATCTTGTGCGCGCACTGCATCTCCGCGCAGGGGTAGTGCACGTCCACCGCGTCGCGCACCACCGCCTCGAACTCGAACACCTTGATGCGCTTCGTGACGCCAGCGATCGCGAAGAACTCGTCATCCTTGTCGAACTCGATGGTGGACACTATGGTGGAGTAGTTGATAGCGTCGCTGCAGTACGACAGCGTGGCGAGCGGGCGCAGCGCGCGGTACCGCGTGAAGGCGGCCAAGTCAGCGCGGAAAGCCTCCAGGCCACCGGGCGCGTCGGCGGAGCCGGCTCCCGCGGGCGCTGCACCGCTCCCCGACCCAACTGGAGCTGTGGTCGGGCCGGTGTCAGCGTCGGGCGCGCGCTGGTCGCCTGCGGCGGCGCTGGGTGCACGCGACTCCAGAGCTGTCTGTTGCGGCACGGCGTCCGCGTCGGGCGCTGTTGAAGCGGTGGGTGCTGCTGCGGGTGGCACTGTGGGGGGAGCTGCGGGTGCGGGGGGCGTCGGGGCGGGCTGCGCAGGAGCGGGCAGACCTCCGGGCACCGGGGCGGGCGTGGCGCTACTGGAGCCGGGGAAGTAGAGCTCGTCGGCGCGGTGCGCAAAGTAGCACTGCGGAGCACAACACATAATTATAAACCAGAATGAACAGGAAGAAGTACTTTTATTTTTATTTGTCATCTATTTCATCACCCTTGCTGTTTGTTCATTTGTGTTCACATCTACAGCTAAAGATACTGGGCCAAATTTTTTTAAACGAATAAACTGAGGTTAATTCTTCCAAATGGGCTTCGTTAAGGATCACAAAGACATTCATATAAAGATCTTGGTGATTATCGCTGTTAGCCTTTCTGGCTCTTGCAACTTCATCAGACTGCACTCCGCTGTGGAACATTAAGACCCAAGGGTGCATGCATGAGACTGCAGCACCGCAGAGCATAGGAGGATCAACCTCGCTTGAGGCAATGAGAAGAGTAACAATTAAAATAGCTCTATACCCCATCACTATTCCACTGTGTAGATACAGACCACCTATAAATAAAGAACTTTTATACTATTATAAGCAACAACCATCAGTATGTTCATTTTATTAAATATTTCACTTAAGAAAATCCCGCACTTGAGGTAACTAAACCAATACCAATGCATACATTTTGTACAGGATTAAAAATCCATCACGCTTTTAAATTATTTAGGCAGATAATCTATTGAGGATATGGAGCAATGAGAAGGAATTTGAACATGGAATATCATTCGAAACTCATTTAGCATTTCAATTGAAAGTCGCATGATAGAGCGGAATCTTTTTGAAGGAATATATTTCAATTTTACATTTCAACAAGTAAAGTCTTAAAATATTTGTTAAAATCTAGCAACGTCTGAGAATAAACCTAGTTCTACATATTTAAAATTCCTTTCATGTAGTTTATAAGGGTCTGGTTGTAACAGATCCTTGAAGTACCCCAGAATGAACAATATACTGTATTCAGTTTAGCCTATCAATGCAATACTTAAAGGATCTATTACTGAGAAAGTCTAATATTGATATGAACCGCTCTGACATGAGATATATTTCCCACTATGTTACTCCGTCAGAGGCTTTGACCACATTAATAAAGAAGGCTTTTATGTCTGTCCATGATTTTATTTATATGTACTTGGTTACATGACTGATTATTTTTGAAGCCTTTCCGAGTCTTTAGTAGATTGTAGAAGATAGGGAGATGAAGGCTTCATATGTAAGAGAACCAATTATGTGGAGGTGAAGACTCAAAAAATATACGAGAGAAGTAAAGACAAACCTGGACGAAGTCGTCAAAGTGCGCGGTTAGTCGGCGCCAGCGGGCTGCCAGCGCATCGCCTCCTGTGGCTCCAGGTCCGCCCGCGAAGCTCTCTTCTTCTTCTGGACGTTCTTCTGCACCTGAACGGAGGGAACAACTTGAATAGCTTGTTAGATTTGAAAAAAAAATTGGAATATCGTGGACGTACGTTCCGGCAGGTCGGGTGGAGACAGCGGCCGCAGCAGCTCGGCGGTGCCGGCGCGTAGCTCGCGCAGCACCGACCCCACGTGCTCCATGTCCTGTGAGCAGACAGCCGAGTTGAAGTCTAAGAATGACAGTCTTGACTAAACGGTGGTGGTGTGACAATGCAGCAGTACCTTCCTGACGAGCGCGGCCTCGCGCGCTAGCTGGTCGAGCTGGTGGTGTCGCAGGCGTAGCAGGTGCGCGAGGAACTCGTAGAGCAGGCGGTGCTGCGCCGCCGCCGACTCCGCCTCCAGCAGGCGCTTGCGGCGCGTGAGCACGTCTAGCATGCCGTCGACGTCGGCCAGTGCTAGGTGGCGCGCCTCGGCCGTTAGAAGCGCGCGCAGGCGCTCCGCGTCGGCTGCGGGCGGCTGGTGCGGGGCGGGCGGGCGCGCGCACAGCCGCCGGCGCGCCACCAGCTCATTGAGCAGGAAGTTGGGGAAGATGTGGTCGCGGGATGCCAGCGCCGCCCCGCACTTGGGGCAGCGGCGGTGTAACTCCACGGACTTGGCGATGCAGGCGTAGCAGAACGAGTGCCCGCAGCGCGTCACGTATGCCTCGTCGATCAGCTCGAAGCACACGGGGCACAGCAGGTCGCAGTCCTTGTCCTCCAGCGAGCCGCCCAGCCCGCCCAGCGCCGTGCCGCCCGCCCCGCCCCCCGCCGCCGCCGCCGCCGCGCCCGACATCACCACACCGCTGCAACAGAACGACATTGTCTTTCGTATAACAAAATCTACATATTAACTATATCCTTAGCGTGGTTAAAAAAAATTTACAACATATCACGTGATTTAATAATTCTTTCTAAACCATTTATAATATGTGAGAGAGTGATAGATACATATTTCATTAGTTTGAAGCAAGTTGTGTTCACATCAAGAAGGCTGCTCGCTTTGTTTTAACATACATGTCTAACTCAAAATTATATATAATTAAGCAGTTAGTTTGTAAACAAAAATTAATTAAAATAAACTATTATAGTCTAGATACTAAAGTCACCTGACACGGGACTTTCGTCATTGACATGAAATTGACTAAAACATAGGAGTAATCACGATTCTGTATCATCACCTTAAAAGCTATCAATAGTTACATATCACCAACACAGATACATACAGGGTGATGTGACCAACATACTCCCACTCATTTCCACCCACTGGTGTCCCCAATATGATTCTTTTTTTATTCAGATCATTGTTAATTTATAGCTACTGAATGTTTTGGTTGACAGCTTTCCTAACTAAAATCTGTCTTGTCAGAATTTTGAGGGTTGACCACTGAAGTTGTGGACACAACCATGTAAGCTAAGAGGAACCTGCATGGCCCAAGACAGACATCCAGAGTATTTAGATACACTCACTATGAAAGAACTAAACAGGTAGACCTGAAGATGCGAAGAATTACCCATCAAAAATTGAATACTTAAATTACATAAATAAAATTTGATATCGCTTTCAAATTAACTCCTAAAATGATTGACCCACAACCAGGACCATCAGGAATGCAAAAAATTTGTAGTTTTATAATATATTGCGAGTGATTCAGAATATGTAGTAGAAATAAAATATAGAAAATTTTAATGAAGGTGAAAGTAAAAGCAAAATAGAAGAATGTGAAACTGAAGTCAGTGAAGATACTGAGGTGGGCAGATGATGGTGATTGAGAAAAAAAAATCCTTTTGTGGGCAAGCCGGGTCTCCCAAAGGTACCTAAAGGAGACAATCCATATAACTTTCTTGTACTCTTATTTGATATCTTTGACTACAAGTGAGACAAACAAGTACTGCAATATGATCTTAGGTAGAAAAATTATAAACTGACACTCAGAATTAAATTTTTTTGTCCCTCCTAATAAAACACATAATACATAAAATAAAACACAGTCATCTTATTTGTACAAAGCGACATACAGAGCCACTGGTTTCTATTGCCAATGTGTTTTTCTTTATCAATAATGGTCAATATAAAGCAAAAAAATAAGGATTCTCAGGACTGTCTCCAAAAATATGTGCTATCTGTGCATTGTGCATCTATTGCATTTATTTTTGGACATACTGTTTTTCTATATTATGCTACCTGTCTCCCACTAGTAATCCCTGGACCTCTCTTACAGGTATAATTTAATTAAATCCATTCTAGTTAATTATTAACATTCCAAAAAATTTTTTTTTTCAAGTTCACCTAGTTGGAGCCCTATCTCCATCACAATCACTTACTTTATACACATCTAACAAAGTAATTCTGAACATACCCAGACATCGCTATCAATGTGTGATATATTCTTAATGCATTCTTTGTCACTGTGCCAATATAGATGTTGCTTCGCTCTATATTATAATGCATTGACTTGGTCGAGAGTACAACATTGTTTTTTACACTTGTGTAAAAAATGTCCACATTCATGACAACTGTCTAAATGATTTCTATAAATTTATTGTTCCTCACTGATATGCTGTAATGCATTTAGCTTGGCATTTGAATTTAATGCCTTTTGAATTTAAAGTCTTCATTAACAACTGTCTGACGTATTCACGGTATATACTGGCTTGAGAAAGTCTCCAACGTAGACCTCTGGAAACATTGCGGCTAGATGCAGATCGACCAGCAGATCAAACGCCGCGAGTGGAACTGGATAGGCTACCGGCTCCAAAGGGACCCTGATCACATACAGAGGCAAGCCCTAGAATGAAATCCCCAAGGAAAGCGAAGACGTGGCCGCCCAAAGTAAACCTGGCGGATGATCACTGCAGAAGTGAAGGCAGTTGGAATGACGCGGAGCGAAGTAAAGCACAAGGCTCAAGACCGTTCGGGATGGCGATGTACTGTGGACGCACTCTGCCCCATCTTGGGGACATAGGAATAAATGATGACTCGAGATGTGATTACTGCTGAAGCTCGATGCCCCAACTCAAGAGGTGACTGTGTCTTAACACTTAGTGCAGGGTAATTATTTACAATTGGTTTATTGGTTTAATGGACAATTATTAAAAGAAAATATTGTTAAATTCATGTTAAAAGGATTAATTATTGAGTTTTTTAGCAAGATATTTTGGATAGACTCAAAATTCCAAACTCGGCAATTGCATATGTGTAAATAAATACATGTTGCATCAAATGTCTTCACCTTAAGTGCATATTCTAGAAGCATATTTTGACATTTTTTGGTTTTTTTTTGGGATCAATGTTCTACAGACATTAGCGCTTGTGCCTTTGATTTGTATTAACATTTCCAATTTTTTTCTGCTCATATTTTTGCATATTACAATATTTAAGTAAGTCTCTAAATTCATTTTAAAAACAACTAGACATTATTCAGTTTTTATAATTATGTCTAGTGCAACCACTTCCTCATCTACTCCATATTGGCATCCCCAGGTTGTACCCCAGTATTTGTGCGGCGCTTGGTATAGGTAGTTGAAGAATACTCGGGCTCCATTAAAAATAAAGTATATGGTTGGGAAACCATGACCCACAGGAATAAACTGCATATAAATACATTTGTTTATTGCACTGAAAGCAGCCAAAAATGTAAACTAATTGAACATATCATGTGAAGGCATCGGTTGATGTTTACGCCTGTGTTCACAAGTATTTGGCGCGCAAACAGGTACACGGTTGACCTGGTTCCCGCGCGAGAAATTATCCAATAAACAATCAATGAACATCGTATTGATCTGACGAACTCTAGGGTAACTTTAAATAATATAGTTAATATTAAAATTTTTAAGCTACCAGCGTTCGTAATATAGAGTAACTTTCATATTTGATTATTTTGACTTACGTTTTACTGAGCGATTGATCTGATGTGACATTCGTGGCATGCTAAGGTTTGTCTGCGGCCGCCAGACCGCGTCGAAGGATCGTCTGTGCACTTAAGAAGCATCGGGGCGACAAGACTCCGCCCTCGCGGCAATTAACCACATTCAATTCTTTACTTAATTTTATTAACAATTAACAGTATATACTATGTAATTTTACATAAACAATTCATTTAATATTATAATATACATGAATATACGCTAAGATCGGAAATAATTATACCTGTACCATCCACATAAGACGGTACATCACATCTATATATTTGACATTAACAATTGATGTTGCTACTTTTCACAAAAAATAAAACTGAAAATCACTACTTTAATTGCCATACTCAAAAAAGTAAATAACATGCACAATGACAACCTGAAGCACATAGAATATTAATCTAGTAGATAACATTATTAAATTTTTAGCACATAAACCTGATAATATATCACAACGATAAACCTAATTTCTACATTTATTGAGGCCCTACTGAAATTATACATAATAGTAAATTTCATTTATTCATTAAACTTTGTTAACTATATCATAAAAAAGAAATATATTTTATTTATTTCTTTACATTAACTTCTGTGAAACCCGTTCCTTTGGAGTGTAACAATATATACTATGAAATAATAATAAAATTATCTGCATACTTTTATGTAGTAATATTAAGATCAAAGATACAATTTATCAAAACCAAATTTGAAGATGTTTTATTTTAGCCGCTAGAGGGCACCTAGCTAGCGAGGTATATATGCAAGCGTGCGCCATCTGTGCGTGACGCCAAGCATCATGCGCGCGGACTGCTTTGCCGACAGAGCTTACGCCATTTTGCTATTACTACAGTAGGTGCATTATCTATCGTCAACAATGTAATGTGCAGAGTGAAATGTTTGCGAAGTTTTTTCAGTGTTTGTGATATGAAAGGGCATAATAAACCCCGGATATAAAAACTAGCGTTATGGAGGAACGCGACGACGAGGTTAACGTCGTCCCCGGTGAGTCCTGTGTGTTAAAACCGAGCCTTATATCGCGAGTGTGTTGCGCGAGAGATCGAGTAACGTTAGCCTTCCCGGTTTCAGAACTCTACTTTTTGATCGCGAAATTCCTCTCCGGCGGCCCTCTGAAGGAGACTGCGAAGGTAAATTAGAGTCTGATACGTCCGTAGCGTGCGTTAAAAACGTCAGATACACTAACAGATCGCGATTGTCCTCAGACGCTGCTGCGGGAGCTCGAGAGCGTGGAGGTAAGTGGTTCGGCCGTGGTACCGGTCCGCGCGCTCGCAATGTTGTGACGGGTGCGGGAGGCGTGTGGCTTCAGCCGTCGGGCGAACCGCCGCCCTCCGCTGACCGCTGCGCTGTTACAGGTGCTGCCGCGACGGCTCGACTGGCTGGGCCGCGAGCACGCACAGTCCTACGATGAATTGGTGAGTAAACAGCTGTTTGTTGTTGTTTTGAACGAGTTTACGCGCCGAAATATGCTTAAAATGTAATAAAACTGCAAAATGTCGTATATCGTATCGTATATGAAAACGGTCGTGGAAATGTCATGGTAATTCGTGGATAATCAATATGTGATGTTTCATTTACAATAATTCAGTTTTTGAGATTTTTCCAAAAAAAAGTGATACATCATTCTCATTCGTGCTAGTTGGGCTCGTAAATGTCTAGTGAGGCCGTCCTCTTCTTTCGTATAACGGTGCGGCATTCCGTCTCGCTCTAATGCGCGATAGGGGCCGATGGCTCCGGATCGTCAGGTCGCGGTTCGCGGTACAATGGCGCGGAATTTCAAACTTGTAACACTGTATATAATTTCGAAACTAATTATAAAACTTTTTACGAATTTTTTACAATAATAATGTAACAATAATACATTGTGATTTATTATAATATAAAGTTATTTATTTCTTTGAATTTTCTGTAAATGTCGTGAGAACGCTAGAAGAATAGTATTTATTAGAAACTTATAAAATAAAAGGTTAGTTACAAGTGTTTCAAATGCGTCTTATAAATAGAGAAAGGTGTAACATACTCACGCGTGTTTATTTTATCTCTAAATCTAGTAAGTAAATCAATTTACTTTAAGCTGATACTTGTACTTGATAGAATTTTTGTGTTGAATTTTTATTTTATATGGCTATAAAACTATACAGATTGATTGACTTTAGGTGTAAAATCTTTAAAATTGTGCAAATATAGCTCATTTGCAGTCAATTAATATGATATGATATACTATATCCGAAAGTAAATAGTAGGGGAAAGCTTTTCTAACTTTGTATTAAAAATTTTACTGTCTGTCTGACTGTATTGCCAGAAGATATTAGCTTGTTGTATTTAATTGGAAAAAATAACATATTCAAGAGTAATTACTTTATATAGTATATTTGGAAATAAATATATAAAATGTTAAAGAAAAATAAGCACAATTTCACTATTTATGATGTAATATGAAGACTCCTTACTACAGAACCAAACTTTAAAATCTATCAATGCCGCTTTGAAAGCTTGATTTTATTTTATCTAATTTTCAGTTTCGCCAGAAAAAAACCTACTGAAGGTTTTACCTTCAGTAGGTTTTTTTAACTTCCATTCTTGGGTCTTGTATATAGTATTTTTTACTACTATTTTTGTTACTTTTTTACTTAAGATATATTTGTTAATGCATAACATATTACCCTGTATATGCTTTGTGCCTTGATTATAATTTGTATGTGATGCCATAAGATTGTTCGCTCATCTCGGCATATATAGTTTTATAATTTTAGGACCAAAACCCAAAGTTGCTTAAATTCAGTGTCTTAAATTGTAACACCTCAATGATTATAATTGTTTTAAATTTGTATATAAAACAATATATTTAAATGAACGTGTATCTAACTAAAATTTCACCATTGTCGCTGTCAGGTTATTGAATAAGCTACCAGAACCAATTAGATGCGCTTAATCGTTGTCACTATTTAAAAATATGGTAAAAGAGCACTTCTTTCGCCTCTGAAATATAATATTGTGTAACATTTCTCAATTATTCATATTTATGTAGTACCTTTCCCATTTAAATATATGTATAGATATAGATATGTCTACGTGCATATTTAAGTATTCTTGTATATATGTATGTGTGTAATGTATGTATTTGCATGTACGAACACCCTAAACTGCCCTGTCCTTCATGTTTTTCATCTCCATCCAAAGGTTGTCTGGTAGAAATCACTTCGAGCAATAAGACTACCTCTTGTACCATATGAATTGGTTTTTTTTTCTCCTCTATTTATTGTCTATGGTGTACAGAAGTGTTAATAGATAAGAAATAAATAAAATGATGGTGATGGTTATCACAAGACCTTCGGTTGCTGGATTTAAGCCTGCCCCATAGATTTGTAATGAATAAGATGATATGTATATGGATCACTTGTATATGTTAAGAGATATATATATACATATATATATATACATATATATATATATATACATATACATGTATACATATATATATACATATATAAATGTATATATGCTGCCTATAATGATATTATTTAAGTTTAAATAACTCAATAAGTTTTCTGACTTGATTGAAGATGAGTGTACAAACGAGGATATATTTAGTTTGAGATCTCTGAGAGTATTTAATATAAGGGTGACCGGAAAGTAATGTCGCTTTCTTAAATTAAATTCACATGACAGCATTTTTAACATTTATTTCTAATCAACAATATGTTCACCTTCATTATCAACAACCTTTCACTGTCTAGTACACAAAATCAATGCCGGAGCAGTATCAAATCAATGGGTTTTTCTGTAAAATATGTCGACAGAAACAACATTACATTTCAGTACTCCTAATATATGCTTTATGATGTACATATGTTAAGTGGACCTTATTTCAAGAATTTTGAAACATTTAGCATTAATGGAACTGAATGTTTTGTAGTGAATAAATATATCTAAAGTCCACACTATTTAGGTAAATACTTGTATATACTACTTAATAAATGAAGTAAGTGGGTGTAAATAAATAATGAGCTATTATGACAGAGGTAGGAGTGAGAGGTAATAAAAAATGATTCTAAGGGAAATAAATTGAAATACATATGTATAGATATATATATGTTTATATATACATGTATTTATATATATGTATATATATATATATATATTTAAGGCAGTATGGCTATATAATAAAAGATAAGGTCTGGTCGGTGAAGGTTATGGAATGCATTTGTAAGATGGCCTGAAGCCTGTGGTTTGTCACCTCAAAGACCGCACTGGCATGAGCTCATAGTGCTGTGAAGTCATATATATATATATATATGTATATATTTATATATATATATATACATATATACAGTCGGATAGACAATGTTTATATTTTATGAATATTTACACTAAATTTGATAATTTTTAATTTGATATTTTTATAAGTAAATAACAGTTAAATGGAGAACTAATTCTTCTCAATTTTAAAAGGTTGTTAATGAAGTAGGATGTAATAAAATAAAACGTACATTTATAACGATTTATTTCATTTGATCAGTTTTATTTTCGTACAGTTAAGATAAAAAGGAGTTGTGTGTTCAATTTATGTTCACGTTCATATTCTTGGTCACTTTCGTGTTAAATTATTGTTACATGTTCAAATTTAAAAAGGTGATATAAATTCAAACGCTATTAATATAAAATTTATGTAGTAATGCATCGCGTCGAATACATCCTGGCAACCATTTTATGGTCATCAAGGAAGAATAGATAGGTGTTATAATGGTAACTAACCTATGCTCGTATAACACGTATGTACGTGACTGTACTGAGTCAAACACATGTGTACAGTCCGCACCCGGCTGTTGATTATTGCGATGCGTGTGTGTGTTCAAATCGTACTGCGATTTTGGCGCGAGCTATACCTACTAGTGGGGGGTGGTTTTGGTATGACATGGTGTTGTTAAGGAGTGTGTTCACAGGCAGCACAGCACAGGGACGTGTCGTGGCGACGGCTGGCGGCGGTGTGTGGGCGCGCGCTGCAGCTGGCCGGCTCCCCCCTCACGCCCCCGATGCCCATCGCGAACGCACCTGCCAACGCCCCCTCCGATACCACCCGCCTCAAGCTTCACGCGCGGCTGTCGCTGCTCAGCGAGTCGCTCGTCAGGCCCAAGCCGAAGTATTCAGCATATAAACAGGATCACACTCTCGGTAACAATATATTTTTATTTTTTAGTTATAGTATCTTAGTAGTGGTACAGGAATCTTAATAAGAGAGTTCAAGAGAAGAAGAGATGGAATAAGGAAAGATACGGCGTGAGTCCTTTGTGGATGTTCGTTGGGCTGGTGGACGCGATGTGTGTATGCTTCTCATTAGGTGGACAAATGACTATAGTCAATGTCGCGTGAAGTCGATGTTTGGGGTTGACATGATAACGACGTGTGTTCCAGTGCGGCGGCTGGCGGCGCGCGAGCTGGGCGGCGTGGGCGCGGCCGGGGTCGCGGGGGGCGCTTCCGGTGGCGTATTCCCCGCGCGCCTGCTGTGCGGGCTCCAGCTGCAGCGGCGTACACTGGGCCACTTGTCGGCCGTGTACTGCCTGGTGTTCGACTGCACCGGGCGCTACGTGGTGACCGGCGCCGACGATCTGCTGGTGAAGGTGTGGTGCGCGGCTGACGGACGGTTGTTAGCCACCCTGCGCGGCGCGGGGGCTGAGATAACGGACGTCTGCGCGTCCGCCGACGGCTCGCTGCTGGCCTGCGGCTCCGTGGAGCGGCTTGTGCGCGTGTGGTGTCTAGCGACAGGCGCGCCGCGTGCCGTACTTCACGCGCACGCCGGCACCATCACCTCCGTGCACTGGGCGCCGCCTGCCCACGGCGACGTGCGCTGGCTCGCCTCCACCTCCACCGACGGCTCCGTCGCCTTCTGGACCTGCGCCGCTGATGGACAGTTCCTGTCGCAGCCGGTGCAGTTCGTGGAGCGCATGCGGCCAGGCGCTTGTCACATGATCTGCGCCGCCTGGTCTGCGGGTGGAGCGTTCCTCGCTGCCGGCAGCGCAGATCACTACGTGCGCGTCTACATCGTGGAGGCGGCCGGTCCCAGGCGGGTGAGACCTGTGTTTGTACTGTAGTAGATCAGGGTTACCGCAAGAGCCGGTGCTAGAACTCGTCCTATACCATATCAATAATATCCAATTAACTAAATGTGTAGAGATATTCGTATGTACGGACAGATAACCTACCTCTACACGCCAGAAAAAAATCGAAAGCAATAGGTCAAGGCCTCCAGACTACAGATGCTTTTCAAATTGGTGGTGATAATCTGTTCAAAAGTTCTCTAAACAACTGATAATAGGGCCAACAACAACATACCACCATGGTTCAGCCTTCTCGACAACAATTTGGGAGCATAGTGACTCATTTCAGCCATGGAATGTCCACTGCTGAACATTGATCTTCCTCTAGATTTTAAAACGGACACAACTTTAACAGTACTGTCTGTCCGTCTTGTGCGTGGATGCCTCTCCCCTACGTTAGCCAGTCCATGGGTTCCAATCCAGAATTACAAAATCCCAGCAGCCATCTGATCTGTGCGGTTTTTGGACTCTCTTCTTCTTCTTCCTTTCCTTTTCCCTTTATTTGGGGTCGGGTCTCCTTATCAATTTGCGCCAGGCCACTCTATCCTGGGTTTTCTCTGCATCGAGTTGAAGGGTTTCCAGTTCCTTTCCGATATTAGACCACCACGTAGCTTTTGGACGCCTTCTCCCTCTTGGGAATTCTGGGAGGCTTAAAGCAGTTTTTACCACGTGGTCGTCTTGTTTTCGTTGAATGTGGCCATGCCATCGCAATCTATTTTCATGTAATTTGCTGGGGATTGGAGCTGCCTTAAACGAACCTCTGATATATTCGTTCCGCCAAGAGTTTACCGTTAACATCTCTGATATATTTATTTATGTTTATGTCCAATGTACTGCGCTGGCGCTGCTTATCAAATTGGTGGTGATAATCTGTTTAGAAGTTCTCCAAACAACTGATAATAGCAACATACCACCACAGTTCAGCCTTCACGACAACAATTTTGGAGCATAGTGACTCATATCAGCCATGGAATGTCCACTTCTGGACATGATCTTCCTCTACATTTTAAAACGGATACAACTTTAACAGTACTGTCTGTCCGTCTTGTGGGTGGATGCTCTCCCCTACGCTTGCCGGTCCATGGGTTCCAATCCAGAATTACAAAATCCAAGTAGCCATCTGATCTGTGCAGTTTTTTGGACTGACCTGGATTTCAATTTTTATTTATTTATATAGGCATTTGACCTCTGTATCGATTGATGTTAATTGATGACAAGATCTAAGATGCTACATGCTTGTATTGAAAAAACTTATTCACCCTTGACTCGAAAACTTAAGTTACAGGTTGCTTACCAAGCTACTAGGTTATACACAGCTGTTTTGTTTATATTTATTGTTAATAAGATATTTTAGAGAAATCTTAAATATATGTCTCTCTTTTACTCATTGAAAGACTATGAGCTTTTTTTTTTTAAACGGTTCCCGCTGTTAGGGACCTCTCGTTCCCCTATCTCGTGTGGGACAGTGACTTTTTAATTCTAGTAATTTATTCATATTTTTTGTTATTATCATTCTTCTCTTTCATATATCATCTTATCTGTCGTACTGTTTCTTTTATTCTACAATTTTCCCAGTCTTTCTCTTTCATTCCATTAGCCATACATCCATCCTGAGCTTATGCATAATAGTATAAAAGTGTAAGTTGACAAGTTGTGCCCATGCGTGGGCACAGCGAGTTGAAGTGGTCGCTGCGTGTGCGGGCAGGTGCTGGAGACGGCGGTGCACGGCGACGCTGTGGATTCGTTGGCGTGGGCGCACCGAGGTCTCCGGCTGGTGTCAGGCAGTAAGGACGGCAGTGCCGCCCTGTGGACGCTACACGCCACGCAGTGGCGTCATCATCTGCTTCAGGACCACACCAAGCGCCTCAAGGTACTTCTTAGTAATCTTCTGGATAGATACAACATATGCCCTCCGGGGAAGGATGAGGTTATGACAGGTTTGTACCTTCTTAAACCTTCCCAGAAGAAGCATGCCCTGTTCTGGGTCATTTATTCACCAACAATTATCAGCCTACATTGAAGACATTCGGATCCAAGAGATGGTCGCTTACAAATAAGAACCCTCAAGGTCATCTTGAGCAATGGAGACTGTGCTCGGATCTTTGCTGCAATATATATGGAAGAACCAAGATGACTTATGTAGCTTGAAGAATTGCTCGTCTAAAGTAGGGGGGGGGGGCACATTGCTCATGCAACTGATGGTTATGGCCATCACTAGTTGGACCGACGATATAGTTGAATGTTGAATGATGAGGGCATGGCAAGACTGGTCATTTGGTAAAGACAAGGGGCGTTGTTAAAGCCTTTGATCTTCCACTGTGGAGACCGTACAGTCACGGTCGCTGGGTACGAGCAGCGTGAAATCGGTCTTCCTGGACCTTGCAGTGGGCGTGCTATCAGCTGATGAAAGCCTCGTAAGTTTTTGACCTTTGTAGATATGGAACTGCCACTGTACCTCCAACGGATCCCATAGATATCCTCAGAGGGAGCTGAACTTCCCCCTACATCCTCGCTGTTCTACATCAACAAAGAGCACTTGGTGTAGCTTATCTCCTCGGGTTCGCTAACTTGAGCAATTCTTGAGGATATGTCTTCTGAACCAAGATCACCAATTAACTTCAAACATGACATAAGTTCTTACATTGTTTTGTGCCCACAGGTGACAATGGTATGCTGGGATCGCAGCGACGCGTACGTCATGACGGCAGTTTCTGACAACACCGTGAGGGTGAGTGCTGCAGAGAGGGGGGTGGGGGTGGAGGAACTCCTTGATTACTTCTTTAGAAGCAATCACTTTGTTTATACAGGATGATTAGTTAGGAGGTTAAGTATAGGACATTTTCAATCATTCTGTAAAACTTCCTGACGATAGCGACAATAAAACCAAGCTCAGATAAAAGTCAATAATATTTAAAATAACGTACTTTAGGAAAGGAATTTAAGGGTATGGTTTTTAGAAGCCACCCCGCTGACAAATGCGCATGCGACAAACAATGCGAATCACACAACCGCCATCGCCAAATCACTCAACACGTGTTTCACCCATAGAGACTCCGTGTTTGGCACTTACGTTTGCTTTGTTGCACGACTACCACTGCATGTGCGGAAGTGGCTAAATAATGGTCCTTTTCTTACTTAGGATTGATATAACTCGACTCTTTGGCACTAATTGGTGTAACATAACTCCTGAGGATGCCCCGTAGAGGGGTAAAACACGTGTTGAGTGATTTAACGGTGGTAGTTGTGTAATTCGAATTGTTTGCCGCATGCTGGCCAGGCTGGCGGGCGGTGCACTTTATTGCACGACTACTGCTGCATGGTGGAAGTAGCTATACATTGGTCCTTTTCTCACTGATGTAACTTCATTTGTATATAATGTTCCATGTGTCGGTTGCAGGTGTGGTGCTCGCGTACCTGCACGCAGGTGCGAGTGCTGAGCGGGCACCGAGATGAAGCCTACGTCCTGGAGGCACACCCCTTCCTGCCCGCCGTGCTGCTATCAGCTGGACACGACGGACAGCTGTTCGTATGGAACGCGGAGACCGGAGAAGTGAGTATTGCACACCAACACGTCCTAAAACATCGGCACACTATTAGTCCGATAGAAACACGCTTCTCCCCTTTTCCAATGATGATATCTTACACCGGCATGCTTTTTCCTAAAGCCGACAGAAACACCATCCCGATACTCCAATACTAGCATACATCTCCCTTAGACCAAAAGAAATGTCAACCTGATACTCCCATACCGGCATATATCTCTCTTAGACCGACAGAAATGCTGTTCTCCTACTTTAACACCCGCATACATCTTCCTTAGACCCACAGAAACACTATTCTCCTACTCCAACACCGGCATACATTTCCTTTAAAACGATAGAAATACCATCTTGCTACACCAACACTGACATACAACTCGCTTAAACCGACAGAAACACTATTCTCCTACTCCAACACCAGCATACATCTTCCATAGACCGACAGAAACACCATTCTCTTACTCCATCATCAGCGTACATCTTCCTTAGACCAACAGAAATACCATCTTACTACTCCAACACCGGCATAAATTTTCCTTAGACCGACAGAAACACTATTCTCTTACTCCAACACAGGCATACATCACCCTTAGACCGACAGAAACATCTTCCTCCTACTCCAACACCGGCATACTTCTCCCTTAAACCAACAAAAACACCAACCTGATACTCCCGTACCGGCATACATCTCCCTTACACCGACAGAAACGTTATACTCCTACTCCAACACCGGCATATATCTCCCTTAGACCGATAGATACATCTTCCTCCCACTCCATCACCAGCTTACATTTCCCTTAGACCAACAGAAACACCAACCTGATACTAAACTGACACTGACACACCCACATCTTACCAAAATTCTTTATATGCTCGGCGCAGGTACTGGCCCATTTCCACAATCGCATCGAGGGTCAGGGGGACGGCGCTATCTTCGACGCCAAATGGGGCACGGGCTGCAGCGTGGCTGCGTCCGACTCGCATGGACATCTACTACTGCTCGGCCTGGGCCTGGGGCACCGGCTGCTGCGTCAGCTGCCCCCGGAGCTGTTCTTCCACACCGACTACCGGCCGCTGGGTAAGTGTATTTCGTGCGACAGGGATAACGCTCTACGAAATTACCCGATTGTCTCTTTCCAAAGGTCGATGTGCAATATTTATTCGCCGGGTACTGTACGTTCCTAGGTGACAAAATAAATAATGAAATACACCTATCCCACGATTTACACGGTTCCTGTGAAAAACGTGTAAATCGAAAATTAAAAATTTTCAAGTCAAAACCGTGTAAATCGAAAAGCTTGCAGAAAATGCATAATTATGCTATTTAACAGTTGTATTTTTGTTTCAATATTTTTAGGTGTACACAGAAATTAAAAAAAAAAGCATTGACAAGTTAAAATATTACGGAAACACTGTTTTTATTTAATTACAATACATTAAAGAGAAGAACAAAAAAGAAATTACTCTCATTCTTTTTTTCGGAATCGAAGGTTCGAATTCATTTTCATCACTATAAGTTATTTGTGCCGATTCGATGTTTGAAGCAGAAATATTTACATTATGAGAGATGGTAATAAAATCGGTTATTAAAACGAAAAAAAAAAACTTTTTTTGGAAAACCGTGTAAAAGCGAAAACGTGTAAAACAAGTACCGTGTAAATCGGGGGATAGGTGTATCTAAATAAAAAAAATTTTGAATAATTATCTTAAGGCTAGAACAATGGTTTGAATAATTTTGTAATTTCATTCTCGCTTGGCAGTTTTTAAAAGCTCCTTCAGTTCAGACTGACACGCAGCTTGCATTAGCGATTTGTCTTAAAAATAACACATCGTTCCACAGACGGAGCGATGTTCGTAAAGAAATCGCAGAGATCATTTGCCGTTCTTACACCTTTGCTAAGATTTTTCAAATTAAATGTCACGTTTTCAGTACGCGTTGAAGCCTTTTCGATGTTCTGTGAATTTAATATATTAATATAACTTTGTTTATTAGTCCATTTGTCGGAATTTCCAAAGGATATTGGCTTGGATACATACTGTATATATATGCGAATCGTGGAAGATCACCAAAGATATTTCTCGGCTCCAAGTCTTCGTTAACAACTGTCTTCGACGTATTCTCTGTATATACTGGCCTGAGAAAGTCTCCAATGTAGATCTCTGGAAACGCTGCGGTGAGATGTCGATCGACCAGCAGATCAAACGCAAGTGGAACTGTATAGGCCACACGTCCCAAAGGAACTCTGATCACATAGGCAAGCCCTAGAATGTAATCCTCAAGGAAAGTGAAGACGTGGATGCCTAAAGCATACCTGGCGGATGATCACTGCAGAAGTGAAGGCAGTTGGAATGACGCGGAGCGAAGTAAAGCGCGAGGCTCAAGACCGCTCGAGATGGTGACGTACTGTGGACGCCTTCAGCCCCATCTTGGGGACATAGGAATAAATGAATGATGACATATTACATTCGCTAATAAAAAACGCTTTTACTGTATAACACTTATGTTTAACCCTTAAATGCATGGCTTATGAGTATAAATTAAAAAAATATATATTTACCTTTCAGATAAGTACACTAAAATGCAGGGAAAAATAGAAAAAAATATGTCTATAAAATTTTTTTGATACTTATTTTTTAAAAACCTTAAGCTGTAGATATACAACACTGTACTTACTTTTAAGTGTAGTACTCATTTTAAGTTTAAGTAGTATTTTGCAGATTTACATCATTATGCATTTAAGGGTTAACTTTAGGAACGAATGTCTTAATTATTGACGTGTCTTTTTAAACTATGTTGAATAATGATAAAGAGTATATTTTTAAATAAGAAAGGACCAATATCTAGCTACCTCCGCACATGCAGTGGTTGTCGTGCATGAAAGTGCACCGCCCGCCAGCCCGCTCGTAAATGCGCATGCGACAGACAACTACACACTACTACTAAACTACAACTACACAACCGCCATCGTAAACTCACTCAACACGTGCTTCACCCCTCCACGGGGCATCTTCAGGAGTTGTTACACAGATTAGTGCTAAACACTCGGTGTGCGGAGGTGGCTAGATATTGGTCCTTTCTTATTTAGGATGGACTTCCGCAATGTAACGCCTGATTCCATTAAATATTGAGTATATTTTTGTTTTTTTAGATAATGCTCAGTAGAGTGTATTTAGAAATAAATTGTTTCATTGTTCGTGTAGTGCGAGACGCGTTGGGCGGCGCTCTGGACGAACAGACGGAGACACCGCCGCATCTGATGCCACCACCATTTCTGGTGGACGTAGAGGGTGCTCCCCACGCGCCGGCGCTACAACGCCTGGTACCAGGCCGCGAGCGCCTGGCGCTGCGTCCTCTGTTACCTCGCGGACGCCCCCCGCCCCCCGCCGCGGCCGCCGCACCGCCGGGCGCCGCCCCCGCTGCGCCCGCAGGACCTTGGCGCGGCGAGGGCGTGCGCCACACCGCCGGCACCTGGCAGCGCGACGAGGAGCCCCTCGCACCCTGCACCCGCCCCCTTCTGATACCGCTCTCTGAAGCCGCCAAGCTTCGCATCGAGCAGGCCAGGTGCATTTTTCTCAACACCATTTTATTATTTCTTTGTACATTTAACCCTTAAATGCATATTGATGTAAAACTGCAACATACCACTTAAACGTATAATGAGTACCACACTTGAAAGTAAATTCATAATGTTGTTTATCTGCAACATAAATTGTAGTAAATTCATTTCATTTGTGGCGTGCATATCGCGCACCACTCAAACACCAAGCTCTTACCCACGTGACCGTCAATCGCATGGCGGCGGCAGTGAAACAGATAAATGACAGATGGCGCCACAGTAGACGCAACGAAAATCTGCATCGCACTGTTGAAAGTCTCCGCGCTCATTATAAGGGCTAGCGGAGGTGCGGTCAACGCAGGAAGAAGCAACTGAAGAACAAGAAGCAACTGACGAACTACCGAAGCACAAGAAGCTACCGAAAAACAAGAAGCTACCGTACTACGACCACTCCTACACATTCAATTTTTTTCAATTTTTCCTTGAATTTTAGTTTTTTTTAAAGTATAAAAGTCATGCATTTAAGGGTTAAAATCACATAAGTACGTTTCTTATTAACTGACAGTAGAATAAAGAGTTCGCTTATAAATATATGTCTGTGTGTAATATCACATATTTTTACGTCCAAATAACTGTGAAGAATAAATTAAAAGTCATACAAGGAAAGAGAGAATTTCGCGAAAGTTTATCGCTCCAGACATTGTCCTGAGGCACGAAACACCAGACAGTACATCCTACTATGGGACTTAGTTTAGTTTTGTTTTTTAATTTATACTATTATACCGCAACTGATACTTTGTATAGCGTTTTGAAATGAATATAAAGGTATCAGGAATCCGAAGTGGTTCGACGAATTGCTCGCTTGAATTGGCAGCGGTCACCTAGCTCATGCAGTCAGGCCGTTGAGACTGAAAGGATCTAAAGCAGAGTTCCCCAAACTTTTTTGTGCCGTAGACCCCTTGCCATGTTTTCCCGTGTTGGGTAGACCACCTACTTACCTGATATTGATTTTCTGTAAATTTCTAACTGTAGTGAAGTTTAGTGTTAAAAACTTAAAGTAAAAACACATGTTAATATATACATTTATTAATTGAATTTAAATTAAAACTATGAAAAATAAAATTTTGTATTTGTTATGTAAAATATACGTAACATTAAATAAACACGAGACTGCGACTCTCATATTCTTACAAGTTCAAAATGTATTGCGACCACAAAGCGAATACCAACATCCTACAACTTACAAAATTTTATAAACATATATAATAATGTAATGTAATGTAAATGTTTTGATATTATAAGATAGTATGATGTAAGTAAATAGGTACTATCAGTGTATGTGTTGAGATCCATTATCGTGGACCCCCAAATTTTTTTTCGCTTACGTAGACCCCTTGCAGGTTGTCATAGACCCCTAGGGGTCGATATAGAACACTTTGGGAATCACTGATCTAAAGCGACCACGTGCAAATAAATGCGGCGTGGGAAGATCCCCCACTAGGTGGACTGATGCAGCAGAAGACCGGTCATCGTTGCGATTTTTGGGCGTGGCCCTGCAGTGGACGGCTATTGGTTGACATGACATTAGCGATCCTCGAGTAACCGTCAGGATGTGAAATAACAGGCTACAATGTAATGGTAGAAGATGCTTTAATAGGGGAAAAAATAGGGCAAAGTCTTACAGTGCAGAGTTATAATAGTATGGTATGCCTTGCAGCGTTGAGATGAATGAGTGGGAGACGGCGTGGTACGCGCGTGAGATGCGACGCCGCCCCCTCATGATCAGCACGGCGGGCGAAGGCCCGGCGCGCCGCCCGGGACGCCGCCCCCGTCCCGCAGCGGCAGCAGCGCTGCCCGGCGCTCCAGCCCGTCGCCCTCGAGGCCCACGCGGGCCACGAGCCTCCGCCCCCCGGCTGCAGGTGAGTCTTCACAGTGTACTTTGACATAGTAATAAGGGGCACCAACGACGTCCTACATCACCTACAAAGATGATGGATGACGACGACCAAAGTGACGTTAGTGGGTAGTGGTGGGACTTAGAAATCCCACACAACATCGTCATTCCCCCATGAAGCAGTATATTTTGTATCCAAAAGATTCTGACGCCGATATCAGAGACACCCAACGTGGGACTGGCATACCCTGGGGTGTGTGAAGGTAAAAGCTCACCAATATGTAGTTCATGCTGAAATGCTGACGAAAGGAGATAGCCCAGCGCTGGACGGATTTCAACAAATTCTGAATGTGTTTCACTGGGATCCCAGATCTCATCATGTCAGACTCAGATGTCCATTATCTGTAATGAGTTTTAGTGGATATATATATAATTATGTCCTACCCCCCAGGATGTAGAATTCAGGGCAAAATCCAAGAAATAAATAAAATTTTATTTATATATATAAACTATGTTGCAATGTTTCTTGACAGTTCATTCGCGTTAAGAACGCAGCGAAACGTTCCTTATTAACTATTACGTTTAAAAGTATGCCTTTAATTGGTCACTGTGAACGTGACTTTCTAATTAGGCCTGCGGACATTATTAACGCGAACGGACTGTGCTAATATTAACGTTAAGATTGAAAATACAGTACATAGAGCAGAGTTTCTTAACGTGGCGCCCACACGTCCCACTGGAGGGCAATTCAAAATGGACTTAATAGCAGTTTAACTCTTGATATAAAAATCATGTATGTTACATAGGGGGGTGTAAGATTTTATAAAGGCTTAGGTGGTACATGCAACTATAAGGTTTTGGAAAAAATGGTGCTTAGGAGCCTGACTCCTCAAAAACGATTAAGACGTAAAATGTTTCGTTGCCCTTGTTGATATAGCTCTGTCTCTATCGCACGCAACTATTTTATTTATTTATACTTTATTGTACACCATAACTACAAAAAAGGAACAATTTAGATAGAGATACAAGAGGCGGTGTTATCGCTCGAGGTGATCTCTACCAGACAAACTTTGGATGGAAATGAGATACATCAGGGCTTCTTAAACTATGGGTCGCGACCCCAAATGGGGTCGCGTAGCAAAATTCTGGAGTCGAGAGATTTTAATGTCAAATATTTATATATACCATTTTATAACATCACTAGAGTTGGCGGAATACAGTGGACTAGACACGCGCATTTGTTGAAGGTTTTAAACTAATATAAATACAATTTTATAATTTTTTGTGCAACTTTTAATTTTAGATTTTTGTATGTTTCAAAACGAATTCTCAAACTATATATTTTCATATGTATACGTATATTGTTACCTAATAAAAAAAATCATCAAAAAATAATTATTTACTTTTCTTTTATATTTGTATGGGGTCGTAAAGAAACTCGCAATCATGAATGGGGTCGTGAATGAGAAAAGTTTAAGAAGCCCTGAGATATATGAAGGGCAATAGCTCTCTTTCTCATGTGGATGTATAAATTTCTGTGTCTATGTTTGTGCAGACGGTGAGCGCGGCGGAGGAGTCTTCGGAGTCCAGCTCGAGCGACACGTCGGACTCCACGGTACGGCTGGAGCAGTCCTCGTGCAGCTCGCGATCCTCGCGCTCCGCAGCCTCCTCGCGCACGCGACGCTCCGACAGGTGCGCCCCCACACATGCCCCCCGCTGTCAACTGCCACTAATATTACACAGTGTCTACTAAAATCAACTTCCACTGCTGGACATAGACAATATATATATATATATATAATTTACAAAATTCTCGTGTCACTGTGTTCGAACTTGAACTCCTCCGAAACGGCTTGACCGATTTTTACCAAATTTAATATGCGTATTCAGTAGGTCTGAGAATCGGCTACTATCTATTTTCCATACCCCTAAGTGATAAGGGTGGTCCACCCCTAAATTTTATTTTTAATTTTTTAGACAATTTTTTTGGTTTTTAGTTTATTATGATACAACATACAAAAATACATACAAACCTAAATTTTCACCCCTCTACGATCAACCCTTATTTTTAATGTGTTAATTAAAAACTTTAGTTTTTGTTTGCAAAACAACGTTTGCGGGATCAGCTAGTATATATATATTTAATTACTTGGACAAGCACAAAAGCGTAGAGGTAAGAAGAGTATAATTAGTATAGGAGGTATTTATGGACTGTTCGAATTCTGCTTAATATGTAGAAATTGACAACCAACCACCACCAATGTTTCAGCAATGGTATGTCCACTGCTGGATAGGTCTGCTCATAGATTTCCAATGGGACCAGCGTGTGGGCGGATGTCCCACGCTAACCGGCCTGTGGTCTTCGTATCATACCAGAATATAGTTCTCAGACTCGGTGGTTGGCACTAATCGGTGTAACATAACTCCTGAAGATGCCCCGTGGAGGGGTGAAACACGTGTTGAATGAATTAACGGTGGTAGCTGTGTAGTTCGCATTGTTTGCCGCATAGGCATTTATCAGCGGTCTGGTGGACGATGCACTTTGTTGCACAACTACCACTGCATGTGCGGAAGTTGCTAAATATTGGTCCTTTTCTTACTTAGGATGGATTTCCGCAAGGTAACGCCCGATTCCATTAAATCAGAATATAGTAGTTCCCACCATCTAATTTAAATAAAAATATTTACGAGCATCGTGCATCTTGTGAATATATTTGTAGTAAAAAAGCAGCGCTGGACCACCCGCATACCAAGCGTGGGAAGTATTGTCCCAACTTATGAGTGACAGTTTGAATAGCACACAACAACATATGTACGGCACACATATTGGACATATACTATTAACGCCACTGACCTACTGAGATATACATGTGTTATTTTATAACTCTGTGACTTTGAACTTATGTCGTAGTAACTTTAAGTGTAACACTTAGAGTCAACCATCATTTATTAATAGGTTACTGTAAAGTTTTAAGCGAGCAGACAATTTTGTGAATTAAAAATATGGAATATTGATTTTTGTGTTAAAAAATCTTATGAATACTGTTACGTACTGTGAGTTATCACTCGGAATGAAACGCTACTGGTTCGCAAGGAGACCTATATTCAAAAATCAGACGGTCATCCTACTTTAACAAAAAGTATACTTTCGCTTAGTCCAAACTGCTTCCAAATCGCTCAAGAAATAATTGTCCAAATAACTTACCAAATAGTCACTTTGTATCAGTGATAGATCTTAATCTTATAACTCGAAAAACAACACTAAACTGTCGACGTGGGAAGTACACCTATTTATACTACGGAGAAAATTCTAGTAAGTTCGAGATAGTATGTTAGCTAGAATTTTCGAGAATCGTACACAAAAATCTATAAATAACTTCAAGGTCACGCGTGTTTACGACACTTCTTGATCCTAGGGTCCCGTGTTTATTGTTTAGAGGGTTCTGTAACTCGTGATTTGTAACAATACTTTGGGAACCTTATACGTATCAGTATCAATGGTTAAGAATTGGTTTACAAAGAGCCGCTGTAGTCGTAGAAGTTGTGTGACGTCATCGTGCTGGTGGAAGCGGGCTGATTCGTTTTACGCTTCGCTCGCCCCACAACTTTCAATATGGCCGACTATTTATTTACGTGAAAGACTTACAATGCGATTAAAATAAGAATAGGATCGGCCTAGCGCCATGTTGTGACGTCACAACGGGAACTTGGTATAGTGTGCAAAAAGAGCAATGTTAAAAAATAATACCAGTGGCTAAAGTCACTCGCTCGGTTACCTTAGAAGCAGTTTCCAAATGCTTAATGAAACTTCCAAATATATCACGCGATATATGAATATTGCCATCTGGCCCTGGTACAATTCTTGCTTGTTTTAACTGGTCCAACAACATAATGGCACGTTTTTTCTCTTCCTCGAAGTACTTATCAACATTGCTGATAATCTCTCGATTTCGCCGATGTAAAACAATACCTCTTTTGCTCATTGTAGAACAAATTAAACAATCAACAAAAACAATTATTATTATTTTTTTATTTTATATATTTAACGCTGACCGTACTTATATGAGTGAAGTTAGCCGAGAGCCCGTCCTATTCTTATTTTAATCGCATTGTATAGTGTAATAGTACAAAGCAATAGTCAATTATTTACTTATAATGGATTTAATTACTAATGTCGTTGTACCCGCAGCGCGCGTCCGGGCGCCGCCGCTGACACGTGAGTCTTAAACACCCGCACCCCTTAGGCCTCCCCCACACCCCACTTAGCACTTTCATCATTTCTAATAAAGAAAATTTTAATCTACTTATTTATACCACATATATGTACACAGGCGTCATAATTAATGCCTGTAGTTCGTTCGCGTTAAAATTGTCCGCTGGCCTAAAATATGCAGGATCGATTCAAAAATGATAGATAAATAATAATAATAATTTTTTTCAAGTTGGTATATCATACTTATATAAATATGTGCATATATGTACATATATATAAACATTCCCGTATTGTGGTTTTGAAATATCAATTTTCGACTTAGAGGGATATAAAAGTATTAATAATTTACAATCAGAAACATTTTTAATAAGCGCACAGCGTTGTTAGATCCGCGGACAATGTTTCATTGCATTCTTAACGCGAACGAACTTTGTTGTTTCTTAGTAAAAAATACATCATAAATTTATTCCGAACTTTACCTTACTTCTCCAGTACAGTTAACACCTATATATATATATATATATATATATATGCTCTTTATAATATTTTAGAGTAATCGGATATCGAAGTAGCAGAGTGTAAGGTAATAAAATGTTTGCGTTTTCAGCTCGGGTTCCTCGCAGTACTCGGACTGGGAGGCGGGGCCTGCGCTGGCGCCTCCCGCGAGAGCCCGGCGCCGTCCGCAGCCCACCGCCAGGTAAACAGACTTACACCTTTGTATCATCTAGTCCTAGGGTACTTTACAGTTTTACCACACGGGCTTGGGGTTGAAGTTTCATATCATCTTTAACAGGGTATGCCAATATAGTATATTGCTACGTACTGGTTCTGACACTGAATGAAACACCACTGGTTCACAAGGAGTCCTTTATTCACAAATCAGACCGTCACACTACTTTAACACGAAGTATACTTCTAGCGCCATCTAGTGTAAAGGGACATGAATTAAAAATACTAAACTCTAAAATTGTTTAAAAAACAGTTGGTACAATACCCGGCAATAAATATTGCACATCGACCTTTGGAAAGACTGTCGGCCAATTTCGGCTTCGTAGAGCATTATCTCCGTCGCACGAAGTACAAACAGTTCGGTATCTATCAGGAGCTGTTACAACAAGCATCATTTGTTTCTTTTGATAATTATTTTTTTTCTTTGTATAAAATACACAAATTTTTCTATGTGTGGCTTTAGGTCGGGTTAAATAAAATAAAAAATACATGTTCACAATATGTTTACGTGTTTAATTATTTAAGAACATTATAACTGCACATAATAAACACCATTATTTATACCTATTGTTAAAATTGTAAAAAAAATTAAAATAGGTTGGTTTTACAGCTCCTAATAGATACCGGACTGTTTGTATTTCGTGCGACAGAGATAACGCTCTACGAAGCCGAAATTAGCCGATTGTCTCTTTCCAAAAGTCGATATGTAATATTTATCGCCGGGTACTTTACCTATGTGTACCAACCGTACCAAAAGGGTTAAATATAACATTACCGTCATACAGATGTACATAAAAAGTATATATGTACACTGAACACTATGAGGATATAATTTGAAAAATATAAAGTTGGTGTACCAATAGAGGATGGGGGGGATGTCTCTACGGACGGTATCACACTCCTGATGAAGAATAAACCACTACGAAGGAAGGAATAATGAAGAACCTTCTTTGTTTCCAGTGTTGCTAAATGAACTTTTGGGGGAGAAGGGAGAGGAAGGGGATGGTAAAAGAAAGAATGGTTAACCCTTAATAGCCTGATTTACGAAAGTGATTTTTTTAAATATTACTGTGCTTGCTTGAGGGTCTAGATGAAGGGTAAAATAGATTTTTTTTTTAAATTTCGTTGGAAAGAATATTATACAACAGTAAAATTCGTACAGCCAATCTATAAATAAACTAATAGTAATGTGAACATTCGGTTTAAAAGATTGGTATCAAAATTGAAACTCTAGGCTATTAAGGGTTAAAATGTTGGAGATATAAGTCTGTGTTGCAATAAGGTCTACATTCTCCAGGAGTTTGTGGTCAATATATCCAAAGGGAATAGAGTTGTATAGAAGTGCTTTATCTTTGTGTTTGTTATATAGATACAGTCCAAGCACGACCACCATTACGAAGAGAAGCACAGCGACCACGGCGCCCAGCGGGCTGGCAAGCGGGGAGCCGAGCGGGGCGGCGGCCGCGGCGACTGGTACCGAAGCCCCGGCCGCCGGCAGCCCGGGCGAGCTGCCTGAGGCGTACCGGGTGGGAGAGTGGCTCACAGCCGTGTCCCCGCGGAAGGCTCCGTATCAGCCTCAGATGGGTGACCAGCTTCTCTACTTCCGACTGGTAAGTGCAGCTCTACTGGAGATATATATATATATATATATATATATATATATATTACAAAATACAAATTACTTTTTAAGACATATATATAGGTACACATAGGTACATTAACCGGCGATGACTTGTTCAACGAGTTTGAATGATTTTTTTAATTGAATCTATATATAAAATTTTTTATTTTTATGTTTATTATATATATATATAGTTTTGTAGATTATGAATAACTGTTACTTTATGTGTAGCCCGCAAAAAAGTTCTAAAATTTTATTTGGCACGATTTAAAATGTTGCTCACCCCTGATGTAAATTCTAAAACACTACAGTAACCGGCAATAAATATTACACATCGACCTTTGGAAAGAGACAATCGGCGATTTTCGGCTTCGTAGAGCGCTATCTCCGTCGCACGAAATATATATGTCTTAAATAGTAATTTGCATTTTGTAAACATTGCAACACAGGATGCATCTGTCAAAATGAAACAAACATTGAAAAACGACTGAAGCTTTACATTTATTGAAAATCATTATTTTTAAAATTAAAATGTTGCCCTGTTTGAATAATCTTGTAAATAAGATCGGAAATTTGTGTTAAAACGGGTAAATATAACATTTATATTCTATGTTGTACATATGTAATTAGATTGTTAAATAAGTACTGTTTTGTTTGTACGGAATTTTTTTATTTAATATTTTTTTATTGTATTTGCTAGGATATATATAAAGTTTCATAATAATAAACAAAAAATTATCTAATGGATTAAGGCGTTACTATGCAGAAGTCCATCCTAAGTAAGAAAAGGATTAATATATAGATACTCCCGCTATGTAGCAGTAGTCGTGCAACAAAGTGCACCGCCCGCCAGCCCGCTGATAAATGCGCATGCGGCAAACAACGCGAATTACACAACTGCCACCGTTAAATCACTCAACACGTGTTTCATCCCTCCACGGGGCATCTTCAGGAATTATGTTACACCGATTAGTTCCAGCGCAGGTGAATGTTTCCTTCTCTTCATTATTACAAATTTACCATGGGACTCGCTCATATCATTCATCTATTACGTAAAATCGCAAGACTCGGTGTTTGGCACTAATCGGTGCAACATTACTTCTGAAAAACAGGGACTATTTAATATAAAATACAAGTTTGTGGAAGGTTTGTAGACGAATTGAAGTTACGGAGGTAGTTCTGTATTGTTTTTCTGGTATTATTGTCCTGAAGAATAAGGTGGTATTTTCAGGGTCACCAGCGCTACTTCGAGGCGGTTTCGGAAAAGGACGTGTACAAGGTGAATCCTCGCGACAAGCCGTGGGAACGCATGCACATATATGTAAGTACTGTCGAAGACTAGACCAAACTATCTATATATGTGTACACATATATATGTATATATATATGTATATATATGTATATATATGTATATATATATATATATATATATATGTATATATATATGTAAAGAAACTAGTTACTTTAATAATTATATCTTGTATTGTGCTGCTTTTGTTTAATGTCGGTAAAGCATAATAGAATGTAAGACAAGACTTTAATGTATTGAAAAGTCTAATCTAAACAAACCTGTGATATTAAAAGATAAGGATAGAAAATGTAAGAATAAAATAAAGATTAGAAATAAAATTGTACTTAGCCACCTAAGAGTAAAAAAGATGAGAAAAGGAAGGCGATGAAAGCAAGAAGGAATGAAAGGACAAAAAAAATTGCAAGGTATTGTGAAGGATAAAAGGAAAGAATCAAAGAAATTGAGAAGAATGAAAGTGAGTGTGGAATAAAGATAAAACCTTGAAAAAAATATTCGTAAATAAAGTCCCTGTCCCAAACAAAATAGGGGTACGAGAGGCTCCCAATAGCGGGGGCCATCAAAGAAAATGTCGGTAAAGCAGCATCTGTTTAACCTTGACGCTTCATAGATGGCGCTGTTAACAATGGTGTTGTGACGGCGTCCGTTGCGGTCGCCGGTCGGTAAAGCAGTCAGTGTTTGAAATGTCAAAGTGATAATTTAAAATATTGCAGAATAAACTTTTAAATTGAATCGACAATTTAAATATTTTCATTTAGAAGAAATTATTTAGCAAATGGTTAACATGTCCGAGAAACTTCTAGTTTAACTCGTGATGGAGGTTCAAAGGAAATCAGACTGAATAATAGTTATACGTAATATTACAATAAATCGATATTAACTAAGATCACCGATGTAACTCAAACAATTGCTCGTCTAAAATGGCAGTTGCTGTTGGGGCCGAAAGGTTCACGAATGGTGACCTCGGAATCAGTAGGTAGACGCGGCGTGAGTTGGTCCCTCACCAGGTAGACCGAGGTAAAGGTCGCTGGGAGTACCTGAATGCTGCGCAGAACCAGTTATCATTACTTGAGTTGGCTTCCCAGGAGTGCGAGGCGGTGAAGGTGGTGGGCATGAAGTACGTGATCAAGCCACCGCGCGTGGTGTGCCTTCGGCTGGCCAGTTCGTTGGCGGGCGTGGGGGGAGCTGGCTGCAACGCGCGCGCGCGCACCTTCACAGTTCGCTACCACGACATGGCCGACGTCATCGACTTTCTGGTGCTCAAGCAGCAGTACGATGCAGCTGTGGAACGCCGCTGGGGTCCTGGCGACAGGTCTGTACTCCTACCTACTACTCCTATTACGTAATAAGTAAAGATATTTAGATGACGTCATCTAAATATCTTTAGGCATTCACATGCGCTTTTAAATATTTAATGGAATCAGGCGTTACTTCGCGGAAGTCCATCCTAAGTTCCATTAAATGTGTTCCATTAAATAAATATTGGTCCTTTTCTTACGCTTTTAAATAGTAGATTATTTGTAACATTATAAACAGCAAGCTGCCTGTTAGCTGCTCTAACAGACGGAAAGAAACTCAACAGTTGCTGTTTAAAATGAAATTCAAATATTTTCGTATACATTATAATATCAACCATGTAAATCAGGGATGATTAGACTTGTTTATGAAAATTAAATTCATTTATCGACTTTCTCCCATCGATATATAAAATATAACAAAATGATATACTAAATCGAAGCAATTTGTTTGTGACGATTTACTATCACAGTGACTTGTACAACCCGACGAGTCTGAACGATTTTTTAAATTGAATCTATATATGAAAACTTTTTTTTAATTCTTACGATCATATATGTTGTGTTATAGATTATTAATAAATGTTACTCCATGTGTAGCACGCAAAAGAGTTCTAAAATTTTATTTGGTATGATTAAAAATGTTGTTCACCCCTGATGTAAATTCGAAAACTACAGCACACAGCTACAGTACCCGGCGATAAATATTGCACATCGATCTTTGGAACGAGACAATCGGGTAATATCGGCTTCATAGAGTGTTATCTCTGTCTTACAAGTCACTTAGGTAATGTGGGACAGAGATAGTGCTCTACGAAGCTGAAATTAGCCGATTGTCTCTTTCCAAAGGTCGATGTGCAATATTTAGCGCCAGGTACTGTAAATGTATTTAAATAGACTTGTTTTAAATATGTGTATTTGTTGCTAGCGTGTTTGAGAAGGTGTGGGTGTTGACAGGTTCCGGTGTATGATAGACGATTCGTGGTGGACGGGTATCGTGATAGAGCGCAGCGGGCTGCCGGAGCCCGAGCCGGAGGAGGAGGAGGCGGGTGCTGCGGGCGGAGCGCTGGACGCGCGGCGGTGGGCGCGCGAGGCGGCCGCCCACTTTCTGTCGCTGCGCGTGCGTTGGGACAATGGCGAGGTGGAGCGTCTTTCGCCCTGGGACCTGGAGCCGCTCGACCCTCAAAGGTACATTGTCAACCTCGATACAGTGTCACCAGATGGCGTGTGCGTAACGCAGTTTGTGTGTGTAGGTTGCCGGAGGAACCTGGCGGCGCGGTGTGCGTGCTAGCCAGCGAGCTGGCAGGCGTGCTCCGTCGCTCGGAGACCCACGAGTGGGCGGCCGGCGCTTGCCGTGCCATAGCTCGCCACGTGGCACTCGTCATGTCCCTGTCGGCTGCCGAGCCGTTCGTGGCTCCCGTCGATCTTCAGCAGTATCCGAGCTATGCTCGCCTCGTGCCCTACCCCGTGGATCTGTCCACCATCCGCGCTCGCTTTGAAAACCTGGTAAGTTCACAACAGAAGTATTGATACAATGTCGATTATAAAGTATTTATATACATACAGTACCAGGAGATAAATATTGCACATCGACTTTTGGAAAGAGACAATCAGCTAATTTCGTATAGCTTTATCTCTGTCGCACAAAAAACAAACAGTCCGGTATCTATTAAGAGCTGTTAAAACAAGTATCATTTGCTTCTTTTGATAATTATTAATTTATTTTTATTACAATGTCTCGTTTTAACAATAGGTATAATAGTGTTTATTATGTGCAGTTGTAATTTTTCTAAATAATTAAATGCGTAAACATAATGTGAACATGTTTTTTTTATTTCATTTTACCCCAACCTAACTGTACTACCTAGAAAAATTGTTGTTTTTTATACAAAGAACAAAATTAATCATCAAAATAAGCAAATGATACTTGTTTTGTATCAGCTCCTAATAGATACCGGACTATTTTTATTTAGTGCGACAGAGATAATGCTCTACGAAGACAAAATTAGTCGATTATCTCTTTCCAAAAGTCGATGTGCAGTATTTATCGCCGGGTACTTTACCTTCTCGATATATCGTTTTAAAGTATCGATTTTTTCGATAAATATCGATATGATTAATTGTTGTATTAAGTATTATGAATGAAGATATATATATATATAGTGATGTTTTGATGCGTCCGTGTGTTTGTTCGCAGTACTATCGGCGTGCGGCTGCTGCTCAGTTCGACGTGAGGTGTCTGGCCAGCAACGCGGAGCGCTTTAATGAACCACACTCGCCCATCGTGCGGCAGGCGCGTCTCGTCACCGACCTGCTGCTGTACATCATCAGGTGAGCGCGCGACCACGACACGCCCACTTCATGACGTCATACTCATCAATCAAAGTTTATTAGAGTTGACATATAAAAATATCTTTACTAGAGTAGATATATATACTTGCACTTTTCAATCGTTATTTTAATATAAATAATAAGCTATCATCAGCTCAGTGATGATCTGCTTGTAACACCAGACCAGTATCACACACCAGAAACTAAACAGATGCTCTTTGAAATTAAATTAAACGCAACCAAATTCCATAAATTGATCAAATAAAAACCCTTGAATGCTATAATAAGATTTCTTTAATAATATACATTTATTTTAGATTTAAAACTAAGGGAAGATCTTAGTTACACTCAGACCCATGAAGGGTTTGTTAACCTTTTAAAAAATATTGAGTTTTTATTTCTTGTATTTATTAGTTTATTCATTATGTATAAAATGTTACTCTTAAAAGATTTAAGAATTGTATAAAACCTTCATTTATATATATATATATATATACACACACACACACACACACATATATATATATATATATATACATATATATACATATATATACATATATATATACATACTATGAACTATGTAGTGTGGTAGTTGCTTACGAGGGACCTAGTAAAAAATTATCAAGATCGCCCAGAGAGTAATGGAGAGCTATGTTCGAAGCTTATCTGATGGAGGAAATCTATAGAAGAACCAAGATCACTCACGTAGCTCTAAATCAGTTCAGAGTTCCCCAAACTTTTTTGTGTCGTAGACCCCTTGCCATGTTTTTCCGTGTTGGGTAAACCCCCTACTTACCTGATATTGATTTCCTGTAAATTTCTAACTGTAGTGAAGTTTAGTGTATAAAATATTTTCGTACCACTTTCCTTTTCAAGATTCAGGAAACGAATAAACGTATTTGTCCCACATTCGTATTTATAGAGTGACGAATTGAACAAGTCAGTGCAAGGTAGCGAAGCTCTGAGACTCTCAGGTTTTTACAAGTTCAAAATGTATTGCGAACACAAAGCGAATACCAACATCCTACAACTTACACAATTTTATGAACATAAATAATAATTTTTTTACTTCATAGGTACTTTTATAAATAATGTAAATGTTTTGATATTATAAGATAGTATGATGTAAGTAAATAGGTACTATCAGTGTATGTGTTGAGATCCACTATCATGGACCCCCATTTTCATTTTATGGACCTTCAAATTTTTTTTCGCTGACGTAGACCCCTTGCAGGTTGTCATAGACGCCTAGGGGTCGATATAGACCACTTTGGGAATCACTGGTCTAAAGAAATGTTCGTCTGAAATTGCAATAGGCAGCGCACATCGCTCGTGCTTGGGGTGTTAAGAGCGAGAGGTTCTAAAGCAACCACGTCTACCAAAGTCGCGGGAAGTCTCCTAATGAAAGAAGCAGCAGTTTCAGCAGTTCTCTTACCTTGATTGCAGCAACTGGCGCAACGTGGACGTGGTGGCCAAGTATCACGAGCTGGCGGCCGCCTACCAGTCGTCGGACGACGAGCCGCTCGCCGCCACGCTGCACAAGGTTGGACCGACGTTGTATTTACAGATCGACCAGCCCCATCGCCTGGTGTGGACGCTTGAAATAATCCTTCACGATGTTCCTCCATCTGTAACCCCACCTGTGAAAGACTTGCACAAATACACTACAGCCTTGTCTCTTAGAAGGACAACTCTGGTCATCTCCTCCTGAGTAAATGTCCCTCGGAACTTACTTCCGGGCTTCTGAACTTAATACTAGCGTGAACTCATACATTCAGGCCTTTCTCTGCATATTGCAGTGGATCTGGTCTAGGAGCGTAATTAATCTCACAGTTCCAAAGCCGTCGTATCAGCGATGCGACCCCGATGTGATAGTAGGGGGAGGCGTACATTCCAATATCACTGCGGAAGGTCTTGAGTTCACTTCAAGCAGTAGTCTCTTACCACCCTTGGATCTAGAGCCAAGCTTGTAACCTGTTCATTGCAGTAGTAACCTAAGTTACGGTCAAGTGTTGGTTGGTATAAGCTTGCCCCCACAACCCTCGGTTGTTTGGCTGCAGTGTGCGGGTGTGATGTTGCAGAAGCGGGGCGGTGCCGCGCGGTGGACGAGCGCGTGCCTCTCTCTGCTCAACGAGCTGACCGCGTCGGCGGACGCCGAGCCCTTCCGACAGCCAGTGTCGCCGGCGTTGGCGCCGCGTGAGTACACACACCATAAATGGCATACACTACTCAATCCACGGACACTACTCGCTCCACACACACTGTTCATTCCACACAAAGTACTCACTCCCTACATATTACACACTCCATACACACCACTCACTTTTCACACACTACTCTCTACATATACTACTCACTCCACACACACACTACTCATTCCACACACACTACACTCATTCCACACACACCACTCACTTTTTGCATACTACTCTACACATACTACACATGCTCCACACACACTACACATTCCACACACACTACTCAATCCACACACATTACTCACTCCACACACACTACTCATTCCACACACACCACTGACTTCTCGCACAAAACTCACTCTACACATGCTACACACTCCACACACATTCCACACACTACACATTCCACACACTACTCAATCCACACACATTACACACTCCACATACACTACTCACTCTACACATTCCACACAAACTACTCACTCCACACACACTACACATTCCACACACACTGTTCACTCCACGCACACTGCAAATTCCACACACATTGCTCACTCCACGTACACTATAAATTCCATACACACTCCAAATTCCACGCATATTGTTCACTTCACACGGTATTTACTCCACGCAGGTACTTACTCACACTATATGAATATAATTGATGTTTCATGAAAGAGCGTGTGGACCAACGACATAGTCAAGGTCGGTGGTCGACATGATAATAACGGTGATGACGATGTGCGTTCGTGTCGGTGGTGGCGTTGCAGAGTACGAGCGCGTGGTGGCGCGGCCCATGGACCTGGGCACGGTGCGCGCGCGGCTGACCAGCGGTTCTTACTCCCGGCCGGAGCAGTTCGCGGCTGACGTGCGGCTGGTGTTCGGCAACAGTCGGCTCTACAACACCAACAAGCGCAGCCGGATTTACTCCATGACGGTGCGGCTCTCCTCGCTCTTCGAGGCGCTGTGGGCACGCGTGGGCGGCGGCCTGGGGCGCACTCGGCGTGCAACGGCAGGCCCGGCCCCACGCGCTTCTCGCCGGCGCCGCGACCGCACAGGTATAGCACTGCACTTGATTGGGAAGCGGACGAACGCTATGATATCTATGATACCCTTGTAGAATTCAAAGGACATTCTAGAAGCTTGCTAAAGTTTCTTCCGTCACTTCTCCCAGCGTTATTGAAAAGTCCTGATAGTATTGGCCAGGCAATAGTAACCGACTTGGTTCAGCCAAACGGGTGTCCTTGTGTCGGAACACTGAACAGGTTTTATCAACGAGTCACAGCCCAAAACGAGGTTCCTACGGAGGCATTTAGACCTGGTGACTATATGGAACCTCCGCTGAAGCGATGGTAACAGTGCAACCGCACACATGAACATAATTATTTATTTTATTTTATTCGGAAAACAAACAGTGTCTTATAACTACAAATAAAAACCTAAATAAAAACTATACACCAATTACATGTTTTCGCACATTGATACACAAACATAAAAAACGCAGAAAGTAAAAAACAATAAAAAATACATCATTGCCTTTAAGTTGAGTGAATACACTAAAGTTAATATGCAGCTATCACTTTTATTTATTATTTATATTTGAGTTATAACACTTGATGTTTCGGTACGGTTGCAGAAGGCTGGAGAGCGGCGGTGGGGACTGCGAGTGCTGTAGGTTCAGCTGGGGGGCGCGAGGCTGCTGCGAGCTCTGGTAACGGGGTGGCGCGCAGCAGCAGCTCGGAGTCGGAGCCGCTGGCGGCCACGTCACGTCGCGTGCACGCGGCCCGCGCGCGCTCACCCTCGCACAGCGACAGCGACGCGCCGCTGCACACCAACGGCAAGGGTTAGTAACACCTGCCTCCTGATACAGCATAGGCACGCCTCCAACTAGACTGAACTGGACACATGGTTGAGGTGGGGAAGTCACTGTATCCGTGCCGCTGGATTATCTATCTGTTAATTAATTTCTTTTTCTTCTTCTGTTTCTTTCTGAGGCAAGTGTGATCAAAATCAGTTAGATGTTTTTATTTATTATTGTGTTATACATACGAGGGTGAATCAAAAAATTCTTGGAATCAATATTAAAAAATGCAAAGATTTAAATAATAGTATTTTATTTTTCTACATAATCTCCCTCCAATGCAATGCATTTAGAATAACGCGTTTCTAACTTCCTTATTCCTTGTGAAAAAAAATTATTTTCTTGACTCTCGAAAAAGTCCTCTACGGCAGCTATAACCGCGTCATTATCGTGAAATTTTGTTCCACGAATTTCCTCTTTTAATTTTGGAAATAAGTGAAAATCACTTGGGGCTAAGTCCGTAGAATATGGTGGGTGGTCAAGGAGATTGAAGCCAGCACAGCGGATTGTGTTGAGCGCAACTTCCGATCGATGAGCAGTTTTCCACGACGTTTTTCTTTAATCGCTTCACGCACTTTCGGGATTAAATTTGCATAATAGGGTCCAGTAATCGTCTGGCCTTTTGGCATGTAATCAATAAAAAGGATTCCTTCACTATCCCAGAACACAGAGGCCATAACATTGCCAGCGGTAGGAGCAATTCGAAATTTCTTAATGGATGGAGAGGATGGTCGTTTCCAAGACATCCTTTGTCTTTTAGTTTCAGGATCAAAATGGTGGACCCACGTTTCATCCATTTTTTTCAAACTGAGATATTTTATCACCGCACGTAACTCACTTTTATCCATAATTTTGACTTTTTAGCAACTCGTTGCACAAAAAAATTTATTACATGCGAACGAACTGACAAAAACAAGTGACAGTCTGCATAAATATAGTGTGATAGACACTCTTTAATTTGAATATCGAACTTGATCCAAAAAGGTTTCATATATATGCACTTCTAAGAACTTTTTGATTCACCCTCGTATTTACAATATGTATTATACCTTATTTATTATAAATGTATATGTTATATACATATGTATGTATTTTTTGTACACGTAAACTACCTATCATTATTACTTTTACCGTTTCCATACTATGGTTGTCTGTAAGAGAATGTCTCGTGTGATAAGACCGCCCATTGTACTTTTTCACTCTAAGGCGCGTGAACACAGTCCACATACAAAGACGTCTTCCTCAAAGGCGATTTGGTGCAAAGCGCCACCTAGCGTCAGTTGTGTAATTCCGTTTATGTTCGACAGGCAAAGGCGTGGGCAAGAAGAGCAGAGCGGGCGGCGCGGAGTCGAGCAGCACGAGGGCAGTGCCGTCGCATCCCACTGGTGGGCATTAACATATTCACTTATTTATTCCACATGCCGCGAGATGGCGTTGTATGAAGAACATTCACGCGTAGTGGTGTGTGTTTGCAAGTGCAAACGTCAAGCATTTATATTGGTGCCCCCCTTCACCCCCTCCTCCCATCTCATCGCTCACGTTCATTAGTCGCCGGGTTGTACCATGTGCAATAGGATACTTATTTAAACCAGTACCTGACTCGAATTCGAGTGCCGGTCTGGCGTAAAAATCAGGGAGGAGTCAATAGCCTTCCTGATAAGCGGAATAGATAAAAACTCATTCATAGCCCTCTGCAAAACAATTGCAAAATGTGCCATTGAAAGGAACAAAACGCAAACACAATAAATATATAGATAATAGATAAAAAAAGGATAAAATAGAACCAAAGTGATACATAAAACTGTGATAGTAAATAATTATAGGATAAGTAATAATAACGTAAAATAAAAAGGTACAATAAATAAAAATGTAAAATGAAAAATGTAATAACAAAAGAGGAAAGAATGAAAGATAGATAATAGACCGAAAGAGACAATAAAGTACGAAAGAAGAGAAAGAAAATAAAAAACTATGTGAAAAAATAAATTGCAAATAAAGTCCCTGTCCCACCATAAATAGGGGTACGAGAGGCCCCCAATAGCGGGGGTCATAAAAAAAACCTGTACCTGACTTTGCTGCAGTTCGGTCCGCAAAAAGAGATTCGTATCCGCTAACAGATATTGCAATGATCAACCCCGGCTGTGGCACTCGCGAGTTCTCCACAGAGAAGAACGAATACGGCTGAACTCTTAACTAGGTTCAGCGTCTAAGGTGGTGATACATCGTCCTGGCAGCACCACAAGGTTACAGGAGTAGTGTGAACAACTCGTACCCTGGGACAGGCTGTCCAGAACAGCACAGATGGTCTTCCATCAGAGTCGCTGAAGGTATAGGAAGTTTAGGGTACCCAGCTTCAACACCATTTTCCGTGGGTTTTTTGTAACATCGAAGCAGAAACGAAGGGATCTGCAGGAAGACCAAGGTTCTAGACCATGGATGCACAGTCCGCGGCCTGTCGATCGAGTACTGGTGGCCCGCTGATAGCAAAAATAATACTGTCGTACATTCGAAAATTTTTGAATTCTATTCCAGAATAAAACTAAAAAAAAAAATTAATTACCTATACTTCTGGCGGCCGGCCCGCCATCAGTTCATGATTTTCCCGAGTGGCCCCTAGTCTTAATAAGTCTGTGCAACCATGCTCTAGACTTATCTGGAAGAATTGCTCGTTTAAAGTGCAACCAAACATGGTGCCCAATAGGTTTCTCCTCTCCTAAGTGAGACAGTCGGCATGGTTAAAATGGCGATTGATGGAGGCCTTACAGTGGGCGCCAATAGCTTTATATAACCATAAAGTAAATTATTATTATTATTCAAGAGACAAACGTGGTCGGTGCGGCGGAGGTCATGGCGAACGGCGCGCTGTCAGACACGGGGTCAGGTCGCGGGTCAGGGCGCGGGTCGGAGCGCTCGCACATCGAGGTACTAGAAGAAGAGCTTGCCGATGACGAGGTGGAACTCACATATGAGCCTGCGCACACGCATGTATGTACACCTACACCGGGAGAGTGTACAACTTGAAGGGGTTGCAGTTAACAGGTTCCGTATGTTTCAGAGGGCGCGGAGGAAACGACGGCGCGCGAGAACCTCCGACAGCAGCGCCAGTCTGAAGCACCGCCGCCGCCGCCCACACAAGCGGTTCGTCACTCTCTCTCTCTTAATAACTCACTCTGTTGATTTCGTTAAAGTTCATTTTCAGGTATTACCAATTTAACAATAATTAAGTAGGAAATAGGTCATTGAGCAAAAGTTCACTTGGTTTTTGATTCTCTTCTGGCTTGTTCCTGCGCTTCCTTGTTCTTTGCTTCTCTTACTTCTTTATTTTGCCGCTATATACATTTTGGGTAGTACAACTAGTGGGTGTGTGAACCAGCATAGGTGTGCGTGTAGGTACTGTGCGAGTGAGACAGCACTAGAGATTAATGTTTAACGTGCGATTGAGCGATATACTCGTACATAATTTATTTTCTGTCGTACCAGATGTCGACCGGTCGACGAGAGCTTTTGTGAGAATAAATATTAATATGCTTGTCTTCCCAACAACTGAGTCTCTGACTCTGTGTTTGACACTAATCGGTGTAACATAATTCCTGAAGATGCCCCGTGGAGGGGTGAAACACGTGTGTTGAGTGGTTTAACGGTGGCGGTTGTGTGATTCGCATTGTTTGCCGCATGCGCATTTGTCAGCGGGCTGGCGGGCGGTGCACTTTGTTGCACGACTACCACTGCATGTGCGGAAGTGGCTAAATATTGGTCCTTTTCTTGCTGATCACAAGTATTTGATATTTTTTATCAGCTTTTCAACCATAGAATGTCCACAGCTGGACTTGCAAATTTCGATCGATGATAATTATTTACAAATAAAATATATGTGTAAAAGTTCATTTGTTATTTATACTTAGAATGATATTTTAAATATCGTGAAATAAAAAATACATAATTTATAAGACATGTTTACTATATTGCTACCGAAACCGCTGTACCGCGCCATATATTTGTTCGAGACGGGGGCCTTTTCTCCTCGGTTCCCACCTGGTCGCACATTACAATGGCTCTGTACAGCGGTGTTGATATTGTTTTGATATGTTCAGAATGCAATTTCATTGTATTTATGTGCGCGTGTCTGTGTGTCGCGACAGTGTGCGGGAGCGGTTTACTTCTGCGTCTGGTTCGTCATCGTCGGGTTCGTCTTCGGGCAGCTCGTGTGCGTCGGGCGCGTCTGGTCGGCGTTACGAGTCGGACCGCTCCTACCGGCCGCGATACTCCACCGACGACGACGCGCCGCTGCTGCTTTACAGGTATTGTGCCCGCTGTGCCTATCGTGCCCACTGTGCCTATCTTGCCCACTGTGCCCATCGTGTTCACTGTACCTATCGTGTCCACTGTGCCAATCGTGCCCACTGTGCTCATCGTGCCCACTGTGCTTATCTTGCCCACTGTGCCTACCTTGCCCACTGTGCCTATTATGCCCACTGTGCCTATCTTGCCCACGGTACCTATCTTGCCCACTGTGCCCACTGTGCCTATTATGCCCATCATGCCAATTGTGCATATCATGCCCACTGTGCCTACTGTGCCTATCGTGCCCACTGTGCCTATCGTGTCCACTGTGCCTATCTTGCACACGGTGCCCACTGTGCCTGTCGTGCCCACTGTGCCTGTCGTGCCCACGGTGCCTGTCGTGCCCACTGTGCATATCGTGGCCACTGCCTATCGTGCCCACTGTGCCTATCTGGCCCCCTGTGCCTATCTTGCCCACTGTGCCTATCGTGTCCACTGTGATCATCGTGCCCACTGTGCCCATCGACTGGATAGTCGGATAGGATGTAAAGATGGTAACATTCTGTTACGTCTATCCGTTGAATTTTATACATCATACTACGCCATCAATCTCCTTTCAATATTCGATTACCTTTGTATAATCAAAATATTTTTCTTTCAAAGCCTTTTCCTATCGTAAATGTTTTGTATGAAGCCTTCTCAATGATAATTCACGACAATTGCGTCTGTTGGCAGGCGGCGGCGGGAGGGCGACGAGGCGGCAGGTTCTTCGAGTCGTGGACACGCGCGGGTGAGTAACTTGAACAAAATTGAGGATATCTTGCTTCAACTATAGTTGCTGACAAGCACGAGTAGCACATTATCATAATTTTTAATACATTTGCATGTAAGATTGTAAAATATGTTGGTGATCTATAATAAATAGAATAATATTGAAACCAAACGATGCGGGAAACTTCATACGAGCTGTTTAGGACACATGAACTGAATAGAACTAAACGAATATGAAGTAATTGTTGATACGAAATGAGATGACTAAATTTCTTGGAATAATATATTCATTTCTCGAAGGCTACATACAGTACGCGGGGATAAATATTGCGCATCGACCTTTGGAAAGAGACAATCGGATAATTTCAGCTTTGTATAGCACTATCTCTGTCCCACACTACTTATGTGACGTTTTGTCGGTCGTTGTATTTCGAAATTAGCCGATTGTCTCTTTCCAAAGATCGATGTGCAATACCTATCCACAGGTACTATATAACTATATTAAAAACGAACACACTATTATTTGGCTTTTTATTTCTGTGTGCCTTTCGGCAAAGGCGGATGCCTTTTCGTCCATTTGTAATCCTGGTTCTTTGGCCATCTCCGCTCCATGTTATTAAGATTTTAGTTCATTTTCAAGGTCCTCTCTTTTTGTGCCCATTATAGTAATAGATAGAAATAGTTAACATACAATGTATATGTGTGTGTGGTAAACAGAGCGTATCGCTGCGCACGCGCCGCAGCCCTCGGAGATACAACGAGGATAGCGAGGAGGATTCGATCGCGGCCATCAGCAAGCGGCTGCCGCATCACCACCAGCTGCAGCACCGTCAGCACCAGCTCGCGAGACGCCGGCAGCGGCACGCCACGCAGGTTATCACGAGACTGAACCAGATCATAACATCAGTAGTCTAGTGCAAAAGACTAAATTTACTAGCAATTTTCTAAGTATCATAGAAAAAGCCATAGGAGTTTCTTTAGAACAAATTTACACCGATGAGAAACAATACAGACTAATATAATTATTCATTGTATTTAGTGATAAATTGTTTTACTAATGTATAGATTTTTATCACTGTATCGTCTATATATAGTGTACTATATCACTTGTTCCTTACAAGGAAAAACAAGTCAATGACATAAACCAGGGCTACTCAAACTGTCGCAAAATTTTGAGGTAGCAATAGATTTTAATGTCAAATAAATATATACATATATACACCTATATAATATATACACACCTGCACACAAAGGTAAAAATGCGCACACACATATGCTGTAATGTGAACAGAAACTGAATTTCTAACAATCGCTTATATGGTGTGAAATGTACTTGTATACTCAACGCCAATATATATATAAATATTTATATGAGTATGAAATTACTTCCATAGGTTTAAGACAAATTAAATCCTAATATCGTTATATTCCAATAATATTTGATTAATACTTACCATTTAAAGGCTTGAATATATTTGAGCGAATTAAGGCAGGCAAAATCGTCTTTTATTTATTTAATTTAGTATTCTTAATTGTACATTCTAGAATACATTTAGTTTCATAATGATAAACAAAACAGTGCTATGGGCTCTTATCACACGAGGCAATCTCTTACAGACAACCATAGTACGGAAACAGTAGAAGTATAAATAATGGTACAAGACATACATATATACATTTTGATTAAAAATAGAGCATATAATTTTTGTAACCAACTAAATTCAATATTACAATATTTTACGCAAGTTTTAATTTCACATTTTTGAATGTTTCAAAAGGATTTAAAAACTATAGGTTTTCATATGTACATATAATATTTTTACCTAATAAATAAATCGTTAAAAATTATTAATTAAATTTTCTCTTGTATTTATATCGGGTTGCCAAAAAATTGGAAATTATACATGGAATTTATAAATGAAAAAAAGTTTAAGAAGCCCTGACATTAACAATAAAAAGTATCGAGTGTTGTGCCTTGAAGTACACTCATCTTTTCGTTTACAGGGTGCGAGCAGCAGCGCACCACACACCAGCGACCACAACTACTTCAATGGGCACGCCCACGCGCACTCGCACGAGCCCCACGCTGCGCACAACGGCCACGGCGAGCCGGGCGCGTCGGGTGCGTCCGGAGGGTCCGGTGGTAGCGGCGGCTCAGGCGGGCCCGTGTCGATCTCATCGCGAGGCCGCGTTCGAAAGCTGACGGCTAAGGCGCGCGGGCTGCTGCGCAACTGAACAGCGCCCCGCCAGCTCTTCAGCTGGAGCCCACTCCGCTGAGCTGGCGGTCGAACAACCTATGTATATGTGTGTGTCCGCGAATGTGTCCACCCAGATCAAGCCGGGTTCAGAACTAGTGTGTGTTTATATGTGTGTCTGCAACAGTGTTCACCTGGAACGAGCCAGTATCAGAAGAGTGATCATCGGTTATGTCCACCAATGTACACCACAGGATTCTGAAAAAAACTGCAGAAGTAAGATTCATTGAGTTGTGATTTACAAAGTACTATATACATATATAACTTTACATAGGTGCCAACGGAAAGCTTGTCGGTTCATCATTGATTGAAGAACTTGCTTAAACACCAAGTCCCATCATGCCCCAGTACAGTATTGACAAGTTGTCATTTGCAAAGACGTCTATATATCATTCACCTTCTTTCCGCTAATATGTCCCTCAACAATCCTTGCGAGTGGAATATCCCAAATTCCGTTGTTCAGCTGACATCTACTTGGCAAAACAAATATTTTTAACAAATTTCAAGTCTTCAAGTCTTTTAACTCCAGAGATATTGTAATATGTCAGTACATAGGTGGAAATCTTTAATATAAATATATAGATATACAATGGCATCCACAGAGACTCCCTTCCACTAGCCTTTCCAATAGCTTACCCTTGTGTACAACACATGATTCGGCACAAATGACTGCGAAAAGATAGCAAGAATGCTTTACAAAGGATCCTGTAAAACAGGGGGGCAAAGTCTTCAGGAACGGTGTCAGTTATGTGTATTCATTGTGATAGTTGTCAAGAAGTAATCCATCTGTCATATGGAAGCATAGTTTCGAAGTTCATAAGCATTGGTCGCTACACAACCACAGACCGAATTGATCAAGGATTTCTTAATATTATCTGTATACCTATGATTTGTTATCTGTGACCGTTTTAGGTTATTATTTAATGTTTGTAGGAATAATTTGTATTACATTCCGTACCTAATTTGCTCGCACTAGAATCTTAAAATTTCACCAATTTCTCAATGATCAGAATTTAAATTTGTTTCCATAACTTAAACTAACTTGATGGAATTTGTACTGGCACATTATTAGCTTATTGAAGTACGATTGAAAAAAACATTTTAGAATGACCACTAATAAAAACAATCCAATTGCGTGCTTGAATTAGAGACTATATATCGGCTAGCACAGCATAGAACATGTATCAACAAGGTGGACTGATGACCTTTAGGTAGTTGGAAGAAGCTAGATGTAGGCTACATATCTATGGGAGAGATCTATGTCCAATAATATACATATGGCTGAAGTAATGGTGATTGTGATTACTTAAAAAGTGTAATAAGTATATTGTATGACAGGTCACTATGTCAATCTTAGCGGTATTTAATGGAATCAAGTGTTACCTTGCGGAAGTCCATCCTAAGTAAGAAAAGGACCAATATTTAGCTACTTCCGCACATACAGTGGTAGTCATGCAACAAAGTGCACCATCCGCCAGCCTGCTGATAAATGCATATGCGGCATACAATGCGAATTACACAACTGCCACCGTTAAATCACTCAACACGGCAGTTAACTCCTGAAGATGCCCCATGGAGAGGTAAAACAAGTGTTGAGTACATCACTGCATGTGCGGAAGTAGCTAAATATTGGTCCTTTTCTTACTTAATCTAAGGGATAGACCAATGCCCTGCAGTGAAAATAAGATATAGTAGTGATACTATATGTTCTAAAAAAAATTTAACAGACAATCTTGAAAACATGTAAGTGCATGAATTGAGTTTTCGGTCTGCACACTAAAAATTGGATGTGATGTTAAATGCACTAGGCTCGGTGAATCATGAGTATTTGTATAAATGCGTCTAAAACAGATGATGGTTGTTTGTGATGTGAATGATCTCGTATTTTTTGTCTTTTGGTGATTAATTTACTCATTAAAAGCCAAAGATAGATAAAAGAATATTTACCTGACCCAAAAGTCTAGATCATGGCAAGAACAGGACATCCACCTGGACATGATTGTTGAAAGGCACTGGACTGGTCGCTTCAAAATTTAAATCTTAAGCGAAGACTGTATATTGGTGAATGTCCTTTGGTTTGAAATATTGTATTTGGATATGTTGCATATGTGATTTGGTTCTTACTCGCACGTCATGCAGATGGCGCTCCAGTCAATGGCTGATACAAATATGTGATAAAGATTACCTTTTGTAAAAATTATTCAGTATCAACGGATAAGGTTATATAGTTTTGTTACTGCAGACAGTTCGGTACTTATCGAAGGCATTTACATAATGCCACTGTACATTGACTATATTGTATATGTGGAAGTGAAGTAGCTTAAGTTATCGACCTAACGTGTTCGTGTAAACGTTGTGTATAAGCGATTGTGTATATTTTGTATATAGAGGTGTGTCGCAGTTATGTTCAAACCAAAAGGATTAAATCGAATATTTTGTAGTCCTACTTGTGTTTAATTTATACCTTTTACATAACTGAAGCAGTTAAAAAAGGACTAATTTTGTACTATAGTATTTATATGAAGTTAATTTTGTACTATAGTATTTATTTGAATAACTTGTTAAAGAGTCTCACCTTCAAAGAAGATATGCTTCGAGGACAGAACCCACGATTGCACCATCAGCAGTCACTTCACAGCCCCAAAGTGACAGCCTGGAGCGGCTTTATCCACTTATAGAATATAGGATCAAATTGATGAAGTCTAACTATAACTGACTGGTGTTTCTTATTGGAAAATGTTGAAAGATTATTTTATGACATTATTCAAAGAACATCCTTAGTTCGCATACGTGGTTTTAACAAGATTCTGTCACAAACGTCTAAATTAACTGTGGCGCTTCTTCGTGATTTATTCGTTGAAAAAATTATAAGTCGTGGTGGTGACAGCCCTTGGCCACCCTTGAGAGATAAAATAAAAGACAAAGTGAATAAATTAATGCTAAAAAAGTCCCTATCCCACAGTAAATAGGGGTACGAGAGGCTCCCAATAGCGGGGGCTATAAAAAAAAACCCTTGGCCACCCTGGATCTGCCACCCATGGAGTTTTTGTTGGGGTATCTGAATGGTAAATTCAACGCGACGAATCCAGTGACCTTCGCAGCTCTTAAGAACATATTGTTTGCGGGGTTAGTGCCATCCCACCATCACTTCTATAGCGAGTCGCATGAAATACCAAGATCCTAGAGTGTGTCCGACGTGATGGTTACATTTAGATAATATAATTTTTGAGAAATAAAATCAGGATATTTTTTTTTAAATTTTAATGTTAATAGATGTTTAATTTGGTTTAATTTAGATTTTGTAAATTTGAATTTGAAATTTGAATTCTACCGCCGAGAACCTTATATACATGATACACTTAATATAATTAAGCGTTTGTCCACGAGTAAGCAAATTTATCATCACTAAACATATATTGGAAGAGTATTTAGGTCAAATCTGAGGTAAATATAACCAGTAACAATTTTAAGTTATAAATAAACTATATAATTGATTAGTATTTTAATACCAACTTAAATTAGAACTTTTTAATAAATTTTTTTTGTAAAATATAAAGAATAATCTTTTATGGTTTAAAATGATTAACTATTCACACTTATTGTACATTCATCCGGTTGAACAAGAACTGAACGCGTCGCTATTACTTTAAATATGGCAACATTATTTTACAAAGTGACATTAGCTACTGTCAGATGACTTTTAATTAAAAATATTTTAGACTGTGGTCGCAACTGTCAGGCTAGCTGTCAGTAGGCGGTCAAACACGTCATGTAGTTGCGAAATCATTCGCAGTAGTAAATAAACTTATTATTGCAAGGACGGGTTGATTTTTATCAATTTCCGGCACCGAGATCGCTGCTGAGCGTTAACATTATATTTTTTTATCAACACAGTGTGAACTTTGTGCTACATATATCGCAGATTCAACGGTTTTATATAAAATGGATCAGGGTAATGAAAGTGCACAAACGACAATGTTTAACCCTCTATCGTACGGTAAGTGCAACGAAACTATTTATTTAAGCAGCTCCTAGTTTTAATTTGTTATTAAAAGAGCTTTGAATAAATGTCATTCAATCGCAATGGAATTATCTAGATATTTAGAAGGTTTGGCGGCCATCAAGCCATGGGATCGTCTATAAACCCGGCATTGTGTTTTATATTGCTTTATAGATAGCACAGAGGTTTGTTTGAACTGTGAGAATGTTCAAATATGTCATACCTTTTTACGATATTAGTAGTAGTTAGGAAAAAGTTTCTAAAACTGTGTGGTACTTCGAGTGTGTAATAAATTTGAAATTATGTCAGTGATGTCAGATTTCATGACATCACGATTTTTGAAAATAAGATTTACTCTATTTTTATTACAAATAAATATAAAGGCATTATTTATGTTTTTGTTACAGCGCGTTATTGGGGGCCTGTTGCCCTGTTTTTTTTTTTGGAATAACAATGATTTTCTCATTGTGTGGCCTCTCAAAACAAATTTTAAAATTTAAATTGGCCCTTTAATTAAAAAGGTTGCTCACCCCTGCTCTAAAATCATCACAAGTTTGTATGCAATGATGAATGAAAAGCAATTGATCGCAAGATTGCACAATAAGATGTTATTCAGTGATTATTGAAAAAAATAAATGTTTTTTTTACTTAAAGAATCTGTATGAATTTTTTGGAAATTGTGAAATAATACACTTTAGTTATTATTTTTTATAATAATAACTATTTTCACTGCATACAAATGTACCAGACTTACTTGTTACTGTTTACTGAAATGAAAATATTATTTGTAAGTCTTTGTTTGAAGTTGATCTGCCAGCGCACTCCTGGTAAGTGTGATTGAAGTTCTGCTTGTATAAAAGGAAATCTCTGCATCATTGCAGTGTTGCAACTGCTGGCGAGTTACGGATGGCCGCTGGTAGGTGTGGGCGCGGTGCTTCTTTACCTGGTGCACAAGCTGCGGCCACACTACCAGCGCTGGCGTCAGGACCTGGAGGACGCTGAATACCACAAAGGTATGTGTGTAATTTTATTTTATGTTGCTATATATGTATTAGCATAATTTTATTTCACATTATTTATTTAATTAGATTTATGTCCCAGTACACTTCAATAGATAAGTTTATATCTAAATATAGTTCCTTATTTTATAATTATACATCAAAATTATATATATGTTCATATATCATCAGGGGATACCCACTGCAAGGCAATTGCCTCCCCCCAAAGATCATGTGAAGACCGATGTTATGCTGCATGTATTCCACCTTGACTACATCATCAGTCCAACAAGAGGGGGATTTACCCATGCAGCGTCTATAGGTTCATGGTCAGCTCCATTCACTGCCACTTCAGAAAAGCAATTCCTTGAGCTATGCCAGTGACAGGTTTTTCTGTATATATCATTTCTGATTCAAACTGGCAATGAAACTCTGCAGACAAATATGTAATGTATATACATAAGTAAATATATATATTTATATATATATATATATATTAAAATTTTCATCATATGATAACATTAGTTTAGTGTCGACAAAGGTTCTCAAACTTATATAGACCACCATCCTAAAGGCTTTAATGCCTGTTTTACAAAATTATTATTTTTTTTTTGATAATAATGACTTATTTTAGACTGCTAGACAAAAGGTGTTACTATATAAATAGACATGTTCCACAATGTTATCCATATGAATTTGCACCCGCTAGACCCTCCATGTAAGGTTCCAGCATCACTTGAATCCGCTGGTGCCTTCATATAAGGCTCCAGCATCACTTGAATCCGCTGGTGCCTTCATGTAAGGCTCCAACAGCATTTGGACCTGCTAGTGCAGTGTTTCCCAACATGGGACGTACGCCCCACAGGGGGGCAATAAGATAGTTGAAGGGAGAAATTGGAAAATTGACCAAGATAACTCTTCTTAAATCCCATGCTAGATATCAGAAACATTTTTATATAAAGGAAAATCTTATTTGGTAATTTAAAGTTTAATATAAAATGTGCTATGGCATGGCTGTTTGATGAAATCGAAATGTAACTAAATGAACGAAATACTGTTACCCTCCCCATCCAAATATTTAGCCAAGTGTGACTTTGGCGCCGTAAATAATATATTAATTAAAAAAAGAAATTGTTTGGACATCACATGATGCAGTGTTTTAAGATTAAAACTCACTAAGGTGAAGCCAAATTTTAAAATCTTTACGTACTGAGGATTAGCAATAGGCATCGCATTATATATAATAAAAAAAAATATCTAAATTTTTAGATAATTTCCGTTGTAATTTTTTTTACAAAAAATTGTTCTAGTTTACAGTATCATTTTATAAAAGGTATTAATATAAAAGATTGAAAAAATTATTCTTTCAAATTTATAAGGTGGACATGGATCTAAAAATTGCTAATGTGAGGAATAATAGCTAAGAAAAGGTTGGGAAACATTGCACTAGTGCCTCCATGTAACGCTCGGGCGGCCATTATTTTCAAAAAACATTACAAAAGTCCTTGATATCTGATTACAGATCCGGACAAGGCCCTGGCACGCATGCAGGCGATCCAGGCGGCGCGTGAGAAGCAGCAGAAACTCCTGGAGGAGGCATCCGCAAAGGCTTTAGAGGAGCAGCAGGAGGTGAGTTTCTAGTGATCTGAACTGAAGAATGGAATCATGAGAGAAGGCAACTCCTGGGAAAGCGCTGTATATTGATGCTAACAATGTTACAGCCTCATGGTGTTATTACTAACATCTGTAATTGAGAAGGAGAATATGTTATACAATGAACACTCCGATCCAGGCAGTGGTTTATGTGAAAATATATTTAAATGTGTGTTAAATGTCTTGATTGTTCATAGGTGCTCCTCAAAGCATACTCGATAGAATAAATATTTATTTAATTTTTTTTATTAATGGTCAAGCTGCTTTTATATAGAATTATGCGAAACTAGACAAAAAGTTATATAATTCCTAGACTTAACCGAATAAACTATCTGCATATCTATGTAAACATCCAATGTCCCTCCGAAAAAACTCAAGAACGTGAGGGACATAGGATAGTGATTGTGTCAGTTCAGGGTCAGACGGCGAGGAGTCGCTGCTCACCAGAGCACCAGCTCAGACTCAGAGTCCCCAAATTGACTCTTAAGTTAAACAATATAATAATATATATGTTCTTGCATTAACTTTATTAAAAATAATTCTTGGATTTATACAACCTAATTGTCTTGGGTCCGTAATGCGAAATAAAAACGAGTAGAAATATTATTATCATGTGATCAAAAATTTGTAATAAAATATGGAGGAATAAGCTCGAACTATAAATATATAATAATCTATATTTTTAACTCTTGTAATACGTCTTGTACATGTACAGTACCAGGTAAAAAATATTGCACATCGACCTCTGAATAGAGACAGTAGAGACAAGTAGAGCGTTATCTCTGTCGCACGTAATACGACTGACAAAACGCCACACAGGTAGTGTGGGACAGAGATAGTGCTCTATGAAGCCGAAATTAGCCGACTGTCTCTTTCCGAAAGTCGATGTGCAATATTTATTGCCGGGTACTGTAATTTCGTATCACCTATGAAGGAACATGTAATAGAAAAATTATTTATATGTTAACTTCTAATGTAGTTTTAATTTAAATGTATCACTGATTCCTTAAAATCTCTCTTATAATATCGGTAACACTGATAGAAGGCAAACCCATTTTAGTTTTTCACTACACATATCAGATAAATTATCGTTAATTCTTATATAAACCTCTGTGGTTCAACTGGAACCAGCTTATGAAACATTGAGCTATATTATCACCATATCGCGGTGATGAGTGGTGAAATGTTTTTGCCTTACTGGAAAAAACATGGTGTACCATTCTGCCCACAGCGCGAGGAGCGTCGCCGTGCAGAACATGTAGCCAAGCTGCAGCAGCTGCTGAAGGGAGATGGGCAGCGGCTAGGCTCCGGAGACGGTGAGTTAGTTCTCTTTCTGCTCTTTATCTATACACTCTTGGCCGATCATGCAACGCTTTTCTTTCCCATCATCATTTGAACTACGTCCTGTCGTCCTGTATCACCTTCACCATAGATTTCCATTAGGACTTTAAGTAGCTGATCTGTCTACGTCATGTGTGAACGTCTTACGTTGAGTTTGACGATTTGTCAACTCTACTGGAATGCCTTTCTGCACCCGTGGCCTGCCTGCGCCCTCTGCCATTTCGGACGAGCAATCCTTCGGATCTATTTTACATGGCAAGAAAAGGACCAATATTTAGCCACTTCTGCACATGCAGTCGTGCAACAAAGTGCACCGCCCGCCAGCCCGCTGATAAATGCGTATGCGGCAAACGATGCGAATCACACAACCGCCACCGCCAAATTACTCAACACGTGTTTCACCACTCCAAGGGGCATCTTCGGGAGTTATGTTACACCGATTAGTGCCAAACACAGAGTCTATTTTACATATCTAAAAGATCGATCTAAAATGTCGGTGGATAAATAAATGTAACAGACATATATCAGACAAATGGCTAGTTGAATATGCAATGGGTATACCACGCATAATGCATAGAACGTATGGTCACTGTGACCAAGATTTTACAATGGAGGCAACTGATATGCAAGCGTAGAAAGTTTTTACAGAGACAGACGATATTATCAAATTTGTTGGAAGGCTCGACGCAGGCTTCTATACAAAAATAAATAAAAAAAGTAAAGGTCAAAACAGGTCATTAAGTTCCTATATTGGACACTAGATGGAGCTGGTTGTATTGTCTTCAGAGAAAAAGTTCACATCCATCTCAGACTTTTTCGAGAGATCCCTGAGTTCGAAGAAGCTGTAAAAGCCAGAACGGCTGTCGTCCAGCACCAATCGAATGAAGCCTTCATTCTTCATTCTTTACTTTTGTCCTTTACAATATCTTTCATTTTGCTCTTTTATACCTTCTTACTTTCCTCGCCTTTCTTCCATCATTTTCTTACTCTAAGGTGGCTAGGTACATTTTATTTATTTTTAATCTTTAATTTTATTTTTATTTACACTTTTATTTTACTTTCTTAATTCTTTATTACACATTTCTTTTTCTATTTCTTATTATAAGTTTGCAATTTATTTTGTGCAGAGTTTATTAAGTACCTTATTCTATACAGTTTTATTTCTTTGAACCATATCACTCGCCACCCCACGAGCAGAAAATAGGAATGATGGGCGAAGGTTGTCGTCGCCCATCATAACGGCGATGCTCTCTATGTCTATCTTTAGCTTTGTTTCAGTCTCTAGGGCACTGCGCATCCGTGCATGTGCGGGACAGTAGGCCACAAGGCATAGGCCTTATAAAGCCTTGACTAAGTAAACCAGTTCATTTTTTAATCTATCAGCTCGTGGAGTCCCTGACCCAGGTGGCTATATCGAGGCAATAATCAATTACAGCCCAGATTTGTTCTAACTAGCATTATATAAGGTCAAAAATATTTTTGCCCAGAAATGTGGACATAAGTTGAATTGTAGGTTTGTTTATACTGACTCTAAGCCTAGGTAGATTTCCCACTTTTGGGATTTGAAATTATGATCAAAAGTACATGGTATAGTGGGAATCTCTTTAATGTTAGTATGTTAACAGTGAGCAGTGTAGTAGCCCAGCGGTGGACTTACGATCGTATATCGCTGGTTCGGTTCCGTGGATACGATCTTGTATAATTCAATTTCAATTCCTGCGTTAATTATATAGAGATTTCACTGGATGCACAGTAACGCCCTCTACGTTTTATATTACATTGGTATCGACAACCCGTCTGCCGAGCATGGATTATGGTATATATCCCCATGGCTTCAGCGCCATTACGGATTTGGCTTTTAGATTTTTGTGTTTTTTTTCATTAATGGTAGAAACTACGGGTCAAAATATTGGTTCTCGTGTTTCAGACTATCTGCCGCTGAGTGGTGGTGCCTCAACTTCGTCGTACCGTCCGCCCAAGCGGTCAGCGTGCGCGCGCGGCGGTTGCGGACGGTAGCCAACCACCACCAACTTGAACGTCACCACCACCGTCACCAACACGTGTCCGTTCAATCGAAACGACAATTCATTGTTGATAATTTAAAAAAAAATTAAACTAAGAAATGCATTTTTATTTATAAACAACCACAAACCCACCACCTGCCTGGGAATCTATGAAGAGGTCTATGTCCACTAGTGGACGTCTGACGTGTGAAATGATGATGAAAAATAATTTTATTTTATTTAATATGCTTTATTGTACACGCTAGGATATTTTTACGCATTTAAATAGTTTTATAATAATAAACAAAAGAGTACAATGGGCGGTCTTATCGTACGAGGCAATCTATATGAGTTTAGGTAAATTTCATACATTCGTTCATTCATATCATTCAATAGACGCCCAATATAAGACATAGGCCACAAAGATCTTGATGATTCGTCACTCCAACTAGTGACTTCACCACACCACAGATAATAACTAAAAAAAATTATTTAGGTACAAGAAGCGGTGTTATCGCTCGAGGTGATCTCTACCAGACAACCTTGAAGTGGAGATAAGAGACAAGGAGAGGGCAGGTAAGTGTGTACATACATACAAATATAAAAATATATACAAACATACCAGTACATATATATATATATACTGCTACACAATATTCTGTTTTAGAGACCAAGGAAGTGCTCTTTTACCATCTTTTTAGAAGTCGTCAGCGATTTAGCGTATCTTATTGGTTCTGGTAGCTCATTCTATAACCTGACAGCGACGAGTGAAAGATTCCATCCATATATAGCTGAATGAGAGAAATGAGCAGGCATAGTCAATTTCAAGTTCTCCGATGATCTAAGCAACTTATTGTGTGATAAGAGAAGAAATCTAGATTTAAAGTAAGAAAGAGTAAGCGGGTTGAACAAGATAGTACAGAGAAGGGAATGCGGGCATTCCGGCGAAGTCGAATCGGCAAACACTTGAATTTATTACTAAATTCAGAAACATTGTCATATTTGCGCAGATCAAATATGAACCTAATATAAAAATTCAAAAGGCACTAGAGTTTATTAAGTTAATCTTCTGTAATAATATAGCTGACATCAGCATAATCAAGAATGGGTACGAGAAGGGATTGTACCAGCGAAATCTTGGTAACCAAGGGTAGGCAGTTGCCAAACCTTCACAAAGACGCCACAGACGTAGGGATCTTACGACTAATATGTTTAAGCCAAGGTCCTCATGTGAATTTTCTATCCGGGTACAACTGAAGATTTTTATCATTATCGCTAAACGTAATAATGGTAATGTCACAAACTATACAAGGAAACTGCGACCAATTTACCCCGCTTAGCGTTTTTTATATATATAACAATAACTTGTATTTTGCACGGATTTACTTTTAAACCATGAGCCTTATTCTACTGACAAATATGGTTTAGGTCAGAATTTATTATTGCAAAGGCTTCGGTCAGCTTCATCAGCATACAGGTAAGAAGGGTGGAGCAGAATTGAGATGGAGTTGATGAAAACTGCGAAAAGCAGTGAAGAAAGACCGTCCGCCCTGTGGCACGCCGGCAGCAGTGAGAAGAATATTTGTCCTCACAAATACGCTGCCAGCGTGCAGACAGGTAACTATGAAACTATATCGCGTGATCCGTATCGAGGTGGACACAACTTGGTCCAACTCTTCACAGAGCACGGGAGGTTCTCCTAATACCTTCACAGGTTTAAGCTCATGGAAGACCCCTCGTGCTTCTGTGAACCGGGCGTTGATCAGACCGTGATCCTCTGTCACCTCTGAGTTGACTCCAAATGCCGGTTAGACAAGAAGATTGAGTAAGAAAAGGGCCAATATTTAGCCACTTCCACACATGATTGGTAGTCGTGCAACAAAGTGCATCGCCCGCCAGCCCGCTGATAAATGCGTATGCGGCAAACAATGCGAATTACACAACCGCCACCGTCAAATCACTCAACACGTGTTTCACCCCTCAACGGGGCATCTTCAGGAGTTATGCTACACCGATTAGTGCCAAACACCAAAGAAGATTGAGGAGGCGACCATCGCCTCCATCATGTCAGAGGAAGAAGAATGAAACTTCTTCCTCAACTACTGTAAGAAGGTAGCCAAAACTGCAATAGAGAGAAATAAAACTTAATTATAGGTTCTAATATTGTCAGATAGGTAATTAAATAATAATTAAGTACCGGAGTGAAGGAATAAATTAAATTAAATTGTAAATAAAGGTATTGCAAGAAGTAAAATAAAAGCTAAAAACTGTGATAAGTATATGTAAAGGATGTAAAGCAGCATAAAACTGAGGTTTAAAGTAAATTGAAAATAAAGATACCTAGAATGTAGTGGTTGAGGATGGATATATAGCGAATAGAACGTAAGAGAAAGACAGAAAACTGTGGAATGAAAGAAGTAGAAAGATAATAAAAAAAGCGTGAAAAAATCAATAAAGAAAATAAACGACCCTGTCCTTCCCAAAGATAGGGGTACGACAGGAGATATGTTAAGGGACCAGAGTATAGAATAAGACGTCAAAATCGGCCTTTAGAAAGAGACAATAGGCTAATATCCGTTTCGTGGAGCGTTATCTCTTTCACACGAAATACAACGACTGACAATAAGTCTCATAGGTAGTGTGGGACAGAGATAGTGCTCTGCGAAGCCGAAATTAGTCGATTGTTTCTTTCCAAAGGTCGATGTGCAATATTTATCGCCGGGTACTGTACGATCGTTGCTGAAATCAAGTAAATCTAAAATAATTATTTCGTTTATTTTTTTAAAATAAAGGTTCTTTGTTAGTAATGTATCCAAGCACACCTCGTTCCCTCACTTCATTCAGCTAATATTTCAATCCGGTCACTTAAAACAAAATTTAAACTAAAAGCCTTTGGCTGTATGTCTCTTAATACCCGTTAGACAGACCCGTGATAGTGTTGTTTTATTTCATTTCATAATTTCTTTCAAATTACTTTTATTTGCGCGCTCTTCTTACATTCTTATAATCTTTCGTACTTCATCATTCTTTCCACATTTCTTCTGTCTCTCTCTTTCATTCGATATCATTCATTCCTCACCTCATTCCTCGGTTTTACATTTCTTTATTTTATACATTTTGTTGTACATACATTTCATTTTTATTTTACTTTATTTGCTATTTTATAGTTTACACTTATTCTTATTTTTAACTTTTATTAATTTTATAATATCTAGATAGTCTCCCGAAGAGATATAAGTTCTGTTACAATTAAAGTCGTGGCTTCTATAGTTAGGTAAGTTACGCTATCAAAATTAAGTTTTTGTAAAGCCTTCTGGGTTCTGCTCTCTTATCTATCCAGTATCTCTTAATGATACTAATTGTAATAATTTAAAACAGAGATTCCTAAACCTTTTTTGTAACATATTTCACCTTAAAATCAATGGCGCACCTATGTAACATATATATTTTTTATTTAAAAGCGAAAGGGAAAATAAGAAAAAAAAAAACATTTTCTAATTATTGCAGGTTTATCGTTTACCAGTTCTATAAGAAATCTTTGGTAGATACTTAAGTCCACAAGTGGACGACATCTTATTATTATTTAGTAAGAGATATAAAATATCGCTAAATAAGAAAAGGACCAATATTCAGCCACTTCCGCACATGCAGTGGTAGTCGTGCAACAAAGTGCACCGCCCGCCAGTCCGCTGATAAATGCGTATGCGGCAAATAATGCGAATCACACAACCGCCGCCGCCAAATTAGTTAACACGTGTTTCATCCCTCCACGGGGTATCTTCAGGAGTTATGTTACACCGATTAGTGCTAAACACAGAGTCATTCTTATCAGCGGGCTGGCGGGCGGTGCACTTTGTTGCACGACAACCACTGCATGTGCGGGAGTGGCTAAATATTGGTAATTTTTTTACTAAGGATGGACTTCCGCGAGGTAACGCCTAATTTAATTAAATATTTAAAATATCGCTGTCAGCTCTTTAAAAGATGGTAAAAGAGGATATTGTGTAGCATCTCCTATTTATACGTATTTATGTAATACATTTTCCACGTAAATACATGTTAATTTATATGTATGTATATATTTGTATGTACATACACCCTAAACTGCCCTCTCCTCCATGTCTCTCATCTCCATCCAAAGGTTGTCTGGTAGAGATCACCTCGAGCGATAAAACCACCTTATACTTCTATTTAAACTGTTTCTTTTCTTGTTATCTGTGGTGTACAATAAAATAAATAAATAAAATGATTTTACTTGTGTAATATCTCATTAAACTTGTCAACAAACTGTGACTGTTAGAAACTTTTTTATATCGATAGTGCGTGTCGTTTGGTAGTTTGCATTTAGTTTATTCATAGATATGTATATATACGCACGTATTATTTTCTTGTATAATAAATATTTGAATTAATATATCAAATCAAAACGATCACCATGATTTTTGCACTTTCACTAACACCACTACACTTTGTTTATGCTAGTGAATTGAAATGTCTCAATTGGCGAAAAGAGAGATTATTGTACCAATTGGAACATAATTACGTTTATTGTATGTTTCTTTTTGGAGAGTATAAATAACGAGACTATTATTCCGATATTTTAGATACAGCGATATATACAGGCCTTGCGCTTTGTTAATATTACACATACACGTGTGTGCGTGCGTGTGTGTGTGCGTGTGTGTGTATGCGTGTACGAGTGCGTGTGTGTGTGTGTGTGCGTGTGTGTATGCGTGTACGAGTGCGTGCGTGTGTGTGTGTGTGTGCGTGTGTGTGTATGAATACGATATTTATACATTTTTACATTTTTGTGATATGATATTATTTAATTTTTGTATTGGACACATCATACAATAATTGACAGAAAATGAGCTATTTATTTACTTCTATACGCAATCATCCTGTATATTGTGTTCTAGTTGTGTGGTTAAAGTATTATCCATCCTTTTCTCGTTTGTGGTCGACGCTGCCGAGTCACACACAACATCAACACCACACAGCTCTACTCGGGTAGAGCGGTTTACTACGAACGTCATACAACTGGAACGCGTCTGACCAGCTTCTGTTTTATTTTTAAGTTCACATACCCTTCCGCTCCGTGAACTCAGTTCCAAAAAAGCCTCCGGGCTGACAGTATCAGCAACTGAAACCAAGTAATAAAAACTGACCAAGTCGAGGTGTATCTTTAAGATGTTCAGATGACATTCTTAGTGGTTTATTTTGAGCTGATGGCTTCCGTTTTCGACAGCCTGTCGTTCTTCCTGCTTTATGTGCGACTTTATAGTTTCTTGTTGAAATAATAAATATTTTTTATAACTCACCTTGAATCATTCACATTTTCTTTTATTCGTTTTATAACCATTTTTCCGCTCTATAACCATCTTTAGATTTATTCGCTCTATAACCATCTTTCACACATCACCTACCTACCCATCTATATTTCTGTTCACTTTTATTTATTTATTTAATTAGTTATTTGTTATTTAATCATTCCTTTGGCGGTATTTATCCGTCCGTATATTTTTATTGTTTACTTTTGTTGATTGTCTCCTGATGAAAGGAGACATTTATCGTCTCCCATGGTGGTGACAATTTGTTTATCTATTTTGTTACCGATTTCCACTCGGACTTCGACTTCGGACTCTGTGTTTGGTACTAATCGGTGTAACATTACTCCTAAAGATGCCCCGTGGAGGGGTGAAACACGTGTTGAGTAATTTGGCGGTGGTAGTTGTGTAATTCGCATTGTTTGCCGCATACGCATTTATCAGCGGGCTGGCGGGCGGTGCATTTCATTGCACAACTACCACTGCATGTGCGGAAGTGGCTAAATATTGGTCCTTTTCTTACTTAGGATGGACTTCCGCGAGGTAACGCCTGATTCCATTAAATCAAGGCGAAGACTTCTGAACAAAGGACAGCTGGCTATATCATTGAATTAGGAGTGTTTATCCTATCCTTTTATAAATCTATGTGGTATGCCCACGACGACAAACATGACGAAGACTGTTGAAGTTTAGCATGTTCTGGTGCCCTTGAGTTAGGATATAAAACCTGGCGTCCCATTCCTGTGGAACATAGCGACCCTAGCAGAGGTTCTCGAAGCAATACACGAGCTATATAGCCTGGGTGTTCCTATCTCAAGTGTGAGAGATCTGTGAATGTAGTGACATTATAGATACAGATCGAAAAATAGTACAAATGTCGCGGTCTTTATTTCGCGAGCCAACAAATCAAAGTGCAGTTATATAAACTACGCTAGCAATTCTCGCTGCGACAGCTGCGTGAGTTATTGGGATGCGATAGGCTGTCTACACACGCAGCGGCTAGTCCGTCAACCGCTCCGTTTTTCACCGTCCTATTTAGACGAACTTTGTCATCTCCTCTTAAGAAAAGGACTAATATATAGCTACTTCCGCTATGTAGCAGTAGTCATGCACCGATTAGTGCCAAACACCGCATCAATTAGCCACCGAGACAACACTAATCGGTGTAACATAACTCCTGAAGATGCCCCGTGGAGGAGTGAAACACGTGTTGAGTGATTTAACAATGGTAGTTGTGTTTTACATTGTTTGCGGCATGCGCATTTATCAGCGGGCTGGCGGGCAGTGCACTTTATTGCACGACTACTGCTACATAGCGGAAGTAGCTATATATTAGTCCTTTTCTTACTCGGGCTAGATTTCCACAAAGTAACGCCTGAATCCATTAGATATCATCTCTTTACTACTAACGTTCGTAATCCATCACCTTTTTTAGTGATCAAGTTATCGTCGTTTTCCCTGATTCAAGTAAAATAACTTAATTTTGTTTTATGAGAGATTTAAATTTTCATCCAAATTTGATTGTTGCTAAATTTTAAATGCTAGATGCAGACCGCTTCCATCTGAACCTTTTGAACGTCTTATGATTGAAATGAAAAAATTTTCATGCTTGCTTTACATTGACCGATGAATTGTATTTATCAGACTCCACTCTGTACGAATGCAGTAATGTTCACCAACATTACATGTGCCCTCGAGGTATGACTTTGCTTGTAGATTTATAGGTTTGACATGTGGACACATGTTTTTAGTCATCTCTCTACTCTCTACTACTCTTTCATTTTTTTCTCTCTACGTCTCTTTCATTATCATTTCAGTCACAGCATGCCCACAGCTGGACATAGGCCTCTTCTATAGATTTACAATAGTACCAATGTCGTCTGATGATCTTAACAAGATATCATCATCTTATGTTTTGATCCTATATCTTTAGTTAGACCATTATATCACTTACCATTATATATTAGGGGGACCGGAAAATAATGTCGCTTTCTTAAGTTAAATTCACACGACTGCATTTTTAACAAGTTTTTATTTCTAATATGTTCACTTTCGTTATCAACCTTTTGCCGTCTAGTATATAAAATCAATGCCGGAGCTGTAACAAATCAATCGCCTTTCTTTAAAATATGTCGACAGAAACGACACTACTTTCCCGTCCTCCTAATAGATATATAATTATATATATAATTTGTTACGTACGCATATTATCCCGATGAGTTCCTTTCGGTTGTTATTTGCAGGTCTAAGGGATTAAAAAATACTTATATATAAATATATATATACATACATATACATATATGTCACGAGAAACATAGTGAAATGATTGTTACGCTGTTAAGAATAAACAAGTTTTGTGTTCGGGTCCACTACCTTTATTGTTTGACAATCCCACATATATATATATATATATATATATATATCATTTGTCCATTATTTTGTTGTACTGACAGCTCTGTTTTAAATGTTTTTGTATGACTGCGATATAGCACCCATCGCAGTTTTGTTCTACCAACCATTTGACTTTACTGTATCATTCATAATGTGACTTTTAACAGTATATTTTAGTAAAACCGTATAACATTTCTTATATGGCTATTTAAACGTAGTACTAGTTTCACGTTGTCTTATTGTTTACTTATTCTCGGTTGAAGTTGATGCTGTTATCCTGAAGGCTTTTACGGCTTTATCGGAACTGAGACCCTTCAACTTTGTGATCTTAAAAATGAAATAGAAGCAGACGCGTTCCAGTTGTATGACGTTCGTAGTAAACCGCTCTACCCGAGTAGAGCTGTGTGGTGTTGATGTTGTGTGTGACTTGGGACGGCAGCGTGGACCACAGGCGAGGTAAGGATGGATCCGGATCCAATCTCGGTTCATCCACGCTGTTCGCGACCAGAGATCAGGCGGCCACCACCTAAGAGAGAGTGTTGTGTTATTATTGTTTGTCTGGTTACTGAGATGTAGAGTATAATTATATATATATATATATATATATATATGCTCCCACCAATAGGAGGTTGTCGTCGTCGAAATTGTAACGGTTGTGCAATACACAAAGCAAATTGGATTTGAAAATCCCGCTGTTTCAAGGCGTCAGGACGCAGAGGGCATCTATCGTAGGGACTTTTTTAAGTCGGCTAAGCACGAAGATTGAAAGGCCTCTGAATTTTGATCGCTTCGGAGAACGTTCTATGGCATAAGAGTGAAGTGCCCTTGGGTCACGAGGTAACCTTGACTCGGGCTGTCACAGCTTTCGCAGCGGTCACGGTTGCGGCAGCAGCGGTATGTCACCAGGGTGTCGATGTTCGTGTTCAGCTGGATGTACACTCGCGTACAGACGCGCGTTCGGTGATCGCCGGTGTCGCGGGCGAGGGGCGCGGGTCGCGGGGCGCGGGGACACGAAGCCCCACAGGCTACGGCGCGAGAGGGGCTGGAGCACAATACGCGCCGCTGCCGCTGCAGTCCTCGCTCTCTCCGGCCCGCTCTAACTCGCGGCGGTAGAGCAGGACGCCGCGCGTCGGTCTCTCAGTGACGTCACGAGAGCGGGGGGCGGCCGCCGGCAGTGCTCGGCCAGCCGCCACACCGAGTGGACGGGTGCACGATGCGCGCGCGGTGAACAAAAACAAACGCGATGCTGTTCGAGAGTCCCAACGCTAAGTTGTTCCCGGCGTTCAACATCCCGCCGCCCGTGAGGCTCAGGTGAGCGACCTAACGGCCCTGCGCCGCCGGCCCTCCGCCTCCGGCGCCGTCCGCGGACGCCGGCTCCGCGCGAATCGATGTTTTGTATCGATTGCGAGTGAAACGCAGCGCGTGCACCCAGCGCAGCGCAGCACAAAGCATAACAGCTTCCGGCCGGTGCTGCGCTGCGCTGCACGCGGCTGCTGTCAGTTGTTGTGCCCGGCGGCCCCGCCCCGCGCTGCAACCCCGACTACTGCCGGCATTAAAATCTTGCACCTCCACTCCGAGCTGAAAACCTAACTACGGCTTTATCTTCAATTCAAGACTTGCCTATTCATCCGCCATGTCTATCTGATGACAAAGAAATGTATTTCATAACAATTTATAACATCCATGCTTTCCCGTCAATTCGAATTGTGCTCCCAAATCATTGTAATTCGCATAATCTTAACCGAAACACAGGAGCCGTGTGAAATTGTACACTGCTGCAACGAATGCAGCTGTCGCGGATGCATTTACACCGTATCGCGCGGTAGGACGGTGTGACACGCGCCCATCGCAGCAGCTCGGGATGCGATAAAAGTTTACGGAGGCAACAAGTGTTGAATTGCGGTAGACACTGGCTTTCGAGATCAAGGATCTGCCGACACTAGCTAGGATGTAAAGTTCCCGCGTATCTTTAATAATCCTTACAAGTAAAGGATCAAAAAAGATATGTTAATTTCTCATAAAATTTGATTTAAAATGAACCTGGAAATTCTTTGTTGGATAGTATTAACATTTATTAAAATCTAAACAATGATCTATCGCTGCATCCCCTTTTGATTCTCTATAAATAAAAACTCAATTTATTCCACAAGACAGTCTTTGTCTTCCACTTTCTTAAACCAAACCAAGATACGTTAACTTTATGTTAAATATGATCGTCTAGTTTAGTTAAACTTAAACCATTTTAAAAATAAACTAATCTTTTAAAGTCATGAATAAATATCTGATTTATTTTAACTACAACGAATTTCATACCTTTGTCTTTTGTACAGACGACACTTTATTAAAATTATTTCAATGCAAACACAGTGTAGTAAATATTAAAGTGTGAATTATATATCATATCTACAGGATGATTATTTATAAATGTGAAAGTTTTAAAGCAGATAAATGCTCAAAAAAACATGGTGTTATAAATAATGAATAATTCAATAATATAAAAATACAGTGTTCAAAATTCGTAATACTATATATTAAAAATCATTATTGTTCACTATCTCTGCAGATTTTATATTTCTAAAAGTTACTGGCATTTCGTTGTAATATGGTTTCAGAAACACTTTATACAGGTTGATTGGTAACAGGCGTAGAAGAGGAATTATCTTTTTTCACCCCTTTAAAGTTTTTACATATATTATCAATCATCCTGTAGAGTTAAAAAATAATTAATTAAAAAAAAAATGACCCAAATACATATCATAGTGCGAGAAATAATGAATTCTGTTTAGTAAACAAGATAGTAATAAAAAAATAGTGTAATTTTGTATCAAGTGTCTAAATTACATGTATATATATGTTTTTATTGGCTTAAAAACATGTCATGATTAGATATACTAGACACTCCCACAAAAACACGATATATAAATTCACACACACAGAATGCTCTGAATTATTTATATATATAGATATATATATATATATATATATATAGATATATATATATATATATATATATATATATATATATATATATATATATATATATATATATATATATATATATTAAAAAGCTATTACTTGCCCTTTCCGAGTTAAAAAAGCCTCAAAGATTATATTTACGCAAAACAAAATAACAATGACGTCTTATAAAAAGAATAAAATAAACACTATGTTTTTATAAAAAGTTTTAATATTTATTTTCGTATTGATTATCTATATTTAAGATAGAATGTCTGTCTGGTTAGCGCCCATAAAAGATTTGAAAACTGATCACGAAGAAGGCTTCAATAATTTACATTTTCACTGTCTATTTAAAACAATCAAACTCATGTTAATGTTCCAACTGTAATCACGTTAAATAACTAAAGATTTATAGTTGGATATATTTGGCATTATATAAACTTGAGCTAAATATGACTACCTTATTTGAATAGATACAACGAGAGGTAAACACTGGTTTTCATATTGAAAACAATAATAAAACACTATGACACTCCGTCTTGCTTTTCGTGGTTTCTATATATATCCTCACTGCAAGCTATGTCTCCTTAAAAGATATCTATGGAGGGATATGATCGCCACACTTGGCATGCGGGTTGGCGATTGCAATGTGGTATTATGATACGCAGAAGGCACTGCTGCCCATCCTCTAGAACAGAGTTCCCCAAACTTTTTTTGTGTCGTAGACCCCTTGCCATGTTATTCCGTGTTGGGTAGACCCCCTACTTACCTGATATTGATTTCCTGTAAATTTCTAACTGTTCTGAAGTTTAGCGTTAAAAACTTAAAGTAAAAACACATGTTAATTTATACATTTATTAATTGACTTTAAATTAAAACTACTCAAAATAAAATTTCGTATCTACTGTACCAACTAAACCAATCTATTATACCAACATCCTACAACTTACACAATTTTATAAACATATATAATATTTTTTTTACTTTATAGGTACTTTTATAAATAATGTAAATGTTTTGATATTATAAGATAGTATGATGTAAGTAAATAGGTACTATCAGTGTATGTGTTGTGATCCACTATCATGGACCCCCATTTTCATTTCATGGACCCCCAAATTTTTTTTCGCTGACGTAGACCCCTTGCAGGTTGTCACAGACCCCTAGGGGTCCATATAGACCACTTTAGGAATCACTGCTCTAGAAACATTTTTGTGCGCAGACAACCCTTGTGCACAAAGCATGAAGATTTCGACAATCGAAGTAGCTTTGCCAATGTTAAAATAGATCGCGTTAAATGTGACATTTGATCGATAAATGCTTGTATAGAAACCTATTTACACTTGTATTGAAGACCGTCAATCAAATTACAGCTGAAAATAATGACGACGGTAGCTTGTTCTATACCTTGGCTGTTCTGGAAACAAATTTTTGAAAAGAGGTACTATAAATGTGAACTATATAAGATTGTATCCTGATAATCGAATCCACGATATGCGTTCAAGTCTAAATCCTCCTGGGCCCACTGATGGGCTAATATTGCTACGCCTTACATTTTGCGGCCTAGAATTATTATATTAATAACGTAAAAACAATGCATATAACAAACTGCGACTCTTTCAACGTTTATTTTTGTCTCTCGATTGATTGTCGAATTATTTCAATATTTAAATTTATATAACACACGTCAGCTACTGGTAAATCGAAACAAATTGCTGGTGTGAACAATTATTGTTATTGCACCACAACATTAGCGAAATACAAACACCGATCGTAATTAACTAACCGGCGTCTTAAGTATTGTTAGGAGTGCTGTCATATACGTGTGCATATATCTAACTTCAATGCACATGCTTTCTACTTTTGTCAAATAATTACAATAAATATGATTTCTGTAAAAGAAATATTCGTTTGCATGTTTTAAATTCGTATTAGATTTCGGCTCTAAAATTTTCAAATTTCGAACATTGTGAACTATCAAAGATTTTGGCCACCACTAGTATAAAGAATATTTGGATAATTATTCCAAGTGGAACAAGGACACAGATAATTAGACAATTATAACTTTGTTAGAAAAACGATGAAATGAGTAAATATATTAATATTATATTCATTAGCTATCTTTCGTTTTCAAGGTACATGACAATGATATCAAAGCATGAATTTTCTATAAAGTAGACTAAAATGAATTGCCCCAAGGCAGGATAATGTAGTTGATGTCGTTGGAAGTAGATGGATGAAGGCAGTACAGGATCCGTAATCATGACAATCTTTGGAGAAAAGCTATGCCTTGAAGTGAGGTTCCATAGGCTTTCAAAAGTAATAGACGAAAACCTTTTCTTCCCTGACAATATTACACATGAACATTGGAAACAGAACCACTCTCTCTCTTTAACCCTTAATAGCCTAGAGTTTTAATTTTGATACCAATCTTTTAAACCGAATGTTCACATTACTATTAGTTTTTTTTTTTTTTTTATTTGTCTGTACGTATTTTACTGTTGTATAATATTCTTTCCAACGAAATAAAAAAAAATCTGTTTTTCCCTTCATCTAGACCCTCAAGCAAACATAGTAGTATTAAAAAAAATCACTTTCGTAAAACAGGCTATTAAGGGTTAAAATAATTTAATTTCTCTTCATGTAGACTTCTGTAACATTGACTTCACGTCGACATTTTACTTCATAGGCTGTATTAAATCTACCTATTGTATCAATAAATCCTGCGATATCATCTTAGTGGAACTGTTATTATAATACACAAACTGTAAAAGGTTTCTTTATGTGCATTCTACTGTTGGTGCATGTGTCGGACGGATATAATTGTCTTTTTGATTTGGTGCTAGAATCTTCTAGATACAATAATTCTGTGTCACAGGGTATTCTTTGACAGCGTTATTAGGCTGTATTAAATCTGCCTGTTGTATCAATAAATCCTGCAATATCATCTTAGTGAAACTGTTATCATAATTCACAAACTGTAAAAGATTCCTTTATGTGCTTTCTACTGTTGATGCATTTGTCGGACGGATATCATTTTCTTTTTGATTTGGTGCTAGAATTTTCTATATATACGCAATAATTCTGTGTCACAGGGTATTCTTTCTCAGCGTTATTAGGCTGTATTAAATCTGCCTGTTGTATCAATAAATCCTGCGATATCATCTTAGTGAAACTGTTATCATAATACACAAACTATAAAAGGTTCATTTATTTGCATTCTACTTTTGGTGCATGTGTCGGACGGATATCATTGTCTTTTTGATTTGGTGCAGGAATTTTCTAGATATACGCAATAATTCTGTGTCACAGGGTATTCTTTGACAGCGTTATTAGGCTGTATTAAATCTGCCTGTTGTAGCTATAAATCCTGCGATATCATCTTAGCGAAACTGTTATTATAATGTACAAACTGTAAAAGGTTCATTTAGGTGCATTCTACTGTTGGTGCATGTGTCGAACGGATATCATTGTCTTTTTGATTTGGTGCTAGAATCTTCTAGATTTACGCAATAATTCTGTGTCACAGGGTATTCTTTCTCAGCATTATTAGGCTGTATTAAATCTGCTTGTTGTATCAATAAATCCCGTGATATCATCTTAGTGAAACTGTTCATAATATACAAACTGTAAAAGGTTCCTTTATTTGCATTCTACTGTTGGTGCATGTGTCGGACGGATATCATTGTCTTTTTGATTTGGTGCTAGAATCTTCTAGGTATACGCAATAATTCTGTGTCACAGGGTATTCTTTCTCAGCGTTATTAGGCTGTATTAAATCTGCTTTTTGTATCAATAAATCCTATAATATCATCATAGTGAAACTGTTACCATAATTCACAAACTGTAAAAAGTTCCTTTATGTGCATTCTACTGTTGGTGCATGTGTCGGACGGATATCATTGTCTTTTAGATTTGGTGCTAGAATCTTCTGGGTACAATAATTCTGTGTCACAGGGTATTCTTTCTCAGCGTTATTAGGCTGTATTAAATCTGCCTGTTGTATCAATAAATCCTGTAATATCATCTTAGTGAAACTGCTCATAATGTACAAACTGTAAAAGATTCCTTTATTTGCATTCTACTGTTGGTGCATGTGTCGAACGGTTATCATTGTCTTTTTGATTTGGTGCTAGAATCTTCTAGATTTACGCAATAATTCTTATCACAGGGTATACTTTAAAAGTGTTATTGAATCGTCTGCGAGTTTAGATAGTTTTTTTTATGGAGAGGTCGTAGGAAAAGTCGATGTTAATTGCAATCCGTCGCGTTTTGCCGCGGAGGCAAATCCGCGCCCTCAATTCCTCCCTCTCCCTCCGCGCGTGGGCGTCCCTCCGCTGCCTCTCTTTGTTAAAGTTAATTAATGTTTAACTATGTAGTTATTGACTATTGAGGTAAGCCGATTGCTAACAGATCAGCTGGCAACACATACACATTCCTGTGATATTACTGAACGATAAACTCTACCATACTTTACCATGCTCTATCATACTCTACAATTGTTTCTTCGCTTATAATGACTGCTAGACGAGATTAGATGTTGATTCTTCTCCAAAATACAATCGACATGACGTTAGTCATTGATATCTCGTCTGATCTACCCTTTAGTCTAGGCTTCATTTTTACGGACGTTAGATTTGAAAACCTTAAAGCAAGAACTTAATTGTCATCGAACCCGGGATGAGCAATGACATGAAGTTGTTTCCAGACACAGAATAAACTAAAGGCTATTGTTTCTTACTTACTTACTTACTCCGCTGGCTCAGTGACCCAAAGTGGGTCTTGACCTCCGAAGCGAGAGACTTCCACTTTCCTCTATCTTGCGCCATCGTCTGCCATTGGTTGACATTCAATTTGCGCAAGTCTGCCTCAACGCGATCGATCCAGCGATACCTGGGTCTACCCACTGGTCTTCGACCCCTCGGTTTTTCCGGGTACGCTACCTTCACGCTCCGATCCGATCCCATTCGCTCCAAGTGACCAAGCCAGCGGATTCGTTGAGCTTTATATTCGCCAATGATATTTGGCTGTGCTACTAAAGTCTCAATTTCGGCATTCTTTCGGAGCTTTCAAGATCCGTCTTGATTTCTCGCTGGTCCCAAGATCTTCCGCATGATTTTGCGTTCCGTCACTAGCAGTTTTTGTTCTTCTTTCAAAGTTAGCGTCCAAGCTTCACATTGTTTCTAGTGTAGAAATTTCACAGAATTCTATCCTTATCTTAGAAGAAAGGATATCTTGCAGAATAAAGTTTCAAAAGAGGACCTAGAGCTCTTCCTTGATTCTGTTGATCCGTAATCCTTTCACCCTGGCCTCCGAAACTTGAATCTTGGTTATTTAACCCTTAATAGCCTGATTTACGAAAGTGTTTTTTTTTTAATATTACTGTGTTTGTTTGAGGGTCTAGATGAAGGGAAAAAAAGATTTTTTTTTTATTTCGTTGGAAAGAATATTATACAGCAGTAAAATTCGTAGAGCCAACCCATAAAAAAAAACTAATAGTAATGTGAACATAACACAACAACAACAACTCTAGGCTATTAAGGGTAATATACATCCATTGAGTTATCTTGATATATTTCTTTTCATACAGCATCCACGTTACTTTCGTTATTGTATGCAATTCAAATACTTCACGCAACAGTACATACGTTATAAACATTGTTGAAATTATTACACAGATACAAACAAATGTTTAAAATTTTAGTGTGATTATAGTTTAATAACCAAATAGCGTGGGATAATTATACCAAGTTTTTTACTTGTATCTATATCAATATTTACACACTATGGTGTCTAAATATCCCTTAAGATCAACTGGAAGCCTATATATATATATATATATTTATAACATCTCACTTTCGTCTCCTTTAAAAATACTACATGCTTACATTTTGTTCTGTTTTGCTTTATTTTAATTTGTTTATTCTTACATTTACACTCGTTTATAATTTAATATTTTTTTCATTTATCACAGATTTAAATATAAATTTTGAATAGTTTTATACATTTCGTTTTTTTATGGTAATAACTTTTGAATATATATATATATATATATATATATATTCAAAAGTTATTACCTGCCCTTTCCGTGTTACAGAAGCCTCAAAGATTATTTATTTACGCAAAACAAAATAACAATAACGTCTTATAAAAAGCATAGTTTTTATATAAAGTTTTAATATTTATTTTTGTATTGATTATCTATTTATAAGATAGGATGTTTGTCTGGTTAACGCCCATAAAAGATTTGAAAGCTGATCACGAAGAACATATATATATACATGTTCTTCGTATTGTATATATATGTAAGTCTAATTAGGCTTTCAGTGTTGCCAGGGCTTTCGTTTGGTTATTTTATTTATATAAAAGTTTATTAAATAAACTAGGACACTTGTTAAGTTAACTCTGCATTTGCGTCGCATAATCGTGGGATCTGTTGCACACGAGTGGGTAACACCACTTGTCTATAACACATACGACTCTCTAACGCTAATATAAATGTTTATATGAATAAATCATAGATATTCGATGTATCGAAGAAAGTAAACAATGAATTCAACATTTATAAAGTGAGATTTGTACTGAACATAAATGCGTGTGTTAAACACAGTCCAATATAATTCATATTAATAAGGAATAATCAAGGCTTGATCAAATAATAGGTTGTGCATTTTAAAGCTATCTCTTTCCATTTTTTTTTAATTTTTAAGGTAGCTCGGGGTATTGCGCCTTATAACACCTTATATAAAGTAACGAAGCCTGGTGACTCCCAGGGGAGTCTGGACTCTGGCTGAACTCTAAGATCTCCATGGAGCGACCAAGGGTCCACATATAATGCTATCTCTTTCCATTTTTTTTAATTTTTAAGGTAGCTAGGGGTATTGCGCCTTATAACACCTTATATAAAGTAACGAAGCCTGGTGAGTTCCATGGGAGACTGGACTCCGGCTGAACTCTTAGATCTCCATGGAGTGACCAAGGGTCCACATATAATGCTATCTCTTTCCATTTTTTTTTTAATTTTTTAGGTAGCTAGGGGTAGTGCGCCTTGTCTAACACCTTATATAAAGTAACGAAGCCTGGTGACTCCCAGGGGAGACTGGACTCCGGCTGAACTCTTAGATCTCCATGGAGTGACCAAGGGTCCACATATAATGCTATCTCTTTCCATTTTTTTTTAATTTTTAAGGTAGCTAGGGGTAGTGCGCCTTGTCTAACACCTTATATAAAGTAACGAAGCCTGGTGAGTCCCAGGGGAGACTGGACTCCGGCTGAACTCTTAGATCTCCATGGAGTGACCAAGGGTCCACATATATTGCTATCTCTTTCCATTTTTTTTTTAAATTTTTAAGTTAGCTAGGGGTAGTGCGCCTTGTCTAACACTTTATATAAAGTAACGAAGCCTGGTGAGTTCCAGGGGAGACTGGACTCTAGCTGAAATCTTAGATCTCCATGGAGTGACCAAGGGTCCACATATAATGCTATCTCTTTCCATTTTTTTTTTTAATTTTTAAGGTAGCTAGGTGTAGTGCGTCTTGTATAACACCCTATATAAAGTAACGAAGCCTGGTGAGTTCCATGGGAGACTGGACTCCGGCTGAGCTCTTAGATCTCCATGTAGTGACCAAGGGTCCACATATAATGCTATCTCTTTCCATTTTTTAAAATTTTTTAAGGTAGCTAGGGGTAGTGCGCCTTGTCTAACACTTTATATAAAGTAACGAAGCCTGGTGAGTTCCATGGGAGACTGGACTCTGGCTGAACTCTTAGATCTCCATGGAGTGACCAAGGGTCCACATATAATGCTATCTCTTTCCATTTTTTTTTTAATTTTTTAGGTAGCTAGGGGTAGTGCGCCTTGTCTAACACCTTATATAAAGTAACGAAGCCTGGTGACTCCCAGGGGAGACTGGACTCCGGCTGAACTCTTAGATCTCCATGGAGTGACCAAGGGTCCACATATAATGCTATCTCTTTCCGTTTTTTTTATTTTTAAGGTAGCTAGGGGTAGTGCGCCTTGTCTAACACCTTATATAAAGTAACGAAGCCTGGTGAGTCCCAGGGGAGACTGGACTCCGGCTGAACTCTTAGATCTCCATGGAGTGACCAAGGGTCCACATATAATGCTATCTCTTTCCATTTTTTTTTTTTAATTTTTTAGGTAGCTAGGGGTAGTGCGCCTTGTCTAACACCTTATATAAAGTAACGAAGCCTGGTGACTCCCAGGGGAGACTGGACTCCGGCTGAACTCTTAGATCTCCATGGAGTGACCAAGGGTCCACATATAATGCTATCTCTTTCCATTTTTTTTTAATTTTTAAGGTAGCTAGGGGTAGTGCGCCTTGTCTAACACCTTACATAAAGTAACGAAGCCTGGTGAGTCCCAGGGGAGACTGGACTCCGGCTGAACTCTTAGATCTCCATGGAGTGACCAAGGGTCCACATATAATGCTATCTCTTTCCATTTTTTTTTAATTTTTTAGGTAGCTAGGGGTAGTGCGCCTTGTCTAACACCTTATATAAAGTAACGAAGCCTGGTGAGTCCCAGGGGAGACTGGACTCCGGCTGAACTCTTAGATCTCCATGGAGTGACCAAGGGTCCACATATAATGCTATCTCTTTCCATTTTTTTTTAATTTTTAAGGTAGCTAGGGGTAGTGCGCCTTGTCTAACACCTTATATAAAGTAACGAAGCCTGGTGACTCCCAGGGGAGACTGGACTCCGGCTGAACTCTTAGATCTCCATGGAGTGACCAAGGGTCCACATATAATGCTATCTCTTTCCATTTTTTTTTAATTTTTAAGGTAGCTAGGGGTAGTGCGCCTTGTCTAACACCTTATATAAAGTAACGAAGCCTGGTGAGTCCCAGGGGAGACTGGACTCCGGCTGAACTCTTAGATCTCCATGGAGTGACCAAGGGTCCACATATAATGCTATCTCTTTCCATTTTTTTTTAATTTTTAAGGTAGCTAGGGGTAGTGCGCCTTGTCTAACACCTTATATAAAGTAACGAAGCCTGGTGAGTCCCAGAGAACACTGGACTCCGGCTGAACTCAGGGAGTGATCAAGGGTCCAAATAAAGGTACCAGGTATTCAGCGCACATTTTATTTTTCAATATCTTATAACGATTTTAACATCATTTGTCCGCTTTTTTGTTACTTCACATGCATTACTTGCAATATAATATATCATTATATATCAGCGAGCAATGGATATATAATATACTAGCTGATCCCGCAAACGTTGTTTTGCAAAAAAAATTAAAGTTTTTAATTAACAAATGTAAGATAAGGGTTTATCGTAGAGGGGTGAAAATTTAGGTTTGTATGTATTTTTGTATGCTGTATCATAATAAAATAAAAACCAAAAAAATTGTCTAAAAAATTAAAAAAAAAATTTAAGGGTGGACAACCCTTATCACTTAGGGGTATGGAAAATAGATAGTAGCCGATTCCCAGACATACTGAATACGCATATAAAATTTGGTAAAAATCGGTCAAGCCGTTTCGGAGGAGTTCAAGTTCGAACACCGTGACACGAGAATTTTATATATATGATATATAAAAGGTGCAGGATAGTCGATATTCCTTCCACGGAGACGCGCGGCGGAGGTCCCGGTGGGCGTTCGCGCGTGAAGCCTTCGCCAAGGTGCCACTGAGGTCCCGCGAGCTTTGTGTCAAGCGCCCTTACCATTGAAACTCGACACGAACTCGCCTACTCTTATATAGTATTTATTCTTATAAGTGTAGGCGATTATTCTTATATATTATTATATAGTATTTATATGTATCTTATATTATTATTATATAGTATTTATTCTTATAAATGTAGGCGGTATTCTTTATCACTTTTGGTGATAAGTATAAAAACTTTGAAGGCTTTATATTAAATCAAAGGGAAATAATAATTAAAGTAATGAGATATATATAATAAGGTTATATATCATTGTTTACTATCTTTCCCTGTAACCTTACTGATAGACGTTATTCGCATATAAAATAGGTATAAAGGCTTCAAGCTTCGAAGACAAATGAGCTATAAATTCACAATTTTATAACTTTTACACCTACAACTAGGGCATGCAATACCGGAATAAAATTTGAAAACCGGTATTTGATATTTAAAATATCGGTATACCGGTTTTATTAATAAAAAAATACCAGTTACATTTTTACTTACCTCTGTTATGTTGACCTGTTAACCCTTTCAGGACCATAAGGTTACGGTACCTTATTTAATCAATTAAGCTAGATGTAATGAATAAGTAGGCATCCTAAAAACATAATTTATACAAAAAATTCAAAAAAGTTTTACATTTTTTTTGGAAATTTATGGGACAAATATGTCCCTATGGTCGCTAAGGGTTACTTTGTACTTAAACATCTAAATTTTGGTTTTCTTATTGGTAAGTCTGTTTGTAAATAATGTACATTTGTTACGTAGTGTACTTTTTTTTACTTGTGTATGAATAATATAAATATAATAGGGCAAGTTATTTGTGGTACTCGGCGAAACAATTCCTGTTGTTAGATGATTGGTTACTGATTAGATGGATTGTTTTTTTGAGATGTTGAAGGTTCAGGTGATTCTTGCCGTTGAAGAGTCGTCGTTTCTTCAACCTCGACATCAAATACCCCTTGGTCATCATCCTGTACTAGAAGTCTTTGGTCTTCGTCATCAAGCACTAAGTCATCTTCCTCATCGCTATTGTCACCCACAAATAATTGAAGAATTTTATATTTTCGAAGTTCAAAAACATCACGTCCCTTACGAAACATAGTCTGCGAAAAATATGAATAAGAAAATGATAGCATTTTGGTATATCACCAAGCCAAAAGTTAAGAAATTCCGTATAAAAAGTATCCCTTTACGCCGACAGGGACATCCGTGTCCCATAATCTTTATAACGATTTATCACAGAATACAACATAAATACATTACTACTGAATATTTAGAATTACAATTAACTTACCAGGTAATGATAATTTGACACTGTAAAAATTTGAAAAGCACTTTTACAATATCAATTATTTATTCCAAACAGCAGATCATTCGCGCCAAAAGAACTCTAACGTTCCGGTGACGATAGACAATAAACGGTGTTAGTTATCATGTATTTCCAGTAAAAAATAATAAAAAGGTACTTTCCGAAATGTTAAAACAAAAAAATAATTTACAATGGTTACGTAAATATTTAATTAATCCATGATTTTTGCTTGGGACACCGGCGTCCCCGTGGTCGTGAAAGGGTTAACAAATAATATATGAAATGCAATAAATATTGTTCTGAAATGAGTAGATATTATTTATTTTATTACATAGAGAGAAGGAGTAGATAGATATATATTAAATTCTATGTTACATTGTACATATAATAGGCATGTATGGCATTATATAGACGAAGCAAAAAATATAATTAAATTGATAGTATTTATGAAATAATATTACTAACTTGCGTTTGGTATGGATTAATAGCAAAAAAACCGGTATTTTTACATAAATACCGGTTTTTGAACGGCCAAAAATCGTTCGGGATTCCGGAATTCCAGTATTGTAAGCCTTACCTAACTTACTAGCTGTTTAGTTCATTTCGCGCATCCTGCACTTCCTTATATATAAATTTATAAAATAAAATTCGTAATTTTTAACATGATAAAAATATTCTAGCATAGTTTTATGTAAGAGCTATAAGAGTTTATTTTTAGTAGTAGTGTTTTTATTATTAAACGGTTTTATTTAGTTTGACCCGTACGGAATTTATTTGGATCAAAATTAGAAATTGAAATATAAGCACCTTCCCGTTGTCAGATTGATCTGAAATTTGGTACACACATTTAATTTAGATGACAATACAATATAATAAAATCAATAACATTATAAATCTAAAATGGCCGCCGATTCAAAATGGCGGATTACATATTTATCCTTAACCCCCTCAATATGGGTATCAAATGAAAGGGCTACACTAGTAAAACACGATGATTATGTCAAAATTTAAAATTCAAGATGGACGCCGTTCCAATATGGCGGACTAGGTACATATTTTTTTACAACCACCACAATATGGGTATCAAAAAACCGTTTAACTTAAAAGTTTTTTAAATGTATTTATTTTTATTTACATACCCCTTTTCGGGGGCAATTTAGAATACTAGAAACTTTGTTTATCATAGATATACAATGCACAAGGTGTACCACAGGAACCGCAGCTGGAGATGTTACTTTATAAAAAGAAAAAGATACAGGCTTGGAATGTTACACATGTAAACTAACTTGAGATAATAGATGAACATTGACGAGACATAGTATTACGGATAATTCAAAGTAATTAACAATAATTATGATATAATTATCAAGTACTTTTACTGAACAATAATAATTAGATTTAATTTTATTTGCAATTAACAATCGCGTGGGATAGTCTTGTGTGTTCGTCTGATATAGAAGCCCTAGTGTTTTGATAACCCGCTGATAATATGTAGAGAGCTTCTGTGAACCGGGCGTGGATCACCTGGTAGCCCACTGTCCTGCATTCGGAGGACTATGGGTCGACTCCGAATGCCGGTTAGGCATGTTGATATAGAAACAACAGCTTAAGTAATAAAAGTTGAAGATACGACATCTACATTCCTAAAACTGTGTAGAAAAATTGTAAAAGATTATAAAATTAAATAAGATTTGTGAAAAATTGTAAAAAATAAACAAAATAATAACAGTCAAACTAATTTTTTTAAAATAAAAGAAAAGAAAATTGATAAAACTAAGGAATGAGGTGACGGATGAAAGCAATCGGAAAAGAGGGAAGTGGAATGAATGAGAAAGACAGACGAAATGTAGAAAGTAAGAAAAAGAATGAAAGAACTTATGTTGAATGGACATAGAGTGCGGAAATAATATAAGATGTGAAAAGATTATCAAACGAAAAGAAATGACCCTGTCCTTTCACAAGATAGGGGAACGAGAGACCCCTAATAGCAGGGGCCATAAAAACAGCGTTTTGATACGAAAGAACCACTGCACCGGTGCCGAAACAAAACCTATTTATGCAGAGATACCAAACATTTTTTTACTATCAAATTAAAGGCTTTATACGCCATAGTTTTAGGAAAACCTGCCAGAAATTATACGTACATCGTAACCTCTCGATTTAAAGCAAGCCTCCCCGTATAAAGCAAAATATATTTCGGTCTTATCATAGTAGAAGCCTCCGTGTATATAACCTTGACCCGGAAACTACACGAAGTTAAACCGGAACTGCAGTGGGGTATCGTAAAAACATAGAAAGGTTTACATGTCTCTTTCTACTACAGAGAGACAGAGAGAGTAGGAATGTGTATCTATTTAGTACACGTGATATATGTTAAGTAGAAAATTGACAGATGCTATCTGCTAATTAGTATTTATAACTTCAGTGTAAGGTAGAGAGTAGTGTTGATAATTTCAACGTATTTTATAGTTTATGGTTCAAGTTTTGAAATAAACTTGCCCACAGATGAGAGTCACTCGTTTTTAAGTGACGGCTGCCTGCTCCCCAATCTCGTGGCCGAACCGAGGTTGGATCCGGATCCATCCTTATCTCGCCTGTGGTCCACGCTGCCGTCTCAAGCTCCACACAACATCAACACTACACAGCTCTACTCGGGTAGAGCGGTTTACTATGAACGTCATACAACTGGAACGCGTCTGACCAGCTTCTGTATTATTTTTAAGTTCACATACCCTTTCGCTCCGTGAACTGTTCCGATGAAGCTATAAAAGCCTCCAGGCTGACAACATCAACTTCAATCAAAACCAAGCAAGATGATTGTCAGCTGAAGAGAGCGCTTCGTGTTTTTAATGTAGCAGAAAATGCCTTAGTTTATTCCTGAACTGGGACAGTGTATGTTGGATTTGCTTTGAGAGCTTTTACAAGATCAGTACTGCCTGGTATGCAAATCTGCAATAGACGGTTCTTAGACCAAAGGAAAGAATCTTAATTTCTTTTTTAAACTTACTCTATTACTTTATTTAAACTTTGTTATTATTAAAAAAGAATACATTATATATGATAATATATATAGAAAGAGTGTGTAGATCTTTTCCTTATCAGCCTATGGACGCAAAATGTAATAGATCTTCCGTAATGATCGCCATGATGAGTGGTCATGCGCTGCTTGCGTAAAGAGACTTCCCACAACATTAAATATGTAGTTGGCCCAACTAGTGGACAACCTACCCACGCAATACGTCTAACTTTATTGAAATAATGCAAGTTCGTGGTGGTCGCAGCGAAGTTAAACTTCATGTGACATTTCTATGAACAAAAAGAGGCTTCTATTCGCGAACTTTAACAATGTAGTTTCACCTCAATGTCATAAATGTGCGGATCGCTTTAAAACAATGATTAAAAATTTCAGTAACAATACTATTAGGGGTACCATATTAACAATATGTTCACTTTCGTCATCAACCTTTTGCCGTCTATCAAAATGAAGTAATGTCGCTTTCTTAAGTTAAATTCACACAGCTACATTTTTAACAAGTTTTATTTCTAATCAACAATATTTTCAACTTCGTTATCAACAACCTTTTGCCGTCTAGTATACAAGATGCCGGAGCGGTAACAAATCGGTTTTTCTGTAAAATATGTCGACAGAGATGATATTACTTTCCGGTTTTTCTAATATTATTATTAACTTTAAATATTTTTCTAACTTTTATGGTGTTCACAACATTTATTTCGACTTCCACAAATCATGGCAGTTCTTTTTCACCACCAGACTTAAAATTAAAAGAATGCGCTTCTTGGACTGCAAGCGACCGCGTGCCGTGACGTTGGTGCCGCCAAAACATTAGCGATCGAAGACAAACCGGCCGGTACCCGATGTTATTGTCAAATTGCGCAACCGGAGGTCGACCTGCGGAACGAGTCCGGGGCGAGTTGCGTTCGAGTGTCAGCGGTAGCGGGTGCGCGCGCGCCGCCCGGAGCGGCAACGTCGCGCGGATCGGATATCGCGGTGGGGCGCTCGGGTTTCTCCCTCCCTACCCCTCCGTCCTCATCGCCCCGGACGCCCCATCTAGGACCTTGTGAGACAGGAACGAAGCCTTTTCTTACGTATATTAAAAGGCTTATGGCATTACTATTTTAATCATATATTAATTTTTAAACTTTTTCACAAAATACTTTACTTTTTTGAAGGCTCCACGGGATTATACACGGGATCTCCGCTAAGAATGGAACCAATAATCCTGAAGGAGATTCTTTGAGGGAGTAAATTGTTCAATATACACTCTTTCCTTTGATATGTCACCTGATATTCTAATCTAAATTATGTCATTATGGTCAAATATACTTCAATACGTGACATTTCAAATTTATATTTAAATATTAACAGTCGATTCCTGTGCAGCCTGTCTTGACTTGTCTTAATGAGTAGGCTTTCGCTACAAAGCATTTATCTTTATACATATTAAGATAGGTCAGGTGAATCAATATGTGTTCCAGATGGAACACCTATTGATTCTCTGCAATGTAGACGAAATCGTGTTATTTCTACCATGATATAATTTACACCTTCAATTGTCATTTAAAATCTGATGAGGAAGCGCAGGATATACCCTTATTTTTTAATTAGATAGAGGAAACATTTTTCTTGACAATGTCTCCTTTGATTAAAGACATTAGTTACATCTCAATGTTTTTTTTAAGGCCCCCACTCTCGTACCCCTAATTAGTTGGGATCAGGGTCTTTGTTTACAATTAAGTTTTTCAGATCTTTCATCTTTATTCTTCACTCACTGTCATTCTTCTCAATTTCTTTTATTCTTACCTTGTTTCCATCACAATATCTTTAAATTTGTTTTTTCATTCCTTCTTGCTTTCATCGCCTTCTTTCCATCGTCTTATTACTCTTAGGTGGCTAGGTACATTTATTTATTCTTTATTTTATTATTGACTTATTCTATTTTTTATCACAGTTTTCATTTGTTGTGCTTTCTTAATACATTACTACACTTTTCTTATTCTATTTTTCCTCAATGTTATGTTACAAAATCAACAGTGTTTCAGAACACCTCCAAGTGAGATCACGTTAACTTTGTCAGGCCATGCCCACGTGTGGGTCAGGTAACATGGACCCTTGAGGTTCACTGTTCATTTATAGTGCCTGTTGTAACGTTAAATTCAGGTTTCCTTTTTCAGATCTTCTTTATCTTTTAATTGCAATCTTTACATTATTAACTTTGTTTTATATCTACACATGATATTTCAAAATTGTCATAAATTCATACTAATTGATTGTTTTTTATTTGGTATGTTTAGTTACGTATATATTAGTGAGACCAGAAGGTAATGTCGCTTTCTTAAGTTAAATTCACACGACTGCATTTTTAACAAGTTTTTATTTCTGATCAATATGTTCACTTTTGTTATCAACAAACTTTTGCCGTCTAGTATACAAAATCAATACGGGAGCGGTAACAAATCAATCGGTTTTTCTGAAAAATATGCCAACAGAAACAATATTACTTTCCCGTCATCCTAATAGATATATATCATTATATATAGATATATCATTTGTCTGTTATTTTGTTGTACTGACGGATCTGTTTTAAATGTTTTTTGTATGAGTGCGATATAGCATACACCGCAGTTTTGTTCTACCAACCGCTTCATTTTATTGTATCATTCATAATGTGAATTTTTACAATAAACATGTTTACAATATAATATTTTCAATACGAAATCAATGTTGGAACGGTAACAAATCAACAAGGGTATTCATAAAGCCGAATGTTCTTTAAAAATGAAGATTGTAATAATGAACTATCAAAATGTCATTCATGTCAAATTTCATGTGAATCAAAATGTCTTTATTCATATAGGCATTTATACGCAGTTTTGAAATGTTATTTTTTACATTATAATTAGTATGCTACCACCGATTCGGAATGCGATGTATACATTAAATTTTTCACTGTTTTTCAATCAGTAAGTATGTACTAAATAATATTCAGTAATACCCCGCTTTACGCGAGGAATACTTGCCAAAAAAAAATTCGCGTTAACTGAAATTCGCGTATAACGAGGTTTATGATTAAACATAGTCGAAAATTATTACAAAAAAAAAACAAATCATTTTAATCAATCACTTTAATTCTAGGAACACTTTATGCAACACATACTCTTATTTTTTACGGATAAATACATCTATTGTCTTTTGGGTAACGTTTTGTTTACGTTCTTGTAAAATACGTTCATAACACCCAACATTGTTGGGGATTGGGATCCCGCGACCATAGAGAAGTTGATGACTACATTATATTTATACGCACTCTTTCGCGAAATTTGCAATTCGCGTTATAGTGAAACCGCGTATAACGGGGTCGCGTAAAGCGGGGTATTACTGTATATAAAATTCTACATTTAAAACTATAAAATAGAAGTAATTGACGAATGTCTATAACAAAAATTATGGCTGCGTATCACAGGTAAGGTTGTTTATATGAAAAATACCAAAACAAAACAATAGCGCAAAACAATAAGATGCTTTGAATAGCGATGCGCAGTTCAATAAATATTGCGTAACCATTTGCGGCCGTGACGTCAGCACCTCTCCGTCTAAGTTCCCAAAGGAGTGCTTGAGTTTATTCTAGAGCAGGGGTGTCAAACTTCCGGCCCGCTGCTGCATGTCGCCTGAGATAGACATTTTTTGCGACCCAGTCACTAAAAAACAAAGATTAAATTCGTTTATTCAACTTTGGAACTTTATTTATTGTAATTTATTTTATTTTTGACACTGCAAGTTGTTGTAGACAAGAAGCAGTAAGAAAATCCACAACTACACATGCCTTTATTAAGTTTTCTATTAACATTTTTAGCGATTTTAGTTATCTTTTTAGTTTTACATCTCTGTTCTAAAGGCTGTTACCTAAGCGCTCTGTGACCTTGGGCGCGGTGAAGCCTTATATTTTTTCTATTGTCATAAAATACTCCACTCTTAGATTCGCTGACATTAACAGCAGTTCACAAACTAAGTAATTCTTCTATTATTCTAGATAGAATAATTGCTAGTGTTTCTTCTGTCAATTCTCTTACCGCTGATAATTTGTTAAATGGTAAAAATGTTAGTCAGGTAATATCACACGATCGAGTTGTTTCGGCTTTGGAAGGTTCTATTTCGAAATGTTAAACTAGTTCAGAGTGATATTAAAAGCCTAGAGCTCCATGAGGGCATCCTTATCCTAATTTAGTAATGTGATATATTGTGAAGAAAAATAGAAGAATGTATGACTAAAATTGTGACGAAAAAAGTAGAGTGAAAGAAATATAAATAGAAGTAAAAAGTTTTTTTGATTTGTAAAAAATGTTTCTCTCAAGACGTGTTCAACATTGGACTACCATTAACAAAATTAAAAACGCATAATAATAGTGAATTCATGGAAAAAGCTAATTATTCAACAAACGAATATTTAAATGACAAGAATCCTTGGCAGCGATGTCGTCTGATTGTTTTGATTTCATTCAGGCTACATATAAAGTGTATATGTATACATCTGTGTTAAACTTTATTAAAACATGTGTTGTTGTGGAGTTTCTTCCTGATTCTTCTCAGCTATAATACAAAGCAGAGTAGAGTTAAAAATGATAATAAATAAATAAAAAATATGGTGATGATCAGTAATGGTTGTGTTAAAAGTTGCAATGTTGAATAAACGAATTTTATTATTAATAAAGGTTGAACTAGTTTCTTGAATAAAATATATGAAATGATTATTTACCTATCTAAGGTTATGGCAAGGTGTTAGATGCTTTCAAACTGTCTTATTGGAGATGTGTTTGGAAACCTTTTGTCAAACATTGGACTTTTAACAGGTTTAACGGTTTAAAAATGTATTTATAATAATCATTAGAATTAAAAAAATATATTAATTAGAATAAAATAATATAAATAGTAAATAAAAAAAAATATTTTTTCTTCTACAAATTTAAATACGTCTCCGTGCTAGTAACTCGCCAGTTTAATATAATAATTTGTCGATAGGAGAAACATAACAATATAGATAAAATAAGTTAAATTTTCGAAATGCTTAATCATGTTAAAAGGGCCGCATTCGGCGTGCGGGCCGCGCGTCGTTCACCCCTGTCGAGACCATCAATTTAAATGCCTTATTAATAACAAAAACATTCAATTGTATTTCACTTGTTCGTCACACGATTTATTATTTAACATTATTGAATCGCTGTCTTGTGTTTATGCTTCTATATCGCGTTGGCTTGGACAAACTTGAGAGAAATTGCAATAGAAATATAATGACTATCTTTCAGGGACTTATAAGGGATTATTATAAGAAATCATTTAATGTAACATATTCCAGAGTGATCACTTTATACAGGCTGATTGGAAAAATGTGTAACAATTTATACCAACCATATCTAATATATAAAATTCTCTTGTCACGGTGTTCGAACTTGAACTCCTCCGGAACAGCTTGACCGATTTTTACCAAATTTTATATGCGTATTTAGTATGTCTGAGAATCTGCTACTATCTATTTTTATACCCCTAAGTGATAAGGGTTGTTCACCCTTAAATTTTATTTTTTATTTTTTTGACGAAATTTTTTGTTTTTATTTTTTTATGATACAGCATACAAGAATACATACAACCATAAATTTTCACCCCTCTACGATCAACCCCTATTTTTAAATTGAAAATTAAAAATATTTTTTTTTGCAAAACAACGTTTGCGGGATCAGCTAGTTATGTATAAAAAGGTGTGTTTATTATACTATATATACTATATACTAACCATTTATAACTAGAAAGCCAAGACTAATTTTAATCATATTTTTTTTGTTCATTTAAAACAAATCATTAAATATATCTCATCCTGTATAACTATAACCGTCGCTCTTTAGGGATCATTGGAACTCTGTTAACAAGAGACATAAACTGTTTTACATTATTGTCAAATTTATTTAATGTACTTAGGTGACTAATTGCGATCGTTGGTCGCAGGGTTGACGCCCAGGATACAATGTTATATAATTCACATATTGTGCATTAATTATATAGGATTGCCACTGCTCACATACAAGTTTCTAGAGGATGGGCAGCAAATTCCTCTGCGTACCATAATCCTACTCCTGCTAAGGGCGACAGTTCTTTAGCTTCTTCGTTTATGTATATATATATATATATCTTCTAATATATAAAATTCTCGTGTCACGGTGTTCGAACTTGAACTCCTCCGAAACGGCTTGACCGATTTTTACCAAATTTTACATGCGTATTCAGTATGTCTGAGAATCGGCTACTATCTATTTTCCATACCCCTAAGTGATAGGGGTGGTCACCCCTAAATTTTATTTTTAATTTTATAGATAATTTTTTTGGTTTTTATTTTATTATGATTCAGCATACAAAAATACATACAAACCTAAATTTTCACCCTCTACGATCAACCCTTATCTTACATTTGTTAATTAAAAACTTTTTTTTTTTTTTGCAAAACAACGTTTGCGGGATCAGCTAGTATATATATATATCGTCATCTCGTGTACATGTCAGACGTCACGTGGCAAAAGGTTTCGCAAGTGAATTAGCGATTTCGACCGCAATCCGCCAAACATTCTACGTAAGGCTTCATTGCGTACTAACAAATATATCGATGTTTATTTTGTATATCTAATATATAAAATTCTCGTGTCACGGTGTTCGAACTTGAACTCCTCTGAAACGGCTTGACTGATTTTTACCAAATTTAATATGCGTATTCAGTACGTCTGAGAATCGGCTACTATCTATTTTCTATACCCCTAAGTGATAAAGGTTGTTCACACTTAAAAAATTTTTTTTATTTTTTTAACGAAATTTTTTGTTTTTATTTTTTTATGATACAGCATACAAGAATACATACAACCATAAATTTACACCCCTCTACGATCAACCCTTATTTTTTATTTGTAAATTAAAATATCAATTTTTTTTGCAATACAACGTTTGCGGGATCAGCTAGTATATATATATATACATATATATATATATATACATATAGGTTATGTAACTTATATATATATATATATATATATATATAGGTTATGTAACCTTTCGTATGAAGATTTTGTTCCTTCTGTCCATGCCTTGCGAATACCTCCATGATTAGGACTATTGTAGAATGCACAGCCGTTGTGCCCACAGGTCTTGACGCACCGGCACGTCGCCGGGGAAAGCTAGACCTCGGTCACCGCCCACTTTCCACGCGACGAGACACGCGCCGCGGACCGGTTTATATATCTTATCACAACATAGTTATATATGTCACCATATAACTGCAGCTTCACTATCAATTCGGAAGCTGAAATACACCAATACATCACTTTGCGTCGTGGTTACGTTCCAAAGAAACACGACGCAAATTGAAACGATGCAAAGTGAATTAAGAATTTCTATAGCGAACCATGTAAAGATCGAAGATAGGTTTCAGGGTCACGAAAATACTACTTTTTAAAAAGGAAATTGAACAAAGTAAACATTTAAAAACATAAAAAATATATGACTCTGCCAATAAATAAATTGGAATAATATTTACCTTTTCTGTAACCAGAAACAACAAGTAAAAATTTATATAAATTTATGAATCTGTTTAAAAATAAAGCACAACACACTATATTACAACACACTACGTAATTGAAACTGAACTCCAAAATTAGTAAAACAAAGTGAAAATAAAATTGTATTAAAATTGCGTTAATTTTTAGTTAGAAAGGGAATCCCCGAGTTTTGATGGCATGGCGCAATATGTAGAAATTAAGATATTCAAATAAAAATTTGTAAAAAAACCCTCCACACTTTGAAGGAATTGTAATAAATAATATATGCTACGTTTTTAGCGGAAAATTTGAATTTGAATTCGTACGCGAGATTCATTTGAAACAAAAGAAAAACGATACATTCAAACATTATTAAATCTGTATATATATAAAAAAACTATAATTAATGAAATACGTAATAAAAAATGTTTTGAATAAAATATGTATATTGAAAAATAAATCTATTTTCTCCCATATATATACCACATCTTACTAACTTCTTTATTTAATTTTTTTAAAAGTTTCCTCTTAAAAAGGTTCTAATGAAAAAAAAAACAATTTTGATATTTGCATCTGTAATCGCGTGTTCATGGTATATCTTAAAGATAAAAATGTAATTAATTTATTCAACATTGGAACTTTTAACAGCACTATTAGTGATGGTCAACTTATTATCTATTTATTTTAATATATTTAAATTCGACTCAACTCTGGTTAAAATGTTATAGTTGTGGAGAATAAGCAGGAAGAAACTCCACAACAACACATGTTTCAATAAAGTTTAACACAGATGTATACATATACACTTTATATATAGCCTGAATAAAATCAAAACAATCAAGCGACATCGCTGCCAAGGAATCTTGTCATGTAAATATTCGTTTATTGAATAATAAGCTTTTTTCGTTAATTTATTTTTAATATGCGTCCAATAATTTTGATAAAAAATCTGATTCAGTTTATTATAAACGATTTGTTTGGCACTAATCGGTGTAACATAACTCCTGAAGATGCTCCGTGGAGGGGTGAAACACGTGTTGAGTGATTTAACGGTGTCAGTTGTGTAATTCGCGTTGTTTGCCGCATGCATTATCAGCGGGCTGGCGGGCGGTGCACTTTGTTGCACGACTACCACTTGCATGTACGGAAGTGGCTAAATATTGATCCTTTTTACTTAGGATGGACTTCCGCAAAATAACGCCTGATTCCATTAAATATTATAAATGAATTAGTGACTTTGCAATTGAAACTTTGGTACAGTCAGAATCGAATAAATGTAGTTTTTTGACACTCGTGTTTTGTATGTTTCTAATTGTGTCATTGTATTGTTACAGGTAATGCGAAGCGATATGCGCTGACCACATATTTCGTTTCAACACCTGGTAGTATTTTCATCTGGTAATTCTGGTATCCCATGGGCACGTCGTTACAACCGATGGCAGCAGAGGTCGCTGGATCCTGGTAGCCCAGGACTGATCACATTGATGATCATTGGGGAAGCGCTATACCTTGTAGTGACCATCTATTGGCTGATATAATATAGATGATGTATTTCATTTTTATAATGTAAATGGCAAAACTTTTATTACTAATTATTATTTATTTATTACCACTTTTTTGTATACCATAGACAATACATAGAGGAGAAAAAAATTAAACAATTCATTTAGTACAAGAGGGGGTGTTATCGACTCTAGGCGATCTCTATCAGACAACCTTTGGATAGTGATGAGAGACATGAAGGAGAGGGCAGTTTAGGGTGTACACATATATACATATAAGAATACTTACATATACGTATATACACATAGCTATATATATACATATTTACGTGGGGAATGGTACTATATAAATAAATATATGTATAGAGATGCTACAACATATCCTATTTTTAAAGACTTATTTTATCTTTTTTAATCTTCAAATGAGATGTATTATTATAATAATGATAAACTAATAGATTTTATGTGATTTTGACTTTTTTGTTTTCTTAGTGGTGTTTTTGTTTTATGGGATTCGGTTTGCAATTGTCGCATTATAATCACGGGGACATGTACATACATATATATATATAAAAAAGAAAAAACAAATTAAACCATATTAAAAGTCAATTGCGATCCAAATCAGTTTGATGATGAAAGGTGTATATATATATATATATCCATCTCGTGTACATGTCAGACGTCACGTGGCACCCCCAACGACCTCTTTCTTTAAAAAGCCTTGCACAACCAGGATCGAAGTTCGCGAAGGTTTCGCAAGTGAATTAGCGATTTCGACCGCAACCCGCTAATCCTTCAACTTAAGGCTTCATTGCGTACTTACAAATATTCCAAGTTTAATTTCGAAATTACAATAACAAATTCAAAGTTATATTTTTGTTTTAAACATGTACCCGGTTTCACCATAACGCGAATGGCATATTTCGCGCTCAAATGCCTCGAATTACCCGAAAGAGTGCGTATAAATATAATGTAGTCATCAACTTCTCTATGGTGTCTTGACCATCTGTCAAACAATTAAAAACAGTGTTGGGTGTTATGAACGTATTTTACAAGAACGTAAACAAAACGTTACCCAAAAGACAATAGATGTATTTTTCCGTAAAAAATAAGAGTATGTGTTGCATAAAGTGTTCCTAGAATTGAAGTGATTGATTAAAATGATTTGTATTTTTAGTAATAATTTTTGACTATGTTTAATCATAAACCTCGTTATACGCGAATTTCAGTTAACGCGATTTTTTTTGGAACGTTTCCCTCGCGTAAAGCGGGGTATTACTGTATACTGTATTCATTGCGCCATAGTATAACAGCATTTCAAATTTAAATTGAAGGCTTGCAGACAACCATTGCATTTACTTTTAACATGTGTATATATCGCGTTTCAAATCTAGTCAATAAATATATAAAGAATTTGTTTATGCGGTAGAAGTTTCGGGTACGATTTCCAAGATACAACCTTATATAATTCACACAATGATTTAAATATATAGTATTGCCGTTTTCATACATACATTTTCACAGGATTATTTGCATTTTAACATCTGATTACTTATTTTTTCCCATTTTATTGGCCAGTTTTAACCGGGGTGAGTGTGAATTTCATATCTTTCCTGAGTGCAGGTTACTACTGCTTTTAGCCAACGAGTCCGATACTATTTTTTCGAAGGCATGATGTGGATTGGACGCCTTATTAGAAAAAGCCTCCGGTAGCACGTCAAGGTTTAATCGCCTCACAGAGGCAAATTAGAGATCCTCAGTTGAATTCAATTTTTACAAAAGTCTGTAAATGATCTATCGGGGTAGAATAATATAATACTAGATTGTATTAACAATGTTTTTTTGTTAATACAGTCAAAAAATTTAAACTGTCAGCAAACCATGTAAAGACCGAAGAAAGGTTCCAGGGTTACGAAAATACTACTTTTTAAAAAGAAAATTAAACAAAGTAAACATTTAAAAAACAAAAATAATATAACTGCCAATAAATAAATTGAAAAAATATATACCTTTTTTGTAACCAGAAAAAATACCAATTTATTATTCTCTTTGAAAAAAAAGCACACTAAATGTGTGTGTTGTACACACTACGCAATTGAAACTGAACTCCAAAATTAGTAAAACAAAGTGAAAATAAAACTGCATTAAAATTGCGTTGATATTTAGTTAGAAAGGGAATCCCCGAGTTTTGATGGCATGGCGCAATTAGACAGGAAAGTGTTGCCATTTTTAAGAAAAAAAAATTAAAGCCTCGAACCCAAAACAACGCAACCTCGAAAATCTAACGACGCGCAGTGAAAATTAGTACTAATTAAGCAGCGACGCAACTTCGAAATGACGCAAAGCGAGTTATTGGTGTATATCTCATATAGTAAATCTATTTTGTTTTTCACTCAAGTGTAAATGTGAATATAAATATTCAACCATAGTTCCAACTCGACAAATTTATAGGAAACTAGCTGATCCCGCAAACGTTGTTTTGCAAAAAAAAATTGATATTTTAATTTACAAATAAAAAATAAGGTTTGATCGTAGAGGGGTGAAAATTTATGGTTGTATGTATTCTTGTATGCTGTATCATAAAAAAATAAAAACAAAAAATTTCGTTAAAAAAATATTTTTTTTATTTTAAGTGTGAACAACCTTTATCACTTAGGGGTATGGAAAATAGATAGTAGCCGATTCTCAGACCTACTAAATACGCATATTAAATTTGGTAAAAATCAGTCAAGCCGTTTCGGAGGAGTTCAAGTTCGAACACCGTGACACGAGAATTTTATATATTAGATAGAAAATTTACCGATACTTGCTTATAATACGAACAACTTAAAAACGAGGTATTGTTTAGCGATAGTGTATCAGGTAGACTACCTTGACAATGGTGAGGTTTTTGTTCGTTTTGGCGTCGACCGGACCGGAGAGAGAGCGCATTTCTCTAATAACTGTATTTGAAATTCGTACGACGTTTTCAATTCTAACCGATCTGCAATTGACTTTAATTATAGATATAATAAAAAGATTGCCGACAACGAACAAGAAATAAAGATATAATAAAAATGCCACCGAAGTGACTAGAATAATTAAGAAAAGGACCAATATTTAGCCACTTCCGCACATGCAGTGGTAGTCGTGCAATTCCCCCTACTTACCTGATATTGATTTCCTGTAAATTTCTATCTGTAGTGAAGTTTAGTGTTAAAAACTTAAAGTAAAAACACATGTTAATTTATACATTTAATTGAATTTAAACTAAACCTACTCAAAATAAAATTTTGTATCTGTTATGTAAAATATACGTAACATTAAATAAACATAAAATAAACTATAAATAAAATAACATAAGCAAGAAGTCGATATTTTTAGTGAGAAGGATGAACCTGATGCTTTAATAATAAATTATCAATATTTGGCGTCAATTTTGTAAGGGTTAATCTTAAATCTCCTCGGCTAATGATGTCCAGTCTGTGGACCCCCATTTTCATTTCATGGACCCCCAAATTTTTTTTCGCTGACGTAGACTCCTTGCTGGTTGTCATAGACCCCTAGGGGTCGATATAGACCACTTTGGGAATCACTGCTCTAGCATAACATCTCCGGATTTCTTCCTCCCTCTCCTTCGAGCAATTTAGCAATCAAAAGCTAGTATAAATATATTTATGTGATAATAAAGTTTAACAATTAATTACACAATCACATCTTTACTCTATTAAAACAACCTTAATAGAGTAACACTAAAACATAGTGTTAACATAAAAGGTAAACATTGTCCTCGCGAATGCGTTTGGAACATTCCCTGCTCTGAGTGTAGGAGATTGAAGCATTTCATTATAAGGAAAATGTTATTCTAGTTTGAATCTTTATTTATATTTTTCTAAGTGATATATATTGATCATAAAAAGTAAAATGAATAAAACACACACAACATTGGTGCAAGTGCGAGTAGAGCGTAGCTTGTCCCGGCTGCACTTGTTGCGGCGGGGCGAGCGGGGCGGGCGGGACAGCCGCGAGCTCCCCGGGCGTCACAGCCTGCGACGACACCGGGACTGTCCATATAAAAACATATTCGTTAAATAAAGCGCATCGTTATCCATTGCGTGCTATGCATCGCGGTCGGTTCTCAGACGATTAGCCGATGCCGCAATGGACACGCGCACGTGGAATACAGAGTACATCCGCGGGCGACAATGCGTTAATTATTCGCGGGACAATCCGGATATTGAATATATACCTTCATTGTCACTTATTGATAAATTCACACTAGAGTTACATTGTATTTAGAATATTTTTGATTTTTAATCGTTCTTATTGGAATTCGATTTTCAAATTACTACCGAAGACATGCAGTGGGCTCATTCAACCTTGCAAAAGAACGAATGTTGAAGTCAAGAAGAACAAATGGCTGATGGGGTTACGAAGTTCTGAAATGGAAACCACAGAATTTCAAGCGCAGTGTAAGAAATCCACCTACAAGGTGGATACAACCTTGTAAAGGTGTCGGGATATGATGAATGCAGGCCGTTTCTACTCGGTCGTTTTGGAAAATTATTGGGAAGTTTATGTCCAGCTGTGGACATACCACGTATGAAAAAATCGTGATATATAATTTATAAACAGAAATGTACAAAAAAGCCCCTGTTATGGTACAAACTAATTATTTTTTTATAGTTTTATTCTCAATAAACCGTACAAGTTTATTGCTTACTTTACTCAAGATCCGATAAAATATTTATACACAATATATTTTATGGTGTAATGTGAAATGGAAAATGCTATGTGGTATTTTTTCATGGTTTTTATTTATCTTAGTGGAATTTACAAATATAGTTACAAAACAAATTGTATTAAATCATCATTATTGGAGAATCTCTTTTTAATAATAAAAAAATCTCTTTTAACTACATACATATGAATATATATACGGTATATACCAAAATGGCATATATTAAAATGTTTTCTGTCTGTCTGTTTGTTCAGGTTTATCTCTGAAACGGCTGCACCGATTTTGACGGGACTTATACTGGTAGCTGATTTAATAAGGAGTAATTTAGGCTGCATTTATTTTAAAAAAATTCTTAAACGAAAAAAAAGGATGAAATTTTTTTTAAATTCACGCGGACAAAGTCGCAGGCACAGCTTGTTACTAATGTTTAGTGTTTCCTTAATATTAGGTAATAGTATTTTAGATTTTTTTTTAAGTTTGATTTGAACCTCTTTTTAGATATGTCTCCATCCAAAGGTAGTCTGGTAGAAATCGCCTCGAGCGCCAAGACCGCTTCTTGTATCTCTATATAGTTCTCTTTTTATTTATTATCTATCGTGTACAATAAAACGTATATAAATATAGACTTTCTCCAGCGTATTCTATGTATTCTTAAATATTTAATGGAATCAGCCGCTACCTTGCGGAAGTCCATCCTAAGTAAGAAAAGGAACAATATTTAACCACCTCCGCACATGCAGTGGCAGTCGTGCAACAAAGCTGAAAGTGACTCTGTGTTTGGCACTAATCGGTGTGACGTAGCTCCTAAGGATGCCCCGTGGAGGGACGAAGCACGTGTTAGGTGGTTTGGCGGTGGCGATTGTGTAATTCGCATTGTTTGCCGCGTGCGCATTGTCGGCGGGCTGGCGGGCGGTGTCCTTTGTTGCACGACTGCCACTGCATGTGCGGAGGTGACTAAATATTGGTCCTTTTCTTACTAACTATTATTGTCTTCTTTCTTGTTCTTATTTTCAGCTGCTGTAAGTTTACTGCAAAACATTAGTCTTCCCCAAAAATCGCCACGATTTCCGGTCTTGTTTTGCCTGCGTCTAGCGACTCTACCGTTATTGACCAAGGATAGAGTATCCAATTATAATAATAATAAATTTCATGGAAATACAGTCTTTAATACATCTTCTCTAGCCGGTGAGGTCGGTTTTTAAGTTACAGAGGATATGAACCTAGAATTATTATAGGAAGAAGCATTTCTGAAAGAAGAGTCTCTTCCGTCATTTATTCCAGCGTTCACTCTTTCCAAAGTGCTGTTAGTTGTTTAACCTGACAATAGGAACCAATAAAGTCAAGGTCTGGCCCTCTCTGGTGATCAAGACTACCACTGCTACTACAAATGATGTAAGAAGTTGTGGCCGTAGTCAAGACTCTTTAGGTATCCCACCAGCTTTTCCACCAATAACGAGTTCCAGGCCACGTACCATCAGCATACTGTCTCAAAGTCTGTCTATGAATGTCGATAGGGTGTACCTTAGTGATTGAGGTATCAAAAATAAAATGTTTCATCAAATAAGTCTGTCCACACTGCAATACAATTTTAAGTCTATATTCCTATATATTTGTTTTTAATTTATATTTAAAATACACAATTTTTTTAGTAACAATATTGTTGTTAATGTGTCAATGTGAATTGTCAAACTATTTCTCTTTCTTTCTCTTGGGAAAGAAGGATGGTTTAGTTCAGCTACACCAATTCCCGAGGGAATACAACTTGGTTTTTGTTCATGGTCGGATCCGGATTGACAGCTCTGCTGGTTTTTACCTTCTGATACTGGTTGCTGTGGTCTAAACACCCATCGTAAGAAAAGGGCCAATATTTAGCCACTTCCGCACATGCAGTGGTAGTCGTGCAACAAAGTGCACCGCCCGCTAGCCCGCTGATAAATGCGTATGCGACAAACAATGCGAATTACACAACTGCCACCGTTAAATCACTCAACACGTGTTTCATCCCTCCACGGGGTATCTTCAGGAGTAATGTTACACCGATTAGTGCCAAACACCGAGTCATAATAATGTAGTACTACTGCTACATAGCGGAAGTAGCTATATATTAGTCCTTTTCTTACTTCGGATGGACTTTCGCAGTTATGTTACACCGATTAGTGCCAAACACAGTGACATAAAATTATTAATTATTTATTTTTTAATAAACCATTAAATAAACACCACACACATCGTTAACCTTTTTAGTTCCAAATATATTTTACCAATATACGCTAAAAATGCAATTAAAAACTGTATTTTTATCGATTAAAATTAAATTAAAAAAAATTGTGATTAAATTAGCAGCGGGAATGTACAATGTTGAGCAGTGAACATGGTCACCCTAGCGCTCTGTTTGTTGTTGCACGTATCGAATAAAACTCCCTGCGTGTTTGTTCAGTGCGTCGAGCTGTCCGTCCGTCTTACAAAACAAACTATACCTTCAAACATTACTCTCTGTTATATTACATTGAGGAAGCATTATTTTTTTTATATATAGTTGTAAAGAAATAGGCGTCTGTCTTCCATCTCACCTGATGGAAAGTGTAGATGAAGACAAAGGTGGTACACGCCCATCCAAAATAAATCTGTTCACTCTACTCTTAAAGGCTCCAGATTTCAACTCGTCAGGAAAAATAGACCCAGGCAGGTCGTTCCAAATCTTGGCGACTCTTACCAAAACCGAGCTGTCAAACCGTTTAGTTCGACTTTTGGGTATGTCGACAACGTATGGATGAAACTTTTGCCTGCGCCTAGTAGTCCGATAAAGGAATGGAGATGGCTCAATCAGTTCGAAAAGAGCCTTCGAGCGCTCTCCAAAAACACTCTTAATTTTAATTAAAATAACACTTAAATCAATGCGTATTATAAAGTATATTGCTGTCTTTAAAATAATTTTAAAGACAGCAATATACTAAATTTAGTTTGTTTATATAGCCACATAGAATCATTTACAATGACCATAAATGCCAATGGACTCCAATTTAATAGAACCTTCTTTAAATCAAGTGTACAAGGCTTCATAATGCGCTGAAGAATAAATAGTCCACAACAAACTGACCCATGGTTTTTTGTGGTCAAAAAACAAAATCCTTAACATACTAGTAAAAAAATTCAATCGAAATCTTTATTATATAATAATTATTCTGCACATCACAGAATTATTTAATAAGTTTTTGTTATTAAATAAAAAAATATAGGAAGAAAATGTAACTTCAGTCATATTCGTATTAAAATTTTATCTGTGTTAAAAAAAAATTTCATAAGTAAAATCTAGAGTCGAATTTTTAAGCATTGTAGCTAATAAAAAAGGCACTAATATTACTACTTCCGCTATATATTAGTCCCTTTCTTACTTAGGATGGACTTCCGCAAAGTAACGCCTGAATCTGTTAGATATTGTAGCTAGTAAAAAAACCGGTGATTTTTTTCTTATTTTCAAATACTTTCAATGTGCCGTTGCAAAGATTTTTAAATATAGATACTTCTTAGTAAAATATTAGAAATATTTATAACAAGTTGGTGCAAGGCCCTCTCAGGCGCTTAGCTGGTATCTAGCCAATGTCCCCTTGCAGGATCCTTTAAAGTTAGTCACTCCATCGAGTGCTCATTCAAGCGATCTAAAAGCGAAATTTTCAATTCAGTAATATTGTAGCATCAAGCAGCCCAAGTAGACTCTTCCTTGAAAGCCTTCAAGCTTTGGAACCTATAAAGAGGTTTTAGAGTAAGCGACTTGCCTTGCCTTCACGCACACGCAGAATATGCAAATGCCGTTTGGGCAGAAAAGCAAGTGAAATAAAAAATAGTGCTTGTTTAGCGACATAAGTTATGTGTTTGGTTCACATGGTAAGAGGGTTACCCATGCCGCGTTTATCGGTATGTTTTAACTTGTTATAATTAACACGAGTTGACTTTTAATCGTTGTGCCTCAAAATCAGTTCGTTTATGTCAACCTGGAAATCATTTTCGACCCCAAATTGCCCCAAATCTACGGAAATTCCCTTATACATGGATAAAAGTAAGAGGGTTACCCATGCCGCATTTATCGGCATATGTTTTAACTTGTTATAATTAACACGAGTTAACTTTTAATCGTTGTGCCCCAAAATCAGTTTGTTTATGTCAACCTGGAAATTATTTTCGACCCCAAATCTCCCCAAATCTACGGAAATTCCCTTATATATCCCTCCCTATTCGTGTGTTTTTATTGACTCAAAATATGTCATTAATACACACAGAATGCACTGAATTATATATATATATATATATATATAAAAATAATTAATGTATCACTTATTAATGCATAGATTTAAAATGTGTTCAATATTTAAGTCTGTATAGTCTGTGAATGTGCGGGGCGCCTAGCGTAATAAATTCCTTTCTTATCTGTCTTATTCGACGTTCACAATCGCGTAAGATTATTAAAGTTTTCAACAATGCACTAAAGTAATCGTCACGCTTTATTGAAAACAGAAAATCGTAGATACTTTGACAGATGTCAAGGAAATTGACAGCTGTCAAAATGCTCCAATGCTACATATGTCATATAGATCTATCACACATAGAAGTCATCAAGGGGTGAACATTTAGATGTCAGAAAAAATCTTTAAATATTTTATGTAAATTTTTTTCTTCTGGAATGTGACAGGCGAATGACTGGCAGTATAAAATCTTTAGGAACAGATAGTAAATAATAATCAGTTTTATATGTAAATAGAATTTTTTTTTAAAAAAATTATTACTATATTATTACAACGTTGTTTATAATTTCTGAAACCATTGATTTTTTTGTAGGATGTGCCGTAAAATTTATTGAAAGCAATACGCAATGTACGTCGTAATATATTTCAAAACAGATACGTTCTTATAAATGAAACGACTTAGAAGTATTAAATTATTTTTCCGTTCATGATATTCTGTGTTTTCGTGGTAGCAAGCAGTCAGCTGAATCAGTCAGTTTTAACTCCCAATAGGTCGCGTCTAAGAGTGAACTGCGTCTAGTTTCAGAATAAAGGTCCAGGAAGGTCGGCCCGCGCCGGGTCACGGCCGGGATTAAACATTCAGAGCGCCGAACGCGGCCATTTTAATTGGGACCGCAGCCGCCATCTTGCGGTGCGGATTACGCGGGAAAAACTGTAAAGCTGCGTTCAGAAATGTGTCGAGAATTTTAAATATGTGACCAATTTTTTTTTACTTTTTTATTCATTCTTTTACTTTTAATTCCTCAAATCAATCGTTGTTTAGATAAAATTGATTACTGGCATAATAATTTCTTCAATATTTACTGACAAACCAGAGATTCTTTTTAGTATTCACTATGCAATTAATTATTTATGTAATATAATTATATACAAGTATTAAAACTGATTCTAATCATAATTCTTTGTATAAACCATATTGTTGTGTATATAATATTATGATATCCTTTCTTAAAGGAACGGTAGTAAGTTTGGGGAACTCTACTCTAAGACGATGCCTAAAATTTTTGATGATTTTGTTTTAATACTAAGGATCTTATTGCTACAAATAAATAACTAATTTTATAATATAAGTTACTTGCACAAACTTTAAGGCTACATTTTTATATGACATCATAGAGTTATAACTTGAGCACATATATATATGTTCTCTCACGAAGATAGTATTTAATTTTCTTTTCGTTACTATTTAAATTCGACACATCTAACAATGAAATTTATACAAATAATACTATGTATTTAAAAGATTAAATATCGTTTCGTATGATCACATGCACACAAGCTGAAGAGCCTTGAAATCCGAGCCCGCAGCGAGCGCGACCTCCTGTGGCTTCCCTCCCCCCCGCTCTCCTCCGCCCTCCTCCGCCCCCTCGCACGGTGCACTGAAGGCGACACTGGCTGAAAACATCACACACCTCAAGTACCAATGTCTCGAGACTTTTGTTGTAGACATCGCTATACACAGAAGGTTCTGACAACTTTGAACTCAGAGGAAAAGAAAAGAGCACGAGACAAGATAAAACGAGACAGATTTTATTCATAGACGCCGAAGCACGACTCTAATAGTCTTTTGCCAACTCTCTTTCTCTATTTACCATTGATTCATAGGTGATACCATAAGCACCTTTCATCTATCTGGGCAACTTCTAGATTTTGACTTGATTTAGACTCTGTGTTTGGCACTAATCGGTGTAACATGACTCCTGAGGATGTCCCGTGGAGGGGTGAAACACGTGTTGAGCGGTTTGGCGGTGGCAGTTGTGTGATTCGCATTGTTTGCCGCATACGCATTTATCAGCGGGCTGGCGGGCGGTGCACTTTGTTGCACGACTACCGTTGCATGAATCACTGCATGTATGGATGGACTTCTGCGGGGTAACGCTTGATTCCATTAAATAATTTAGATTTTCATTCTACCCTAGGCAGTAAGTCTGTTCAATATGTCGTTTTTATTTTGAAATTTGAAGTCAAAGTATCTTAAAATTTACTGTTGAGGTCATCAAGGATTGAAGATGTCAACCACGAGGCCACAGCCATGCGCTAGTTTGATCACATCCGACCACAGCAGCCGAAGACACACCAAAGATGGTCACAGATTGCATCACATAGTTCTAGACAGAATTTCCAAAAATACTCGTGTTCAGTAACAACAAATACAGAGGGCAAAGTGTCTTTTGAATTAGCAAAAAAATGAATTGTGCTCTTTGTGAATTTAAACAAATTCACGGTCAAGACTATAGTATTATTTATCTCGTCATTGACGTAAAAATTGTTTTACAAGATCTTAGCAAATAAACTTAGGATTGAACGGCGGAGGTCGATGTTCAAAACATAAACAACGACTAAGGCACTTTACGATCTAAGTGTTTCTGGTCAAAACACTTAGTGTACTGTACATTTTTATTTAAATTTCGTTTAATATTTTTAAGGTTCTATATTTATAATAAACTTTAGGCCATTGGCTTTAACAGATTCTCTCGGTTTGATGTGGCGAAGGATACGTTTGACTAACATTGTAAGGGCTGTCCCATAAATCAACGTCAACACGTATACGAATCAAAATAGCTTTATTATTAAATCATTTTTCTTCTTGACAGCCAATGGACGCACTCTGCCAGATATAAGCCTGACTTAAATTTCGCCATTATGACCACTCCTGCGATGATCGCATCTAGAAACTTCTTGCAACCTTGACTATGTCGACCATCTAGTAGGAAACTTGCCCACGCCGTGAGTGCCACCTCGTGGTCGTATGGGCGATGTGCTTCACTGCCACTTCGAAGGTGCAATTCCTCGAGCTACGTGACTTTAGTTCTTTTACTGATCTCCTGGTATCTCGTAGTAAGTTAGCTAGATATATGTTTCCCTCAAAGATATTTATGGTGTACCATAAACGCAACATACCGCATCAAGCGATTTCTCACAACCTTTACTATGTTGTCCACCTAGTGGGATGCCTGCCCACGCCGCTACCGGCTCGTGATCTCCACTTCTGACCCCAATAAAATCAATACAATAGTTTTTAATCGTCGACTTAAAATTGGGATTACATTTGTTTGTAAAGCGCCATCTTCGGAGGAAAACTAAAACCAAACTCAAAGGGGTTGGTATTTTTTTTATTTTTGTATTAATTTTTTTTTCTATAAAATTAGAGCAATTCATTACCTGTGTAAAAAAAGGGGCGTTGATTTATGGAACATACTGTACATAAAATATGTCACGTAGATTTTTAAAATATTTTCTCCTATATATATAATAGTGATTAACGCTATCACTAGATTTCACCTGTACGTTGATTAATTGAACATCCTTTATATGTTTATATAAATACGTGAGGTAGACATTTTAAATTATTTTTTCGTATAGCCACTATTTGTGCTAACACTCGATTTCTGCTTGACGGTGATTTAGGGAACATCCTGTATATAAAATATGTGATGCAGATTTTTTTAATGAATTTTCTTGCATCAGTTACAATTTATCATTTGATTTCGTCATGACGTTGATTTATGGAACATACTGTATGTAAAATACGCGACGTAGATTTTTAAATAATATTCTCGTATTTGCCACTATTGCGCTATCATTCGATTTTTGCTTGTCATTGATTTATGGAACATACTGTATATAAAATACGTCCCGTAAATTTTTAAAATAAATTTCTCCTATTAGCCATTATTAGCGCTATCACTCGATTTCTGCTTGTCATTGATTTATGGAACATACTGTATATAAAATACGTCCCGTAAATTTTTAAAATAAATTTCTCCTATTAGCCATTATTAGCGCTATCACTCGATTTCTGCTTGATGTTGATTTATGGAGCATACTGTATATAAAATACGTCACGTAGATTTTTAAAATAAATTTCTTCTATTATCCATTATTAGCGCTATCACTCGATTTCTGCTTGACGTTGATTTATGGAACATCCTGTATAGAAAATATGTGACGTAGATTTTTAAATCAATTTTCTCGCGTCAGTTACATGTTATCATTTGATTTCGTCATGACATTGATTTATGGGACACCTGCATGTGTTCGCCGACGTAATTTACTATCAAAGTGTACTTTGCCGTCATGTACGTCAACAACCTTGCACGCATAACATTGAAATCCGACCGCAGCCGGGTTCAAAACAAAGACGACAATTAACGTAATTATTATTGCAACAATTTGTAACGGCAAAAACTTTCAATATCAATGCAATTAACGGCACGCTAAAAAAAAAAGAAACAACGACGCCATCTTGTCACGTAAGCGCGTGTCATTTGACAGCGAAATGCGCGCCAAAATGTTAATCAACTGACGCGGAATCAAAACTATAGGTGCGTTCAAAATAGAAGTTATGTTTACAATAGGTTAACTCATGTACAGCAGGATAAAATTTACAAGAAGTCATATATTTTAAGCATCTTTTTTTCCAAAATAAATACTTTTATATTACACCTAGTGTCGTACTTCACCACGCAGGGGAAGACGGAAGTGGAGATTGTTTTTACCCATAAGAGAAAATTGTGTAAGAAAAATTGTAAAAAATTATAAAACGCTGTCGTGCCTAGCAGCTGGCAGAAGAAAGATCCGTATTAAATAGCGGCAACCCTCTCCCAACTATCTGCGTTTAGTTAAAGCGAAAGATAAATATTGTAAAGGAACACTAGCAATTCAAATTAGAATTATTAAAAAAAAAGAACCCGTGAGATTGCTACAGGTGATAATATAACCAGGCCAAATGACATAGCATGAAGCATCAAATGTCCAGTGAGATTGACAAAAATTCGAAATGATATTTCTATCTTCTAATATCCTAGAGGTAATTGGCAAATGGGGAAAATCGTCATGGACACCTGGGAATTTTACCCAGGGGGTACTTTTACCGACTAAAAACCTCATTTGCAAACTCTACCTACTTTCCAAGTTGATCCATCGATATAGAAGTCTATGCTTTTTGTTCAGAATCCTCTTTGTGTTTCTAGGTCAGGTGTTGCTTCGATTTTTTACATATTACACTTTCGTTTTATATATATACTCGTATATATATATATATATACTTTTTTGTTTAAATATCATGACTACGTTCGTCATAATCGTTTCACGTTTTTTTTTCAGTACTCTGTTCTTTTGTTTTGTCTTATATCTTGTTACATGTTTACTTATTGCTACTTTATTATATGGTACCTATATATATGTCAATATATATATTATACATGTTCTAAATGATTTTATATATCGCGAAAGATTTATTTTGCTACAAAATTAATTATCTTATATTAGGACAGGTATGGAACTTTCAGAGAAATTCCATTTGATCTTCATCATCTTTCATCCATACCATTTCAACCATAAGATGTCTACTGTTGGACATAAGCCTCCCCTATTGAATTCACAAAAGGTCCGGTTGAAACCGGACTTCATGTCTTCCGGAACTTTCGCTTAACAATACGGACGTCCTAAACTGCGTTTGCGGATCCGTCGTCTCCCTAGAACCTGAAGGTCCCAAAAGTAATCTGTTCTAATTTATGACCTGCTACTTCATCTTGCCCAAACGCTAGGCTATATTACTTTCGTTTTTCAAAGGATCTACTAGACAAATGTCGTATGTTCGCGGCCATTTTGTATTTAATTCAAATATATATTCAATAAGGCTTTTTGAGGTTTGTGCACTATTAATAAAACGATACATATATAGACAGAGCTTAGAGTTAGTTGCAACAGTACAGTGTACAGAGAGAATAGGTGTTCAGTGAAAGTTTCCGGAAAAGCTCTGGTCACGGTTCGCTGTGCGTTGCGCTGTTTGGCAGTGCCTTTGTTTACCGTACACACACATGAGTTCTTCATGTAACTACAACTAGTTGCCGCACCGTAGACGACCGTGGAGGTGCAGTTTTGTAATTATTAATTTAATGTCAAGTTTATTAGCTCGCGGATTGCGGATCCGCGAGCCCTGAGTCCGATGAAGCTGTAAAAGCCAAAACGGCTAACAACGCCCATCAACTTTCGAATATAGCCATTAATTTAATAATATTTTATAATTAATTATTTAATAATAGCTAGAGTCCGTAGAAGCTGTAAAAGCCAGAAAGGCTAACAGCGTCCACCAACAATCAAATATAGCCATATTTGATAGCTTATCAACCCTGAATGAAAGTATTTTTTTGTTAAGAGGGGAAATATTCTGAATGTTCATTAGGTCTTGCCTGCCCACTAAAACTCCTCTGGTGATCGCCCCATGCGAGGCACCGTGATATCTCTCGCTCAAGGATCACCAAGCGGTTTTCCCTCGCGCTGGGCTATTCTAGATAGCCCGTCCCGGAGTATGCGTATATGGTTCACGCTACCCCTGAAACCCTCGTGGTGCTATCACGATGGTTCGAGACCATACCGATCCATCGTCTACCTCAGAGTCGCTGAAGGTAGTGGGAGTTTAGGGCCCCCACCACAAATACCCGCGACTCCGAAGCCTCCGTTTATGGTATGGTTCCTGCGCTGACGGCGTCGTATCTGAGCGGGAATTGCCCTCTGTCGAACCTGTTCGGCCGCCTCCTTCTGGACCATGACGGACCTCACAGAAGGAGGCCACGGCCTTCCATGCCGATGACCCGCCCAGCATCACCGATACGACTGCTGGCATAGAAAGGTCTGTCCGATCTCGTCCGCCAGGATCCGCCGCTCCAACTGCCACTCCGTGCAGTCCGCATGTGCGAGGTGGAATCCGCAGTGAAAGCAGTTCACAATCGCTTCACGTTCAATCCTACACAGGTAATCACCAAAGCAACCGTGCACGGTGATCATCTGCACAAGTCTTCAGGTCTCTAGGTAGGGGATTTTCCAACATATCTAATTAGAAATCTATGGTGGTACCCCAACTTCAGCAGTGAACCTGAAGTATATTAAATATATCCTGAAAATTGATATTTCTGTGGACATACAATACGTTTTTAATTTTTTTTTTCTTCACCTTGGTAGCCTGTATACTGTATCCGTTATCTCAAATACGATATTAAACATGAAATCGTTTACAGTCGATTCGATTTGTGACTAAAATCATTCGATAATGCGGTAGTCATGCGGGTGATAGCGGACATATCGTCACGAGCGAAAATGACTTCGTCGTACAATAATAGGTTTTCGCCAAAGGCGAATCTATTGTATCTATGGAGGTAGTAAGAAAAGGACCAATATTTAGCCACTTCCGCACATGCAGTGGTAGTCGTGCAACAAAGTGCACCGCCCGCCAGCCCGCCAGCCCGCTGAACCCTATGTACAGTGGGGTGAAAATAAAGATGATGATATCTGTAATGCGAAGAAAATATATATTACTGTTTTTATTACCTATATTTATATATAAATACACACACACACACACAAATATATATATATATATATATATATATATATATATATATATATACAAACTGACAGAGTTCGAACAAGTCGAATGGCGACCACAAAACGCTTTCAATACAATACACTTGTAAACCTTCTTGTATTATAATTGATTAACAAGTTATTGTAATATATATATATATACATGCATGTAGGATGTGTATATATACATATATATGTGTGTACCCATTATGATCTATTTCTTCTACGTTAGTTTATTACAAATGGATTAAAGATTTTTCCAAATCGAAACTTTGATACAGTCCGAGTTGAATAAATGACTGAATGTTTACCTCTATGTGTGGGCGTTCATATTTCGTATGTATCTAATTGTCTCATTCTATTGTTTCAGGTAACACGAAGCCTAATGCGCTGACATATATGGTTCGATGTCTGGTTGTATTTTTATCTGGTAATGCTGATATCCCATGGGCACATCGTTGCAACCGTTGCAACAGGTTCTCGACACAAAAATTGCGATTTTAACTATGTTATCGATCCTCGTCACTCTAGAACCTTTCTGCCTCAACAGCCATCTATTGGTCAAGCGATCTGCCCGGTATACTGTCACTTCAGAAAAGCAATTCCTCGAGCTACTTTAATCATTTTGCGGATCTCCTCATTTGATCTCGTGGTGAATTTGCAAGCGTCATCGTCTTCGTTGTTTCATGATAGACGCCTACATGGCATATGCTTCTCCCAAATATATCTATGGGGGGGATATATCATAATCGCCACGATTATAACGCAGGGAGGCGCTAGCGATATATGGTATGTAGAGGGCGCTGCTATCTATCCAGGGATATCTCTTTGTAATTTATGCACAAAGGGTGAAAGATGAATATATAAGGTTGTATACCGGGAATCGAATCTGCAAGTCTTTGTCCTCTACCAAAGAGCTACCACTGTGTAAATCTTCAAACATAGTTGCTTCTATCGATTTTAGGAAATACGATCATAGAGTCAACCAAATTGGACTCTCCTGACGAATAAACCAATTAAAGGTTTACACATATTAATGATACGAATAAAAAAAAAATTCAAACTCGAGGAACCTACGCTGTTCGTATATAAAAGAATATCAATTATTTGAAACACCGCGACCCAGTTTCACTGGAGGCTGCACGGTTTTCCTGCGCCGGATAATTAAAAAAAAAAAAAGAAAAACAAATGGGAAATATCAATAATTAAAACTTCTATACACGGGCTCCATGTCGGCTGTGCCGTGTATCCAAAGCGGGTTATTAAAAATAGTATAGAGAAGGCTTTTGATGATTTCGTAAACAAGAGAATGATCCGTGGTGGAGTCATTTATGTACCTACTAGGACTCGTAACATAGTATATATAACCGCTATACTATATTACACAGAGTAATTAAACTGCCTTTTGTATCTCCACTATATAAACAAGGTGTCTCATATTAGCTGGTAGACGCCGTGATGTTAGATCTTCACTATTTAATGGAATCAGGCGTTACCTTGCTGAAGTCAATCCTAAGTAAGAAAAGGACCAATACTTAGCCACTTCCGCACATGCAGTGGTAGTCGTGCAACAAAGTAAATGCGTATGCGGCAAACAATGCGAATTACACAACTGCCACCGTTAAATCACTCAACACGTGTTTCATCCCTCCACGGGGCATCTTCAGGAGTTATGTTACACCGATTAGTGCCAAACATAGAGTGAGCTACATTCGTCGCCGCTTTGTTATTCATATGCCACATGGCAATTTTCAGCGGGCTGGCGGGCGGTGCACTTTGTTGCACGACTACCACTGCATGTGCGGAAGTGGCTAAATATTGGTCCTTTTCTTACTTAGATTTTCACTAAGTAGAATCGACACAAATCAGACGTGAGCAGTGCAAGATCGGTTGTGTTGATCATTGATAGAGTGGGCATGAGCTAGAGATCATCATCTGTCTTACTCCACCCTCATTTAGTAACTCATGACCTTGACTATGCCATCAGCTAGTGGAATCTTACATATCTACCAGCTTATGATCGCCATTCTAGAAGCTCTTATGGATTATTCGATCTACATCTGTGTTGTTAATTCTTCTGTACATCCCATTTATGCAGCAGCAAAGCTATAGCATACACTTAGATTTTTAAGAAGAGTATTCTCCTAAACTGTATTTAAACTCTCTGCAAAGGAGATATAGAAACATGTAGTCCTGTAGTGTTCTGGAGGTCGTATTTATAATCTAGCAGCAACGCTATAGGATACACTTCGATTTTGAAGAAGAATATTCTCCGAAACTGTGTTTAAACTTTCTAAAGGACTAGTAGAAACATGTAGTCCTGTAGTACTGTGGGAAGTAGTATTAGTTTTATTACTAATAGTAAATGGACAGAGACACATCGCGCCGGAGCTCCCTGTAACCTTGACCTGAGCGCGCCGGTCGCCGACCCAGCATCCGCACGCTCCCCGTCGCCCCCTGCGCCCCCTCGCCCCCTCGCCCCCTCGCGCCTCTCACGCCACGCTTGCTCCGCTAACCGAATTCTCAGCAAACAGATTTTTTTCATCTGCAACCATTACGAACACAACTGCTAATATGTCCTTACGTATCCCTTTGGCGATCAGGTGCTATTTTCGTCCAAAATTCTATTTATTTACTAGCTGATCCCGCAAACGTTGTTTTGCAAAAAAAAATAGTTTTTAATTAACAAATGTAAGATAAGGGTTGATCGTAGAGGGGTGAAAATTTAGGTTATTATGTATTTTTGTATGCTGTATCATAATAAAAAAAAAACCAAAAAAATTGTCTAAAAAATTAAAAATAAAATTTAGGGGTGGACCACCCTTATCACTTAGGGGTATGGAAAATAGATAGTAGCCGATTCTCAGACATACTGAATACGCGTGTAAAATTTGGTAAAAATCGGTCAAGCCGTTTCGGAGGAGTTCAAGTTCGAACACCGTGACACGAGAATTTTATATTAGATTTACTGTCTCCTCCGTTTCGCTTGACGTTAAATATAGAAATGAATATAAAATCTTAAATTAAAACTACTATTTACTCAATATACGTGTATGTAACGTATTCTCATAAATCATTAATATATTTCTCAGATACTGTGATATATATATTATAAATATAACATGCGAAAATATATTTATTTGTACAAAAGATTCGATGTTATACAGCCAGAAAATCTATCTATATATACGCTATTACAAAAGGATCCAAAAGAAATATTCAAAGGACCTTTATAGTATCTGGCGATAAATATTGCACATCGACCTTTGGAAAGAGACAATCGGATAATTTCGGCTTCGTAGAACACTATCTCTGTCCTACATTACCTATGTGACGTTTTGCCAGTCGTTGTATTTCGTGCGACAGAGATAATGCTCTATGAAATTAGCCAATTGTCTCTTTCCAAAGATCGATGTGCAATATTTATCGCCGGGTACTATACGTGTTTTTTCTCTACTGTTAATGACTTTATATAAGACTTCTTTTCTTACTATTTCAATGCATATTCAACTATGTAATATCAAATTATTAAAAAAAACAAAGCACGGCTTAGATCCTTTCGCGTGTTATTCTCAGGTCTGTGGTGTTTGATACGAGCATATTGAAGACTCGATTTGAAGTCAAAATTATTTATATCTTTATTAAAATATGCATTTATATGCGCTTTTACATCTTATTTGTAACATTATAAACAGCAAGTTGCCGCCGGCTAGCACTGCTCTAACATACAGACAGAAACTCAACAGTTGATGTTATAAATGAATTTTAACAATATTGTGTACATTATAATATAAACCATGTAAATGAGTCAACAAACCAAGTTTCACACATTTTGTAATATACTTTTAATATCAGATTTACGACTAAAAGAATGTAGGTAGAAGATGTGTTGGAACTTTATATATACGTACAGATATACCAATTACGAATACGTTTTAATTTATCATGTCTTTCACCATTTATATGTATATATATATATATATATATATATATATATATATCTATGTATATATATAATGATGCGTAAATATGTAAAAAAAATTCTAAATAATTCATAGTGTATTTAACAAAGAATTTGACAATTATTTTTAATTTATAGTCAATCAATTTAACGAATTTCACTTACAAAAAAATCATCATGTGTATATATAAGAGATATAGTTATAAAATATATTTTTTAATGGATTTACTTTCATCATTACGAATGAAATTTCGTTAAATTTGTTTTTGGCCGACTTGTCGTCGATATGAATATTATTACAAATATATTGCTTATATAAATCTTTGTTAACTTGATAAACTAGACTGTTAACAAAATCTATTTATACTTCTTTTATTTATTTTGTTAATATCACATTGAATATATTAAAAAATCTAATGTTTTTACATACAAAATATATTTACATATACGTATCGTGATGCATTTTCTGTGTGGAAGGAACATCGCTCTGCTGACGGCGAAAAGGCTTTTTTCCGCTTGGATTATAGACTGCTAGGATCCAGTCCACTAGTGGGATTCAAGCAAGTGGCTGTATACAGGTAGAGTAAAACAGGTAATGTTGACGATTTTAGAGGAATCTTGTAGTGGTTGATGCTGATATCTTTGTGTATAAATGTAAATGTAACATAAAAGCCTTATTTTAAATAAATTAAATGAAATCTTTAATTATATATATAACTAGCTGACGCAAACGTTGTTTTGCAAAAAAAAATTAATTAACAAATAAAAAATAAGGGTTTATCGTAGAGGGGTAAAAATTTAGGGTTGTATGTATTCTTGTATGCTGTATCATAATAAAATAAAAACCAAAAAAATTGTCTAAAAAATTAAAAATTAAATTTAAGGGTGGACCACCCTTATCACTTAGGGGTATGGAAAATAGATAGTAGCCGATTCTCAGACCTACTGAATACGCATATAAAATTTGGTAAAAATCGGAGGAGTTCAAGTTCGAACACCGTGACACGAGAATTTTATATATTAGATAGAAATTATATCACTGATTTTGATAAGATCAATGTTAAAGGAATCTAATGCGACGTGTTCATCCTTTGCAGTTGTAAAATAGATTCGTATTTCTATATGTTGCAATGAATACTTTGTTGCGATATCCAAGATGTACGTTCCCGTGTCGTGGTCGTGTCGTGAGCGCGTCGTGCGCGGGTCGCACTCGGAGCGGGCGGCCATGAGCGCAGGTCGTCGGCCGCGCTGGTTCATTGCCGCATAGACCAACGCGACGGTAGAAGCGGCAGTCATTATTATTTTTTTCCGGTTCTGACTGTACATATCACTACTCCGTACCTGTATCAGTGAACCATTATGAATGCAATATATATAGCTTAGTGCATCTCATCTCGAGGTAACGAAAGGGTCAATTCCCTGACGCCAATGACTCATTGTAGATTGTAATGATACAGAGGCAATGGTCAGGCGAAACCGGTTAGAAGAACACGTAGGAAAATGGTATTTTTAAAATGAAATAACACACAAACCATAATGTTATTTATTTATTTAATATATCTACAATACCGTTACAAATATATCTACCCATCTTTATTAAATTTAAATTTCTAAATTATCTATATTGTACTAAGAATAAATATTACAAGAATAATATCGATTTTACTAAAGTTATCAGAGAAAATATTGATTCGTTTATGATTTATGTTGATTTTAACGTCAAGGGTGTAACCAACAGTGGTTTTGGTTTTTGGAACCTATACCAGGCGCAATTCCAGTTGTGTCTTCCATACGTACCAGGTCGAAAAGTTTCAAATGTCCCTACCGGGCTGTGACATACCGTCTATTATTTAATATCTGAAAAACTTATATATAAATATTTATGTATATGTATGTCTATATATATATATATATATATATATAAATAGCTTAAAAGTATTTAATGTATAGCTTATTCTTCAGAAAAACAAATGATGTACACATTCCCACCAAAAACTTTTACACCTATTAACAATCAACCTGTAATAAAGTAATCACTCTGAAATCACTATCATCATCATTATATCCTCCACTGTTGGACATAGACCTCACTCATAGAATTACAATAGGGTCAGTTAAATGTGGACAACTGTGAACTTAACTAGGCCGTCTGTCTACCTTGCGTGAGGATGTTCCACGCTGGGAGCTGGCCAAGGCTATTCACGCTGGATAGCAGCATCTCCAAAAATCATGATGTAAATCATAAGGCTCCTCCAAAGTTCACCACAATCTCCTGCCTTGCGCTACCCGTATATAGTAAAGTTTAGCGACTTTGACTAGTTTTTTTTTAATGTTCCCCGCTATTGGGGGCCTCTTCGACCCCTATCTTTAGAACACAGGGTCGTTTTATTTCATTTAATATATTTTTTCAAATTACTTTTATTTGCGCGCTCTTCTTGCATTCTTCTTATAGTATCTCGTACTTCATCATTCTTTCTACATTTCTTCTGCCTTTCTCTTTCATTCGATATCACTCATTCATCACATCATTCCTCAGTTTTACATTTCTTTATTTTATTTTATAAATTGTGTTCGATTATCATTTTATTTTTTCACATTGTGTACACATGTTCTTATTTTAAATTTTTATTTCTACTGACTGCTTTCTCTTAAGTTCGAGAAATATTGGTCTCTTCGTCATCCCTTATTAGCGAGACAATTAACTCGCAGATCTTCATGCTTAACTGACATTTGGAGTCGACTTTGGGTCCTCCGAATGTGGGACAGTGGACTACCATGGTCTGGTCCACGCCCGGTTTACAGAAGCACGAGGGGTCCTCCTTGAGCTTAAACCGGTGAAGGTATTCGGAGAATTTCCCATGCCCCAAGAAGAGCTGGACCAAGACCGGGTCTACCTGGATACTGGACATGAAAGGCTGAGATAGCGTCAGGGAAGAATTTCCGTGTTGTCGATGCCGTCGTACCTTCCATATACCTCCTATTCTATTCGTCAAGTGTTTTGCTATGTTGTCGCTCGTCTAATCGGGGTCCTATCTAAAATATATTGCGTTATTATTATAAATCCGACATGCCCAATAATAAAGAGTGAACCTACAGATGAATAATAATTTTAATATGTAGTAATGCGAATTTCAAATTCATATATAATATATATAATTATTCAATATGACAGTTCTATATGTTTATCGCTCTGCGACTTGTCTTTGCGCGGACGCGACCAGCTGCGAGGGCCTTGGTTGGTGTTTTTGCTCGATTTAGATTATTAGAAACGAGAAGAAGAAAAAAACAATTGTAAATGTATTGACTTGTACGTGAAGCAGTTCGAGTTTGTCGTGCGATTTCTTGTAGATATTATCTATACAGTAATACGCCGCTTTACGCGAGGGATACGTTCCAAAAAAAATCGCGTTAACTGAAATTCGCGTATAACGAGGTTTATGATTAAACATGGTCAAAAATTATTACAAAAAAATACAAATCATTTTAATCAATCACTTTAATTCTAGGAACACTATGCAACACATACTCTTATTTTTTACGGAAAAATACATCTATTGTCTTTTGGGTAACGTCTTGTTTACGTTCTTGTAAAATACGTTCATAACACCCAACACTGTTTTTAATTGTTTGACAGATGGTCAAGACACCATAGAGAAGTTGATGATTACATTATATTTATACGCACTCTTTCGCGTAATTCGAGGCATTTGAGCGCGAAATTTGCAATTCGCGTTATGGTGAAACCGCGTATAACGGGGTCGCGTAAAGCGGGGTATTACTGTATTTGTCTCGCGAAACAAGTTGTAGGGACAACATCTTCTCTCGACAAGCGTCCATCTAGTTGCAAGTACATGGGACCATACGTTAGATACTCACATTTTAAGTAAATACACTTTAGTACAGAGCTCCCCAAACTTTTTTGTGTCGTAGACCCCTTGCCATGTTTTTCCGTGTTGGGTAGACCCCCTACTTACCTGATATTGATTTCCTGTAAATTTCTAACTGTAGTGAAGTTTAGTGTTAAAAACTTAAAGTAAAAACACATGTTAATTTATACATTTATTAATTGAATTTAAATTAAAATTACTAAAATAAAATTTTGCATCTGTTTTGTAACATATACGTAATATTAAATAAACAAATTTTTGACTTCATTGGTACATTTATAAATAATGTAAATGTTTTGATATTATAAGATAGTATGATGTAAGTAAATAGGTACTATCTGTGTATGTGTTGAGATCCACTATCGTGGACCCCCATTTTCATTTCATGGACCCCCAAATTTTTTTTCGCTGACGTAGACCCCTTGCAGGTTGTCATAGACCCCTAGGGGTCGATATAGACCAATTTGGGAATCACTGCTTTAGTATAACCACTAACGTAAGTTACAAATTACTATAAAGGAAACTGGAAAGTAATGTCGCTTTCTAAAGTTAAATTCATACGACTACATTTATAACAAGTTATTATTTTTAATCAATAAATCACCCTCTTTATCAACAACCTTTTGCCGTCTAGTATACAAAATCAATGCCGGAGCGGTGACAAATCAATCGGTTTTTCTGTAAAATACATTAAACTGAATTGAAATCAATTAATATATATTTTAAATCATAGGCGTTTTATTTAACGACATCATAACAATGTACAGTTTTATAAATTACGTTTCGTGCGAACATTTTCTTATCTACTCCATATTGGCATCATCAGGTTGTGCACCAGTTGGTAAACCTTACGATCGCATCTTGTTTAGTGTTACATGATATTGCTACAGCCTAATGAACACTGTTATACATACCGAGCCTTAATCTATTGAAGCAAGAAAAGGACCAATATTTAGCCACTTCCGCACATGCAGTGGTAGTCGTGCAATAAAGTGCACCGCCCGCCAGCCCGCTGATAAATGCGTATGCGGCAAACAATACGAATTACACAACTGCCACCGTTAAATCACTCAACACGTGTTTCACCCCTCCACGGGGCATCTTCAGGAGTTATGTTACACCGATTAGTGCCGAACACAGAGTCCAACACTATGTGTTCACTACTAGTGGCTAAATATTGTTCCTTTTCTTACTTAGGATGGACTTCCGCGAGGTAACGCCTGATCCATTAAATATCTATTGAACCTAACAAAGGAAACCCGAATAGCTGACTGCAGTGGAATTGAAGGATTAATTAAATGGTCGATTCTGTTTCCCCAACGCGAGGGCTTCTCGGAACAGATTGTGCATGTCGGAGGTCAATGGCAATCAGACGCTTGTAGGGGGTGCGACACGGGATTACTTTTAATCAAGGGTCCTTCGATGCCTTTAAAGTAACTTGCATTACAATCGACATTATTACAAGTTACATTTTATTTGGGCCTATATTTCCACTATCTAGTTTGAGACAGGGTTGTTTTATTTTTACTAATTTTTCAATCTTTTTTATTTTTATTCTCAGCTGTCATTCTTCACATAGTTAATCATTTTATTCTTTCGTACAACAATTTGTTCTGTCGTTCTCTTACATTCTAAACTTCATTCGTTCATCGTCTTTTCCTATTTAATAATTTAGTTTTGACAAAAAAAAATTACATTCGTTTTTTATTTTTACATACTTTTAATTTTATCGCAGTATAATTATTTTGTAATTTATCACAGAATTTTTGTGTTTTATATTCTATTTTATTATCATTTAATATAATTTATTTCAGAATTTTGTTGTTTCTATTGCCCGATATCAATTTCATTTAGTTATTTGTTTGACAATGATTTTGCAAATCTTTAGAAATGTGGCCAACATTTGTTACTGTATCCGTCAGTCTGACATTACTTTCCGGCCCCTATATATTTATATATATATATATATATATATATATATATATATATATATATATATTTATATATATATATAGCGCATAAGTGCATACCCCCATGCGTGTGGTTTATTCAGTTTTATATAGGGGAGCATATTTAATTTTTGATATTTATGATATTTTTAAATATTTGCAATCTCAAGTCCAAAAAATTTTGTAAATTTTACCCATAATTTTATGGTTAAAATGGCGGAGATAGGCAAAAGTAACCTTCTTTCTCTAAATAAACAAGGTTTTTTCAAATTTATTGACATGCATTCTTTTGCGCTGTTTGAAACTTCAGGTAAACGGTGGACGTTGTCCTAAACCTTAAGGCATTTAAGGGTCCGTAGCGCTTGGGCAGCGACTTGAAATAAAATAATGTACCAACTAATATATAATTGAGTAAAACTTGCAAATTTTATTGTTATTATGTATAAATTTTATCTACATTTATCCATAAGAGAAAATTGTGTAAGAAAAATTTGTAAAAATTATAAAACGCTCTCGTGCCTCGCAGCTGGGAGAAGAAAGATTCGTATCAAATAGCGGCAACCCTCACCCAACTGTCTGCGTCTAGTAAAATCGAAAAGAAAATATTGTATAAAAACACTAGCGATACAAATTAGAATCAATAAAAAAAACGATGAAAGTTATGATCGTGAGTTTCTCAAGTGGCAACCACTAACCTGTAGACTGCGTGGATTGGGATCCCACTAGATGGACAACCTAATTGAGTATGGTCCCAGGAATTCGCTGAATGCTTGCAGCAAAAACAATCATCGGTTCAATATTTGAAGATGTTTAAATCATACGGTAGGTTTGAACACACATTTCAAATATGAAATGTAAAATTAAAACGCAAATATTTTTACAGATATAATCTATCCGTCGCCATATGTTTAAATAAAAATATAATCTGTCATAACATTCCGATATTATAAAAAAAAAGTTAACCTCATTCCGGACGTCAACGTGACAGATGACGTTTCCCGCCAAATGTCGGAATTGGCGCGGATCGTGCGCTGACGTCACGTGCGGCGGCTTTGGCAATTAGTGATATATAGTAAACGGCTTGCGCTGGCCACCGGCCAAATCCCAGACCCATCGCCCACGCCTGGGTCCTGGAAGTTCTACTGAGCTAATACTATTAACAAAACTCCAAGGCGTAATTACTTTTAAGACTATATCGTATTATTACTGATGCATGCAGCGTTATAAACAAAACGATATATAGTATGGGCCATAAATTTTTGCATTTTTGAAACGTGTAGAAATAAAAGTACAAATGCTATTTTGTTTATGATTCATTTACCGTAAATATCATGTATTAAAATTTATTTTTTAAAAATTACATCGTCGAGATGTGCTCCGTCTCGCCGTTGGCCCCTTACTCTCACGGTTTTGGAGAAATCAAGTGTTGCTATTTGCAAAAATTTTTGGCCCACCCTATATTTATACAGGGCGTTTTGATAGAGGTGTAAAAGTTTTATTACGTAATTTTTAACTTTTTAAATTAAAATTCCAAAGTACTAAAACTTGTGGCGATATGATACAATAAACTGATAAATTATTCATATGAAGTAGTGATAAAATACTAAATAAATAAATAGATAATACTGTGATATTAGGCCAACGCCTCTGATAATTAGGAAGGAAAAGGAAGAACTGAAGATGTTAAAACGGAGAATAAATATGGATAAGAATGAAAGATCATATGGAATGTAAGAATTAAGTCTTCTCATCTTATGGATTTTGACTCAGACTTCTATGTCCGTTTTTGGAGTATCACACGGTACCTTCTTGCTTCGTTTTTCATCTTTACTCCGCAGCATGTGAAGCTATATGGAGCCTAAAGATTCTTTCTACTTCTTAATTTGTCTTACCACCTTCTGGATTTTTGACCCTGACTTCTGTGTCGGTTCTTTGAGTATTACACGATACCTTCTTGCTTCGTTTTATATCTTTATTTTGCAGCAGGTGAAGCTACATGGAGCCTAAAGATTCATTTTACTTTTTGATTTGTCTTCTCACCTTCTGGATTCGATCCTGGCTTCTGTGTGAAATGGTACCTTTTTGCTTAGTTTTTCATCTTTGCCTCGCAGCATATGACTCTTGTACCTCCAGTCAAGTCGGTTAGCTTTGTTCTTTCTCTTACGTCTCTATTTCTGACTCTTTCTTTAAGTTCTATATCTCGGATACTTTATTCCGTTGCTCTATTTTATCAGACTCCAAGTTTGGCAGTCATATGTCTTGATGCATAGTTCTTTGCTGTACTCATAGACCTCTCCTAGGACCAGTTTGTTGACTTCTTCCACCCAAGTGGACGTCTTATACACCAAAGTGATCACTGAAAATGATCAAATGTGAAAATTTTCGATTTAAATTGTTCATTGTTTGCAATTGGTAAGATTTTAGAATTATTTCTTGATTACGTATTCAAATCAGATAGAGCCTTGTAATTGAAGGCTGTTACGATGTCCGCGGATACTATTTCCGGGAAGTGTTCGTTTTATTTTAATTTAGAACATTGTTATTGTTTAAATTCTTTTTGAATAACATTACTACAAGATATATGCTTCAATCAAAGATCGCCACTATGACGAGAACTTCTCTGCCCAGATCTAGTAAATTCCTGTGACGTGACTATATCCTAGGACCACCTACCACAACAGACCATGTTGTCAGGGTCATTTAAAGATGCAGGGCTTACAGCTGGTCTTATTATTGGTCTATCGCAGTGATTCCCAAAGTGGTCTATATCGACTCCTAGAGGTCTATGACAACCTGCAAGGGTCTACGTCAGCGAAAAAAAAATTTGGGTGTCCATGAAATGAAAATGGGGGTCCACAGACTAGACATCATTAGCCGATGAGATTTAAGATTAACTCTTACAAAATTGACGCCAAATGTTGATAATTTATTATTAAAGCATCAGGTTCATCCTTCTCACTAAAAATATTGACTTATTGCTTATGTTATTTTATTTATAGTTTATTTTATGTTGATTTAATGTTACGTATATTTTACGTATCAGATACAAAATTTTATTTTAAGTAGTTTTAATTTAAATTCAGTTAATAAATGTATAAATTAACATGTGTTTTCACTTTAAGTTTTTAACACTAAACTTCACTACAGTTAGAAATTTACAGGAAATCAATATCAGGTAAGTAGGAGGTCTACCCGACACGGAAAAACATGGCAAGGGGTTTACGACTCAAAAAAGTTTGGGGAACTCTGGTCTATCGCGTGCTTCCTCAAGTTTAGCTGGACACAGTTCTAATCCAAATGGTGGAGTATGGATATTCTCCTGAGAAGGTGAAGTTCCTCTTGCATCTGTGACCCTGGTGTGGACTAAACCGTGATGCACCTGATCACAAGCTGTCTCGTATATAGCGCAGTATACGTAGAATACCAGCAGTTACCAAAGAATAGAGAAAGAGAAAAGACTCACTGTTGAGTAAAGAAGAGTGTCGCCAGATGTTGAATTTCTGCAAAAATTTAATAGGAAGAACATTAAAGAGCATAAATAAATAAAAGAATAATAGAAATATTAGATATGTAAATGTAAAATTGTTGAACTTTGGACGGAAAGTAAAAGAAGTTATGTGATTTATGAAAGGTTTGAGAGATATTGTAAAGGAAATTAGAGAAAAGAATAAAAGAAATCGATTACCTGTAAAATAGTTACGTAAAAAAAGATCCTATGATAGTGGTTCAACACAAAAAAAATTAGAGAAAACTGGTGCTATCGGAAGCGTATGGTGCAGCACTGGACAAGATATATATACATATATCGTCTGTGCAAATTGTAAGACCTATACAGTATACTTAAAATCTAGATATTTCCAAATATATGTTTTTAATGAAATTAGTATTATATGCTTGCTTCGTCGTAACATATTATACATGTGAAATATAAATAAAATCCTAATGCATATATATATAAATATATATATATATATAATAAAGTTGTGCAAGATAATGACTTGAGACCATGTTAGTTTTCTATCTTCTTCATGTTAGTTTTCTATCTTCTCCATGTTAGTTTTCTATTTTCTTTCTATAAATCTTAAATTAAAAATATATTATTAAATAGATCTTATTATAGCGTTTCAGTTTTCAGTTTATCGAAATAAGGAGATTGATTTGTTGATATATTTACATGATTGATATATACATATATATACTATAACATACACATTCAAAATTGTTAAATTTCATTAAAAATACATATTTATATATATATATATATATATATATATATATATATATATATATATATATAAACAGGTAACCTCCACGAGTTTAAAAATGCGAAGGTTTTCATTCAATAAAATTACTTGTTACAAAAACTATACGGCATTACATGAGTCAGCTGTTTTTTTTTACGTTTCACGTTCAAGGTTGTGCAGTAACGAATTTTTAAACGCTACACTATATTAAATCTTTTTTAACAATTTCTTTTATCCGAATTTTTTGGATCAATTACCCAAAATTACATTTTTTATATATATTTTAATTCTATAGAATTAAAATATATATAAAATCAAAATGACGATGTTAGTTAACGTATATATTGTTAGAACTATTTTATCATGTAACAACCTGGTTAATATAAGGTTCGCATTAGGCGGGACCAAACGGCCTGGTACGAGGCTGTCTTAACGCCACTAGCTAAAACCATATACACCAATGCCTCACTTAGCGTCGTGGTTACGTTCCAAAAGAAACACGACGCAAATTGTAACGCCGCAAAGTGAATTAAGATTTTCTATAGCAAACCATGTAAAGATCGAAGATAGGTTCCAGGGTCACGAAAATGCTACTTTTAAAAAGACAAATGAACAAAGTAAACATTTAAGAAACAAAAATAATATAACTCTGCCAATAAATAAATTGGAAAAATATTTACCTTTTTTTGTTACCAGATACAACAAGTAAAAATTTAATATTCTTTTTTGAAAAAAAAAAAACAACACACTACGTAATTAAAAATGAACTCTTAAAATTAGCAAAACAAAGTGAAAATAAAACCGTATTAAAATTGCGTTGATTTTTAGTAAGAAAGGGAATCCCCGAGTTTTGATGGCATGACGCAATTAGAAACAAAAGTGTTGCCACCTTTTAGAAAAAAAAATTACCAAGGCAGTTCTTTTTTACGTCCGGTAAATTTTATTCACAAGCTTGTCTTTATTGATACGAAGGCTGTAAACGTCAACATAACTGTCACACATAAAACGTTCAGAAGTTTCAAGAAGTTGGTATGACTAAAATCGATTAGAAATAGTGTTCAAGTTATATTTTTATAACTGCAGAGGTTTTATACTGCAGCTGGCTTGCGAGAAAATTGACAATGTCATTAATATCAAAATTTCAAATAAGAAAAGGACCAATATTTAACCACTTCCGCACATGCATACTAATGCGACGACACTAAGTCATGCAACAAAGTGCATCGCCCGCCAGCCCGCTGATAAATGCGTATGCGGCAAACAATGCGAATCACACAACTGCCACCGTTAAATCACTCAACACGTGTTTCACCCCTCCACGGGGCACCTTCAGGAGCTATGTTACACCGATTATTGCCAAACACAGAGGGCTTACTTAGGATGGACTTCCGCAACGTAACGACTGATTCTATTAAAAAAAATTTTAAATATCAAAATTATTACAAACTAGAATATTATTTACAACTATAAAAGCCTGTACTGGGGCCATTCTAAGTCTACATTCTGAAGAGAAGTGAAAACAAATAAGACTGATAATAGTGAAAAGAGTAGAGAAAGTGCAGCTAAGGGAAGAATCGCTGCTAGTTTCGTGGCTCCAACTCTAGAACATTAAAAGGCATGTTTTTTAAGATTCTGCGTTTTCCTTTCGCAAAAGTACAATCATGGCTCCTTCATGTCCCTTTATGTATATGATAAGTATCATTTGAACATAAAAGATTGTCTGTAGCCTAATGGAGGTCACATCGGCATGCAATACAGCCTCGACGAGAACAATTGAATTGTTTTCAACAATTTTATCTAACATTTTGCTACAAACCAGATAATTATAATCCTGTTGATTTAATTCCTTTATAATTGTAAATATCAACTGTTTAGTTTCCGGCTTTTAGCGCAACTGCCTTCGGAGCTGGTGGTAGGTTCTTATACGGATAACAATGCAAAGAGAACTGCTAATCTTATAATTAACTAGCTGATCCCGCAAACGTTGTTTTGCAAAAAAAAATAAAGTTTTTAATTAACAAATAAAAAATAAGGATTGATCGTAGAGGGGTGAAAATTTAGGGTTGTATGTATTTTGGTATGCTGTATCATAATAAAATAGAAACCAAAAAATTTGTTTAAAAAATAAAAATAAAAATTCAGGGGTGGACCACCCTTATCACTTAGGGATATGGAAAATAGATAGTAGCCGATTCTCATACCTACTGAATACGCATATAAAATTTAGTAAAAATCGGTCGAGCCGTTTCAGAGGAGTTCAAGTTCGAACACCGTGACACGAGAATTTTATGTATTAGATTTTGTGTATTAATTATATAGAATTGTCACTGCTCACAAACATGATGGGCGTGGATGGCATGGATGGGCGGCAACGTCCTCTGCATACCATAATACCACACTGCGATCATCAACCCGTCTACTATACGTGGCGATAATAGTATATCACTAGACTCTGTGTTCGGCACTAATCGGTGTTACATAACTCCTGAAGATGCCCCGTGAAGGGGTGAAACACATGTTGAGTGATTTGGCGGTGGCGGTTGTGTGATTCGCATTGTTTGCCGCATACGCATTTATCAGCGGGCTGGCGGGCGATGCACTTTGTTGCACGACTACTAATGCATGTGCGGAAGTGGCTTAATATTGGTCCTTTTCTTACTTAGGATGGACTTCCGCAAGGTAACGCCTGATTCCATTAAATATTAAAGAGACAAGTGTTATATATAATCTGTTATATTATATTTACTGTTTTGCTTGAAATCATTTCGTTTATTTTTCCTCATAAAAACCTTCCTAGTGTCTTGAGGAAAATGTCAAAAAAAAAATTTGACCGAACTCGACCAGCTGTTTTCAAGTTTTGCCTTTAATAACATATATATCGATACGTTCATATTTATATAATACAATTTAAAAGACAAAGGTTTTATTGGATTTCCGAAATAAATACCAAAAAACTTCAACCGTAAAGAGACCACTGTATGACATTGGTTTCCCTTCCATTGGACTTTTAGATGTGACCTATGTTCAGTGTCTTCTACCTTAAAAAGATCGTGTGGTATACTTATCGAACCTCCTACTTTGCGCTTTAAGACAAATTGATATTAATATAACAAGTCCTTACAGCCCATAGAAGCCTTCTGCTACTAGGAAAAATAAACGAAATGATTTCAAGCAAAACAGTAAATATAATATGACAGATTATATATAACACTTGTCTCTTTAATATTTAATGGAATCAGGCGTTACCTTGCGGAAGTCCATCCTAAGTAAGAAAAGGACCAATATTTAGCCACTTCCGCACATGCAGTGGTAGTCGTGCAACAAAGTGCACCGCCTGCCAGCCCGCTGATAAATGCGTATGCGGCAAACAATGCGAATCACACAACCGCTACCGCCAAATTACTCAACACGTGTTTCACCCCTCAACGAGGCATCTTCAGGAGTTATGTTACACCAATTAGTGTTTGGCGGTGCACTTTGTTGCACGACTGCCACTGCATGTGCGGAAGTGGCTAAATATTGGTCCTTTTTTATTTGTCTCTTTTAAATGTTTGACGTCAAGCAAAATAAAAAAGTCGTATAACTATTTAATAACTATGTACAAATCAATTATTTCAATAGAAATATGTTCACTGTTGGAAAATATCCTCCCACAAAATATTTCCTCTAACGTGGGACCACATCTCTCTTCATTTTTATGTATTTTTTAATAATTTTGTATATTGTAAATTTTAAACGTTGTATCAACTCTATATTTAGAACTGTTTTATCATATTTTCTCTTAAAACAAACTAGATGGCGCTAGTCAATAAGCGTCACAGACATAGTACTGATTTACCGACGTTTCGTTCACTTTTAAACCAATATGCACGCGTGTAATATGTGCTTCAAAAAATGAACAATTATATATATATCAATAATTGTGTTTATGTCTTTCTGTACCTTGAAGAGCAGCGTACCTTCGTTTTAATGTATTTTAAACTTAAGTGTATTGTGTGCCTAAATATACAAAGGAAGGTGACGACGGCTATTGCATTGAATGTGTTCAAATAAACGTGAATCGTCATTGAAATATTGACACAGCAATTAAGAAACAAGTATGCTTTTTTTTATGGCCCCCGCTATTGGGGGCCTCTCGAACCCCTATCTTAGGTGGGACAGGGTCTTAATTGGCAATTTAATTTTTTTTCACATAATTTTTTTTTTCATTCTCTACTTTCATTCTTCACATAATCTTTCATTCTATTCTTTTATGCCACAATTCTTCTTTTTTTTCACTTTTGCTCTGTGTCCTTTTATTCCTCCCTCATTACTTGTTACATTTTATCTTTTTTCTTTCATTTACATTTTTATCACACTTTATATCACATTTGAGTTACATTATATCACCTTTTTTCTTATTGTCTATTTAACTTTTTTAATTATTTTCTTGCAGCATGAGAGGAATTCTTCCCTAGTTTCCTTTCCGCCTATCAGGGAGGCTATTGTCAAGTATGCTGGTGATGACAAGTTTATTTCTTGAAAGTTTCAATAAAAGCTCGTGTAAAACTCCCATTTGTTAGTGTGAAAGCTCGCCTGCAACTGGGCCAGTTCCGGCTTCGACCGCACCCTTCGCATACATCGTCTCCGCTCTCGTTTCTAAGGAGATATAGTCCAAATAAAAGTCATTACGTATATATTAAGTATACAAACTTATTGGCTAATTACTGAATATTTAAAATATTAACCTTATTTTAAACTTTATTATTGTTTATTGACAATGGTAGCCTAGCGGTAGGGAACTGTGACTCGCGTTCATATGTCGCGCGTGCTTTTACAAACAGACACTCCAATTTTATTTCTATATATATACTAGCTGATACCGCAGACGTTGCTTTGCAAAAAAATAAAGTTTTTAATTAACAAATAAGGGCTGATCGTAGAGGGAAATTTAGGGTTGTATGTATTTTTGTATGCCGCATCATAAAAAAATAAACACAAAGAAATTTAAAAAAAAATAAAATAAAAAATTTATTGGTGGACCACCCTTATCATTTAGGGGTATGGACAGTGATAGTAGCCGATTCTCAGACCTACTAAATACGCATATAAAATTTAGTAAAAATCGGTAAAGCCGTTTCGGAGGAGTACGGTAACTAACATTGTGACATGGAAATTTTATATTATAGATTAAATATCGTCATTAAAAATACAACATACATAGTGATTTATGTTAAAACTTAATATTTCTTTATTGTCAATTAAATAAATAGTTTTTTTTCGTATGATTTAAGCAGTGATAGCTCAGCGGTAGAGGACTGACACCTGCGATCGTAAATCGCGGGGCCGACGCCCGGGGTACAATCTTATATAATTAACACTGTGCTATAATTATATAAGATTATCACAGCTCACAAATGAGTTTCTAAAGGATTGACAGTATCGTCCTCTACGTATCATAATATTTCCCCTCATATATATATATATATGTACATATATATTCGTGTTTGTGATGACGTGTGTACGCCACTATAAATGTTCATCATCTTCATCATTATATCACCCAATAAACCCCCATTGCAAAGTAAATGCCGCCCCCAAAGATTACACGATTTTCTCTGCCAGAATCCAGTGACTTCCGGGAGCTTTTACTATATCATCGGTCCACTTATTTAGGGGTATACCACGTCACGTCTACCGCCACGATAGTTAATAATGAACTAGTTTTTAAATCGCTTCACAAAACATACGTTATTTTGTATAAATAAGAAAATAAACGCATCCATCCGTTTGTTTGTTTTGTTAAATCCGTTATTGGCTTTCGAGTTCATCCGACGTTCGGGCGTAGTGAGAATTTAAATATTTATTAACACTATGCGATGCTACAGAATGCTTTATATGTGTGGTAACAAAACTAAAAAGTGAAGGAGTTTATATATATATATATACACATATATAAACACTTTATGCAATACTTATATATACATAAAGTTATAAACGAAAGTTATGCTTATGTATATATATATATATATATATATATATATATATATATATATGGATACAAGTGTATATATACAGTGTGTGAGTGTGTGTGTTTATATATACATATATAAAATAGAATAAAGAAATTAATAGAAAATAAGTTGACGATCAATAAAAGTTCTGTTAAAAGTTCCAATGTATAACGTATTTTATCTTTATTTTATGTACTAAATAGTTTTTACAAGTATACTCTCATGACCACGTTTGGGCGCAGTTTTGCGAGATATATTTAAATATTATCACTTCGCAATATATATATATATATATATATACCGTTTTTGTCTTCATAAATAAAACAATATATTTGTAGCACAAAATGTACATATGTACAATAAATGTTATTGTACACGAACAATTTCAAATCTGCCACTAGAGAGATTTAAAATCAATACTAAAAACATATTGAACAAAAGTATATTATTGTACCCAAGAACACTATACTGATGTTAATGCGTGGAGTTAAATGTTGATGCTCACTCTGAAAGCTAATTATTATCGCGCATCTATTAAATTATATTTGTAAAGAGCAACTGTTGAGTTTCTCGCAGGCTACAACTGCCTTCCGAACCGGTGGTAGCTTCCTATAATATTGAAAACACTGACATTAGTTGATTGACATTTAAAAAGTGATTGTAACAGCCTTTTTTAACAAAGAATTTCATTTTGGCTTAATCTGAAAAAAGCTTAAGTTTTTATTGTATACTAGCTGATCCCGCAAACGTTGTTTTGCAAAAAAAATGATATTTTAATTTACAAATAAAAAATAAGGGTTGATCGTAGAGGGGTGAAAATTTATGGTTGTATGTATTCTTGTATGCTGTATCATAAAAAAATAAAAACAAAAAATTTTGTTAAAAAAATAAAAAAATTTTTTTAAGTGTGAACAACCTTTATCACTTAGGGGTATAGAAAATAGATAGTAGCCGATTCTCAGACATACTGAATACGCATATAAAATTTGGTAAAAATCAGTCGAGCCGTTTCAGAGGAGTTCAAGTTCGAACACCGTGACACGAGAATTTTATATATTAGATTAGCTAACAGCAGTCTTGCAATTTTAATAAAAACAGTGACTTTTTTATTATAAAAAAAGTGATTGAAGTATCGTAAACGAAAGTAAGTTACGGAGGTTCTATAGCAGGCTCTATATCTCTATCTAGGGTCAGGCTATATAGCAGGATTAAGTGGCAGTAAAGTTCTGGAGCTGTAACCTTGGACCTGATAAGCGCAGAAGTGTAATACACACAAGGTGAACTTACCTGGTGGTTGCAGACTGCTTCCATTCGATACTGGCGGTGATCTATGATGAGGCATATATCTAGGAGTGTTATTGCTTTGTTAATATATTAGATTAGAGAAGACGAAGGAGAGAGAGAATGCTTCCTCAGCTACTGCAGGAAGGTGGTGATAAATGCAATAGGTAAAAATAAAACAAGCACTAAAATATAGAAATAAAAGGAATATAGTAGTACCAAAAATAGTGCAATAAATAGTATATTATAAGATGATAATTACAAAGAAAATACGTGTTCAATATTTGAACAATAAATAATGTTGCAAAATAAAATAGTAAGGAAACCTAGAATGTAGTGGTTGAGGATGGATGTATGGTTAATGGAATGAAAGAGAAGGACTGGGAAAATTGTAGAATGAAAGAAACAGTACGACAGATAAGATGCTACATGAAAGAGTAGAATGATAATAATAAAAAATATGAATAAATTACTAGAAATAAAAAGTCCCTGTCCCACACGAGATAGGGGAACGAGAGGTCCCCAACAGCGGGGACCATTTAAAAAAATATATATTAGATTGACACTGGATTGTTCTTTGAAAGTGTTTTATGTGAAAAAAAGTCTAGAAACATCTGAAATAGATACGAAATCGTCTCGGCTTTTTACGAAATTTAAGATCAAAGTTAGTAGAAACCTGATAACACTTGACCTGGACATGGGCGGAGGAGGACGTCCTTACCGGGAGGTATGAGAGAGGGCTGTGGAAGGAGGGTAGTGGAGAGGCACTCGCGCCGGAAGCCTGCGCCGCTACCTGCTATCCGTGTCAAAATTAGTTTTAATTTATAACTCCAAATATTTGTACGAATTTCAAATGTTTCTACCTTCACTTTGCACAATTTCCGAGAGCCTGTGTCTACTCCGTGTATAATAGACGGTCTTATACAAGGCAATTTCTTACAGACAACTATAGTATGAAAACAATATTATATATACAAAACACACATATATATGTATATCTAATATATAAATTTCTCGTGTCACGGTGTTCGAACTTGAACTCCTCCGAAACGGCTTGATCGATTTTTACCAAATTTTACATGCGTATTCAGTAGGTCTGAGAATCGGCTACTATCTATTTTCCATACCCCTAAGTGATAAGGGTGGTCCACCCCTAAATTTTATTTTTTATTTTTAGACAAATTTTTTGGTTTTTATTTTTTTATGATACGGCATACAAAAATACATACAACCTTAAATTTTCACCCCTCTACGATCAACCCTTATTTTTTTTGTTAATTAAAACCCTATTTTTTTTTTGCAAAACAACGTTTTCGGGAACAGCTAGTTTATATATATAGATCAGTGGTCATATCTTGCCGTGTAGAATTTTTTATTGACCGAACTACCAGTGTTCCAAATGGCAATAACAGATACCGTGGGTTCGAAGTGGCATAGCGTAGAGGGCGCTAGTGGAACAGTCGCAGATTGACCCAGATCGACTACGTAAATTCACGTACACGACTCCGTAAGCACGCCAGACTGTGTCAGATGCAATCCGTCAACCAAGACGGAAACGCAGCTCATAAACATGGTCGGCATCCATCTGTCTCACTCTCGCGCGTACCATAGAGCGAGACGGCGGACACGTGCGCGCGAGTTATTCGTGGAAGGAAGATTTATGGATCAATGATCAAGGCGCGGTTACATATTGGATCGTGATTTCGTCGGAGAGTTATTTATTCAATTATAACCGCGGTTACTATCTGGTGATGGCGTAATGGTGATGATCACTTTTATGGCATAAACTGGCTTCATACCCTCTTCTTCATGAGCTCAATGTAATCCATATTTCAGAGAAAATAATAAACAAAAATCCATCTAATTCCTAGACAGATTTTTTTATTTAATATTCTTTATTGTACACGCTTGAACATATATACATAGTTGTATAATAGTAAGGAAAAAGTATAATGGGCGGCCTTATACAAGGCAATTTCGAACAGACAACTATAGTATGAAAAAAATATTATATATACAAAACATACATATATATGTATATAGTATATATACTTCTCCGAAAGATTTTCTAGTGGCGACGGCGTGCCAGTAAACTAGGCATCGGTGAGCCACCCATTAGGTGGAACAGCAGCGCAGATGACGATCCTTGGGGAAGACATGCATTGCAGTGGGAGTTCTTTGGCCGAAAATAAGAAGTAGAATGATTATTTGTAAACTTAAGTAAGAAAAGGACCAATATTTAGCCACTTCCGCACATGCAGTGGTATTATCTCGGTGTGTGACTTCAACCATTTAACTGCTACACGGCGCAAAATAGCTGCGTTATTTTATGTTGAAAACTGCGATACAGCGGTTTTGCGCTGCAATTTTCAATGTGTTGCTCTTAGATATGCCCTTCTAGATTCTACACCTATGATATTATAATTTATATTTTTAAACTATCGCATGGGGAAATTTTATGAAAATATTTATTTAAATAGGTTGATGATTTCAATGAGTGTTTTATTTGACAAGTCAAAATATGTCGCGTTTTTCGTGTGTTTGTGCAACAATTGCTTACAAGTCAGACGTTAGGGGAGCGTCTTAAATGACGCGTGGCGTCCGGATGAGACAGAGTTAGGTATTGAAACGACAGCTCTCTTTGTCGTGGATACTTTGTTAATTATGTGTAACACAGTAAGACCGTTTACCTCATAAGTTTACAAATATTTAATGGAATCAGGCGATACCTTACGGAAGTTCATCCTAAGTAAGAAAAGGACCAATATTTAGCCACTTCCGCACATGCAGTGGTAGTCGTACATATATATATATATATATATATATATATATATATATATATATATATATATATATATATATATATATATATATATATATATATATATAATAAAATTGTACAAGATAATGACTTAAGACCATGTTAGTTTTAAATCTTAAATTAAAAATACATTATTAAGTAAATCTTATTATAGCGTTTTAGTTTTCAGTTTATCGAAATATGGAGATTGGTTTGTTGATACATTTAAATGATTGATATATACATATATATACCATAACATATACATTAAAAATTGTTAAATTACATTTAAAACAGCATCTGTTGAGTGTTGAGCCGTGGATTCAGGCATTTTTTTGTGGAAGTCCATCCTAAGTAAGAAAAGGACCAATATTTAGCCACTTCCGCACATGCAGTGGTAGTCGTGCAACAAATGCACCGCCCGCCAGTCCGCTGATAAATGCGTATGCGCCAAACAATGCAAATCACAACTGCCACCGTTAAACCACTCAACACGTGTTTCACCCCTCCACGGGACATCTTCAGGAGTTATGTTACACCGATTAGTGCTAAACACAGAGTTCTCTGTGTTGTTTCATTTACACGTTTGATATTATAATGTACACATCATTGTTTAATTACATTTAAAACAGCAACTGTTGAGTTTCTGTCTGTTAGAGCAGCGCTAGCCGGCGGCAGCTTGCTGCTTGTAATGTTACAAATAATCGATTTTAGAGCTCATGTAAATCGATATTTGAAAAAATAATTTTTATTATGAATATGCTTTGTCTGCTATCCCGTCGTCTCAACTTAAGAAACTTAAAGCCTTCGCCGATCCGTTCTGCGTGCCATATCGCTTGCCCACTCCTTCTTAAAGTTACTAATCCGCTATGCTATCTCGGTCTTATATTATATGTATATATATCTACAATAAATGTACCTTTTTTTAATGACCCCCGCTATTGGGGGCCTCTCGTACCCCTATTTATGGTGGGACAGGGACTTTATTTGCAATTTAATTTTTCACATGATTTTGTATTTTCTCTCTCTTCTTTCATATTTTACTTTCTCTTTCGATCTATTATCTATCTTTAATGCTACATTTCTAGTTTCTTACCCTTTTGCTCTGTTCATATATCATTATTTCCTCTTTTCTTATTACAATTTTTCATTTTACATTTATATTTTACATTTTTACTATAAATAAATGTTTGATGCAATTTTCATTTGCTTATAAATTTGTAAATAAATATTACAAGCTAATATATATACATAGATAGATGATAAATAGTTTCAATTTTTTAGTTTTCATAAAAATGCGTATCTTTAGTTTCTGAATATATCTGCATTGTACACGATTACATATAAATCATTTTAAATATGAAATGAGGTAAGTTGTCTCATTGCACGGGTGTATTGGAACTATATTTTTTAATAAATATAGCTTCTCAGTCGAGTGGATTTTACATAGTACAAGAAAAATAACCTCACTGAAGACGGTGGTATTTATTTAAAAAAATAACTGGTCGAATGTGTTGCCATGCGCAAAATTTCAGTTTAGTCAATTACATATATTCGTTAAAACATGGAAAAGATTCTTGAATGCAGAAATAATGAAGAAGTTGAGAAATAATATATTACAAACAGTCGGATATTTGACAGATAAAACTTAAAAAAGGCAAGTTAGTTAAAAAATATTGCGAATTAAAAAAATATGCGAATAAATAAAATATGCGAATATTTATTTTTCATTATTAAAATATTAAATAGATAAATAATGTCATTATTCAGAAATAAGTTTAATTTATTACAACGTAATGATAATATATTAATAAAAGGCGTTTTTAAAATTCGTATTTACTATATATTAAAATTATTTATTGTTTAGTATCTATCCGTACATATTGTACTGCTAAAACTGAATGGCCTTTCGCATTGCGATAGAAAAAAAAAACAATTTTTATAAAATAATTTAAAATTATATTTATACAGGTTGACTGAAAATATAAATAAACACCCTGTGTATAGATTTACATTTATATACGTAGGAAGGTTTCGTGTGAAAGAAGCCGTACAAGCATCAAAAACATCGTCATATTACAATGCAATTGACAATCTGATCGGCCATTTCTTCGCTTCACGACCGCCATTTTGTTTCACATTACGCACAGCGCCATCTCTCGGACGGGAATTGAATTAATGACATTTAATAGATCAAGATTGCGTTTTGATCAATTTATTGAGTCGTTTATAAATATTGAAGCTGTCCAATGACGCTCTTGGCCTGTACAACTCCCTGTATTAAGACGCGGTTTCTTATATACGACCACATGTATGTGTGTACAAATCCGTTTATAAATGCACCTATATAAAAACTAACGCAACGAATCAAAAATATATTATTATGTAATCCTTATTATTATATGGAACTTGTTTTTGACCGATTTAATTTTATAATGTAAGTTAAATTTCATTTAAAAAGATCATCTGTTTACAAAAGTGTTTCTGATCGGCACTTCTCAGCAGATCATTTCTCAAATAATTGACGATTCAAAAGTTTGTGTTAATGCAGACTTGAATAAAAATATATTTTGATTCTTTATTCGTTTTTATATCAATGGAACTCATTGCATTTTCACTCTCTATTATATATAGCTCATATATGGCTCATATAGCTCATAGATAGCTCGCTATATAGCTCATTTATAGCTTGCTATATAGCTCAGATGTAGCTCATATAACTTGCTATATAGCTCATATGTAGCTCGGTATACAGCTCATAGATAGCTCGCTATATAGCTCATACATAGCTCGCTATATAGCTCATACATAGCTCGCTTTATAGCTCATACATAGCTTGCTATATAGCTCATATATAGCATGCTATATAGCTCATATATAGCATGCTATATAGCTCATATATAGCACTCTACATAGCTCATATATAGCTCGCTATATAGCATGCTATATAGCACATAAATAGCACGCTATATAGCTCATATACGAGTATATCTCGCTATAAAGCTCATAAAAAGCCTCAAGGTCAGCAATAGAACAATGGTGAGGTTTATGCTCGGAGAATTGGTCGTCTAAAGTGGCAGTGGGCAGAGCACATCGCTAGTACAACTGGTGGCCGTTGGGAACGAAAGGTTCTTGATTAGTCACCACGAGCCAGTAGACGCGGAGTGAGTGCCTTCCCTCTAGTGGACCGACTACATAGTTCAGGATATCGTGGCTATCTTTGGTAAAGGCCCATGCCTTCCAGTGTACGTTCATTGGCTAAAAATAATAAAAAGATTCCATATGAAAAAATCTAATTTTTTTAGTCACATACATAGGTAAACATCACCGGAAAAGTGGATGTTCGATGATCACAAAGCTTTCCCGTATGTTGATTCGATTCCTCTAATAGATACGGGACTGTTTGTACCTCGTGCGACAGAGATAACGCCCTACGAAGCCGAAATTAGCCGATTGTCTCTTTTCAAAGGTCGATGTGCAATATTTATTGCCGGGTACTGTACATATGTCTGTTTTAAGGTTAAGGATATTTATTATCTTAATACATTTATCATTCAAATTAACACCAATGTAACATGAAATTCATATTATGTTAAATAAAGAATTTCCAAATTTGAATTTGACCAATACCGTAACATGCGGCTGAGAATTCTGGACACAGTTCAATAGCAATGATCTATTTCAGTGATTCCCAAAGTGATCTATATCGACCCCTAGGTCTAGTCCGTGACAACCCGCAAGGGGTCTACGTCAGCGATAAAAAATTTTGGGGTCCATGAAATGAAAATAGGAGTCCACGGTAGTGGATCTCAACCCATACACTGATAGTACCTATTTACTTACATCATACTATCTTATAATATCAAAACATTTACATTATTTATAAAAGTACCTATAAAGTAAAAAATTTGTTTAATTAATGTTACGTATATTTTACATAACAGATACAAAATTTTATTTTGAGTAGTTTTCATTTAAATTCAATTAATAAATGTATAAATTAACATGTGTTTTTACTTTAAGTTTTTAACACTCAACTTCACTACGGTTAGAAATTTACAGGAAATCAATATCAGGTAAGTAGGGGGTCTACCCAACACGAAAAAACATGGCAAGGGATCTACGACACAAAAAAGTTTGGGGAACTCTGATCTATTTAGTCAAATCAATATTTAATTTGTTAGTCGTTCGATAGATGGCGCTATTTACAATAGATCGCTCAGTCACACTATGGAGCGTGTAAGTCCGACTTGACAGTGTAATCCTGTTAGTGTCCGGAATGCGTGGAAACACTTGTCCGGTTTCCTAGTAACAAAAACTCTTTGTAATTTTTATCGTGGGCGGCGGTAAAGCCTTACAATACTAACTACGCCAGTCGTGATTCACATAATTTCAGCTGAAAGATGTCCACTTCTACACATTTTCGAGAAATACACTAAAAACAATGACCATAATAAATTCTATAAAATAAACGCCCATAGTGTATTTATAAGGCACCTTGAAAAACAGTTTGTAACAAAGTTTCGACTGCAAAAAGTATCTAATTCATTTGCAAACGGAATAAGATTTTTTAATAAAATTATTATATTAAAAATAAATCGACGGAAAACCTTATTATTAAATAAACGAATATTTAAATGACTAGAATCCTCGGCATCGATGTCGCCTGATTGTTTTGATTTCATTCAGGCTACATATAAAGTGTATATGTATACATCTGTGTTAAACTTTAAAATATGTGTTGTTGTGGAGTTTCTTCATGCTTCTTCTTCACAAATATAACTCAAAGCAGATTAGAGTCAAAAATAAAATAGATTTTAAAAAAATTGTTGTAAATAGGAGTTCTGTTAAAAGATACAATGATGAATAAATGAATTTTATCTTTATTTTTGAGACACTATAGGATCGGCCTGCATTGATCATCTTCTGAGGACATCTGTCGACCTTCTAAGTGAACGCCTAGCAGTTTTGTCGACCCGTGATCTTCGCTCTAGAACAGGGCTTCTTAAACTATGGGTCGCGACCCCAAATGGGGTCGCGTAGCAAAGTTCTAGGGTCGAGAGATTTTAATGTCAAATGTTTATATATACCATTTTATAACATCGCTAGAGTTGGTGGAATATAGTGGACTTGCAGCGTCTAGACACGCGCATTTGTTGAAGGTTTTAAACTAATATAAATACAATGTTATAATTTTTTGTGCAATTTTTAATTTTAGATTTTTGTATGTATCAAAATGAATTCTAAACCTATATATTTTCATATGTATATGTATATTGTTACCTAATAAATAAATAAAATAAAATATTATTTTTCTTTTATTAGAAACTCGCAATCATAAATGGGGTCGTGAATGACAAAAGTTTAAGAAGCCCTGCTCTAGAATCTTAAAGCACCAGAGGCCATTTGTTTCGCCACATCCTGAGCATTGCCTTGGCTAGTTCAGCGACTGTGAGGGAATTAGGTCCAGGGTGATAGACACCATCAACCTTGACAACTATCTTATTTATCTATAAGCCTTCATTTTACGTAGTTTAGCTTTTTAGTTTCAACTCGCATTTAAACCCCCCCCCCGCACCCCGCAGTGTCGACCCTCGGGGCGCCTACGAGCGGAAACGACGCAGCCATTTGCAGATTTCCAATCTTACCTCGCCACTTCCGCGAAATGCGTCAGGGTTGCCATGTTCATATATAATCTTCTTCTTCTTCTAATATATAAAATTCTCGTGTCACGGTGTTCGAACTTGAACTCCTCTGAAACGGCTTGACTGATTTTTACCAAATTTTATATGCGTATTCAGTAGGTCTGAGAATCGGCTACTATCTATATTCCATACCCCTGAGTGATAAGGGTTGTTCTCCCTTAATTTTTTGACGAAATTTTTGATTTTATTTTTTTATGACACAGCATACAAAAATACATACAACCTTAAATTTTCACCTCTCTACGATCAACCCTTATTTTTAATTTGTTAATTAATTTTTTTTTCGCAAAATAACGTTTCCGGGATCTGCTAGTTCTATATAAAGACAAACATCAGCATATTCTCAGTCCACTTTATTTACTTTATTGGAGATAGACAGTAACAAAAGGCAGTAAGAAAGTACAAACTTAGAAGCTTAGAAATATAAAATTAGTAACAAATGTTACCTTATAACTATCTCAGTAAGAACATATAATGATTTATAGTCGAACAATGAAAAAACAAATAAAAACATTACTAAACAGGGATCAAAGACTATGGTTTATATACAGTAATACCCCGCTTTACGCGACCCCGTTATACACGGTTTCACTATAACGCGAATTGCAAATTTCGCGCTCAAATGCCTCGAATTACGCGAAAGAGTGCGTATGAATATAATGTAGTCATCAACTTCTCTATGGTGTCTTGACCATCTGTCAAACAATTAAAAACAGTGTTGGGTGTTATGAACGTATTTTACAAGAACGTAAACAAAACGTTACCCAAAAGGCAATAGATGTATTGTTCCGTAAAAAATAAGAGTATATATTGCATAAAGTGTTCCTAGAAATTGATTGATTAAAATTATTTGTTTTTTTTTGTAATAATTTTTGACGTATGTTTAATCATAAACCTCGTTATACGCGAATTTCAGTTAACGCGTTTTTTTTTTGGAACGTATCCCTCGCGTAAAGCGGGGTATTACTGTATTTATATTATGTTTGTTTATATATTTATATTATGGTTTAAATTGCATTGTATGTACTTAATAATTTCGAACGAAGCTGCATTGCAAGACATAGGCCTCACGTAAAGATTTATTTATTTATTTATTCATCCCAGCAGTACACATAAGTTAAAATTTTATCAATAATGGTTCTATTACGTGTTCCTTTATAGGTGACAATGTTAAAAATTCACTTTATATAACATTGCAGAAACATCAGATCGCATCAAATAAAAATTGAATAGTGAAATGATTAGAAGTGATACCAAAAGAGTTCTTAATTTGAAAACCTTTTTCCGGAAATCAATCTTCAAGGATATATGTTTAAAAATAGTTAACTAGTATTAATATTCTATTATGTATACAGAGAATGATTAAGATATTTTAGAAAGACTGTATGTCGCGAAATATAAAGATGGAAGATTCATCTATCCCGTGACAACAGCTAGTTATTGCATGAGTGATGTGCCGTAATACCATTTTAAACAAGCAATTCTTCGAACTACAGCACCAGTGTTTCCCCAACGTTCACCGATGCCCACAAGGTGGAAATTTAATTCTTAAAGTGGGCAATTCAAAAATGGAACCGACATGAGTTAAACTCTTTCGGTTTAACCCTTAAATGCATGACTTTTATTTAAACTTTTAAAAAAAATATTTATCTTGTAGATAAGTACACTAAAATGCAGGGCAATAAAATAGAATGTATATAATATCTTCTGAACTTACTATTTAAAAAACCTTATGTTGCATATATACAACACTAAGCATTTTTCATTTTACGTTTAAGTGGTATGTTGCAGTTTTATATCATTATGCATTTAAGGTTTAATATAAAAATTATGTATGTTATACAGATGGGCGTAAGAATATTAAAAAAACTTAGGTAGGGTGTAGCACAAAAAAGGTTGGTAAACACTGCATTACACAGTGGAAAATTTTTTCAATTAAATTTTTCCTTTTTAAGATATTTCCTATATTCCTATTTACTTCACATATTAATTGATTTATCTTCACACCGCTAAAATGGTAAACATGTAGAAAATGTCATACGCATTAAGTTCGTTGTAATATATTATATAACAGATATCTATATGAAAATTAAAAAATGATAGAAATGTAAAAAAAAATATTACCAAAAAATACTAGTGTGTGACAACCCTATATTGTAGGCATTTTTTTATTTTTGACATTCAGCTAATGGACTCAAAGTAGACGCGGGGTCGTCACAAGTGTCTACGGCGCACGACCCCCAGGTGTACAGCTGCTGATCCGTGTTGTTTCATGTCTTCTACAACGCAAGGAAATATTTCTCACAATTAAAATATCATTGTCCAGTATTTCTAATATCATGGTCTCTTATCTAGGAGGTCGACTACCTTCTTCTAATCCGAACCGTGTTCGCTTAGTATCCTGATAAGATTCGAGAAATTTGGACCAAATCTCCAAGGTCAAGTTTAAACAACTGGACGTGGGATTCCACAATAAATTTCTTCAAAGCTTTCCACTTTTTTCCGGTGGGGGAAATCTTCCGGTGTTGATGCCCTGCCTCTGGGGGGAGGACAGGGTATGTGGGATTCCTACCCACTACCCCCCCCCTTCGGTGGTCGCCGTCTGCGCTATACGGGGGACCGCGGTATCTCCCGGTCAGGGATCGCCACGCGGTCTTCCCTCGCGCCGTGCTATTTTTAAACGGTTTTATTTAGTTCGACCCGTACGGAATTTATTTATTTATTTAGGTCTAAATTAGAAATTGAGATTTACGCCCCTTCCCGTTGTTAGATTAATCTGAAATTCGGTACACACATTTAATTTAGATGATAATACAATATAATAAAATCAATAACATTATAAATCTAAGATGGCCGCCGATACAAAATGGCGGAATACATATTTTTCCTTAACCCCCTCAATATGGGTATCAAATGAAAGGGCTACACTAGTAAAACACGATGATTATGTCAAAATTTAAAATTCAAAATGGATGCCGTTCCAATATGGCGGACTAGGTACATATTTTTCCACAACCACCACAATATGGGTATCAAAAAACCGTTTAACTTAAAAGTTTTTTAAATGTGTTTATTTCGATAGCCCGTCCCGAGGTATGCGTGTATACGCTACCCCCGAAACCCTCATAGTGCTATCACGATGGTTCGAGACCACGTGGAACCATCGTCCGCCTTAGAGTCGCCGAAGTTAGTGGGAGTTTAATTTGTTTAGCTTTCCACTATCTCAACCAGGTGGTCTGTCCAGGTTGTGAGCAAACGTCATAGAATATTCATGTCCAGTATTGGACATAAGTATCACATATAGATTTTCAATTTGGCCAGTACAATGCAGACAAATTCACAAAGTCTTCTGTCTACCTCTTGGTAATGTTCCACGCTGAGAGTCTGCAAGCGGAAAACTATTCACAGAAGATGAGAGGCAACATCTTCTGAATATCATCATCATATCAGCATGATTTTCGCTCGAAGATCACAATGATTTTCACTGGCGCCATCCAGTTATCCCGTGATCCTATGTCGTCGTCTACCAGCTTCTAGTCGCTGATTAGAAAAACTTTCGGCCACAAAGTTCTTCGCTTGCACAAGCGATGTGCTCCATTTACTGCTACTTCAGATAGCATTTCGAGCTATTTCGGTGAATATGTTAAATAAAATTCCAGGAGAATAATCAGGAGAAGCTGATGCTGTGTATGCAAGGACGTGTATCATAAATCTCCTTGATCTCACACGTTTTTTTTAATGGTCCCCGCTGTTGGGGACCTCTCGTTCCCCTATCTCGTGTGGGACAGGGACTTTTTATTTCTAGTAATTTATTCATATTTTTTATTTTTATCATTCTTCTCTTTCATTATCTGTCGTACTGTTTCTTTCGTTCTACAATTTTCCCAGTCTTTCTCTTTCATTCCATTAGCCATACATCCATCCTCAACCACTACATTCTAGGTTTCCTTACTATTTTATTTTGCAACATTATTTATTGTTCAAATATTTAACACGTATTTTCTTTGAAATTATCAACTTATATTATACTATTTATTGCACTATTTTTGGTACTACTATATTCCTTTTATTTCTATATTTTAGTGTTTGTTTTATTTTTACCTATTGCATTTATTACCACCTTCCTGCAGTAGCTGAGGAAGCATTCTCTCTCCCCTTCGTCTTGCATGATGGCCGAGATATTCCTTTCCTCTATCTTTTTGCCCATCCGGCATTCGGAATCTGCGCGCAGTCTTCCGAATGCCACAAGGTGGACCACAGTCTGGTCCACGCCCGGTTCACAGAAGCACAAGGGTCCTCCTTGAGCTTGAAGGTACTCAGAGAATCCCCCGTGACCCGTGAAGAGCTGGGCCAAGACCGTATCCATCTCGACACTGCGGAGCACGCGGTAGGCTGAAATGGCGTCCGGGAAAAATATCCTCGTCACTGAAGCCGTCGTTCCTTCCATATACCTCCTGTTCCATTCGTCGAGCGACTCCAGTCTCAGTTGTCGCTTGACGAATGAAACGGGGCATCTCTCATACTCAGGTCTTCTTTTGCTCTCAAGGGCCGCGTCCTTGGCCAGCAGGTCCGCCCTCTCATTCCCCTCCATCCCCGCGTGCGCTTTCACCCAGTATAGTCTTATATTCTTCCCATTTTCTCTCGCTTTCATCTCGACACTGCGATTTCATATGTTTAACGAAGTGAAGGTATTCCCCGGTTGCATGTACGTCAAGTTTAAACGTTCGAAGCTGTGCCGCAGCCCGAGCAGGTGTCGGGCGGGCGGCTGGCACCGCGCCAGCGTCTTTACGAGCCCGGCACCGGAAACTAATTACCGGATATGATTTCAGAGCGAGGACTTCGCTTGATTTAGTTGCGCCGGGTGTATTGAAGGTTTTATGTTCATTAATTTTGGTATTGCATGCTACTAATGCACCGCCCCCCGGGTATACCACTTAATTTACGATGAGATGGAGAAAGAGATTTTTCCTCTAGCCAATTTCAGGAAAATTCATGAAAATGGCTTCCTACGCTGTAAATAATGTCTGCGTTTACAGCTATCCGATACTAGCTGCAATCAATTTTTATTAGTTTTTTGCCAGGATATAACAATTTGACATAAAATAGAATCATACATTTCTGTAATGGCTTCATTCGAAACACAATTACTGTACAAGAAGATAAATATTGCACATCGACCTTTAGAAAGAGACAATCGGCTAATTTTATTTTAACTATCTCTGTCCCACACTACCTATGTGACGTTTTGTCAGTCGTTGTATTTCGTGCGAGAGAGATAACGCTCTACGAAGCCGATATTAGTCGATTGTCTCAATCCAGAGGTCGATGTGCAATATTTATTGCCGGGTACTGCACGTATTTTTCTTTAATAAACTATTTTAAGTTACAAAGAAATTTATATTCAATTTTTAAATTTACGTGAAGCGTATCAATAAATATATGTATGTTTGTATGTACATGTCGATTATTCGTTATTTATGCTTCTCTTTCAATACTATGAGTGATCCATATGAAATGGCTTCGAGTAATGAGACCAGCCATTGTACTTTTTAAAGTAATTATTTCATCCGTGTATTTATTTCCTGAAGTTTACAATTAAGAGTATGTCTGTCCGGACATGTAAATAAAACTAGCTGTCGATATCTAATAACTTTTAATATTCTTAAAATTACTTTCCTTCTTTGCTATAGAAACATTACGTAATCGCCTTTCAATCGACTACCAGCGCCATCTAGTGTACTGGGATATGATTTAAATATATTTAAGAAACATAATCAATTAAATAAAATTAAACTGTAGTTATATACTTTCAGGATACAGTAGTATAAATATCTAATATATAAAATTCTCGTGTCACGGTGTTCGATCTTGAACTCCTCCGAAACGGCTTGACCGATTTACATTTTTACATGATTACCAAATTTTACATGCGTATTCAGTATGTCTGAGAATCGGCTACTATCTATTTTCCGTACCCCTAAGTGACAAGGGTGGTCCACCCCTAAATTTTATTTTTAATTTTTTAGACAAATTTTTTTAGTTTTTATTTTATTATGATACAGCATACAAAAATACATACAAACCTAAATTTTCACCCCTCTACGATCAACCCTTATCTTACATTTGTTGATTAAAAAATTTTAATTTTTTTTGCAAAACGTTTGCGGGATCAGCTAGTATATATATATATATATATATATATATATGTACATATATACAGTATAGCGTAGGCGATGTATGCGAGATATGTAACCTCAATATAAAGAAGATTGTAAAACTCAATCCGACTCCTTGCCTATAGAAACTAGTTTTAAATTCTCTATTGTACGCATTTGTTCAATTTGCAGACCGCAATCCTGAATAGATATTTACGTATCTATTGTTGTCTATCATAGAAAGCTCCGCATAGCTCTGCGATGTTCACTAGCTTTTGCCTCGCATCTGACAAAAAAAGCTTTCTTTTATATACATTCTTTATATATACGTCGATAATAAAAGCAACCATATAGATCTCCTTTATAATTTCATATTACATCTTAATATTACTAGAGTTCTAAATGCGTTTAAAAGATAAAAATTAAACTAATTTATTTAAAATTTTAACTTTTAACGGAACTCTTTTTAATTGACAACTTTTTAAAATTCCATTTTGTTTTTTACTCTACTCTTATGGTGTAAAAATTGTGCAGAAAGCAGGAAGAAACTCCACAACAACACATGTTTTAATAAAGTTTAACACAGATGTATACATATACACTTTATATATAGCCTGAATGAAATCAAAACAATCAGACGACATCACTGCTAAAGTTTTATTTATTTATTTAGAACCTTTTTGTACTTTTTTTGTATCAGTGAACTTAATGCCGAAGGCTTTCTTTTCCAGTTAATCTTTAGGCGGTGCAATGATAAATTAATAAAGGTAGTTGAAACAAGTTAATATCATAAAACATAGTAATGTATCTACATATACTATTTATATAAATATAATAAATAATAAAATGCAATTATCGTGATGGTTCCGTCAGATCGTCAAGCTCCAGCTGTTTCATTTATATATATATATATATATATATATATGTTTTATTGTTTTATTACATTAACAAAAATATCAAATAAGTGCATTGAACAAATAAATAATATTAAGTTTTACTTAATATTATTTATAATATAGTTTTACTTAATATACAATTTAAAACACTTCTAAATATAATGTATTTGCACATATACCAGGGGTGGCCAACCTCTGATAGTGCGAATCATTTTTCGAAATTTTAAAATTTTTTAGCAGCAATTGAATACGCATTTAAAACACGCAAAAGAATGTTTTATTACAAAAATCATATTTATTGAAATTATTTAAACAAAAATACTAAACATGTGCATTGAAGTTAGATATATGCACGCGTATATGACAGCACTCCTAACAATACTTATGCAGGTTTAGGTAATTACGATCGGTGTTTGTATTTCGCCAATGTTGTGATGCAATAATAATAATTGTTCACGCCAGTAATTTGTTTCGATTTCCCAGCAGCTGACGTGGGTTATATAAATTTAAATATTAAAATAGTTCTATAATTAATCTGAGATAAAAATTATCGTTCAAAACGCCGCAGTTTGACCACCATATATACATTCAAGCAATACTTTAAGTTTTGCAGATGAGTTACTTAGATTTTCCAGCGGATAGAACTATGAACGAACTGCGGTGTGAGAATTCCCATTAATTATCCCACAAGGGGCCTGCGGTTGCCCACAATGCGATTGTTTGAGGTCGTTATATGTCATACCATTGTTGAGGTCCACATAAATCTGGCAGCGGAGTACGGACACCTCCGTGGGTCCGGAATGCGGAATCCTGAAGCGCGTAATTGGAATCGGAAGTCATAAATTATTTCATATTAATTCTCGCCTCTACGAAATTTGAAACAATACCTCATCTTCCCTCTCTACTGCCTCATTCTTCCCTCTGAGGATACACGAGTTCTATTCGAAATATAGTTATTCGTATGACAAAAACATTACGCATTTATAATTTTGTTTAGTGAGCTTTGTTCCTCTGCGAATATCATTTCTGATCCAATCGCAGCGGAACTCCGAGACATCTCCATTGCACTCTGGGTGATCTTGAGTTTTATGAGGTCTGTCGTAAGTAGGGTATGTCATCACAGGTAACACATTGGTGAAAGACCTTCGCGTTTAGAAATTGCGGTCCGGCAACACATTGGTCAAAGACTTACGATGATATTGCGGTATTTTTTTTCTTCACCACCCTGTTATTAAACCTCGCATTTAATTCCTGTAAGTATGGATAGGAACTTTATATATATATATATATATATATATATATATATATATATATATATATATATATATATATCGACTCGAATAAGAAAAAGAAAAAGATAATATCCGTTTTTTCGACATTGGTACTGTTTACAGAATTCTTGTCAATTTTTTATTTTATTTTTTTATTTCTACTCTACTTTGCTTCGCAAGGTGTTATAGTTGTGCAGAAGAATCAGGAAGAAACTCCACAACAACACATGTTTTAATAAAGTTTAACACAGATGTATACATATACACTTTATATATAGCCTGAATGTTATCAAAACAATCAGGCGACATCGCCGCCAAGGAGTCTTGTCATTTAAATATTCGTTTACTGAATAATATGCCTTTTACGTCGATTGACCTTTAACATGCGATTTGTTTTTTGTAAACATTCGTACAATAATACAAATGATATAGACATTTTGTAGTCGAAACTTTGATACAGACAATCTTTCACTTTACCTTATAAATACACTACTAATTAACAATCTATTTACAATAAATAAAATAGTGATGAATAACAATGAATTCGAGTAACGATCTTGACAATTGTAAATAAGGACACGCTGTAGTTAAAACATATCTAAAACCTGTACAGGACATTTAGTTCAGGACATGTAATATGCAAGCAGTTGCAGACGTTGAATATAAAGTCTTGAAAAACGATATCATTCTTTTCAAGTGTGTTGAAGGAATTTAATAAGGGGATAATTAGCACTTTTAAGTGCTTATTGTTAGTGCTAAGTGGCTAGTCTAGATGCAGATTAAGTATAATTAGGTTCTAACTTTATATTAACACATTTTAGTGTAATATATTATGGGATAAATTATAATTTTTTATCTATTTAATCAGTTTATAAGATATGCTACTATTGTTTTTAATATATATTTATACTAGCTAATCCCGCAAACGTTGTTTTGCAAAAAAAAATTGATATTTTAATTTACAATTAAAAAATAAGGGTTGATCGTAGAGGAGTGAAAATTTATGGTTGTATGTATTCTTGTATGCTGTATCATAAAAAAATAAAAACGAAAAATTTCGTTAAAAAAAATAAAAATTTTTTTTAAGTGTGAACAACATTTATCACTTAGGGGTATAGAAAATAGATAGTAGCCGATTCTCAGACCTACTGAATGCGCATATTAAATTTGGTAAAAATCAGTCAAGCCGTTTCAGAGGAGTTCAAGTTCGAACACTGTGACACGAGAATTTTATATATTAGATAACGTAATACATCTTTATTCAGCTTTGAACTTCTTTGAAAATTTGAATAGGGTTATTTTTTGTTTTGCTTTTAAGAAATTTTTGGTTTATTAAAGATCATGTAAACAGTGTTGCGTGCATATAACCTTGATGCTGATAAGTCCAATCAATTATACAGTGTATAAAGACCACAAAAACACCTTTGATAATATTATACATGATGTTTGGTTTTAGATATAAAAGCCTTAAATTGTTTCATGTATAGTTCATTTGGTAAACACTAACACACACACAAAACACAAATGTTAATAGAATATTTTTAATAATATTTTTATTCTTATTTGTACTTTACTTTTTTTTATTTCTATATCTGTCATTTTAGCCATAAAATTATGGAAAAAATTTACAAGGTATGTTGAAACTCATAATTGCAAATATTTAAAAACCTGATAAATATCATTTATTAAAAATTCTATGAAACTAAATATGGTCCTCTAAATTAAACTAAATTAGCCCCACGCATGGGTATATATATATATATATATATATATATATATATATATATACATATAGCCAATTAGAGGAATGAAAGGACACAGAGCAAAAGTGAAAGAAAGCAGAATTGTGGCATAAAAGAATAGAATGATTATGTGAAGAATGAAAGTAGAGAATGAAAATAAAAAAATATGTGAAAAAAAATTAAATTGCCAATAAAGACCCTGTCCCACCTAAGATAGGGGTACGAGAGGCCCCCAATAGCGGGGACCAAAAAAAAAATCCAATTAAGCTTTACGTAAGTGACGTATTTTAAATAATATTTATTTATTTATAAAAACAATTCCAGTAGCAAATGAATTTAAACATTTACAATATTAGCATATAATTAAATATTCTGATATAATAAAAATAAATTAGTATAATGTTTGTGTGTTCACAGAAGCTAGCTTTGTCTAAACACGCTACTGCACTTGTGAGTGACTAGATACTGTAATAAAATTATATTCCGACCAAATGTTTGTACGCCTGGCAATGCGCCAGAGAAAAACTGGATTATTGATTTAATTATAAACATGAAGTTAACTGTAACAGATTTAAAATATTGTGGTATCCATTAAAGAAAACAAATGATCCAGATGGAATAAAAAAACACATCCGAAATCGTAGGTTGCGGGCTCTTATTAACAAAACAGGGGTGACCAACCTCCGGGTCGAAGGTGTCATGAGGTTGTCGATATAGTTTTTTTGATAAAATTTTTGTTGTTTACTAAGCATACTTAATGTAACCAGGCGTTACCTTGCGGAAATCCATCCTAAGTAAGAAAATGACCAATATTTAGCCACTTCCGCACATACATTGGTAGTCGTGCAACAATGTGCACCGCCCGCCAGCCCGCTGATAAATGCGCATGCGGCAAACAATGCGAATTACACAACTGCCACCGTCAAATCACTCAACATGTGTTTCACCCCTCCACGGGGCATCTTCAGGAGTTATGTTACACCGATTAGTGCCAAACACAGAGTGTGTGAGAGTACTCTGTATTTATTGCACGACTACCACTGCATGTGCGGAAGTGGCTAAATATTTGTCCTTTTCTTATTAAGCATACCTTATAGTGGGTATGCTTCCGGTACGTGACCTATGCCTTGCAGTGTGCTATCAGCTCACATGATGATGTACCGACAAACATACATTTATATATATATTTATACAATTTGCAAATTTAAACCATGATTATTTTCTCGATTCATTTAAGTTATCTAGGCGTTTAATGTTATGCCATCATCATAAGTTCATCTGTAAGATGCCCACTACTGGACTTAAGCATTTCCAATAGCATCGGTAGAAAGCGACCTGCATCTAGTATCCTCCCACGATCTGAGCTATTTTTTATTCGTTCCCTCTGCTGGGTGTGGGACAGGAATGTTGTTTCGGGAAAAAAGTTTCTGAAGTATATTTTTTAATTAGCATTTGTCCTCTTTCTTCCTTCACAGTATCTCTAGTGCTTTTTCTTTCTTTATTATAAAATCTTTCACTCCGTTCACTTCTTTTCATTCAGCATGATTGTCATTCAACCATAGCCTTTTATCATTCATCTCCATTCCCAAACTATCGCAGATTATATATCACATTATTGTTTACTGTTTTTTGACATTTGAATTTAACATTTTATTATATTCTATAACTAATTTATAATTATTAATCTTTCTTCTATCTATTCTTAAATATTTTTACATTACTTTTGTCTTATCTGACCATGTTTTTTAGATGGTCCCCGCTGCCGGGGACCTCTCGTTCCCCTATCTCGTGTGGGACAGGGATTTTTTAATTCTAGTAATTTATTCATATTTTTTTATTATTATCATTCTTCTATTTCATGTATCATCTTATCTGTCGTACTGTTTCTTTCATTCTACAATTTTCCCAGTCTTTCTCTTTCATTCCATTAGCCATACATTCATCCTCAACCACTACATTCTAGGTTTCCTTACTATTTTATTTTGCAACATTATATTTATTGTTCAAATTCAAGTTCAATAAAATCAATTCTGACCATTTATAGATTTAAATAATGAAGATTTAATTTTTATTTCTCTCAATTACCTCCTTTATTGTTTTCAGCAGTACTTTAGAAATGGCGGGCGACATTCATCGTCCAAAAGGCAGGCAATGTCTTCCACTGTCTATTTACTTCCCTACTGAGCAGTCCTAGTTCATATATACCAGTTATCTAATATATAAAATTCTCGTGTCACGGTGTTCGAACTTGAACTCCTCTGAAACGGCTTGACCAATTTTTACCAAATTTTATATGCGTATTTAGTAGGTCTGAGAATCGGCTACTATCTATTTTCTATACCCCTAAGTGATAAGGGTTGTTCACCCTTAAAATTTTTTTTTTATTTTTTTGACGAAATTTTTTGTATTTATTTTTTTATGATACAACATACAAAAATACATACAACCCTAAATTTTCACCCCTCTATGATCAACCCTTATTTTTAAATTGAAAATTATAAATATTTTTTTTGCAAAACAACGTTTGCGGGATCAGCTAGTATATCCATAAATTACTCCTGTAAAGGTTTCTTCATTAACAGCAAAGTAGATCAGAGAGTCGATAATTGCCTCGCACCGTGAAGTCATCCCTCTCACAATAACCCTCCGCCCTCCCGTCGTAAATCCTCAGAGTCGGTGCCAATAAATCGTGGACACCACTTGGAAGTAATCTTGTACGAACCTTTGTGCGCCTCGCGCGTGAAGCCTCCGTCTGTAGCGTGCTTTTGTCAAAAATGAAAGCCTTTTTGTACGGAAATGTTCAGTTGTAAGCTTATATTAACTGAATTGCAAGTATTATACAACTGCATATATTATTTACTTTAAACCAGGGCTGGTCAAACTGCGGCTCGCAAGTTGCAGCGATTATTTTTATCTCCGATTGATTGTCGAATTATTTCAATATTTAAATTTATACAACCCACGTCAGCAGCTGGGAAATCGAAACAAATTACTGGCGTGAACAATTATTATTATTATTGCATCACAACATTAGCGAAATACAAACACCGATCGTAATTAACTAACCGGCGTCTTAAGTATTGTTAGGAATGCTGTCATATACGCGTGCATATATCTAACTTCAATGCACATGTTTTGTACTTTTTTCATATAATTTCAATAAATATGATTTTTGTAATAAAACATTCTTTTGCGTGTTTTAAATTCGTATTCGATGGCGGCATTCAAAAAATTAAATTTTCGAAAAATGGCCGCTCTATCGAACAGCTTGAACACCCCTGCTTTATACGATCATAATGCTTTATTGCTGGGATGACCAAACTTCTTATTAGTCCGAGTTTTTTATCAAAAAATATTTTTTATTTCGAGTCGCATTGAAATACTAAAAGATATGTAAAAATATAATCAATTTTTACACTAATTATATTAATAAAAAACATGTAAACTACGCCTGGGAAAAATAGCCGCGACAGATAAAATCGTCAATTGAACTTTTTCTTAATTATTATGTAAATATGTATATATTTACTAACGTTTACAATAAAAGTGTCAAAATAGACAATTAAATAAGTAAATAAAATATCACACATAAAAATGTATACCTAGAATAGATCAAAAATGTGATATAGAATAAAAACAAAGAAACTGTAATAGCTAAGGTATGAGAAGAAGAAAGAATGGTATCGAATAAAAGGAAAAATTTATATGAAAGGGAAAGAAAGAAGAATTGCAGAAAGAAAGAAAATAAAGGAATGAAAAATCACAGGAGTACGATAGATGAGTGCGAAAATTAAAAAATTACAGGAAAAAACTATTAAACAAAAACAAAGTCACTGTCCCACAATAGAAAGAGGTATAAAAAAGGACCCCATAGAAGAGAAGAATATAAAAATACGTGTACAATAGTGTTAAATAAAAAAAAATAGGTAAGTTAAATTGACCGTTTCATATAATATATATAAGAATATATATAATCGTCGTAAAAATTTGACTAATTGTAAAATATCTCCGAAATTGTTGAAAAAAAATTTTAGGCAGTTTATGTTTGAGATTTTTAATTAGACGCATAACAATGTAAGCGTGAACGTGTTAACTTCCTTCTTCTTATTGAAAAGAAGTACATGTAACGATATTTTACTATTGACCAAAAAATTTTGACTTTAAAAACTTGTATGATTTTTAACGTTTTCGTTTTAAAAGGTTGCTACACTCTGCCTTAATTATTTACTCTGCTTTAATGTTATAGAAAAATAGAATACATATTAAACACTCTTAATGCTTATATATATATATATATATATATATATAGTAAGAAGACCATATTTAAATTTTTGCAAATAAATGAAATATTTATTTTTAAAACAGTCTAAAAAAGAGTTACTTTCTAATTCTTTTTTTTTCGACAAAAATTTGGATCTACACAGTATACTTTGCATTCTGAGAGAAGGACAGTGTAATGCTCGTCTTTCTACAGCTGGTCACTGTGAACATGGCTTTCCGATGATCTAATTGTACATACACAAGAGTGAATTTCTACAACTATATACTTCTATGCATAGATTCACTATCAAACCTAACGCAACGCATTGCGTGCCAATTAGGCGGCCGCATGTAATTGCACGCGATCCATCACTCGCCCGCCGCTCGGACGTCGCGACAGCACGCGCACCAGCCGCGCAATGGATTACGGTTATTGATAATTACCGCACCGTCTAACTCAATTAATATTGGATATTTAAAAAAGGTAGTTTCACACCAGGGGAGGTCAACATTTTTTTTAATTTTTTTTACCTCAAAAAAAATGTTTAGCTATTCGTTTATATTTATATATACAAGCTGTGTCGACAGCATTTATACTTTCAGAAGATACATATAAAAAATACATTAATTAAACACTTTACTTATTGAATTAAATGTCAAATAAATAAATTAGTTTTGAAATCGAATATACCGCATGTAAGTCATATGGTGCACATTTAAATGGATGAAGCAGCTGTCAATCTACAATCTGCAGCGTTCGAAATTCAAAATTCAATTTTTTTTAAATGACTCTACATAATGTTAGCTGATAAAACCAACATGTTATCAATAAAACTATTGTCAAGTTAAAGCATGACTAAGTTAAAATAGTTTTTATTCAGGGGTGTCCAAGCACCTAGATATTTAGGGCAATTTTTAATTTTTTTTCACGGGTCATAATTAAAAAATGAAGCGTGATTTTTTTAAAAGTAACAGATGTGTGTCGTCAGAGACATTACGAGAAACAGTTCCATACCTTCACTTGGAGTTCTACTTGGTACTCCTAGTATTACCCAAGTTTTAATTGCAAAGTTTTGTATATATTATGAAGGTCAAAAACCCGTCACCAAGCTCAGATCATTCTAGAAAGATGATGAGTTCCTCACGCCACTTCTTCTACCAGAGCTAACCTTCCACGAAGTGGAAGTAACGTAAGCCACCAAGTATCTAGATGGGCCCAAGTCAAGGGTCCACCCCCTTGAGCCTTATCACTCCATGGAGCCTTCATCAAAGTGATCTAATACCTCGGCGGCCTTCTAATTCAGTGAAACTGTAATATCTATTTCAGGCTTCCTAGGGAGCGCTCCAGCTTTGTTACCTCCAAATAGGTGTAAGAGTAAACATCCCTCAGGGCCCTGCCACTTCGCATCTTCAGAATCTGCAAATGCCATTTGAGCACTGGAACAATTCACATAAATAAAAAAAAAGATCTAATCACATGTATATTGTTTATCCGTTAAAATCCAGAGTTATGGAATTTACAAAAGTATATTTAAAAATTCAGAAATAACATTGAAAACATATAAATCAATATACAATATATGTATATAGTTATAATTATTACACACTGGTCAGTTAATACCGCTTGGAGTTTGAATTTAAAGCTAATATTCTTAAATGTAATGTCGCATAAATGAAAATGAAACTCTGGTACATTTATCGAAATTTATATACTTCAAATAGGCGCATGTTACACGCGGATCGAAGGTTGACCACCCCTGGATTGTATAGATATATTCATATACCTCAGAGCAATAGAGAGGGCTATGCACGGAGTTTCACTGTAAGAATCAACAATAAACCATCTGCCGGCCGACTGGGTCGCGCTGGGTTTGTGTCCTCGAGAGCTGGCTGGGTGAGCCCCGCTGCTCCTATCTCGTGGACACTACCTTTGTGTCTTCCTCGTCTCCTAGCCGAATTCTGATGCGGGTTCGGAAACTCGAATCCGGTAATTTCATATAGTTCACGGACCCCTCCGTTCCGTGAACTCATTTCCGATAAAGCTGTAAAAGCCGCAAGGCTAACAGCACAAACTTCATAAGAAACAATACAATAAACCGACGTTGCTCGAAGAATTGCTCGTATGAATTAGCAGCGAGCGGGGTACATCGCTCATGCAGCTAGGTGGACTGACGGCATAGTTTGCCTGGTGTGGGGAGCGCAGGATTAGTCATCATGACAATCGGCGAGGTCTATGCCTTCCAGAAGATGAAAATCCCCCTAAAAAAAAACCAACATCAATGCAACTGATAGCAGCTGGATTCGAAATGTTCTCTAGTGGCGACCACGATCTAGCAGACGCGCTCGTAGGTCCCCCACTAGATGGACCGAAGTCATAGTTGTGGGGGGAGTCGAGAAGAAAGATATTTGGGGGAGGACGGAGAAGAATTGATATTCATATCCGATCACAATAAATACAGACGAGTTTTCTATGTGATCATATTTATAATCATCTTTAACACGGTAGTTAAAACAGTTTATTCTGTAAGAAAAGGCCCAATATTTAGCCACTTCCGCACATGCAGTGGTAGTCGTGCAATAAAATGCACCGCCCGCCAGCCCGCTGATAAATGCGTATGCGGCAAACAATGCGAATCACACAACCGCCACCGCCAAACCACTCAACACGTGTTTTACCCCTCCACGGGGCATCTTCAGGAGTTATGTTACACCGATTAGTGCCAAACACAGAGCTACCACTGCATGTGCGGAAGTGGCTAAATATTGGTCGTTTTCTTACTTAGGATGGACTTCCGCGAGGTAACGCCTGATTACATTAAATATTAAAGTTTATTCTGTATTTTCATGAGATTCGTAGCATCAAGTGCTTTCATTATAAGGCAGCATAGTTTATTGTAATATTCCTTCAAATGTATCACAAACATATATGATGCAAAATCAAAAATAATAAAACGTATTACTCCAGTCTATTTGTGGTTTAAATTTAACCTCAAAGCGCAGATGTGATTGAAGTCTGCCAGAATTAAAATAGACATTTTAAAAGTAAGTCGCGGCGGCGACTGTACCCGTCTCCGGCGGCGACTGTACCGTGACGTCATCGGCGCTATCTCGATGGAAGCTATTTGCGTGCGCGTGCGCTTCATAAACAAAATAACTGTACCAATGATAAGATCTATTGGAGACTCCAGCATTCGCTGGTGCCAGTCTAACTGTGGACCACACAGACATGACAGTTTTTTAAAGGCTTCGTTTTTCAACGCCTCTCGTTCTTCTATCCTAATTTTAGGACATGGACATATTTGACAATAATTCTTTCATCTTATTCTTTTATTTTCTCACTCTCACTCTCATCCTTCACAATTTGTATCATTCTTTCTTTATATGTTTTTAGACGTTGTCGTCGTCGTTCCAGCTAACAGGCCTGTCCCAAATATATCTATGAGGGTACATACCATAATTGACCTTCTACACACACATAAAGTACACTGCTGCCCATTACCAAACTTATTTATGAGCAGTGGCAATCTTATATAATTAATGCATAAATTGTGAATTATGTAAGATTGTATTCCGAGCGTCAGCCCCGCGACCTACGATCGCAAGTGTAAGTCCTCTACCGATGGACTACCACTGCTCTAATAGTATATACCATACGTTACTTGACAGCCAATACGATATACTCATTCCTCTAAGGCTTTTACATATATAACTAATTATCAAGTATATCAGCTCAAAAGCCGAAGAAGTATAAATATAGTTTTCAAATATTTTGAAATTAACATGAAACAGATAAAAAAGTATTCTTGTATTCAATTCATAAGGGCAGCCGACAGACGCCAAATTCCCCCCTCCCTCCAACACCGAAGATCGTAATGATGACCACTACCACCATAACAACTCCGCGTCTGGTTCGTGGTCGCCACTCGAGAACCTTTTGGCATCAACGGCGATGAAGAAAGTGCTATGTAGTCGCAGCATCAAGATCAAGCTACGAACCCTTTTGTTTCACTGTTACATCTGGCCTATTATACTGTACGGATGTGAGGCCTGGACCATAAAGGAAGACCTTCGTAAGCGTATAGAGGCTTTCGAAATGTGGACATATAGACGCATGCTGTCCATAAACTGGACTCAGAAGGTGACCAACGTCGAAGTTCTGAAACGAATCGGCCATATACGCGCACTAATGCTCACAGTAAAACGAAGGGAAATCGCTTACTTGGGGCACGTTCTTCGACACCAACGATACAATCTCCTTCAACTTATCATGATGGGAAAGGTCGCTGGTAAAAGGAAGGTTGATAGGAGAAAGAAGTCGTGGCTTCGTAACATTAGAGAGTGGACCGGAATCGCCAGCGCTGCTGAGCTATTACGCAGAACCAAAAATAAGGAAGAGAGCAGGAAGCTGATAGCCAACCTCCACTAGTTGGAGAGGCACTTCAAGAAGAAGAAGGCCATAAGTTGCATAAGCCCCCACTGCCACTTTATACGAGCAGTTCTTCGAGCTACATCCATGACTTTGGTTCTTCTCCGGATGTTCTATTCTCTGATTGCATTCTGCACCGAACCTCCGAGCTATCTATCTATCTAATGTAGTATAATATATAATTTAATATTTACCCTATATATTTTTTTCAATTGTGTTCACGACTGTACTATGAAATGTATATATATTGTAACGTACTGATTCTGAATCGAAATGAAACACCACTGGTTCACAAGGAGTCCTTTATTCACAAATCAGACGGTCACCCTACTTTAACACAAACTCTACTTTAGCTTAGTCCAAACTACACTTCCAAATCGCTCAAGAAATCGCTGTCCAAATAACTTACCAAATAGTCATTTTGTATCACTGATCGTAGATCTTAATATTATAACTCGAAAAACAACACTGAACTGTAACTGTCGACATGGGGAGTACACCTATTTATACTACGGAGAAGGTTCTAGTAAGTTCGAGACAGTACTCGGTTATAATTTCCGAGAACCGTACACTAAAATCTATAAACAACTTTAAGTTCACGCATGTTTACGGCACTTCTTGATCCTAGGATTCCGTGCTTATTGTTTAGTGTTCTGTTACTCGTATTTTCTAACAATATGCTATATTTGTTTCAGGTAACAAAAATCTCCATTACGTTGAAATTACACACCTACTTCAAATACGTAAGTACATTATATATAATATACTTTGCACACGGATTCACGTGAACGGTAAATTATATATTATATGTTCTATAGTCCTACCGAAACCTGTGTACCGCGCCTTAGAAAACCGCGGCGTGGTGGGGGTCGAGGAAAGTCTGCCAAAAATCCCTTTTTTATTCAAATAGAAAATTATATGCTATTTTGAATCTTCGATTATTTGTAACATTACAAGCAGCAAGCTCCCGCCGGCTGTATATATATATGTAGCCTTCAAGACATAAGTGAATAGGTTTCTATACAAGCATGTATCGTAGACTTCGTCATCGCTTTACATCAGGCGAGACAGATATCAAATGCTTTGATCATTATAACATCTTAAGAAGAATAAAGTCAAAAATAAAAAAGATTAAAAAAATAAAAAGAAATTTTGACAATAAGAGTTCTGTTAAAAGTTACAATGTTGAATAAATTAATTTTATCTTTATATTTAAGATAAATCATGAACGCTAGATGACTGCTGTTTGTTTATTCATTTATATTACACATGCAAATGTCAAAATCGTTTTTTTTTCCAAAGAACCTTTTACAAGAATTAGGAAGTTTTTTAAAAATATTTAAATCAAAGCCTTTAGTAAGATATAGCATAAAAAAGATTTATTTTTAATTTACATATTCTATTTAAAATATTTTTAATTATGTATTTCATTAATAATTGTTTTTTTTTATATTGTTTCAAATTATTATCGCGTTCGAATTCGGATAATTCAAATTTCCCGCCAAACGCTTATATATCATGTTTGTTTATAGACCTAGTTAAAATAGAGTGTCATTATTAGAGACCTAAAGGTGTTTGGCGTGTTTACAACCCCATCAATCTGTCAAGTTTCGCAGTAAATTGAAAACTACTAAATCTATCCTTTTCCACACGCCCTCTTCTCTCGTAACTCTTCCTCACTTAGGGCTGCCACTCCTATAGCTTTACCACCAATCTCTTATTCATAGCAGCAGATGTTAATTTGTATCTTAAGATTATCTAATGGATTCAGGCGTTACTTTGTGGAAGTCCATCCTAAGTAAAAAAAGGACTAATATATAGCTATTTCCGCTATGTAGCAGTAGTGTCACATTATTGTGACTCGGTGTTTGGCACTAATCGGTGTAACATTACTCCTGAGGATGCCGCGTATGTAGATGCGGCCTGGGCATGCCCACTAGGTGGAACTACGGCATAGATATGGTCGCAGGAAATCGCTAAATGCGAGCAGCGCAAGACCTGTCATCATGAATATTTCTCAATTTATTAATATATATTATATTCATAACCTTTTCTATCGATTTTGACAGACGTCAAATATTTGACAGCTAACGTCAGATGTTTTAATTTACTCTGTGGATTGTAAATGCATCTTTTTTTATAAAAAAAATATGAAAAAAAGAATTCGAATTCGTAGATCCTATCTCTAGATTATTTATACCTTTACAGTTTTTATTTTTAAAATTGAATATAAATATGAAACATTTTATACTGCGCGAATGAAAGCTTTTTAAAAATATTGTCAAATCTTGTGACATATATATGTAACGAACTGAACGTCTGCTTTGGATGCAAATAAATATTATTGTAAGAACGTTATATAGATATATAACATTGGCTCGTTAAGAGATATTGAGTTTAGTGAAACTAAGATAGTACTATGCTATATTTTTTTTTTTATGGCCCGCTATTGGGAGCCTCTCTCTTATTTTGTTTGGGACAGGGACTTAATTTACAAATAATTTTGACAGGGTTTTATCTTTATTCTACACTCACTTTCATTCTTCTCAATTTCTTTTATTCTTTCTTTTTATCCTTTACAATATCTTGCATTTTTATGCTATATTTGTCTACAAAATCAAATTTGGAATGGGAAGATCTATAGAAAAAAAACAGTAACCAGCTTTGCCCAGAATTAGCAAGTCATAGCAACAGTGGGCAAAACAATATCACAGAATAATTGACCTCTAAGTCGTTTTTTTATTTAGCCACTTAGAATCCAATTCCATCACTTGAAAATCATCTTTAACATACAATTATGGCTCAATTTACAATAATTTAAAATTAAGACTTGCTAAATTACATGTTATTATTATATATGTTATATTAAATCGTATAGAGACAAATGACTACGCATGGTACAGGCATATATATAACTAAAAATGTTACCTTTTATATATAAAAATACTCATTTACATATAGTTAACAGTTTAAATAATGACCTTCTTTTTATACATTTCAGAAAACTTGTACTTTATTTATTTACTTATTTACTATTGGAGATAAACAGTGACAAAAGGCATTAAGAAAGTACAAACTTAGAAGCTTAGAAATATAAAATAAGTTACAATTGTTACCATATAACTATCTCACTAAGAACATTTAATGATTTATAGTCAAAAAATGACAAAACAAATAAAAACATTACTAAACAGGGATCAAAGATTATGTATGGTTTATGTATTTATATTATGGTTTAAATTGTATTGTGTGTACTCAATAATTTCTAACGAAATTGTCTTTTAAAAGATACGAGAGAGCACGCTAATATATCAATATCGCTAACATATGAATTGTGGAGGTCACACATTCTGTATAACCTCTTTAGACAATGGCATAAGCTTATATAACTTTATTGATAATTATAATAAATTAAATTATAATAGGTGACGTGTAAAGTATATTTTTATATATAGTTGTAATGGAATAGGCGTTTATCTTCCATCTCATCTGATGGAAAGTGTAGATGAAGACGAAGGCGATACACGCTCATCCAAAATAAACCTGTTCACTCTACTCTTAAAGGCTCCAGAGTTCAACTCATCAGGAAAAATAGACCCAGGCAGGACGTTCCATATCTTGGCGACTCTCACCAAAAACGAGCTGTCAAACCGTTTAGTTCGACTTTTGGGTATGTCGACAACGTATGGATGAAACTTTTGCCTGCGCCTAGTAGTCCGATAAAGGAATGGAGATGGCTCAGTTCGAAAAGAGCCTTCGAGCACTCTCCAAAGAGTATTCTATATAAAACTGATAAGCTGGCAACTCGACAATGATCAAGGGTGTGTAGTCTGCTATTTGAGAGCTTTCCGTTGTTAATTAACTTCGCTATTCGGTCAACCGAGTCCAAAGCTTTTGCGAAATTCGGCTGAACCGAATATCATCTGGACCTCTTGGAAGAGGTGACTGCAGTACATGCAGGATCGAACTTGGGCAGTGTAACGAATACATTGAATTTAATTATTTATACTCACTGTAAAAAGTTTCGACTGCAAAAAGTTTTTAATTCATTTGTAAACAGAATTCAATTTTGAAATAAAATTTCGCAAAATATTGAACTACAATTTATAAAAGTCAAAACGCTTGTTAAATGTTAATTGACAAAAAAAAAGGCTTTTTATTCAATAAACGAATATTTAAATGACAAGAATCTTTGACAGCGATGTCGCCTGATTATTTCGATTACATTTAGGCTATATTTGCATCTGTTTTATACAATTTACGAGTTAAAATACACCCTGTAAATTTTTATAAGGATCATTGAAAATTATTGTCACCCCTTACACGTAGGGCGGCGCCTTTAAAGTTTACACTTCACGTAATTACTACGTGTTCCCGAACGTAACATGATGCTTGATTAAAAATTTAATCTACATTGAGAGTTTTATTGCATTACCATTGTCTCCGTCGCAGTTGAGATAGTTCGTTCCCGCTGGTTCGTCTGCCAACTTAGAACCGGTATCTTTTGTATAAAGATTTTGTTTATATGAACTGGTTTTCTAAGGCAATATAACAAAGCGAATCAACAAGCGTAACGATGTCCACAAGTGGGAAACCAACCGAATCATTACAAGGCGTACACGTGGGGTGTTTTTATAAGAATCGTCTACAACATATATAATCCATGCAGGTTTGTGCAACTGGCCAGTTAGAAATTAAAAAAATAATATTTCAAAAATAGAACTTTTTGACAATCTCATTAAAAGAAATTAAAAATAATCAAAATTAACCTTTTCGATACAAAAACAAAACCACAAAATACACTAGTTTTTGTAAAGAGATGTTTTAATTTTCTTATTTATAATTACTTCTACGTATACACATTTCTATTATTTATTTTCACATATTGCCATAAAATTTTCATATGCATAGTCTTTGATCCCTGTTTAGTAATGTTTTTATTTGTTTTTTTCATTGTTTGACTATAAATCATTATATGTTCTCAGTGAGATAGTTATAAGGTAACAACTGTAACTTATTTTATATTTCTAAGCTTCTAAGTTTGTACTTTCTTACTGCCTTTTGTTACTGTCTATCTCCAATAAAGTAAATAAAATAAAATAAAATTTAAACAATTCCGAAGACGAAAGCCTTACTCAAAGATCATCACAACGGTGATCGATCTTGCACTACCTGAGACTTGAAATATATTGTCGATATATCTAATAGAGCGGGTCTACACATGCATTGGTAGATGACCATTGGTTCACAAAAACCTTTCTGCCACTTACACCGATAGATATAATTAAAAAAAAAGATTTTACATCGATTAATACCAAACACAGAGTATGTTTGAGAGCTTTTCGTTGTTAATTAACTTCGCTCTTCGGTCAACTGAGTCAAAGCTTCCAGATGATATTCGGCTGCACCATCCAAGAGGTGACCGCAGTACATGCAGGATAGAAATTCGGCAGTGTAAAGAATATATTGAATTTATTTATTAATACTGAATGTAAAAAGTTTCGACTGCAAAAAGTTTTTAATTCATTTGTAAATAGAATCGAATTTTGAAATAAAATTATGCAAAATACTGGAAGATAAAAAAGAAAAAGATAAGAAAGAAAGAAGATAAAAGCCTTCCTCAAAGATCATAACAACGGTGATCGATCTTGCACTACCTGAGACATGGAGTATATTGTCGATATATCTAATGTAGCAGGTCTACACATGCATTGGTGGATGACTCGTGGTTGTCACTCAAAAGCCTTTCTGCCACTTACACCGATAGATATAAGTAAGAAAAGGATTTTACAACACACAACTTGAGGCAGTCATGTTATAGCTTAAATGACAATGATATGATGATCTTGCCTTGCAGAAGGCTTCTATAAGCTTACATAATGATAGATAGATCTCATAGATAGGACTCTGTGTTTGGCACTAATCGGTGTAACATAACTCCTGAAGATGCCTCGTGGAGGGGTGATACACGTGTTGTGTAATTTGGCGGTGGCGGTTGTGTGATTCGCATTGTTTGCCGCATACGCATTTATCAGCGGGCTGGCGGGCGGTGCACTTTGTTGCACGACTACCACTGCATGTGCGGAAGTGGCTAAATATTGGTCCTTTTCTTACTTAGGATGGACTTCCGCAAAATAACGACCGATAGATATGCACTGCCATTTCAGACGCCACTATAAAACACGTGATGCTTGTAAAATTTTGTTGTATATATTGATTGATATCAATATAATACAGTGCGATAAGAGACAAAAAAAGGTAATCAATATTCCGAGTGGATATGAAGATGTCCTCTTTCTGCCCTCTTCAGAAGCGCTGATCAGGTCAGCGACCCTCCGTTAAAACCCTCCGTAAAACCCTCCATGTCAGAGCACTCTTGAACCGGAAGCTGCAAGAACTTTATTATAACACCAACGTGCTATATCGCGTCGACTGAATTACTCAGTTCCTTGTTATCTTTTGTACTCTAGTGTCCTATCGACTTGAAACTTGAACTTTTATTGACTTAAAGTTACTTATAATTAGGCTTACCATAATTACGAAGAGCCAAACAGGGACGCAGAAGAGAAAGAAGCTCATTTTCATTTTGCTTTTCGCTTAATTTGTGTTTTTCATATTTGAAATGCAATCAAAATTATTATGAATTAACAAAAACAACACTAAAAATTTACCCGGTTTTATTATTCACCCACGCTTGCTTTATATTTTTCACTAGAGTGCACTTTCTTCAGAATCGTTTTGTCGTGCTTAATTTTGTCATAATATTCACTGCATGACATGTTCAAGTTGAGTTTGCACGGCTTCCACAACGCATTCTTATATCCTCCCCCGATCGTCAGACCACATAGTAAAAATACTATCTGTGAAAAAATTCTTTCCACTGGCGCTGAAGTACCGGATAGACACAACAAACTCCACAATTTTTTTTTTTAAATTTGGCACCTCAATATGCTGCTTGTAAAAATGGGTGAATAGCTGGACCTTTCTCGGAGCAATTAGCACTATTCATTAGAATTTTGGCGCGGGTGGCACGGGGGAATGATTGATTGGGGTGTCGGTGCTGTTCAAGTTTGACCGGGACGCTAATGCAGACCGGCCGGGACGCCGGGACAGAGATCTCAAACCGGGACTATCCCGGTCAAACCGGGACGTATGGTAAGCCTACATATAATACTTATTAAAGAAGCATATAAAAGGATCTTGTCCTGACTAGAAGCGCTGATTTCCGGAACCGATTTTCAGCAACTTTGTAACTTCCGATAGATGTCGTTGATGATAGTGTATCTAGATGGGTGGTCTGATAAGATGCCTCACCCGTGGACAGTAAAAAGCAGTACATCGTGTTCAACCAGTTCCAAGGGTAATTATATATAAAATGATAAATCTGAAATATATTACATTCGCTTATATATTTCTATAAATTAAATGATAATTACATGACCACGCTCATTGTAATAATTAAACATATATTTATTCTTCAGAATAGGCTTCAGATAAAAGGAGAACCTTATAAGAAAGTTGATAATATCATTGCAATAGTTATTTAAATTAAAAAGATTGAAACAAATAAACATGTGTTAGCTTAATAAAATTTCGTATGCTAAGTGACAGCTCAGAGAAGCCTTACAAAGCACCTCGTAGCACTGCGAAGCCCTACGCCACTTATCCGCGAAGCCTGCTCAACATTTTGTCACTGACCTGGAAAAAATATACAGCGGTGTGTAACGAAAAACACTTTGCAAGCACTTGTGAAATCGACACGCACGCACTTAGCCGGTTTTAAACCGTGAAGAGACACTCGGAAGGCATTCACGCCATTACAAACGGCAGGTTCTACCTGTAAACTGCTATATAGCTATATCATAATTAATATTTTTTTATAGCTCTGAACACTGTTATACAGGTGATTTATTTTAGATATAAAAACCTAATTGTGTTAAATGTACATTTCACTCTGAAATATAATACATTAATTTATTTTATTTATTATAATACAACAGGACAATAATTTCCTTCAGTACAAAGTTTTCAGCGACATATAGTATACTGTAATTAATATTGTTACGTACTGTTGATTCTGACTCGGAATGAAACACCACTGGTTCACAAGGAGTCCTTTATTCACAACTCAGATGGTCCCCCTACTTTAACACTAAGTATACTTTCGCTTAGTCCAAACTACGCTTCCAAATCGTTCAAGAAATCACTGTCCAAATAACTTACCAAATAGTCACTTTGTATCACTGATCGTAGATTTTAATCTTATAACTCGAAAAACAACACTGAACTGTCGACATGGGGAGTACACCTATTTATACCACGGAGAAGGTTCTAGTAAGTTCGAGATAGTACTCGGTTAGAATTATAGGCATAACTATATACCGAGATATATATTAACGTATAAATCTGTGTTTCCCACCGTTGGGTCCACGTCCAATAAAAGACCAATTCAATTGTTAAGGTAGCAATTCGAAAGTAAATTTTATGCAAGTTCGACCTTTACGTTTTAATTTAAAATATATCTGTTACATAGTGGCGTTGTAATAATTTTAAAAAGGCTATGTTGATATATAAAATGTATAAGATTGAAAATACAATGATCTAAACTAAAAGTCTAAAAACTGTTCACGCGATACATGGCAGCTGAATTAAGTAAATATTAAGTTTTACGGTCAAGTTTAGTGCTACATGATGTGAGGAAGATAATGCTACTCTCGTGTTAATATCGCTAAGATAGTTGCTTGATCCTTTGGGTTAGTCGTTCGGATATATCATCTATACCAGAGTTCCCCAAACTTTTTTGTGTCGTAGACCCCTTGCCATGTTTTTCCGTGTTGGGTTGACCCCCTACTTACCTGATATTGATTTCCTGTAAATTTATAACTGTAGTGAAGTTTAGTGTATGTTCAAAATGTATTGCGACCACAAAGCGAATACCAACATCCTACAACTTACACAATTTTATAAACATATATAATATTTTTTTTACTTCATAGGTACTTTTATAAATAATGTAAATGTTTTGATATTATAAGACAGTATGGTGTAAGTAAATAGGTACTATCAGTGTATATGTTGAGATCCACTATCGTGGATTCCCAGTTTCATTTCATGGACTCTCAAATTTTTTTTCGCTGACGTAGACCCCTTGCAGGTTGTCATAGACCTCTAGGGGTCGATGTAGACCACTTTGGGAATCACTGATCTAAATGACTCAAGGTCCCGAATCTCAAGAGGTCAATATTCTTACAGTGGCCTCACAATATATTTTATACGTTTACTATAATTATAACAAATTCAAAAAACTAGGGCCACCCCCAGTTTTTGAATTTTTAAACGGAATAAAATTTTTTTGCGACTTGGACTATGTCAACATGCTGTCACTTTACTAGTTTAACCCTTTCCACTCCAAGGCTGTTATGTAGCATCGATAAAATTTAATTGAATTATAGTATCTTGCGATTCTAGAATATGTTTCATTCCTTCGTGATTCAAACATTTTATTAACAAAAATCTTCCCTGTTTTAAAATTTTCCGCAAAAAGAAGTATTACACAATGTCGAGTATCACTCGACAGTGGAGCTTGTGGAACAAAATCAGTGTCCAGTGACACTCGACATTGGAGTAGAAAGGATTAAATACTTTCTCAATCCTGATTATCAATCCAAAAATGATTGACAAATCTTTCACAAGTATATGTGTACGCATATATAATCAAGTTTCAAGACATCTTAAACCTTACGTTTCTTGGTTTTAAATCTAAAATTAAAAGTATATTATTGATCGAAATGTATGTAACTTGGTTTGTTGACTCATTTACGTGGTATATTAAAATGTTTCATTTAAAACAGCAACTATAGCCGGCGGCAACTTACTACTTAATGTTACAATAATCGACGATTTAAAATCGCATGTAAATATCAAATCTAATAAATATATTTTAATTTAAATACATGAAAACATTGGATGTTCTAAGGAAAATACTTTATATTAATCATTTATAAATATAGCCTTTTTATTAACACTAATCATACCAACACTTAGTAGGCACTTATTTCTATCATAACGGGTAAAATGACTCGATTTTATATTTCCTACTTGAATGTATTAAATATAGTTATTAGGAACGACAGGAAAATAAATTGTATTATAGTTAAACAGAATAGTATATTGACAATTTCTATTACAAACGCAAAGAAATAATAATTCTTGATGCCGAGTTAAAAATGGGTCATTTGACCCGCTATGGTATGTTTAGTGTTAATTGACTTTAAAGGCTTTATCGAAAGCAAAGCTGGTAATAAATATTGAAGGCATCGCCGCAGTATGTCGCGATACATGTTGACGCTTTTATGGCGTAGCAGATGCGTAGACACGGCCGTAGACCGTCTACGCCGTTGCCGTAGCGCCCGCCTTACATACAATATCTTTGCAGATTATGTTTTAGACCAGCTTATGGTTACTCCGTATGTTGTTTATTTATTGTTATATCACCCTGTACACACTACATTATAATACAGGGTGATTGTTTATACGTGTTAAATTTAGAGAGGTATGTATGAGTCATTTGCTGACATATATTGATATATTTAAAAAATGCAAAACAACATAATTATAAAACAGTAAGAGGTTTATTTAAAAATTTATATAGATACGTATTAAAATTAATAATTGTTTACTAACTGTCCTTGCAGAATGTACACAGATAGAAATTATTGTCCTGTGGTGATTAAACATAAAAATAAATACAACATATTTCAAATAAGAAATACATCCAAAATTACCATTTTTAATGATCACCCTGTATAACAGCATAAAGTGAGTCGATTGATCTATATAATCAGGTGTAAAACTACTTTAAAAAAGCCATAGGAAACATACTTTATCCCCGTGTCTAAATACATTTATTAATAATATAATATAACCGTTGTTAGTAAATGTACAGTATATATAAATGTATCCTATTTTAATATTTGTCGTCGTTTCACCCCACAAGGGGGATATAAACTTATCGCCACGCTTGTTAGACGGAGCGGTTTTAGTAAGTTTGTATTAAATATCTGTGAGCAAAAAAAAAACAAAAATCAGAATCGAACCTGTTGACTTGAGCGACAGCCTTATAAACTAAACCTTTCTCCACGCGTTGCATTAATTTCCTGCTCGGAACATTAACGCCACGTGGCCGTGACGTGGACAGCTTGTTACGCACACATCTGTCATAAAAGCCTGACGTATGTGACGTATCATTTGAGGAGATGCAGGTGGGGGTGAAGGGGAGAAGGTGGGGGGGAGCCGTTACGTCTGCACATTAGACTGGCCGTTCATTTGTCAATGCTGCACATGGCACCATGCAGTGTGGTGTATGTAAAACGAAGAATTATAAAAAACTAGCATTGTGATCAATGTATCTTTTACAATAATAATAATAGTATCTTTATGAGTTTTTGTTTAAAACTTCCGAAGCTGGACACTAGTTTTTTCCATAGATTATTTTTGGACCAAATGAAAGAGATAAGCAGACAGGTTCAAGAACGCTCATCGAGGCACAGGAGCTAAAGAGAGAAATTGAAGGCATCGACAAGGCGGAAATTCTTCCCGGACGCCATTGTGACCTATCGCGCACTCCGCAGCACGGAGGTGGATGTGGCCTTGATCCAACTCTTCACGGAGCACGGCGTATTCTCTGATCACCTTCATAGGTTTAAGCTCAAGAAGGATCTTTCGTGTTTTTGTGAACCAGACGTGGATCAGACCATGATCCACCTGGTAGTCATATGTATACATATTTACATAAGTATGTTTGTATATATTTATGTGTATATAGTAATGTATGTATTTATATGTACATACACCCTAAACTGCCTTTTCTACAAAGACGGAGAAAGATAAAAAGTTAGCTGTGTTAGTAATAAATAGAAATATAGTGTATAATATACATAATTTATTTTGTAATGTTATGAATATATGCTTAAATATAAATGTTAAAATAGTACTTCCTTTGACTTTAAAATATTGGATATTGTGAAGCATCTATATATATATATATATATATATATATATATATATATATATATATGTATATATATATAGTAATGTATACATTTGCATGTACACCTAAAACTGCCCTCTCCTTCATGTCTCTCATCTCCATCCAAAGGTTGTCTGGTAAAGATCGCCTCGTGCAATAACACCGCCTTGTGTACCTATATATACACTGTTACTTTTTTTAATTATTATCTATGGTTTACAATAAAGTGTAAATAAATAAATAACTAGATTTAAAGACTCCACTGGAATGGTAGAGATATATACGAGAGTCCAAAAACAGTCATTTCAATAAAGTCATTCAATAAAAAACAGTCATTCAATAAAAGACCTTCGAGCTCAAAAAAACGAGAGATGCTATATAAAAACTTGAAAAAAGTATTGTATAATAATAAAGGAAAATAAATAAATGTAATACCACACTGCGATCCCATCAAATCGCCAACCCGTCTACCCATATGGCGATAAGTTTATATCCCCCTTGTGTGGTGAAACGACGACGAATTTTCAACTAGGGTACATTTATATCCACTCTTAATTTACTAACAACGGTTATGTTATATTATAAATGTATTTAGACATAGTGATAAAGTATGTTTTCTATGGCTTTTTTAATTCGTGTTAAATATTATTGTAGTTTGAAACTGTTTATTACGAACTGTGTAACATATTTTCATATTTTATTGTAACAAATTTGCAAATGCAATGGAGTCGTAGATTTTGCGTTTTTAATCCGGATCGTTAGGTATTTGACCCGGGTTTGTCCGCGGCGGCAAATTGACCAGAAATTTTTGGATCAGTGATTTGGCAAACGTCGTGTGCACAGGAACCTTATATGTTAGGCTTTATCATTAATCAAAGTCGTAACATATGGTGAATGCGGGCGACAGGAATACGCTACCATAATGTAGATATCTACAGAAAGAAACTATATGTTTGTAGGAATAAAGTTGCAGGAGATATCTACAAAGCTGTTTACTTTGATTGAGGTGATGAAAGGATAATGGAGGTGAAATTAAACGATGAAGAAATCTAAAGTCACTACTGAGGAATTCGGGGAAATTCCACATATATCTAAAACAAAATTATTTTGCTTTAAAATAGACTTTGTATATCTGAATATCTAGTTATATATAGGGCTTACAATTACGCCGATTTTTAACCATTATTAAAAACCGGTATTTACGTAAAAATACCAGTATTTCGGTATTAATAAAAATTAAATTTTTGCACAATATTAGTTAATTATAAGAAATTTTTTGAAGATATACAAACAATTTCATTGTATTAAAATCTTTTTCGAAAAAAAAAACAGGAACAAAAGGAACGTAACGTATGACAATAGTACAAACAATTGTAGAATTATAAAAAACCTTTTCGGAGGCTTTGGCGCTTGATGACAAAACCATTGATTATTTGTTTTTTTAAGCATACTTTAATAAACAAAACGCAAATTATTATTTCGTAAATACTATCAATTTAATTATATTTTTGCTTCTACTATATAATGCCGTACGAGCCTATTATATGTAAAATGTAACATAGAATTTAATATGTACATTTTACTAGCACATTTTTTGTATCTATCTACTCCTACTCTCTATATAATAAAATAAATAATATCTACTCATTTTAGAACAATATTTATCGTATTTCATATATCATTTGTTAACAAGTCAATATAACAACTGAGGTAAGTAAAAAAGTAACTGGTGTAATTACAACGAACACACCCCAAAATACACCCTGTACAACAAATATAAACTGCCAACCTTCGATACTCCAAGCTCTGAAGCTAAACACTCCAAATCATCATCATCAATCAGTCTAGTCTAGTCTCTTAGTCCTAAGCTGGTACTCCTCCCACATTCCCACAGATGGGTCCAATATCCTACATACGAACTGACTTGTGCTATATAGACTAAATAGCAGTAATGATGTAAAATAACGCCACACAATCACCCTGTGTAAAGTTGAATAAAATATTAAAATTATATCTTTTGTAAGTACAAAACCTTAATTTTTAAAACGTATTTTATTGATATATAATCATTAAGTTATTCATTATTTCTGTCGTAAAATTGGGATAAATATACACCATGTATATGCCTGTTTACAGTTAGACAGAGAAATCCGGTCAGTCATATAAATCGTGGTCACCCTAGTAAAATAAGAAGTTTAGTATTCCGTTCCGGACAAGCGAGGCGATTGTCCACGAGTTATAGTAATTTGTGGACATTGTATTCCGTTGCATATTCATTGCAATTGTTACGCTTCGTGTATTGTTTATTGTAATGCGAATATAAATTATTTAAAATAGAAATACTTTCTAGTAATTTAACTGTGATTAGTTAACGGGAAAATTTACTGTAAAATTCAGTTTGACTTATTTTAACACTTTCGTTACCAGCACCGGAGACAGATGGCATCCATTTGCAGTTCCTTATATTGCATTGTCATTGAATTGATTTCTCTAAGGGTGCAATCATGTTATTGAACGCGCCTTTACACAAAAACAATTCTTCGCAAGTACAGCATGTATTTGGAAACTTAAATTTAACATATATAAATAGTATCACCGAAATAATAATCTACTAAGGTTGAACGAAAGACGTTTTACTTTCAATTTATAAATCAGTAGGAATAAATCCAAGTAGAAGGTGAGTTGTTTTCAGTGCAAATGGCAAAACACGGGAATCTATATGTACGTAAAAATTGTAATGTGGTTTTACGTGTTGATCCCTGTTTTAAGATTTATCACAGCCAAATAAATTAATAATAATTATCCTAACTTGTATTTTTAATTAGCATACAGCCATGTAATGTGCATAGATCGCGCGCTGTTAGGTTCAGTATCATCACTTCGGCGTAACGTTCTGCTGTAAAGAAAGGGTCAGTGATCATTTTAACACGAAATAAATACATTTAAAAAACTTTTAAGTTAAACGGTTTTTTTGATACCCATATTGTGGTGGTCGTGGAAAAATATGCACCTAGTCCGCCATATTGGAACGGCGTCCATCTTGAATTTTAAATTTTGACATAATCATCGTGTTTTACTAGTGTAGCCCTTTCATTTGTTACCCATATTGAGGGGGTTAAGGAAAAATACGTAATCCGCCATTTTGTATCGGCGGCCATCTCAGATTTATAATGTTATTGACTTTATTATATTGTATTGTCATCTAAATTAAATGTGTGTACCAAATTTCAGATCATTCTGACAACGGGAAGGTGCTTAAATTTCAATTTCTAATTTTGATCCAAATAAATTCCGTACGGGTCGAACTAAATGAAACCGTTTAAAAAGCCTTCTTTTATACCACAAGAATCCTATTTAATACATTTTTTTAATAAAAATTTATATCACAGACTATAGCATCCGTGCGTTTCTTTTTAACAATAAAAGTTTTTTTTTTATTGCTTACATTATTGCGTGCCAGTGTTTACTAACCTAAGTTACTCTAGTCTCTCCTTAAACTATTTAAAACTTAATAAAACTTAAATTTCAGATTTTTTTTCTACTTTAAACTTTTTTTACCTAAATTATTTTAGGTTTTTTAACAATGCCTTAGCAATGTTCAGTTTTTAAGGTTACATTTAGTGCAATCTCATGTTGTGCGCCAGTTGATGAACAATGCGATCGCATCTTGAGTCTCGTGTGACGTGAATTTGCTACCACCATGGACACTTACAACCCGAGGGTGTCTGTTGGTCGATGGACAACGAAGACAGCTTCGCTCTTTAGCCCCTGAGCCTCGTGGATGGTGAGCGTCATTAAACCTACCTCTGTACTGTAACCTTGGCTAAAGAGATGTTGTTTTGACCTGGACATTTGTCAGTTACCGATTGTTTCCAGAATAAGGACGCCTACTAAGGAAGTATATTACCTCTTTAGATGAATATATGCCTGTATACATCTTCAGGGCATGGACGAGTTCCATCGGGTTCCTATAGTCTTCAGTTTTAAATATATGGTTACCCTATTTACGTCCCATTTTAATGTAAATAAATATGGTCACACTAACTCTGCTAGTGACGCAATGAAAGTGCACGATCGCTCAACCCCTTCCCCCGCATACCCTCGCATGCCCCGTCGTCGCCTACCACTTTTTTTTTTAAATGCACCGCTGAGGCAACGACTCTCGAGCCCCGCGGCCGCGCGTTTAGTTCTACGCAGTTATGGAGACGCAGCGAGTATGAAACTAAGGTTTTAATTTTTTATATTTAATTACTTACTACATTTACGTGGATTTGTCATTTACAAAAGTTTATTTAGTTATTTATATATATGTGTACATATGTGGGAAAGTAAATATAGACGAAATATCAAGTTGAAATTATTTATTTCAAAAATAAAATCATTTACGCAAATTTACATAATGCCGCCATTACAGACAGCTCCTGTCACACATAAACCACAGAATATAAATATATCTCGATGACAGATAATTTCGTTTCGTTATATTTATTTATTAACTACATTTATCGACTACTTATTGTCATTATTCTTTTGTTTATATAACGTTTCTTAAAGATAAATTTTCAAGATTTAATTATTTAGCAAAGATTGGAAGCTGCAGTTGACGTGTTCAGTGAACAATGAACGTTCCAATATATCAGTATTAACTGGTGATGCAACTACCAATGCCCCTGTGCCGCCATTTTGTTGTTTTTGGCGGGAATTCAGATGCGTCAATACGCTGTGTGCTGAATGTGAATCTAATAAATAATAATACTACACAGTATGATTCTTTATTGGTAAGATTTAAACTGGTAAATGTATAGCTCGTTTATCAGCAAGAAGCTATATCTTTACATCTATTTCTAATCATCCTGTATAAAGTTAACAATCTCAAATATATCATAAATATAATATACATATATATATATATATGTGTGTATGTCATATGCTCTCAGTTAACGTACGTCAGAATTTATAAATAACTTAATGATAATATAATAAAAGCGTGTTTAAAATTCGAATTAATATATTTTAAAATTAATAATTATTTATTATCTGTTATACTGTACTGTACTGATAGAAGTAATTGGTTTTTCGCATTATAATAAAAAAAACATTACATATTTCAGAGTGATCGTTTTATACAGGATGATTTATTGACTTTGTGGGATTCATCCGATAACGAGGTAATGACAACACGAAGTACGAATAGAAGTGTGTACATTCATGCATTTGCATTTTGTCTGTACATATTGTTGTAGCAACAAGGCTTTTATAGCTTCATCTGAACTGAGTTTATGAAGCGGAAGGTTTCGTGAACTTAAAAAGTTATAAACTAGAAAACTTAATCTGGTAGGGCGCCTACCAGTTGAACGGTGATGTTCGCACGTTGCAGAGTCTCTTTGCGAGCAGAACTTTGACTGGTGATTAGTACTTGCTTGGGCAAGCACTCATCACCAGCTTACTTAGGCTTGGAATGGCTTCGTTGACCACAGGCAAGTCGAGGAAGGATCTGGATCCAACCTCGGTCCGCCCACGCTGCACTATGGTGCATCGAGGCTAATATCATCATTCATTTTCGTCTGATATGTCGTACGATATATATAATCTATGGTATACAGAGGTAAATATTTATTAAATAAAAATTATAATAAAATATCAATAATAAATATAAAAAATGGAGAAATAAAATACACTGCAACCCGAAAAAAATAAAAATTGTTGTTAAAGTTTTAATAGTTAGCGCTGATTGCCGCTGATTAGAAATTATGATTTTTTATATTTGCTAAACTATTTACAAACCCAGCAAATTAAAGGAAAAAAGATTACGATGGTATGGCCACATTCAACGGAAACCAGATAACCACGTGGTAAAAACTGCTTTAAGCCTCCCAGAACTCCCAAGAGGGAGAGGGCGTCCAAAAGCTACGTGGTGGTCTAATATCAGAAAGGAACTGGAAACCCTTCAACTTGATGCAGGGACAACCCAGGATAGAGTGGCCTGGCGCAAATTGATAAGGAGACCCGACCCCAAATAAAGAGAAAAAGGAAGGAAGAAGAAGAAGAAGATATTTGCTAAACTATTTAACTTATTGTACCATAGTGCGCTGTTCGAGGTAAGGGAGCGGTCGCTATCTAAAAACAGGTGTTCTGGTGTAGTGGGTAGTGTTTGGTTCTGTTATGTATAACCTGGTGACCTGTATGGAGTGTTCCAGGTGTAGTGGTTACTGGTGGTGCTGTGAGGTTAGTGCTTGCAGTGCTGTGAATGTCTGCAGGGGGTGCGGTGTGGCGAGTGTTCTGTGGGAACCCCCTGATGGACCTGTGTGAAATGTCGCAGGTGCAGTGGTGGGCCAATCACAGATCGAGAAGTATTGTAGTGCGCTCTCTTTCGCACGATGTGTATAACAAATTATATTTTATAGAATTCCCCTTTTCGATGCGTAACGTTGCGTTACAACTGCAAGGACTTTCGTCGAAAAACTCTCTTAAAGGCTTCTATACCTGTAACATATCAACATCCTTATGAAAATCTGATATATGTACACAAGATTATTGGCATCAGAAATAAAGAAAAGCCTCTTATATGTTTCTCTAAGCATAATAAAATCAGTAACACTTTTGTGGGCAACTGTACACGGTGTAACAATACGCTTTCGTGTAATGTTCATCAAATGTTTTGCGATAACATTTTTTATTGTTAACTAACCGTGTCCCGCGACATCGTCTACGTGGAATTTAAAAAAAAACCTTAGTTTATTATGTTTTTTCGTATAGATATGAATTTCTCAATTTACATAAATTCTTATGTGATCCACAACACGCAGTTTTAATTTCAATTTAAATCAGCGTGAACTATCACGGGTTATATATGAAATTCATTGGGATGATAGTGGCGCCATCTGTCGAATATTTGTCATACTAACCTATAAACCTTCGCAGGACCATGCACAACAACTTTGCTGAAGATCATCACATGATCAAAACCATAGTTTACGATTATATGAAGGACGTACAAACATTCGTTTTTACATGTATAGTTTTAAAAATATTGTATTAGTGACTTGTTTGAGTTTGTTGTGGTCGATTTTCATGTCAGAGATCGTTTGGGACCTTCGTATCTTTAAGTGGAAGGATACCTTTATCATGTCTCCTGAAAGACGCCCATTGTAAGGCCCAGGCTTCCTTCAATGACCACCATGATGATTGGTCCATCTAGTGCAGAGTTCCCCAAACTTTTTTGTGTTGTAGACCCCTTGCAATGTTTTTCCGTGTTGGGTAGACCCTCTACTTACCTGATATTGATTTCCTGTAAATTTCTAACTGTAGTGAAGTTTAGTGTTAAAAACTTACAGTAAAAACACATGTTAATTTATACATTTATTAATTGAATTTAAATTAAAACTACTCAAAATAGAATTTTGTATCTGTTATGTAGAATATACGTAACATATATAATAGTTTTTTTACTTCATAGGTACTTTTATAAATAATGTAAATGTTTTGATATTATAAGATAGTATGATGTAAGTAAATAGGTACTATCAGTGTATGTGTTGAGATCCACTATCGTGGACCCCCATTTTCATTTCATGGACCCCCGCCTTTTTTTTCGCTGACGTAGACCCTTTGCTGGTTGTATGGACCCCTAGGGGTCGATATAGACCACTTTGGGAATCACTGATCTAGTGAGAAATCTTCGTCGCCACTTGAGAACCTTTCGACCAATATGTCCTGCCCGCTGTCATTTCACACGAGCAAACCTAACGTAAACACTTAATTTATATTTGAACCCAATTTTGTTATGATTTTTATTAACAAGCGAATAGAGCCACGGAGGGGAGACGTGGGGAGGGGAGGGCTATGACGTCACCGCACTCCGCCTCGCTTGCAAACAATAAATGCACTGGCAAGCTTAACTTATTTCAAAATGGTTTCTATAAAAAATATATATAAACTAGATATCTCGCATCAACGAATCCTATTTTAATAGATATTCGCGCATCTATAACCTTCGTTTACAGCAGTGATTCTCAAAGTGGTCTATATCGACCCCTACGGGTCTATGACAACCTGCAAGGGGTCTACGTCAGCGAAAAAAAATTTGGTGGTCCATGAAATGAAAATGGAGGTCCACGATAGTGGATCTCAACACATACACTGATAGTACCTATTTACTTACATCATACTATCTTATAATATCAAAACATTTACATTATTTATAAAAGTACCTATGAAGTAAAAAAATTGTTTATTTAATGTTACGTATATTTTACAAAACAGATACAAAATTTTATTTTGAGTAGTTTTAATTTAAATTCAAATAATAAATGTATAAATTAACATGTGTTTTTACTTTAAGTTTTTGACACTAAACTTCAGTTAGAAATGTACAGGAAATCAATATCAGGTAAGTAGTCTGCCCAACACGGAAAAACATGGCGAGGGGTTTACGACACAAAAAAGTTTGGGGAACTCTGGTTTACAGGCTTAAAGACCTGATGATAGCTGGTCTGAATGGATATTCTAGTCTTGTAAACGGTTGATGAGACTGACCGCAAATCAAGCTGGTCTTATTTGAAATCTACGAAGACGAAAAGATGGTCATATAACAGATTTAATTAGTTATAAAATTAAACTGAATTATTCTATATATAGTCTTCAGATCTGTTCCTTTTTCTTTATCACGTGTATGTCAGTCCACAGAAAGAGACATCATCCTTCACCAAAATTTCGCTTTTTTGACACAAGTTTTACTATCATATAGAAATGCCTTACATTGTAATTGATTGTTTTATTACTAATTTTTATAATTATATACCTTTTTAAAAATAAATTGCGTCGTTTATATGTATCTGTAGAGAGTTTATTAAAAAAGCGGTGATGAGAGATAAAATCCGCACCGTCATTTCATATTACGTTGCCTAGGCAAATGGCGACGTAAAGGAAAGATTGTGAAGTGAAAATACGTATATATATTTTGTTTCTTATCCCAAAGTAATGCAACACACCTATATTTTTCTTATTGAAAATCACCCTGTAATAAAAAACACGTTGGTCGGCTGTGCAGGGATCGAGAAATTTCGATCAGCATAAAGAAGGCTCCGGCTTTTCGCGCCAAATCTCGCCGCCATGTTGCGGCGCGTGTTTTATCTGTCATCGTTTTGCATTTACCTTTTTTTTTAACCAAGTCGGCGCGAAGACGTCGCGAATACATTCGCCACAGATAATAAACATGCAAATAGATACACGAATTATTGTTATTGCAGATTAAATATATTACGTATTGTGTAAATTACTAAATACTAAATGTTTTATATTACTTTCATTTAATTTTTGATTTTATACTTTAATAATTATGCATTGTATGTCTACCTAGATTTAATATACACCAATACCTCACTTTTCGTCGTAGTTACGTTCCAAAAAAAACGATGCAAATTGAAACGTCGCAAAGTAAATTAAGATTTTCGATAGCAAACCGTGTAAAGATCGAAGATGGGTTCCAGAGTCACGAAAATATTACTTTTTAAAAAGAAAATTGAACAAAGTAACGTAAGTTAAAAAAATAACATAACTCTGCCAATAAATAAATTGGAATAATATTTACCTTTTTTGTAACCAGAAACAACACGAAAAACTTATATAAATTTGTTATTCCCTTTTAAAAAAAAGCACAACACACTACGTAATTGAAACTGAACTCTAAAATTAGCAAAACAAAGTGAAAATAAAATTGCGTTGATTTTTAGTTAGAAAGGGAATCCCCGAGTTTGGATGGCATTGCGCAATTAGAAACAAAAGTGTTGCCATCTTTTAGAAAAAAAAAGAAAATTTCAAAAAAATTTAAAGACTCGAACCCAAAACAACGCAACCTCGAAAATCTAACGACGCGCAGTAAAAATTAGTACTAATTAAGCAGCGACGCAACTTCGAAAACAACGCAAAACGAAACGACGCAAAGCGAGGTATTAGTGTCCATATTGATTTATAACGTACTAGACACGTAAATAGGATATCTCTTAAATACATCGGGAATGTCGCTATGGATCTAAACATTTCTGGGTCCAGAAGAGGAAGACCGAAAACAAGATACAGATACCATAGTGAAAGACAAAGACCTGCAAAGTTTTCGCGAATGACGTGTCCAATTGCGCGTGATGGAGAAAGAAGATAAGGAAAGCAGACCCCTTGATCAGATGGGATTAATAATGCTCAGGAGAGAGGGAGAAAGAGATTGATTTATACCGTGTGTTAGGCGTAAATTTGTATTATTTTTTTTAAAAAATAGATTGCAAAGGCGAACTTTGGCACTGTTAGGGAGTTAACTATATGCGCTGCAAAAATAAAATAAATAATTATAGATGAAATAAATCCAAGAGGGTCTGATGAGAAGACACATAGACAGGGTCACCTAGAGAATAAAACAGAGTGCTATGCTCGAAGTTTAACTGCGAGATCGAATCTGAAATGAAGTGATATGCAGAAGAACCAAAATGAAGAAGTAGCTAGAAGAATTGCTCGTTTTAGGTTTTGCAACTGGTGGTTGTTGAGACCAAAATGGCGATGGCGATTTATGGAAGAGGCTTTTACCTTATAGTGGACATCCACGTGGCTGAAAACAACGACATTCTAACCTAAAATCAATGGTTTCATAAAAAATAAATGACATGCAATTTTTTTTTCAAAATTCGTATAACTGCAAATTAAAATTAATTATTATTTATTATCTGCATACTTTTACCAGCCAGGAGTGATTGACCTAACCCATTCTATTATATATATTCTATAATGATCATTTTATATTGCTGACAAATCTATAAATTCACCTATTATTTACACTATACAAATCAATCTGTATATTGCGATGCTTGTAAAACATGTAGGTTTTTCTCATTACAATATATATCAAGTTCAATGACACCACACGCAACCTAACACATATGTTTAAAATGTCATCGTATGCTAATTCTACTGCATCGCTTATTTGTTTAATAAACATATCGCATATTGTAAAATAATCACTTTAAAACCCACGCCGTTTAATGTTTGCAATTAAATTTAAATTTGTTTCAACTGTAATGAACACCGCTGGCGTATATATTTCATGAGAAATTTTATTAAAATTGCAAATGTCATTCGTGTAAAAAACCAACATGGCGGCGCGGTCTTTAACGTGAGTTGAATACAGCGCCATCTGTTGGCGGTATGGCGTTAATTACGAAATAATGTTACTCGATTTTCCTCGAGAACATTAAATAAACACCCTGTAGGAAGTAAAATTGAGAGAACTAAGTCTTGATATAGAAGGAGATTTTCGAAGCGGCCTATCTTAGCGTGATTTATTCTAATTCTTTGTTATTATATACCACGAACAGTTTATTTTGGTGTATGAACTTGAAATCCTTGACCGATAATTACAGTCAATCAAAACTCACGGATGACCATTGACCATTGACGTGTTTGGTCTCTTGGAACTAAACCCAACCTTCCTCCGCCCCCCGCCAATGTTCCTTCATCATCACTGTAAGCCAAGGTTGAGGGAACGCTATTAGAACAGCTACGCCAGTGACGACAGATCATGCAGCCAAGAGTCTGATCGAGAGAGAGCCAAGGGATGAGGTGGCAATAGAACCAATGGAGTCAGTCAAGTCCATATCCCAGAGGCAGGACATATTGAAAGATAAAATGTTAAAAGATACAAACAGAAAAAAAAAGTAAGTTTAATTTGTAAACTAATTGATATTTAAGAACGTGGCAAAAGAAAAGAGGCTATGTATGTGAGGATTGACAAGGAAAAGAAAAGAACAAAAGAATCAGTGAAGATCTATTCTATTGTTTCTGAAGATGTTAATGCTGTTAGCCCTAAGGCTTTTACAGCTTCATCGGTACTGAGTTCACGGAACGGAAGGGTCAGTGAACTAGATTCAAAGAAGATATAGCAATAGAAGTTGTAGAGGATGAGAAAATAGAAAGAAATTAAAACAGTAACAATGAAAAATTTATTGCTAAACAAACTCCCGGTCCCACGATATTGGGAATGAAAGGCTGCAAAAACGGGGGCCATAAAATATCAACCCAGGGTCCAAACGGACCTTGACAGTGAGTACTCTCATATATAAACACTTAGCACTCAAAACACACAGCCTTTTACGGTGAACATAGCCTTTAGTGTAGTTACGAACCTAGAGAAGGGATGGTATTATCGCAATAACTTCATTTCTCCCTCTCCGTCTCTGCGTCTCCTATATCCAAGAAGAGACAGTCGTTCTTCTGCTCGTTCTTTTTTCAAATTGAACTGATAGAGTCCTTTCGAAACTGTTTCATGTAAAGTTCGGTGAGGAAAAGCGACGAAAGTTTGGAACAGAGAATGAAGAGGAATGAAAGAAGAAACTATAATTGACATTAATATGAAAGTAAGATGAGGATGTAAATAATAGAAATAATTATTATTATTTAATGGAATCACGCATTACCTTGCGGAAGTCCATCCTAAGTAAGAAAAGGACCAATATTTAGCCAAGATTAGTGCCAAACACGATGCCCGTGGAGGGGTGAAACACGTGTTGAGTAAATTAATGGTGGCTGTTGTGTAATTCACATTGTTTGCCGCGTACGCATTTATCACCAGACTGGTGAACAGTCCACTTTGTTGCACGACTACCACAGCATATTGGTCCTTTTCTTACAATAATTAATATTGTTATAATGTCCCTGTATAACACAGGATAAATTAGAGAAGCCTCTAAAAACAAGAACCATAAAATAAAACCTGTATCCTTGTAGCTTAATTGTGACAACTCTATTAAATCACACTCCTCACTGAAACTAGTTTACGTTAGAAATATAAATACAACTTTAGAAAAATTACTGTTAAAATTACATTTATTTATTGTCAATGTTAGAATGTACCATGTGGGTTCCTTTAGCTTCACCGTTAACATGCTGATCACCAAAACCTTCAGTTAAAGTTATCCAAAAGCCTTCGATCATTTGTGCTAAAATATGCCATGAAAAGCCACGGATTCCAAGCCCTCCCAAACTCTCTCTCTCTTCTTGATATTTATTATTTGCATCTGATGGTGGGGTATGACTTCTTTGTTTTCCGCTTCCACTTTGGTCCATCCGACGTTTCAATTTCAAAAACATTGCAGAACGTCATGTCTTTTTTTACCACATCCATCCATCTAGTTTATTAATTTATTTATTTACTTTATTGGAGATAAACAGTAACAAAAAGTAGTAAGAAAGTACAAACTAGAAGCATAGATATATAAAATTAGTTACAATTGCTACCTTATAACTATCTCACTGAAAACATTTAATGATTTATGGTCAAACAATGACAGAACAAGTAAAAACATTACTAAACAGGGATCAAAGTCAAAGACTATGGTTTATAAACTAATATTCTGTTTGTTTATATATCTATATCATATATTTATATTATGGTTTAAATTGTATTGTATGTACCCATAATTTCGAATGAAATTGTCTTTTAAAAGATACAAGAGAGCACGAGAATATATCAATATCACTAACATATGAATTGTGGAGGTCACACATCCTGTATAAGGGTGCACGTTTACCGATATTTGTCTTAGCCGTTGATAACAAAAAGAGAGATCTAGAACGCGTTCTTGCTGCAGGAATTCGAAAGTTTTTGGTAAAACCAACGTAGTTTGCTTATCGGCGATGTCGCGTATTAGTTCCGAATTTTGTCGATGTTTGTACATCCACCGAAGTATCTTCATTTTTGTTACTTAGATGTTCCTTATTGTTCCTAGAAATGTTACTTGGATGTTCCTTGAAGCTAATTAAAATACATTTCTGATATATACGATTATTCATTTAAAATAAATTCAGATTTAAGTTATTTTTTATATTTTCCATTGTCTATATTCCGCTCTAAATGCGCGAGGTGAATCTGTGACGTGTCGGCCTCGGCGACCTGTTTTTTTTATTAAGTTCTCACACCGAGACAAAGGTAAGTAGGTCGTTCTGCCAAAACTTTACGTTGCGCTTTTCCTATGTCGCTTCTACGATTCGTGTAATGAGGAGGCAGGGGGCGCAAGCCTAATTCCGGAGTCACCTTTATAATCTGATCTTTGATAATATTTTTGAGACCACTGTATTCTATAATTATAGGAATACTAGCTGATCCCGCAAACGTTGTTTTGCAAAAAAAAAATTAAAGTTTTTAATTAACAAATGTAAGATAAGGGTTGATCGTAGAGGGGTGAAAAATTAGGTTTGTATGTATTTTTGTATGCTGTATCATAATAAAATAAAAACCGAAAAATTGTCTAAAAAATTAAAAATAAAATTTAGGGGTGGACCACCCTTATCACTTAGGGGTATGGAAAATAGATAGTAGCCGATTCTCAGACATAGGTAAAAATCGGTCAAGCCGTTTCGGAGGAGTTCAAGTTCGAACACCGTGACACGGGAATTTTATATATTAGATAGTCAAAGAGTTTATCAAGTTATTCATCTATATTTTACAATGGATTGTTGACTATTTGTAATTTCGTTAGATTCAGACGAAGATCAGATATCGTGGTGATATTTTGAGTCTTGGTCACTCTTTCACTTTATCCTCTGAATCCTGGACCATTCAGTCCACCCTGGACAAATCTATTCTTTCAAAGGATCCCTTTCCTTTGACTTCGTCGATAGGTTTCTATATACCATCTAGATTCCTACAAAATTTGACTATAGTACGTTGGTGAGGAAGATGATGGAGAAGAATGATCGAAGAAGGTATATTGACATACGGATTATTAACAATTTACACGACTTTAACAATCTGCAGCGATCGCATCACTGATGGCGTTTGAATTCAAATCGGCGTTCGAATTTTAAAAAATTCAAAAGTATTGTAGCCGTACTGGCCAGTAATATCTCTTATATATCTTTTGATTTTTGTGCTCGACAGTTTATAGTGGGCTAAAATACAGAAATTTATGAACTTTTGACACAAGCACGATTTGGTACCGCGAAAGTTTCACCATTTTTACCTCCCTATCTCCCTCCGTGATGTACCTCCCGAAATCCGTACCATCCGGTGCTGGATCCGCCCACCACCACGCATGGGATTTAATCAACCATTTTATGAAAAAAAAAAATTGAAATATACAGTCATTTGTTTTAGTTTGATTGACCAAACTAATGTAATATACATATAGATAATGAAGCATATATAAAATAATTAAATCAGATTTCATTACGTATATAAGTAACTAGCTGATCCCGCAAACGTTGTTTTTCCAAAAAAAATTGATATTTTAATTTACAAAGAAAAAATAAGGGTTGATCGTAGAGGGGTGAAAATTTATGGTTGTATGTATTCTTGTATGCTGTATCATAAAAAAATAAAAACAAAAAATTTCGTTAAAAAAATAAAAAAATATGTTTAAGTGTGAACAACCTTTATCACTTAGGGGTATAGAAAATAGATAGTAGCCGATTCTGAGACCTACTGAATACGCATATTAAATTTGGTAAAAATCGGTCAAGCCGTTTCAGAGGAGTTCAAGTTCGAACACCGTGACACGAGAATTTTATATATTAGATTATGATTTTTGTCTCATTTTGAGATATTTTTTAATATTAAAAATATTAACTTATTTAACTGATTTATTATAAAAGTCGTTCAAATCAAAAGTCACTAATATTGTAGACAAAAATAATTAAACAAAATACGTATGTTGTTATTGTCTCTTTATATTCTACGAGTGCCTTAAATTTTCGTAGAATATTAAGTAATCCTGAAATTTTCCTAGAGAAAAATTGAGATCAAAAAAACACTATGATGATTTCCTCAAAGATATCTATGACAGGATATACAACGACATTCAGGCAGGGGGGTTGAAGAACGCACAATTATTTTGTACGCAGAGGACACTGCTGGCTATCCTACCTATGTACTATATATATATATATATATATATATATATATATATGCGTGTATGTATTTAGTAATAGTTCTTAAATTCTTACACCTCCATATATAGCATATATTTAAAATTAAAGCGAAAGGGTTAAACTCATGTCGAATCCACGTTCAAATTGTTCACTTGTGGGTCATTTCCCAAGTTGGGAAATACTGTTAAAGAACTAAAACTTGCAAACATAGGTCATGGGTTCGATTTCTAGAATACAATCTTTGATAATTCATAGTTTGTGCATTAATTATATAGGATTGCCACTACTCAAATAGAAGTTTCCAGAAGATATGCAACAGCGTCCGTTGAGTACCATAATACCATACTGAGATTGCCAAGCCGTCTGCCAAAGTGGCGATTATGGTATATTCTTACATAGATATCTTTGGAGAAGGCCTGTCTTACAGTATAAATATATATATATATATATATATATATATATATATATATATATATATATATACTAGCTGATCCCGCAAACGTTGTTTTGCAAAACAAATTGATATTTTAATTTACAAATAAAAAATAAGGGTTGATCGTAGAGGGGAGAAAATTTATGGTTGTATGTATTCTTGTATGTTGTATCATAAAAAAATAAAAACAAAAAATTTCGTTAAAAAAAAAAAAAATTTTAAGTGTGAACAACCTTTATCACTTAGGGGTATAGAAAATAGATAGTAGCCGATTCTCATACCTACTGAATACGCATATAAAATTTGGTAAAAATCAGTCAAGCCGTTTCAGAGGAGTTCAAGTTCTAACACCGTGACACGAGAATTTTATATATTAGATTATAATTTTTGTCTCATTTTGAGATATTTTATTATTAAAAATATTAACTTATTTAACTAAATTATTATAAAAGTCGTTCAAATAAAAAGTCACTCATATTGTAGACAAAAATAATTAAACAAAATACGTATGTTGTTATTGTATCTTTATATTCCACGAGTGCCTTATATTTTCGTAGAATAATTTGTAATCCTAAGATTTTCTTAGAGAAA